>NC_073359.2:34951428-35576071 GCF_027580225.2 Misgurnus anguillicaudatus | reverse complement strand
ACACATCAACAGGGTAAATGATTAAGACTGTTTAGTAATTTTAAGTGATGGTCCTGCAGTTAAACATCAGTCAAACTCTTGCTTCTTTAGTCTTTTAATGATGAATGAGAGTTGTGTTGTTTTATCTTTAATTTGTCTTTATTGTTACAGATCAGAGCGCTGAAGATGAGATCATTTATGCTAATACAACATTTCACAAACTAAACACACAGATGAAGGTAAAATAATAATGATCGGTTTGTATCATTTCAGTGAATCAGATTTATGTCTTTATAAAAGAACTGGATGTTTTTATTAGAGGTGTAAGGGTTAAAACTGATCATGGTTCAGTTTGTATCTTGATTGTTTGGTCACAGTTTCAGTATAATTTGGTTTCTGTTGTGTTCAGATAAGCATTATAATGTATATCTATCTGTTTGGTGAGTTTGGTTTAATGCCATGCTTTTGTTTTGATTCAGATTTATGTCAAGTTTAGTTTTTGGTTATGTTTTGTTTTTAATAAATTGCACTTGTGTTCTACAACGCTCACCTCTCAGTGGATTAATCATTACAAAATGTTTACTGAAGCGAGGGTGAGAGGAAAATCCTAATTTCTGCCTTAATTATTTATTGTATAATACTTGATATCTAAAATAAGAACATGACAGATTGTTTAAACTCTAGATAGCTGACTCAATTTCTTCATAGTCAACATCATAAGAGATGAAACCTCATAAGTTCATCTTTAAAAGATCAGATATAAAAACATTGTTAACATTTAATCCAGTGCATCTCTATCTGACTTGATGTGTTTTCAGTTGTGTGTTTTATTTGCTGTTCTCATCCTATAAGACTTTTACTCTTGTGTGTTTTCTTACAGAAATCTGAAATAACAGAATTGTTTTATACATTATACTCTATTAAAACAGATCAAACTCCTCTCTTATCTTACTAATAATGTATTTTGTGTGTTTTCATTTCATCTCTGTATTGTGTTGAGTTTGTTGTGATCCTGAATGTTAATGTATTTTATCAGTTTTGTCCTTTCACCACACTGCCACAATGTTTGTTGTGTACTTGATATCAAATCTCTGGACATGAAAAGGTTAATAGATTGACACTTTACTGTGATTAATTGTGTGTTGTGTGATTGTGACCTCTAGTGATAAGATGAGGAAACTGCAGTAAATATGAGACATCAGATGATGATATTATTTACGTTATTTTAAATAAAAGTATAATAAAATTGATTATTAATTTCATTGTGATTTTATTTAATATGGGTCAGTTTCTTTGTAAGAAAAGTTCCCTTCAGATGTCTATAGTTTCCACAAATGTAGTACAATTCCTATACTGTAGTGTTTTTAAACCTTACTATAGTAAACATTATAGTAGACTAAAATACAGTTGACCAATTTACAATTAATACCACAGAAAACTATAATGCAATACAGTATAATGCAGTTTATACAGTTTATTATAGTAAATACCCTGATGAAAAAAACAGCATAGAAAGACCAGCATACAGTATGTTGTAAATCAGCATGGGAATGATGCTGTTTTTTCTTCATAAGAGATCACATTTACATGCTTTTGTTATGTTTTAAAGATTAACAGTTAAACACGCTAGACCTCAAACACTGAGTATGAAACAAGACGCCAGAGGAGACTAAACTGACCATAACCACAAACCTAAAGACTCAAATTAAAAAGAGAAGTTCAGTCATGTCAGTTCTTCAGTTAATGTTCATCTCAGATCTTCATTTGATCTTTATATCACATCACATCACTTTATTCTCTTCATGAGATTCTGCTCTTCAGATATTTTTACTTTATTCACAAATCACAAAAGTGAGCAAAACAATAATGTGTATTATTATACAACACTGGAGGAAACACGCAATGAATAATTTTTAACCCAGCATTGGGTGATAAAGGGAAGAGCAAAGACTGCTGGGTTGTAGTTAGCGGTCAAATCTAGAATGAGTGAATTATTTGTTTTCTTCTCTATTCCTCTTCTTCTGTTTTTTTCTTTCTTATATGGTCATGAACAAACGAACAAACATAAGTCAAAAATACACCAACCAGGACAAATGAACGTCTCAAGGATCATTAAACATAAATGTGAGACCTTAATACTTTAATGTCAAAGAAAATGCAACAATATAAACTTATAATAAAGAGATGAGGTTTGATCTGACCGTCTTTAAATGAAATAAATAAACATGAAGAAGTAGAAGAAAAGAAAGAGGAACTATTATTATTCGTGGTGTTTTCTGCTGAAATAAACATTGAGAAATTATCTTGTGAAAAACCCAAAGTGACAAAAATGTTGATGGATCTTTTTTACTGATATAAACCTGTTCATGTGTAGAGAGAAAATTAAATTAAATTAACAATTTAAACAAAACAAAATAAACAAATGTGAATTGAAATAAATGTTTTTCTACTTAGTTTAGTAATTTATAGCCTAATCACCCATTAATAGCAAACTTTAGGGACCTAAAGGAGCTCAGACAGATAAAAGAGAGTTTTCACTGAACCCAATGAGTCCAGAATGAGAGAAAAGTCTGCAACATTCTGTATTATTTACATCTGATTTAGAGAAGTTTAGGTTAGGAACAGCAACACATAGCAATACTTTCACAGGTCTTTATTATATTTAATACAAATATGTATTATATTTCAAATAAAGGTTATTAAAGTGTCTATTGCATTCATGTAATCTCTTCATTTTAAAAAGTAGGATATAGTTGTGAACACAAGTGTATAAACATACATTCATGGTGTTTACTGTCAGTATATTTACAGAATTACAGTAAGAAGTTTTTTTGATGCATTGCTGTGTCTTCATATTTTTTAAAGTCTTTATTGTGGATTTCTCATCTTTGCTTCTTGTTTTGTGCATCACGTGACAACAACCCATTGAAACCACCCGTCTTCAGCTCAACTTTAGTCTTTAACTTTAGTCAAGATATTAACAACATTAAGTTTAAGTGATTTTGAAAATGCTTTACACATCTCTTGTATTCTGTTTGTGCTTCTGGACTCTTGGTAAGTTCATCTTGTTTTAAATCAACAGCTTTATTTCACATTAAATGTTCAGCTCAAAACATAACATCTTAATATTGTTAAATCAGAAACATTTTAAAGTCATTTCAAGTTCTTATACACTCAAAAAAAATATTTTTGCACCTTGTCTAATTTACTTAAATGAAACAAGTTAATACAACACATTTTTTTATTTTTTTTGTCTCAACCTATTTTTATTATGTTCAATCTGCTTAAAGGGGTCATATGATGAAAATGTTAGCATTGCCACTTTGTAGGTGTGAGCAAAAATAGGTCATTGAAATTTGGCTTTCATTATGATGTCATAAGGATATCTTATTACAATAATACCGCCTCCTTAATCTGAACTCTCCAACCACTGCACTGCCGTTTAGTGCAGAGAGAAAGAGAGAGAAAAGAAGGACTTGACAGCACAATTGAGTTTGAATTACAACAAACCACCATCATTGTGAACAGTGTTTGCACTTCATCCGCTCATTTGCATTTTAAAAAACACACCCAAAACGACACATTTTTGCTCAAACCTACAAAGTGGCAATGCTAACATTTTCATCATATGACCCCTTTAAATTTTTAAAAATTACATGAACTAAATCATTTTATATTGGGAGCACATTAATGATTTTTGTTGCTATTACTTACTGGGCCGTGAATCGGTATTTCCCAGCATGCTTTGCATGCAACTGCCTTTGGAGAGTATTCTTTTAAATTAAGTGTTATTTTATGCATTTTTAGGTAAAGAGAAAGACTTTATAGTGTTTAATGTTGGTTTATCTTATTGATTTAGAAGAGTTTGTGTTATATTTTTACGAATTGTTTGGTTACCATCGTGCAGAAGAGTGGCGCTTGTGGTTAAGTTGTGGATGTGATGTACGTAGTTCTTTTAAAGAGCAGTAACATGTGTCTCTTCTCACATGTTCAACCAATGTGTCATTAGCATGCTGACGTGTGCTTATGCTAAGTAGTATTATAATAGAAACTGACAATTGGTTTAACTAGACTTTTTTGCTTGAATGAACTTGTTTTGTCTTTGTTGAACAGACCAGACTTAATTGCGTGGAAAAGTTTTCCTTAATTTAATTAAGTTTATTGAACAAGAAATTTTTATGAGCAATGAAAATATATTTGTTAAGTTGGTGCAACAAAAGATTATTTGTTTAAATTAACTTATTGTATTCTTGTTGTACAAGCCTAAACTAATTTCGTGGAAAAGTTTTCCTTAATTCAATTATGTTGAATGAACAAACAATTTTTTTGAGCAAAGTTGCTTCGAGGAATTCAGCATGAAAGTAAAAAAGAAACATGATTATTTTACATAAAGAAGATTAATCTTTTATTTGATAAACTCTGTGTTTGTGTGTTCAGGTGTGTTTGGTGATGATACATGTAAAGTGAAGTCAGTGTCAGTGATGGAGGGAGATTCTGTTACTCTACACACTAATCATACTGAAATAATAATGAGAGATGAATGGATCGAGTGGAGGTTTAATAACATGCGCATCGCCAGGATCAAGAGATCAGTCGGCAGCACTCCTATATATGAAGATCATGTGACTCAGATATTTAAAGACAGACTGAAGATGAACAATCAGACTGGAGATCTCAACATCACAGACATCAGATCTGAACACACTGGACTTTATCAACTATATATTTATATAGAAAACTTAAACAAAGTCAAGAAATGTTTTAATCTTACATTAACTGTTAATGGTGAGTGCAGAATTACTAAGAGATCTCACAAACAGTATTTATAGTTTTAAAATAAACTTATAAAATATAACAGCACTTATTCAGAGATGATTTATTCACATTTATTTGATTCTCTATTTTTCAGCTACACGTACTGCCAATATTGGTGAGTTTGGTCATCAAAAACACCTTAAATAATGAACTAAATATTGTAGTGTGTGCAAGAATCAAAATTCATGTGTCAGTATTTGTTACTCTTTTATTATTTGGGAAATTCTGCTCTTTATCACTGATCATTGTTAGTTGCTTTGATTAAAAGTGTCTGCTGATAAACATCTAAATGTAAATGAAGTCAAGTGCAGATGTGTTGTTGTTTTTTATTCTCCAGCAGGAAGACTACAGTCAGATAATACACTTCTGATCTATTGTTGTGTTGCTGTTGGATGTCTGATGATTGTAGCTTCAGTTGTGATCTTCTGGATCTACAGGAAACACAAAAACACACAACAGGGTAAATGATCAAGATGATTTAGTGACAGTCCTGCAGTTAAATATCAGTCAAACTCTTGCTTGTTTAGTCTTTTAATGATGAATGAGAGTTGTGTTGTTTTATCTTTAATTTGTCTTTATTGTTACAGATCAGAGCGGTGAAGATGAAGACCTTTACGCTAATACAACATTTCACACACTAAACACACAGATGAACGTAAAATCACGGCAGGTCTTTAGACATTAGATATTATTTAGTTTGTATCTTGATTGTTTGGTCCCAGTTTTAGTATAGTTTGGTTTCTGTTGTGTTCAGATAAAAGAGATTTCTCTTATTTTATCAAGAAATAAACACTTAAACATTACTGGAGCTGTCGGTTTATCTTTTATTATAGATGCTGCTGAACTGTTGTGCAAATGTTTACTAAACTGAGGGTGGGAGGCAAATAGTTTGTTAACCAACAACTGTTACACATCCACATGTTGAAGTGTCTCAGTATACTTTAGTTAATCCTATAATAATCTCAATTTCTGCCTTAATTATTCTGAAACAGGTTTTAATATTGTATAAAATAAGAACATGATAAGTTGTTTAAACCCTAGATAGCTGACTCAATTTCTGTACAAGCAGCTTTCTTTATAGTCAACACCGTAAGAGATGAAACCTCATAAGTTCATCTTTAAAAGATCAGATATAAAAACATTGTTAACATTGAATCCAGTGCATCTCTATCTGACTTGATCTGTTTTCAGTTGTGTGTTTTATTTGCTGTTCTCATCCTATAAGACTTTTACTCTTTTGTGTTTTCTTACAGAAATCTGAAATAACAGAAGTGGTTTACACATTTATACCATGAAAACAGATCAAACTCCTCTCTTATCTTACTAATAATGTATTTGATGTGTTTTCATTTCTCTTTTATATCATTTAGTGGTTTTGTTGAGTTTGTTGTGATTCTGAATGTTAATGTATTTCATCAGTTTTGACCTTTTAATGTTTGTTGTATATTTAATATTACATCTCTGGACATGAAGAGGTTAATAGATTGACACTTTACTGTGATTAATTGTGTGTTGTGTGATTGTGACCTCTAGTGTTAAGATGAGGAAACTGCAGTAAATATGAGACATCAGAAGATGATATTATTTATGTTATTTTAAATAAAAGTATAATAAAATTGATTATTGATTTCATTATGCTATTGTGATTTTATTTAATATGGGGCAGTTTCTTTGTAAGAAAAGTTTCACCTCAGATATCTATAGTTTCTACAAATGTAGTAATCTATAGTACAATTCCTATACTGTAGTGTTTTTAAACGTTACTATAGTAAACATTACAGTAGACTAAAATACAGTTGATCAATTTACAATTAATACCACAGAAAACTATAATGCAATACAGTATAATACACTTCATACAGTTTATTATAGTAAATACCCTGCTGAAAAAAACAGCAAACCAGTAAGACCAGCATACAGTATGTTGTAAATCAGTATGGGAATGATGCTGTTTTTTCTTCATAAGAGATCACATTTACATGCTTTTGTTATGTTTTAAAGATTAACAGTTAAACACGCTAGACATCAAACATTGAGTGTGAAACAAGACGCCAGACGAGCTGTGAAGACTAAACTGACCATAACCACAAACCTAAAGACTCAAATTAAAATGAGAAGTTCAGTCATGTCAGTTCTTCAGTTAATGTTCATCTCAGATCTTTATTTGATCTTTATATCACATCACTTTATTCTCTTCATGAGATTCTGCTCTTCAGATATTTTTACTTTATTCACAAATCACAAAAGTGAACAAAAACAATAATGTGTGATATACAACACTGGAAAATAATGGATTATTTTTAACCCAGCATTGGATGATAAAGAGACAAGCAAAGCATGTTGTGGTCAAATCTAGAATAAGAGAAGACATTTATTGAAATTATTTGTTTTCTTCCCAATTCTTCTTTTCTGTTTCTTCTTCTATGAGTCAGAAATACACCAATCAGGACAAATTCAGGTCTCTACAAGATCATTAAACATAAATGTGAGACCTTAATGCTTGAATGTCAAAGAAAATGCAAAAATATAAACTTAAAATAAAGAGATGATGTTTGATATTAAAGTTTTTAGATGAAATGAATAAACACAGAGAAGTAGCAGAAAAGAAAGAGGAACTATTATTATTTGGAACTACAGAAACCCAAAGTGAGAAAAATGTTGATGGATCTTTTCTACTGATATAAACCTGTTCATGTGTAGAGAGAAAATTAAATTAAATTAAATTAAATTAACAATTATAAGATGGAAGCAGCAGAGCTTTTATTTTTATGTTTTTTTCTTTATTTCATGTAAAGCTGCTTTGTAACAATGCATAATAGCACAAAATGAGCAAATGTGAATTGAAATAAATGTTTATTTACTTAGTTTAGTTCATTACTAAAGTCCAATCCCTAATAGCAAACCTTAGAGATTTATGAAGCTCTTACAGACCTGAAGGAGCTCAGATAGATATAAGAGGGATAAACTATTCAGCGTTCTTATAAACAAAACTCAATATCACTGAACCCAATGAGTCCAGAATGAGAGAAAATCATCAAATTTGTAAAAGTCTGTCTGCAGCATTCTGTATTATTTACAGATGATTTAAAGGCGTTTGAGAAACACAGACACATAGCGATACTTTCACAGGTATTTATTATATTTAATAAAAACATGTATTATATTTTAATTAAATGTATTAATGTCTATTGCATACATTTAATCTCTTCATTTTAAAAAAGTAGAAAATAGTTCCTGGTGTTTACTGTCAGTATATTTACACAATACAGTAAATATATGTTTGATATTTGTTGTGATGCATTGTTGTGTCTTTGCTCTTTGCTTCATGTTTTTTAAGTTTTTACTGTATTGTGGATCTCTCATCTTTGCTTCTTGTTTTGTGCATTACGTGACAACAACACATTAAAACCACAACTCTTCAGAAATCCTTGTTCTCCTCACTGTATATGTGTGTTGCATTGTGTGTTTATTGTTTAGATGTGTGTGGTTTTATATTTCTGCTGCATCTTTTCTCTTTGCTTTATGTTTTGTATTCATCTGGCTTCTTTCTACAGATCCTGCAGCTTCACTTCTTGTTTTGTGTTGGACGTGACAACATGTTTGAAAACGCTCCACGCCCTGTTAACTTTAGTCAAGTTTTATTAGTTGATCTTAAACTGGAGAAATACATCATCATCATTGTGTTTAGTTCAGATCAGATCACTTTTAGTCTTAGTGTTAAATATTGAGAAAATGTTTTATACATCTCTTGTATTGTGTTTGTGGACTCTGGCTGGTAAGTTAACTTTGTTTCTTAATTTATTTAAATCAATATTTACTACTTTTTTCCTGATTAAATTAGTTCATAGAATCGTAATATTATAAAGTCAAATGTTTGATGTATTGTCTTGTGTGCATGACAGACAGATTCAGATGATCTGTTTAAACAACTTTACTATCACAAACTAACGGTGAAAAATGATTAAACTAATAAAGTGTTAACCTTAACTGGGACTGGAGTCAGTGACTAACATTGAGTTACTGTGGTCTTTAATGCATACAGTAAAAGTTAGTAGTTTATTAGTTCATGTTAACTATTAGTTCAAGCACTAGGACACAAATAAGTGTTAAGCTTTATATTTCAATAAGATCTCATTTTTCTGACATTTTGTGCTGGTTTGCCAGACAGGGTTTAGATTAATCCAGGACTAGGTCTTGGTTATATTAGGACATTTAAGTAAAAAAAAACATACTTTACAAATAAACAATATTGGTGTGAATCTTGACACAAAACAATGGCACTGATATTCATTAAGATATGTCAGGGGGAGATTTTTTAAATGAAGGCAGCTCAAACATGCATTTTAGTCTTGGACTTAGATAAACCAGGAAACCACCACTCAGTGTTCATATTAGTTCAAAGTTGGTGTCAAACAAGTCAGTATTAAAAAGTTAAAAACCTTTTTTGAATAATTAAAGCATTAAATGATTATAATCTGTTTGTGTTCTTCAGGTGTGTTTGGTGATGAAGTGACTTTAGTGTCAGTGAAGGTGGGAGATAATGTTACTCTACAGACAAATTTTACTGAAATACATTTTAAAGATGATATCAACTGGTTTTTTAAAGACACCCTTATCGCCAGAATCAAGAAAGCACGCAACATCAATCCTGAATATGATAATAATAAGACTCAGATATTTAAAGACAGACTGAAGATGAACACTCAGACTGGAGATCTCACCATCACAAACATCAGATCTGAACACACTGGATGTTATAAAATAACAAGTGAAACTGGAAATTATCAATTGAAGACATTTAACGTTACTGTTTATGGTGAGTGCAGTATTACTGAAAAAAAAACTGAATTGTGCTATTGGTATTTTTATTTTATATATATTTAATATTTTAGAGCCCTTTTATACCTTTATTTGCATAGCATAGCACAAATGTTATGTGGAGAATCAAAGACGTGAATCAATGTCAGGTCAGCGTAAGCGCACTGATGTTATACTGTATGTTTACACATTAACCACAGAGCTATCAGTGCTGATGTATTGAGTTTATTCATTAAATACTAAACTCTTTGTCATCAATACAACTAATTATATTTCACCACAACTACATTTATTGTTCTTCACAATCTCTCACATTGACAAATAAAACAACACTTTCATTAATATTGATTTATTCACATTTCTGTTTCTCTTTATATTTGTCAGCTGTTCCTACTGTCAGCATCGGTGAGTCTACACAAAATCCATCTGCATTTCACACTAATAAATAAAACTTCACATTTATTCACTGTTGATCTATTCATCCTTTTGTGATTTTCTTTGTTTTTCTTCAGTTTCTTCTACTGTCCGTATCACTGTGCCTCCAAAAAAGCCATCAGGTGCACTGTAAAAAAGCATGAAGTTAACATGGTTTTGCAAGTCAATTCAACCCATTTTAAGTTTTGACTTGTGAGAAATTGACATAACTTGTTGAAATTGTTTAACTTAATTTGTTAAATTAAAATAACAAAAACATATATGTTGATTTAACAAAAGTGCTTATATTTTAATGTGTGTGTTTATGTTGTTTAATACTTAACCATCTTTTAGCATTTATAGATGTTTTAGCCTTGTTATGATTCATCATTTAAACATTTTCTGCCCTAAAAATATCAGTGTCAGTATTTATGTCTTTTAGGGGCTGGACACACCAAAGCTTATGTTTCCAATTGATTCAAATGGAAACTCTGCGTTTTTCAAATAAGCAAGCAGCTAGCGATTTTTTTCTGCGCTGAAAACCGGCGCCCGGCGTTTTTTTTTTCGCTCAGTGCTGAGCGCCGAGAGTTCAAAAATATTCAACTTTGAGTGAAAAGCTCCGCTCGTCAATGTCAGTTCTCACACGGCCGTCCAATTACAGTGGAGGAGGGGCGGGACATTACCACAGCAACCAATCGGCTCACAGCTGAAGAATCACAGCTACCAAAGCGCTCGGATGAAAAACAGCTGGCATTCAGCATCCTCAAGGCGTTTTCAGCCGCGTTTAAAGGTTTTGGTGTGTCCAGCCCCTAATGAAGTAAAGGAACAGTATGTAAGAAATTTATATCAATTAATCATAAAATGTCCCTGATATGTCACTAGACATTAAGAAATAATTTTCATTTCAAATACTTATATCATTCACAACAGTGGTCAGGCCAGGATATTGTCATTTAAGTGTACTTGCAGCCCTCAACTGATGTTTATGTTGTCATGTTGTGTATTGAACACCAGTTGTGTGATTGCAATACCAGTTTTGGCCACAATCCTACATACTGTTCCTTTAAGGCTTGTTTGATTTTTTAGTTTGAACAAACATGACATCCATCAATATGAGAGACTTTTCTCATGAACTGAACTCTTACAGATGTGTTGTGGTTGTTGTTGTTGTTTATACTCCATCAGGAGGACTAAAGTCAGATTATATGATTCTGGTTTATCGTGCTGTTGCTGTTGGATGTCTGATGATTGTATCTTCAGTTGTGATCTTCTGGATCAACAGGAAACACAAAAACAAACATCAACAGGGTAAATGATTAAGACGATTTAGGACAGTCCTGCAGTTCAAACATCAGTCAAACTCTTGCTTGTATAGTCTTTTAATGATGAATGAGAGTTGTGTTGTTTTATTTGTAATGTGTCATTATTGTTACAGATCAGAGCGGTGAAGATGAAGACACTTATGCTAACCAAGGCTTTGAACTGGTTCACGGAACGAAAACGAAAACCAGAAACGTTTGATGTTTTGCATGGAACAGAAACGAAACCAGAAACTTTCAAAATATATATGTTCCAGAACAGAAACGTTTATTGAAAATAATGGTAACCGGTTAATACCGTTATTTTTTCGTTCGTTGACAAGATTTCTGTCTAATATGACTTGGTGAAGTTCACTTCCGGGTCGTCGTTGACTCTTCGGAAAAATGAGAAGCTTGACACCAGCAAGTAGTCTACTCAAGCCCAAGTCTCTAATGCTCGATCATAAGAGGTAAATATCATAGGCTACCAAGTATCTCAAGGTGTTTGTTTTTTACTAATTAGTGGTGTAACGGATCGTAGTTTAACCGTGATCCATACGGATCATGACCCCCAGTTCATCTCGCATGCGATTCGCGGATTAATACGCAAATTTAAATAGGGTAAAAGTTAATAATTTGCACGTGTTTCAAAGGCTTGCTAATGTTAACACTTAAGTGATTTTAAACAATTTAACCACAAAAATGAGCTAAAGTGAGAAATTTTCTGTACGCACATGCGGTTGAATGTGTCTGGTCCAACTCCAATCAAACGTGATTATCCCTATGCCCTTCAAAGATCAGAACTCTTGATGTATAAACTTTATAGAGAGCTGTGCTACTGTGTCTGTCTCATACTGTAGTCCATTAAAATACATTTGTCGAATAAAGCACTGAAAAACATCGTAATATTCACTTTATGTGGAGCGACTGTTTATGCTGCATCTTCTTCTTAAAGCGCCGTTTGGAATTCGTCCTCCGTCTGTGTGTGTGCGCGTGTTTAAGTGCACTCAACAAATGTATTCATGTCAGAATTACAGTTATGCCGCTTACATAATGCAGCCTTTTTTAATGTTTGATGACAAGATAGAGACTTAAGGAAAATTATGTGGCCTAATAATTTAAGTTTAATGTCCTAATGATCAGCCTACTTATTTGTATGTCCCACAGCTGACATGGAACGTTATTAACTGGTTCAGGAACTTTATTTTTTTGTTCTAACTGGTTCAGGAACGTCAACTTTAGGGTTGAACTGAAAAACGGAAACGTTAAAATACTGTTTCTGTTCAGAACGAACCAATTAAAAAAATTCTGGTTCAAAGCCCTGATGCTAATACAACATTTCACAAACTAAACACACAGTCAAAGGTAAAATAATGATGATCTGTTTGTATCATTTCAGTGAATCAGATGTACGTGCGTGTATAATAATTGATCACAGCAGGTATTTATAAAAGCACTATGTTTACTGAACGGAGGGTAAGAGGCAAATTGTTTGTTTGTTAAAGCAACACTATGTAGTTTTTTACCTTTAAATAATGTCTCTAAATTATTTCAGTGATAGAACAACTTTTAACTGGACAAATTGTACTGTTGCTGCAACCTGAGCAGCCTCCTAGCTGCTACAAGCACACTCTGAAAGTGGCGGTGGAGGGTAGAGCACACAGCCCCGCCCCTCCCCCTGCCTGCAGAAGAGTGTCTGATACCAGGAACTGTTGCACTTTTCAACCACATGGGGGAGCTGTAAGTCATTTTTACATGGAAACTACATAGTGTTGCTTTAACTAACAACTGTTACATCTTCAAATGTTAAAGTGTCTCACTAGTTTTAATATTCAGCCGTTACTTATTCACGATACAACACAACCTTATTGCTTACTTCTATATACCATAAGAGTTTTTTTTTCTTTTGTGTGTTTCTTACAGAAATCTGAAATAACAGAGGTGGTTTACACCATTAAAACAGATCAAACTCCTCTCTTATCTTAATAATAATGTATTTTATGTGTTTTCATTTCATTTATGTTTTATATTATTTAGTGGTTTTGTAGAATTTGTTGTGATTCTGAATGTTAATTTATTTTATAGTTTTGACCTTTCATCACACCACCACAATGTTTGTTGTTTATTTAATATCAAATCTCTGGACATGAATAGGTTAATAGATTGACACTTAGCTGTGATTAATTGTGTGTTGTGTAATTGTGACCTCTTGTGATAAGATGAGGAAACAGAAACTGCTGTAAATATGAGATAATATGATGTATTATGTTATTTTAAATAAAAGTATAATAAAATAGATTATTAATTTCATTATGCCATTGTGATTTTATTTAATAAGATGGAGCTCCTTTGTAAGAAAAGTTTCACCTCAGATATCTATATTTGCTACAAATGTAGTTAACTGTAGTAAAATTATTATACTGTAGTGTTTTTGAACTTTAGTAAATATTACAGTAGACTACAATACAGTTTATGAATACGATTAATTCCACATAAAACTATAATGCAGAAAAGTATAGCCTACAATTAGTTTATTACAGTAAATACCCTGATGAAAAAACAGCATACCAGCAAAACCAGCATATGTTGTGTTTTGGTTTACTGGTGACCACCAGCTAAACCAGCACCAAACTGGCATGGACCAGCATGGGAATTATGCTGGTCTATGCTGTTTTTTTCAACAGGTCAGTACTTGATTTTTTTCATAAGAGATCACATTGACATGCCTATTGTGTTTTAAAGATTAATTAATGTACTGGATATTGACTAAATTAAGTCATTGTTTGCAACATTATAGTTTTATTTAACAAATAGGCTAACAGTTAGCATTTGAAGCTAACATATAAATAATTATAATATAATGAATATATAATAAATATGACTATAATTATCTTCAAGACAACAGTTTCACTTCTCTTTTCGCAACTTTGGCTATAAAATAAACCTTCATTTATGTTTATTACTCACAATTTAATTGTTAAATCCATCTCTTCTGCTTGAATT
Organism: Misgurnus anguillicaudatus; assembly: GCF_027580225.2. NCBI lineage: Eukaryota > Metazoa > Chordata > Actinopteri > Cypriniformes > Cobitidae > Misgurnus > Misgurnus anguillicaudatus. The sequence continues at coordinate 35,561,744 of NC_073359.2, read as the reverse complement.
AATATTGAAATGCAGTCTATTGTCAGTCAGTTTAATACTGTAGGTGGCGCTGTCACTATAACTGTAGCACACGACTAATGTGATGCAATACAAACAAAATCCAATAGATGTCGCAGTAGTGCTGTGTATTGAGTTCACTGCTCAGAGTTTAACATTTATGATTCTTAGTAAATCTATGATAAATCCTAATCAAGCTGCCAAAAACAAGTTATTAAATCTGATATATATCCAAACGCATGAATGTACAGATATACAGGAAAGTTTGCTTTTTCTTTAAAATACAATTATGTGTGTTAATAAACAGTGTAAATATGAAAATGAACTTCATGTCCGTGTATATCTACAGTGAGAATTGAGTGTTAAACTTATAATATTTGAGAATCTGTTAAATATTTGATTGAAGACAGTTATTAGTTTAATAGCAGATAAAGATCATCTAAAGTCTCCAGGATCCCAAAGTTAAAATATTATTTATATTCATGAAGTTAAAGAACATTAAAGTGTTTGTGTCAGAGATGGGACCAAGTCACACATGTGCAAGTCTCAAGTAAGTCTCAAGTCTGAACCTTCAAGTCTCAAGTAAGTCCCAAGTATTTTTTCTTGGGCAAGTCAAGTCAAGTCGAGTCACAGGCTATGTCAAGTCAAGTCAAGTCCTGTAGTAGGTCAAGTCAAGTCCAAGTACAAGTCACCTTATTATTGTAATTTTACCTGCAGAATCTGATCTTAATAAAGTGAAAGGACAGATATAGAAAGTAACTATCAGGAAATTACAATAATTTGGATTTGCATGTTGAGTAAAATACATCATGGAATCAAACAAAATTGTAACTTTATAAATTATTAGTTTTTCACTTCTGCCAACCGTGTTTGAAATGTTTGAAATTTTCAACATTGAGTCCATAAAACAAATAACATCTTAACATCCAACAGAATCCTCTCTGAACACCTCCCTCTCTCAAACACAGTTTACCGACAACATTAAACTTTGTTACATTTCTCCTCTCTCTCACTCACACACACACACACACACACACACACGCTCTCTCTCAAACATGCGGCCAGAAAAAACGAGCGTGTCGCAACGCGTCTCTTCCATTCGCGCACCTACATTTGAAATAACGAACTTGGGCGCGCAAAAGACGCGACATGTGAACCACCCCTAACATTGTAGAATCAAGTCATTTTCTTTGTGTGTGTGTGTGTGTGTGTGTGTGTTCAGGTGGCAAACTTAAAAAAGTAGCCAAGTCTTGTGCCGCTCAGATCAAGGGAAGTATTTTTAAAAATAAAAAAAAATTATTTGGCCCACATTTGTCCCCAACACAGTATGATGAGGGCTACTTTAGCTATTATTGCATTAGCAAACCACCAACTAACCAGATATTAACAAATTGACAAGCAGTTAATGGCATTCTACTCTGGGCAGAATGGTTGTCGTCTGGCTGCCCGTGATTTTAATGTTGCATGTCTTGCAACACACTGTTCGTCTTTTGCCATCTTGTTGAAGCCAAAAGCGATGACCCTCTGTACCCCTCCGGCTGACATGTTGATATCTGATCTAAGTGGGCGAGGTGTGCGTAAGGTACGAGAGGGCATGATGGATGATAGTGTCGTTTTAGTCATGACAACGCCATTCTCAGCCGGCGCTCCAGCTTGGTCAACTTAATTTTTTAAAATAATTTATATATTTTATATTCAAACTGAAAACATGATGTGATTAACACTCAAGTCATTCAAGTCCATCGTGTCTCAAGTCAAGTCAAGTCCCGAGTCTTTAACTTTCAAGTCCGAGTCAAGTCTCAAGTATTTTATTTTTTGTCAAGTCAACCCACTGAGCAAAGCGTCATAAAAAGACGTCATTTCGACGTCCCATGAGGAGCCAGAATGAAAGTTTTTATGACGTCTTTTTATGACCTGTTCTGAACATCCAAGATTGATGTCAAGGGGACCTCCACTCAAAGTAAAACTATTTAAAATGTGGCCTTTTTAAACATTATATGTGTATATATAATCTTTATATATGAATAAATGTTAAGATTTTTTGCTTATAGATAATTCCCAAATATACCAGTTCCACCTTAACTGTCTTGCTCTCTCTCTCTCTCTCTCTCTCTCTCTCTCTCTCTCTCTCTCTTTCTCTCTCTCTCTCGTTCAATAATTGAAGTGAAGTGACGTGAACTTCACTCTCCCTCACACACTTGCTCTCGCTGGATAATTGTTACATGTACATTCTCTAAAACAATGTCATCACCATTACAAAAAGTTGTTTTAACAAAGCATTGTTTTGAAGTAGGACCATACTCACTAAACAAACCAAATTCACTCTATTTTTTGTCATTTCTACCTGCTCGTTTTTGAGAATTTACAAGATTCTGATGATCAGTGTTTCCTTCAGTTGGGTAGTTTGACTCTTTGTTTTCATATTGTAGTGTGTGTGCTTGATGATGGTGTGTTTTAAAACACATTATTATTGCACCAAGTGATTGTTACCAATGCAACTTACTTGTGGCTTCACATTAATTACATTGATGGTCAGAAGTGATGGTATAATATAACATAACTGAACTAACAACACAGATAAGGCATCATAAATTTAGTTTAGAAGTAAACCTCTATCTCAGTTTTGTTTGGAGCTGCAATAAACATACTTCTGTGCATACTGCTGCCTACTGTAACTGAAAATGAAACCTCGTGGCTGTAATCAAAAATCTAAAGTCTAGACTTTTTGACACAGATGCAGACATCAAGAAACAGCTCATGAATCACAAAGATGGTGAGTTTTCTAAATGTTGCAATGCATTGCACCCGCGTATTATAAAACTCATGAGTCCAGAGAGTGTCACCACTGTTGTGATTCATGGGCTGATTCTTGATGTCTGCATATGTGACCATGAAATCCGGACTTTTAATTTGATATAAGCGCTTCCCAGTGGTGGTATTAACCTAAATAATAAGTTGGCTGGGACACCTCAAATCAATTGAGAAATTGAGACAATTCTACATGGTTTACAAAAAGAATTCACAGACTTTACATATGCGGTATTACTCTTGGTAAACTTTGAATGAAGTTGTAAGATCCACATGTGAGTTTTGGTTATAACATATTTTCTTTGCCACAAATAACATGCTTTAACAAACACTCTTACAAAAACCAAACACGACTATAAAAAGTCAAACTACCCAACCAAAGGAACCACTGATCGTCACCATGGCGACAAAACATTTTCAATAAAACGTCAGCATATACATCTCTGTTAATTAAAGAGAGAGAGAGAGAGAGAGAGAGACAGCACTTAAGGTGGAACTTTATCTATGAGCAGTGCTATGTTTTTGAACACACATTCATATATAAAGATTACATTATTTTATCAGCTTAACCAATTTTTTCTACAAAAATACCCGTGATGTTTATGTTTTTTGACTCAGAACTCATTTACCACATTTGTATAAAATATTTTTGTATTGATTTCCCGAACCCCTTTTGGACGTCTACCTGACGTCCAAGAGGGGTCATAGTCAGACGTCCAGATACTGTACCAGATCTGCACGTTGTATAGACGTACAGATAAGGGCCTGGACCAACCGACCTAATATAGACATATTCTGCACGTCGAGCGGACGTCTCATGTTTAGTGGGAAGTAACAAGTCACAAAAATAGCGACTCGAGTCGACTCGAGTCCAAGTCACCAAGTCACAAGTCCCCATGTCTGGTTTGTGTTGATAAAGTTACAGTTTAAAAGTTAAACACGCTAGACCTCAAACATTGAGTGTGAAAGAAGACGCCAGACGAGCTGTGAAGACTAAACTGACCACAAACCTAAAGACTCAAATTAAAACGAGAAGTTTAGTCATCTCAGTTCTTCAGTTAATGTTCATCTCAGATCTTCATTTGATCTTTATATTACATCACTTTATTCTCTTCATGAGATTCTGCTCTTCAGATATTTTTACTTTATTAACAAATCACAAAAGTGAGCAAAAACAATAATGTGTATTATAATCTAAAGTCTTTAGATGAAATGAATAAATACAGAGAAGTAGCAGAAAAGAAAGAGGAACTATCATTATTTGTGGTGTTTTCTGCTGAAATAAACATTGAGAAATTATCTTGTGAAAAACTACAAAAACCCAAAGTGAGAAAAATGTTGATGGATCTTTTCTACTGATATAAACCGTTTCATGTGTAGAGAGAAAACAACAGTCCATCTGAAAATTAAATTAAATTAAATTAACAATTGTAAGATGGAAGCAGCAGTGCTTTTATTTTGATGCTTTTTTCTTTATTTTATGTAAAGCTGCTTTGTAACAATGCATAATAGCACAAAATGAACAAATGTGAATTAAAATAAATGTTTATTTACTTAATTTAGTTCATTACTAAAGCCCAAACCCTAATAGCAAACCTTAGGGATTTATAAAGCTCTTATAGACCTGAAGGAGCTCAGATAAATATGAGGCAGATAATCTATTCAGGCTCTTATGAAGAAAACTCAATTTTACTAAACCCAGAGAGTCCAGAATGAGAGAAAATCATCATATTTGCAAAAGTCTGTCCACACCATTCTGTACTATTTATAGATGATTTAAATAAGTTTGGGAAACACAGACACATGGCGATATTTTCACAGGTATTTCTTATATTTAATAAAAAAACATGTATTATATTTCAAATCAAAGTTATTAATGTCTATCACATTCATTTAATCTCTTCATTTTTAAAGAGTAGAAAATAGTTCCTGGTGTTTACTGTCAGTATATTTATAGAATTACAGTAAGAAGTCTTTGTGACTCATTGTTTTGTCTTTGCTCAGAGCTTTTTTAAGTCTTTACTGTATTTTAGATCTGTCATGTTTGCTTCTTGTTTTGTGCATCACTTGACAACAACACATTAAAACCACAACTCTTCAGCTCAACTTTAGTTTGTAACTTTAGTCAAGATAACAACATTAAGTTTAAGTGATTTTGAAAATGCTTTACACATCTCTTGTATTCTGTTTGTGCTTCTGGACTCTTGGAAAGTTAATCTTGTTTTTGTTTTGTTTTAAATCAACAACTTTATTTCACATGAACTGTCAAAACAAAAAATATTGTGAAATCAGTAATCTTTTGAAAGCACAAAACTAATCTTCAAGTTTATTCTTAACTGTGACTGACTGAGTCAGTGACTACAAAAACTAAACAGCCATCTTTAATTGATACTGTGTTCAGTTATAGACTATATGCATTTACTTCCCACGTGATCACGCCGGAGCTCGCTCGGCTGAATGGCAACTAGTGGCGGCTCATGACTGCTCATCCCAGGCTCAGTCAGAGGGAGATCGACCGTCATCTTGAACTTCGTCCATTTTCTAATATCTGCGTCAACAGTTGTTGTCTTCTGATCAAGCTGTTTGCCTATTGTCCTGTAGATCATTCCAGTCTTGTGCAGGTCTACAATTTTCTCCCTGGTGTGCTTAGACAGCTTTTTGGTCTTGCCCATAGTGGAGAGGTTGGAGTCTGCTTGCTTCAGTGTGGACGGGTGTCTTTTATACAGGTAACAAGTTGAAACAGGTCAAGTTAAAGGGGTCATATGATGAAAATGTTAGCATTGCCACTTTGTAGGTGTGAGCAAAAACAGGTCATTGAAATTTGGCTTTCATTATGATGTCATAAGGATATCTTATTAGAATAATACCGCCTCCTTAATCTGAACTCTGAAAGAGAGAGAAAAGAAGGACTTGACAGCACAATTGAGTTTGAATTACAACAAACCACCATCATTGTGATCAGTGTTTGCACTTTATCCGCTCATTTGCATTTTAAAAAACACACCCAAAACGACACATTTTTGGACTTGACAGCACAATAGAGTTTCAATTACAATAAACCACCATCATTGTGATCAGTGTTTGCACTTCATCCGCTCATTTGCATTTTAAAAAACACACCCAAAACGACACATTTTTGCTCGGGCCTGCGGGGTGGCGGTGCTGACATTTTCATCATGTGACCCCTTTAATACAGGGAATGAGTGGAGAACAGGACGGCTTCTTAAAGACAAACTAACAGCTCTGTGAGAGACAGAATTGTTGCTGTTTGATAGCTGATCAAATACTTATGTCATGAAATAAAATACAAAATTATTATTAACAAATCATACGATAATTTTCTGGATTTCGTTTTTTCTGTCTTTCACAGTTCAAGTGTACCTATGATAAAAAAAATGACAGACCTCTGCTTGCTTTGTAAGAAAACCTGCAAAATCGTCAGTGTATCAAATACTTTGTTCTCCCCACTGTATCTGTGTGTTTCATTGTGTATTTATTGTTTAGATGTGTGTGTTGTTTGTTTTATATTTTTGCTGCATCTTCCCAGCTAGAAATAAAAAGCTCCAAGAACGTTCCCCGAAAGCTCCCGAATGTTCCCAAAAACATTCTGCCAACGTTAAAAGCGGCTAGTTTTTTTTAAGTTCTAGGAACGTTTCTGTTGTCTGAACGTTAGAGTAATGTTACATTTTACCAATTTAAACGTTATGACAATGTCATGCTTCAACGCTCAAACAATGTTCAAAACAACAGCTGTTTGTTGTATTGACTTGTTTCATTGTTATGTAAATGATAGAGAATGATTGCATTTTATTATTTTGTAAAACATTATTTATGGATGTTCAGTAAATATATTGCTGTAGAAAACTCAATTCACTTACTAGGTTTAGATGTTGATGTTTGTTTCATTTTAAGTCACCCTTATTGTGATTAGTGTTTGTTTTAGTTGGTCTCTTGATACTTGACTTTTTGCTTGCTAGTTTTTTCCTGGTTGTGTTAACTTTGTGTTGATGCACCACATTTGTTGTGAACATGCCAAGTTGGTGGTGTTATTCTGTGGTTGTTGGTACATAATGGTAAAGATCATCACCTAATTCATTTAATCATGGTGACAATTAAATGAAAAACTTGATGCTGCAATGCATGCTGGGAATTAACAAATTACAAACCTCATTCAGGACTCCCAGCATGCACTGCAGCATGGATAAATAAGGATTTTTTTGACAATTTTAATTGTCACCATGATTGAGATTCATAGTCTGATTCTTGATGTTTGGGCATCCCAACTATACAGCGGATATTTTTTGTCCAAAGTTTCTAAAACTCCTTAATGACAAACTGCTGTGAAAGAGTTGGATCTAATATACAATATTGGCAGAAAATAAACTTTTGATTAGTAAATGAACTAGGTGATGATCTTTACCATTATGTACCAACAACTGCAGAATAACACTATTAACTTGGCATGTTCATAACAAATGTGGTGCATTAACACAAAGTTAACACAACCAGGAAAAACTAGCAAGCAAAAAGTCAAGTGTCAAGAGACCAACTAAAACAAACACTAATCACAATAAGGGTGACTTAAAATGAAACATCAACATCTAAACCTAGTAAGTGAATTGAGTTTTCTACAGCAATATATTTACTGAACATTCAGAAATAATGTTTTATAAAATAATAAAATGCAATCATTCTCTATCATTTACATAACAATTAAACAAGTCAATATAATAAACAGTTGTTGTTTTAAACATTGTGTGAACATTAAAACATGACATTGTCATAACGTTTAAAAATGGTAAAATGTAACATTACTCTAACGTTCAGACAACAGAAACGTTCCTAGAACTTAAAAAAAACTAGCCGCTTTTAACGTTGGCAGAATGTTTTTGGGAACGTTCGGGAACTTTCAGGGAACGTTCTTAGAACTTTTTATTTCTAGCTGGGTTTTCTCTTAGCTTTATGTTTTGTATTCATTGGGCTTCTTTCTACAGATCCTGCAACTTCACTTCCTGTTTTATTTTGGACGTGACAAAATGTTTGAAAACGCTCCACGCCCTGTTAACTTTAGTCAAGGTTTATTAGTTGATCTTAAACTGGAGTAATACAACATCATCACTGTGTTTAGTTCAGATCACTTTTAGTCTTAGCGTGTGGACAGTTTTAGTGTTGAATATTGAGAACATGTTTTACACATCTTTTGTGTTGTGTTTGTGGACTCTGGTTGGTAAGTTAACTTTGTTTCTGTATTTATTTAAATCAACATTTGCTGCTTTTTCCTGATTAAAGATTAATCTCAATCCATAAAATCCTAATATTAAAAAGTCAGATGTGTGATGTATTGTCTTGTGTGCATAATAGACAGATTCAGATTATCTGTTTAAACAACTTTACTATAGTTAATCACAAACTGATAAACTAATAAAGTGTTAACCTTAACTGGGACTGGAGTCAGTGACTAACAATGAGTTACTGCTGTCTTTAATAAATACTTTTTATAGTTAGCAGTTTATTAGTTCATGTTAACTATTAGTTCAAGCATTAGGACACAAATAAGTGTTAAGCTTTATATTTAAATAAGATCTCATTTTAACACCCTGACTTTCTGACATTTAGGGCTGGTTCCCTTTCAGTCGGTCACTACGACGTCACATCGTGACCGACGAATTGGGAACTGGCTTAGAGAGACCAATCTGCTTCGAATACTACTAAAACGCCAATGAACTTGGCATTGAGATATTTGCATAATGCTGGCGCCGCCCCGCCAGGTGCATATATAAGCAGCAGGTGCAAATAGTGAAATTAGCTTTTTATCGCTTCGAAAGCCGGCAGTATCTGTCTGAGAAGCTACTTGCTCTTCTGGGAACGGTTGCTGAAGTTGATTGACAAGCAGTACTAACACAGCGGACGCTCGCAGTATTCCACTGCTCGGCATATTTTTTGTTTTGAGTTTAGTGTGTGTGTTGCCTCTCCCTGTGCGCATCATCAGCTGAGCACCTAATGAGTGATTTCCCTAAAAGAGTGATACGTGAGAGCTCTGTGTCTTTTTAAAGACAGCCACTCTCTCGTATATTCGGAGATCAGCGTCCTTTTCAGGATTGCTTTTCATCCGTGCGATCTTGGATGCGAGAGGTATAAGGGTTCCAGTGACGGTCACGAGCGCTGTCCTCGTGCCTAGGCATCAAGCACTCCGAGGCTGCGTTCGTGGAGAGTTTTTGTTCTTTCTGTGAGAGCATAACCCTCTTGGATTGCGGAGACGACTGACGTTCTACGGGAATGCTGTCCGCGCCTTTGCAGTGCTGACGCCGCCAGGTGCGGCTGTCAAGCGCTCGCAGGACGCTCGTCGCATCACTACGCTGAGTAGGACGGAGGATACATCCTCCACCTACCGGCCTTCTCATCCTCAGCCGGTTGAGGCTCCGGTGGAGACTGCAGAGTCGTGTTCTACGATTTCTGCCGAATCCATTGGACCTCCTTCTGGTCCCATCACTTCTGCAGCATCAGAGGGGTGTCCATCTTTTCCTCCGAGGCGGAGTCGTCCCGGAGATGGCGGCCGTGCCCGCTCGAGCGGCGGAAACGGTAGAGTTGGAGAGGTTAACCCCTCTCCGCCCGAACCGTGAAGCAGTTATCTACAGGAGTCTACAGAAACGTGTAAGTGTATTTGATTTTAGACTTGTGAAGTTTTAGCACAGTGTTGTTGCTTAGAAACGCTCTCTTGTTTACCTTTATCTCACGTGCTGCAATCCGCGTTTGTCTCGTGTGTCCTCGCGTGCGTTAGTGTATTACAGTAAAGACAGTAGTAGTTTCGGCCATTAACTTGTTGTTGTTTGTTATTGGGCATGGTCAACGCCAGGAAAGTATTTAAACAACAGTAAACAGTTCAGTTTCAGGTGAAGCAGTTATCTACAGGAGTCTACAGAAACGTGTAAGTGTATTTGATTTTAGACTTGTGAAGTTTTAGCACAGTGTTGTTGCTTAGAAACGCTCTCTTGTTTACCTTTATCTCAAGTGCTGCAATTCGCGTTTGTTCTCGCGTGCTTTAGTGTATTACACTAAAAACAGTAGTAGTTTCGGCCATTAACTTGTTGTTGATTTTTTTCGGGCGTGGCCTGCTGAGCTTCAGCCCACATTTGAAGCACTTATTAAAGCAGTCAGTCCACCGCAGCAGCGGTCGCATGCAGCCCTCGTGGTGTGAAGACCGAAGTGTTTAAATACCATCGACTCTACCTGCACGACTCCACCGAGCAGGGACACCGACAGGGCACTTGAGTATTGCACTTTTTGTACTAACTTTTTATATTTATCTATCTTTCTTCTCTCTTCAACATTTCCTATTCTTTCATTTTACTATGTTTTTTAAAATCTCTTCTGTCATTACAACTTGTAAAGCAGTTGTATCACGTCGCCGTGGGAGAAATATTAATAACCTCCGCACTCTCCCACCTTCCACTATTGCCTCACTCTCTCTTCCCATTGGCTTATGGAACTGCCAATCTGCTGTCAACAAAGCAGATTTCATTACTGCCATTGCCTCACATTCTGGCCTTTCTGTTTTAGCACTTACTGAGACATGGATTAAACCAGAGGACATTGCCACTCCGGCTGCCCTCTCCAACAACTACACTTTCTCACACAGTCCTCGCACAACAGGAAGGGGTGGAGGAACTGGTCTGCTCATCCCAAAGGACTGGAAATTCCAACAGCAAACCCCCTCATATGACAGCAACTCCTTCGAATCGCATATTGTTACTATCATCCACCCTACTAAAATGCATTTTTTTAGTTATCTATCGCCCCCCAGGTCAACTTGGACACTTCTTGGAGGAGTTAGACGTACTTCTGTCTTCATTCCCTGAGGATGGTACTCCTTTAGTAGTACTTGGTGACTTCAATATTCACCTGGAGAAACCACAGGCAGCTGACTTCAACACCCTGACTGCGTCGTTTGACCTCAAGCGAGTCCCTACTTCACCAACACACAGGTCTGGTAATCTTTTAGATCTTATCTACACACGCTGTTGTTCCACATACCACACCCAGGTCACCCCACTTTACACATCTGATCACTTCCTAATTACTCTCGACCTCGACCTGACTCCCCCTGTCGCTACATACGATCCCCCATTGGTCACGTTCAGGCGCAACCTGCGCACGCTCTCTCCCTCCCGCTTATCCTCTGCAATTGTTTCCACGCTGCCCGCTCCCAGCCAACTCTCTCTGTTAGATACTGACAATGCCACCGACACACTTTGTTCCACTCTTACATCCTGCTTAGACACATTATGCCCTCTGACATCTGGACCGACCCGGGTCACACCTCCTGCTCCTTGGCTAACTGAGGTTCTCCGTGAGCATCGCTCCACACTCAGGGCTACAGAGAGGAAGTGGCGCAGATCGAATGATCCTTCTGATCTCTGCCTCTATCAGTCTCTTCTTGCCTCCTTCTCCAAGGATGTCTCCTCTGCAAAGACCCTATACTACCATTCAAAGATTAACAACTCACCTGACTCTCACACTCTCTTCAAGACCTTCTCTACCCTTCTTTGTCCCCCTGCCCCTCCACCTTCATCCGACCTAACGGCTGATGATTTTGCTTCCTTCTTTGTGAAGAAAACGAAAACAATTAGCAGTCAGTTCTCCGAGCCGCCGCTTCTTGCGCATTCTCAAATCCCTGAGACATGCTCCCTTCCCTCCTTCTCTCTCCTATCCGAAGCAGATGTTTTCCAAGGTCTTGGCTTTTAATCATCCGACTACCTGCCCGCTAGATCCCATACCCACCCATCTCCTCCACATTATCAATTCATCCCTTTCCACTGGCACCTTCCCTGTAGCATTTAAAGAGGCCCGGATAACCCCGTTGCTGAAGAAACCCACTCTCAATCCTGCTATGCTAGAGAACTACAGACCCGTTTCTCTTCTTCCCTTCATTTCCAAGACTCTTGAACGCATTGTGTTCAACCAGCTCTCCACTTTCTTCACACAAAATAACCTCCTGGATAGCAATCAGTCTGGATTGAAAAGTGGTCACTCCACTGAGACTGCACTGCTCTCAGTCATTGAGGCCTTAAGGCGGGCAAGGGCAGCCTCCAAATCATTTGTCCCCCTGCCCCTCCACGTAGTGACCGACTGAAAGGGAACTTCTCGGTTACGGATGTAACCCTCGTTCCCTGAAGGAGGGAACGGAGACGTCACGTCCCGTCGCCACAGGTGCTGCCACCTGCAGTTACGGCCGGTCACACTTTCCGGCTTTCTCAGCGAAAAGAAGCTAATTTCCCTATTTGCACCTGCTGCTTATATACGCACCTGGCGGGGCGGCGCCAGCATTATGCAAATATCTCAATCCCAAGTTCATTGGCGTTTTAGTAGTATTCGAAGCAGATTGGTCTCTCTAAGCCAGTTCCCAATTCGTCGGTCACGACGTGACGTCTCCGTTCCCTCCTTCAGGGAACGAGGGTTACATCCGTAACTGAGACGTTTACCAGACAGGGTTTAGATTAATCCAGGACTAGGTCTTAGTTATTTTAAGATATTTAATTAAAAAAACATACTTTACAAAATAAACAATACTGGTGTGCATCTTGACACAAAACAATGACAGTATTATGTTAAGATATTTTAGTGCAAGGTGTTTTTAAATTAAGGCTCAAACATGCATTTTATTCTGCGACTATAAACCCTGTTCAGAAAACTACCCCTTCATGCAAAGTTGGTGTCAAATAATTCAGTATGAAAAGATTAAAAAGCTTTTATAAATAATAAAATTGTTAAAGAGTTATTTGATTAATCTGTTTGTGTTCTTCAGGTGTGTTTGGTGATAAAGTGACTTTAGTCTCAGTGATGGAGGGAGATAACGTTACTCTACACACTGATGTTACTGAACTACAGATTGATGATGATATCAGGTGGAGGTTTGAAAACATCTTCATCGGCAAAATCAAGAAAGCACTCAACAATACTCCTAAATATGATGATAAGCCTCATAGATTCAGAGGCAGACTGAAGATGAACACTCAGACTGGAGATCTCACCATCACAAACATCACACCTCAAGACTCTGGATGTTATAAAGTAACAAATGTAACTGGAAATAATCAATTCAAGATATTTAATGTTACTGTTAATGGTGAGTGCAGTATTACTGAAAAAAACTGAATTGTGCTATTAGTATTTTTATTTTATATATATTTAATATTTTAGGGCCTTTTTACCTTTATTTGCATAGCATAGCAAAAATGTTATGTGGAGAATCAAAGACGGGAATCAATCTCAGGTCAGCGTAAGCGCACTGATGTTATACTGTATGTTTACACATTAACCACAGAGCTATCAGTGCTGATGTATTGAGTTTATTCATTAAATACTAAACTCTTAGTCATCAACACAACTAATAATATTTCACCGTGACTACATTTATTGTTCTTCACAATCACAATGAACTCACATTGACAAATAAAAAAACACTTTTATTAATGTTGATTTATTCACATTTCTGTTCTCTGTATTTGTCAGCTTCTTCTACTGTCAGCATCAGTGAGTTTACACAAAATTCATCTCATACAAATAAAACAACACTTTTATTAATGTTGATTTATTTACATTTCTGTGATTTTCTTTATATTTGTCAGCTGTTCCTACTGTCAGTATCGGTGAGTCTACACAAAATCTATCTGCATCTCATACAAATAAATCAACTTTTATTCACTGTTGATTTATTCATCCTTTTGTGATTCTCTTTATATTTCTCAGTTTCTTCTACTGTCCGTATTACTACGACTCCAAAAAATCCACTAGGTGCACTGTAAAAAAGCATGAAGTTAACATGGTTTTGCAAGTCAATTCAACCCATTTTAAGTTTTGACTTGTGAGAAATTGACATAACTTGTTGAAATTGTTTAACTTAATTTGTTAAATTAAAATAACAAAAACATATATGTTGATTTGACAAAAGTGCTCGTATCAGAATTGGTGTCTGTGTCATGAATAAATTAAGGCTTGCCTGATTTTTGAAGAAACATGAAATCCATCAACATGAGTTCTCTTGTTCATCTTTAAAATAATTGAACTGAACTCTTACAGATGTGTTGTTGTTGTTGTTGTTTATACTCCATCAGGAAGACAACAGCCAGATCTTATGATTCTGATCTATTGTGCTGCTGCTGCTGGATGTCTGCTGATTCTAGTTGTAGTTCTGATTATCTGGATCTACAGGAAACACAAAAACAAACATCAACAGGGTAAATATCAACTACAGCTGATCAGTGTTACTATCTCATAGAAATGTTTTTTGCTCATTGATTTCAAGTAACAGCCTTGAAGTTAAAACTTTAGTCAAAATCTTTTGACATCAGTGAAAAGTTTGCAAAGCCTTCGAATGCAGAATAAGACCTTTATTGATTCATGTCATTATTGTTACAGATCAGACCGGTGAAGATGAGATCACTTACGCTGATACAACATTCTACAAACGAAAAACACACTCTAAGGTAAATAATGACGATCGGTTCATTTCATTTTCAGCATTAAATCAGATTTACATTTGTGTTTATTATAATCTGTCAGCGGATATTTATTATAATCTATCAGCGGATATTTATTATAATCTATCAGCGGATATTTATTATAATCTATCAGCGGATATTTAAATTATAATCTATCAGCGGATATTTATATTATATTCTATCAGCGGATATTTATTATAATCTATCAGCGGAAATTTATTATATTCTGTCAGCGGATATTTATTATAATCTGTCAGCGGATATTTATTATAATCTATCAGCGGATATTTATTATATAATCTATCAGCGGATATTTATTTTATAATCTATCAGCGAATATTTATTATAATCTGTCAGCGGATATTTATTATAATCTGTCAGCGGATATTTATTATAATCTGTCAGCGGATATTTATTATAATCTATCAGCGGATATTTATTATAATCTATCAGCGGATATTTAAATTATAATCTATCAGCGGATATTTATATTATATTCTATCAGCGGATATTTATTATAATATATCAGCGGAAATTTATTATAATCTATCAGCTGATATTTATTATAATCTGTCAGCGGATATTTATTATAATCTGTCAGCGGATATTTATTATAATCTATCAGCGGATATTTATTATATAATCTATCAGCGGATATTTATTTTATAATCTATCAGCGAATATTTATTATAATCTGTCAGCGGATATTTATTATAATCTGTCAGCGGATATTTATTATAATCTGTCAGCGGATATTTATTATAATCTATCAGCGGATATTTATTATAATCTATCAGCGGATATTTAAATTATAATCTATCAGCGGATATTTATATTATATTCTATCAGCGGATATTTATTATAATCTATCAGCGGAAATTTATTATAATCTATCAGCGGATATTTATTATAATCTGTCAGCGGATATTTATTATAATCTGTCAGCGGATATTTATTATAATCTATCAGCGGATATTTATTATAATCTGTCAGCGGATATTTATTATAATCTGTCAGCGGATATTTATTATAATCTGTCAGCGGATATTTATTATAATTGTCAGCGGAAATTTATTATAATCTATCAGCGGATATTTATATTATAATCTATCAGCGGATATTTATTATAGTCTATCAGCGGATATTTATATTATAATCTATCAGCGGATATTTATTATAATCTGTCAGCGGATATTTATTATCCTCTCTGGGGATTGCCACCTTGTCGTGGTAGAGAGGCTTGTGTGGTCCCATGATCCCAAGAGCAACGCCGTCTGAAGTTATGCTCCTGGTAGGGTCACCCATGGCGGTAAGGTCAAGGGGGAGGCCCCTGACAAAGAGCAATCCATCCAACCAAGACCTCAACGGTGGAGCAGGCGGAGGATGACAGCTGGCCTTATGGGAGCGTCACAACGGCTGGGAAGGCGGATGAAGGCTGCAGCAGAAAAGGGTCCCCAGTCGTCTTGGATTCCATGCCACTGGATTCTGACCCTTCCTCTGTCAAGGATCGTGTGGTGGCTGTTTGTGCAACAGTCTCCCCACGTTAAACAAAATCACGCACAGGCGTCCTCCATGGGAAACCACCCTAACATCCGGTTTAAGTCCTATGGCGAACAGAATGTGGCGACGGGGGCAGGATTGTGAGATCTGGAAGCCCTTAGTCACAAACTGGCACATTAGGCGGTGCGTGCTTGATTCAGTCGCTGGGCTCTTTGAATGAGGCAAAAAGAGCCCTCCGGCAGCTGCACCCACGACTGAGCAGCCCTTTTTAGGATCCACTCTGCTCACCCCACATGGGGAAGGGGCTAGAAAAGGTGCCCTAAAAATAGCCTGCCTCAAATCTCCTGACTGGATTACCGCATCCAGAGGGATCACCATTTGCGGTCAGAAACATAAAACAATGAACTTTGGAACTTGGAATGTGCGCACACTGATGGATAGTGCAAGCAGTGATAGACCAGAGAGAAGAACCGCAATCATTGCTAGAGAACTGAGAAGATGCCAAATTGACCTAGTTGCCCTTTCCGAAACCCGACTGGCAGATGAAGGACAACTGAAAGAAGAAAAGGGTGGCTACACTTTCTTCTGGAAAGGAAAAGCTGTTGACGAGCCCAGGATCCATGGTGTTGGAATTGCCATTAGGAATCAGCTCATCAACCACCTCCTTGAACTCCCTGTGGGGATCATTGAGCGTCTCATGACCATCCGTCTGGTGCTTGACAACAACCAGATAGCAACAGTTGTGAGTGCCTATGCCCCTACTTTAGACTCTGAAGAGGATGTAAAAGAGGCCTTCTACTCCTGCTTAGACAAGACACTGTCGAGAATCCCCAAGGAAGATAGGATTATACTACTTGGAGACTTCAATGCCAGGGTTGGCAGGGATCAACACCTCTGGAAGGACACTATAGGAAAGGAAGGCATCGGGAACATCAATTCTAATGGAGTTATGCTTCTCAGCATGTGTGCGAAGCATAGTCTTATCATCACTAATACTCTCTTTCGCCAGAAAAACAAACTTAAGGCCTCTTGGAGACACCCCCGCTCCAAACAGTGGCATCTCATTGACTATGTCATTGTACGAATCAGGGACCGCCGTGACGTTAATATCACAAGGGCCATGGTCAACACTGATAACTGCTGGACAGACCATCGCCTTATCCGCTCTAAAATGTTAATTAGACTTAAGAGGAAGAGGAGAATGCAAAAAAAGCAGATCCGACCACGACTGAACCTTGACAGCCTTGATGAAACTGCCACCCAGCAGCAACTTCAGGCCTCTCTTGGGGAAAGCCTTCAACAGAAATACCCTGATGACATGGATGGGCACTGGAGTCTGCTAAAATCTACCATCCTTGCCACTTGCAAAACCATTCTTGGGTACAAGTCCAGAAAACACCAGGACTGGTTTGATGAGAATGACACAGAGATCAAACAACTCATCTCCAAGAAAAGGAAAGCCTTCTGTGCCTGGCAAAATGATGTTACTTGCAAGGCCAAAAGGTTGACTCACTCCAGAGCCAAGGCAGATGGCCAGAGTCGGATAAGGGAGCTAAAAAACTCTTGGTGGACTGAAAGAGCTATCGAAATCCAGAGAATGGCAGACTCTGGTGACACCAGAGGTTTTTTCAGTGCTACCAAGGCCATCTATGTTCCAAGCTGCCATGGCCTAAACCCCCTGCGTACAAAGGAAGGTCAGAAGTTACTGAAGGACAACGAGTCCATTAACGCCCGATGGAAGGAGCATTTCCAAGAACTCCTAAACGGGGTCAGCTCAACTGAAGTTGACATTATCAAACACATCCCCCAAAGACCTATTAGAGAAGACATGGGGGACCCTCCAACTATAACAGAGGTTCAAAATGCCATCAGGAGCCTTAAGAACAACAAGGCTGCTGGTCCAGATGGTATCCCAGCTGAGATCTTAAAGGAGGGTGGACTAGAACTCTTGTATCACATTCATGCCCTACTACTCAAAGTCTGGGAAAAAGAAGAACTTCCCTCAGAGCTCAGGAATGCTCTAATAGTGACTATATTCAAGAAGGGTGACAAGGCTGAATGCGGAAATTACAGGGGTATCTCACTCCTGTCAACGACAGGTAAAGTCCTTGCTCGTGTTCTTGCAAACCGACTACTACCACTGTCAGAGGAAATACTCCCAGAATCACAATCTGGCTTCCGTCCATCCAGAGGTACAGCAGACATGATTTTCACAGCGCGGCAACTACAGGAAAAATGCCGTGAACAAAGGCAGCCCCTGTACATGGCCTTTATAGACCTGACAAAGGCTTTTGATATGGTAGACCGCCACGCTCTGTGGAGTATACTATCAAGGTATGGTTGTCATGACAAGTACATCAGAATACTGAGACTCCTACATGATGGCATGTCAGTCACAGTACTCAGCAATGGTGGCTCTGAGTCTGAGCCCTTCACAGTGGAAACAGGAGTTAAACAGGGATGTGTTATTGCACTCACCCTGTTTGCCATCTTTATTGCCGCCATACTCCACCTCATGGGTGAGGAGCTGCCACAGGGGATTCCAATCGTGTATAGAACTGACGGCAGACTCTTTAACCTTAATAGGTTCAAGGCCAAGAGTAAAATCATACACACCACCGTTACAGAGCTTCAGTACGCGGATGATAACGTCATTGCTGCACACTCCGCAGAAGACCTTCAGGGCATTCTGAATGCTTTTGCCAAGGCGTACAGAGCCCTGGGCCTAAAACTAAACATCAAGAAGACCCAGGTCCTATATCAACCTCCACCCAACCAGTCAGCAACCCAGCCAACCATAAAAGTGAATAACACCACACTTGAAAACGTGGACCACTTCCCTTACCTCGGCAGCTTTCTTTCCACTAAAGCTGACATAGACTCTGAGGTTAACCACCGGCTGAGTTGTGCCAGCGGAGCCTATGCCAGGCTCAGAAAAAGAGTTTTCGAAGACAGAGACCTATCTGTCCAAACAAAACTCCTGGTCTACAGAGCTGTTGTCCTCCCCACCCTGCTGTATGGAGCAGAGTCGTGGACCACATACAGCAGGCACCTGAGAGCCATGGAACAATACCATCAACGATCCTTGCGAAAGATTCTGAGGATCAGTTGGGAGGACAGACGCACCAACATCAGCGTCCTGGAGGAAGCAAACATGACCAGCATCACCACCACAATAATGCAGTACCAATTACGATGGACAGGCCATGTCATTCGCATGCCCAATACACGTCTTCCTAAACAAATTTTGTACTCTCAGCTAAAGGAAGGTAGTCGAGCAACAGGGGGGCCGAAGAAACGTTTTAAGGACAACATCAAGGCCATTCTGAAGAAATTCAACATTACATCGAGCAACTGGGAAAACATTGCACTAGATAGAAGCACCTGGAAAAATTCCTTGCAGGATGGTGCAGCACATCATGAAATAGAACTTCGTCGTGCCGCAGAGACAAAGCGACAGCTTCGCAAGGAGAAAGAAGAAAAGGCTCAACCACCATCAAAACTCACTACCTACCCCTGCCCACACTGCACCCAAGTATGCAGATCCCGCATTGGCCTTTATAGCCATCTGAAGAACCACAAGTAGACCCAAAAGAGAGGACAGTCATACTCGATTCGAGTGACCGCCGATGATGATGATGATGATGATTTATTATAATCTATCAGCGGATATTTATATTATAATCTATCAGCGGATATTTATTATAATCTATCAGCGGATATTTCTTATAATCTGTCAGCGGATATTTATTATAATCTGTCAGCGGATATTTATTATAATCTGTCAGCGGATATTTATTATAATCTGTCAGCGGATATTTATTATAATCTATCAGCGGATATTTATATTATAATCTATCAGCGGATATTTATTATAATCTATCAGCGGATATTTATTATAATCTGTCAGCGGATATTTATTATAATCTGTCAGCGGATATTTATTATAATCTGTCAGCGGATATTTAAATTATAATCTATCAGCGGATATTTTTATTATATTCTATCAGCGGATATGTATATTATAATCTATCAGCGGATATTTATTATAATCTGTCAGCGGATATTTATTATAATCTGTCAGCGGATATTTATATTATAATCTATCAGCGGATATTTATATTATATTCTATCAGCGGATATTTATATTATAATCTATCAGCGGATATTTATTATAATCTATCAGCGGATATTTATTATAATCTGTCAGCGGATATTTATTATAATCTGTCAGCGGATATTTATTATAATCTGTCAGCGGATATTTATTATAATCTGTCAGCGGATATTTATTATAATCTGTCAGCGGATATTTATATTATAATCTATCAGCGGATATTTATATTATATTCTATCAGCGGATATTTATATTATAATCTATCAGCGGATATTTATTATAATCTATCAGCGGATATTTATTATAATCTGTCAGCGGATATTTATTATAATCTGTCAGCGGATATTTATTATAATCTGTCAGCAGATATTTATTATAATCTATCAGCGGATATTTATTATAATCTATCAGCGGATATTTATTATAATCTATCAGCGGATATTTATTATATAATCTATCAGCGGATATTTATTTTATAATCTATCAGCGGATATTTATTATAATCTATCAGCGGAAATTTATTATAATCTATCAGCGGATATTTATTATAATCTGTCAGCGGATATTTATTATAATCTGTCAGCGGATATTTATTATAATCTGTCAGCGGATATTAATTATAATCTGTCAGCGGATATTTATAATAATCTGTCAGCGGATATTTATTATAATCTGTCAGCGGATATTTATATTATATTCTGTCAGCGGATATTTATATTATATTCTATCAGCGGATATTTATTATAATCTATCAGCGGATATTAATTATAATCTGTCAGCGGATATTTATTATAATCTGTCAGCGGATATTTATTATAATCTGTCAGCGGATATTTATTATAATCTGTCAGCGGATATTTATTATAATCTATCAGCGGATATTTATTATAATCTGTCAGCGGATATTTATTATAATCTGTCAGCGGATATTTTTATTATATTCTGTCAGTGGATATTTATATTATAATCTATCAGCGGATATTTATTATAATCTGTCAGCGGATATTTATTATAATCTGTCAGCGGATATTTATTATAATCTGTCAGCGGATATTTATTATAATCTGTCAGCGGATATTTATTATAATCTGTCAGCGGATATTAATTATAATCTGTCAGCGGATATTTATTATAATCTGTCAGCGGATATTTATTATAATCTGTCAGCGGATATTTATTATAATCTGTCAGCGGATATTTATTATAATCTGTCAGCGGATATTTATTATAATCTATCAGCGGATATTTATTATAATCTGTCAGCGGATATTTATTATAATCTGTCAGCGGATATTTTTATTATATTCTATCAGTGGATATTTATATTATAATCTATCAGCGGATATTTATTATAATCTATCAGCAAATATTTATTATAATCTATCAGCAGATATTTATTATAATCTATCAGCGGATATTTATTATATAATCTATCAGCGGATATTTATTTTATAATCTATCAGCGGATATTTATTATAATCTGTCAGCGGATATTTATTATAATCTGTCAGCGGATATTTATTATATAATCTATCAGCGGATATTTATATTATAATCTATCAGCGGATATTTATATTATATTCTATCAGCGGATATTTATATTATAATCTGTCAGCGGATATTTATTATAATCTATCAGCGGATATTTATTATAATCTATCAGCGGATATTTAAATTATAATCTATCAGCGGATATTTATTATAATCTGTCAGCGGATATTTATTATAATCTATCAGCGGATATTTATATTATAATCTATCAGCGGATATTTATTATAATCTGTCAGCGGATATTTATTATAATCTATCAGCGGATATTTATATTATAATCTATCAGCGGATATGTATATTATAATCTATCAGCGGATATTTATATTATATTCTATCAGCGAGTATTTATATTATAATCTATCAGCGGATATTTATTATAATCTATCAGCGGATATTTATATTATAATCTATCAGCGGATATTTATATTATATTCTATCAGCGGATATTTATATTATAATCTATCAGCGGATATTTATTATAATCTATCAGCGGATATTTATTATAATCTGTCAGCGGATATTTATTATAATCTGTCAGCGGATATTTATTATAATCTGTCAGCGGATATTTATTATAATCTATCAGCGGATATTTATTATAATCTATCAGCGGATATTTATTTTATAATCTATCAGCGGATATTTATATTATAATCTATCAGCGGATATTTATATTATAATCTATCAGCGGATATTTATATTATATTCTATCAGCGGATATTTATATTATAATCTATCAGCGGATATTTATTTTATAATCTATCAGCGGATATTTATTATAATCTGTCAGCGGATATTTATTATAATCTGTCAGCGGAAATTTATTATAATCTATCAGCGGATATTTATATTATATTCTATCAGCGGATATTTATATTATAATCTATCAGCGGTTATTTATTATAATCTATCAGCGGATATTTATTATAATCTGTCAGCGGATATTTATTATAATCTGTCAGCGGATATTTATTATAATCTGTCAGCGGATATTTATTTTAATCTGTCAGCGGATATTTATTATAATCTGTCAGCGGATATTTATTATAATCTGTCAGCGGATATTTATATTATAATCTATCAGCGGATATTTATTATAATCTATCAGCGGATATTTATTATAATCTATCAGCGGATATTTATTTTATAATCTATCAGCGGATATTTATTATAATCTATCAGTGGATATTTATATTATAATCTATCAGCGGATATTTATATTATATTCTATCAGCGGATATTTATATTATAATCTATCAGCGGTTATTTATTATAATCTATCAGTGGATATTTATTATAATCTGTCAGCGGATATTTATTATAATCTGTCAGCGGATATTTATTATAATCTGTCAGCGGATATTTATTATAATCTATCAGCGGATATTTAAATTATAATTTATCAGCGGATATTTATATTATATTCTATCAGCGGATATTTATATTATATTCTATCAGCGGATATTTATATTATAATCTATCAGCGGTTATTTATTATAATCTATAAGCGGATATTTATTATAATCTGTCAGCGGATATTTATTATAATCTGTCAGCGGATATTTATTATAATCTGTCAGCGGATATTTATTATAATCTGTCAACCGATATTTATTATAATCTTTTAGCGGATATTTATTATAATCTGTCAGCGGATATTTATTATAATCTGTCAGCGGATATTTATTATAATCTGTCAGCGGATATTTATTATAATCTATCAGCAGATATTTAAATTATAATTTATCAGCGGATATTTATATTATATTCTATCAGCGGATATTTATATCATATTCTATCAGCGGATATTTATATCATAATCTATCAGCGGTTATTTATTATAATCTATCAGCAGATATTTATTATAATCTGTCAGCGGATATTTATTATAATCTGTCAGCGGATATTTATTATAATCTGTCAGCGGATATTTATTATAATCTGTCAGCGGATATTTATTATAATCTGTCAGCGGATATTTATTATAATCTGTCAGCGGATATTTATGATAATCTATCAGCGGATATTTAAATTATAATCTATCAGCGGATATTTATTATAATCTATCAGCGGATATTTATATTATAATCTATTAGCGGATATTTTTGTTCACAGTTTTGGTATGGTTCAGTCTTTGCTATGTTCATATAAACATTCTAATGCCAAATCAAACAGGTAAAATAGGCAATTTTTTACATGGAAATATGACATCAGCAA
The DNA here is from genome assembly GCF_027580225.2 of Misgurnus anguillicaudatus. Lineage (NCBI taxonomy): Eukaryota > Metazoa > Chordata > Actinopteri > Cypriniformes > Cobitidae > Misgurnus > Misgurnus anguillicaudatus. Next base: position 35,538,056 of record NC_073359.2, on the reverse strand, counting down.
TACTTTAACCATAAACTAGAATTTTAGAATGAGCAATGTCGCCATAACAGCATTGTACTAATAAAAATGTTTATTACCTTATTTCAATTATTTTTTTTGCCAACATTACAGATTCAATTCCAAATCAAAGCATTACCAAAATGTATAAAGTCTGTCTTGTTATGTTTAAAGTGAAGCAAAAAACGTCTCGGTTACATATGTAACCCTCGTTCCCTGAAGGAAGGGAACGGAGACGTCACGTCGTGACCGACGAATTGGGAACCGCTTCGCGGGTGACCTATCTGCTTCGAGAAACCTTTAAAACGCCAATGAACTTGGCATGCAGATAATTGCATCTGCCGGCGCCGCCCCGCCGCACAGATATTTAATGAGCGGCAGGTGCAGTTATCAAATCAGCTATTTTTTGCTGAGAAAGCTGGACAGAAGGAAAGGGTCCGGCCGATATCAGCAGTGGAACAGCAAACTGTGGTGACGTATAAGAGAGACACTCTATGCTGATCTAAAAACACACTGTATAGAATAAGATGGTTGCAAATGTGTTAGCTGTGGTTTTTGCTTCAGAGACATCAACACTTTGGATACAAATCTCAACAATGGTGAGAGTAAATGTTAAGAAAGAGTTTTCTACAATCCTGGTACCCAGCATGCATTGTGGCATGAAGCTTAGTTGTTGATTGTCACCATTGTTGCGTTTCATAGGCAGATTGAAGTGTCCCTAAAGGTTACGGACAATGTCCTGTGAATCTACGGACATTTTTCTGTTAATCTACAGAATGGTCAGTTTTTGAATAAACAGAAATGTCTGTAAACATAACAGAATAGGTACCGGTAATTTTCTGCCAGGACATTCTCAGTTTTTTTACGGATTATTTTTTTAGAGTGTAGTTAAACCGTGGACTTGTCAAACTAGAAGGTTATACTTTAAGGATTTCTGCTTGTGTATGGTTAAAATTAGTTTTTTAGTTCCACACACAACCAAATAACTAACTGAAAGTGACAAGCTTGTCGAGGATGCAACACATACTCGAAATGTTACCTCCGCATTTAAGTTACCTAACCATCTAGTGAGTAGTGAACACACGCACTGCAATTCATGAACACACACATGCCCGGAGCAGTGGGCAGCTATCATGGCACCCGGGGGAGAAATTAGGTTAAGGTGCCTTGCTCAAGGGCACCACAGACACAACCCAACTGCCATGAGACTCGAACCAGCAACTCTCAGGTTACAAGCCTTACTCTATAACCACTAGACTACAACTGCCACTGAATCTATTGAATAAATGGTCTGTTGTTTTTACATTATTTCTTGTCTTGTCATATATTGTATTTTTGTGTTTCTCACAGAGAGTTAAAGATGAAGATGATGTGGTGTATGCAGGTGTTGTGACCAGACGTTGATCAACTGTGGCACTGTCTTATATACTATAAATGTTTTCATTACAGATACTATTGTTCTGTTTGACTAAATATTAGCTAATTATCAATATTAATGTGTGATATTTTTGTTGTTTGTTTTTCTCTCTAAATAAGTGATTCTTAATTAATTTTTTCCTTTCATCTATATTGTCATTTGTTGAGGCCAATGTGTTAATGTCTCTTTCCTGGCAGCATTACTTCTGTAAAAGTAGCATAATTTATTTAGAAATCATTTTGAAAATTACAAAAGCAAACTTCTGGCTAAACTGTACAGTTGTGAGATTTAAAATTGAAATATAAATGGCACAACAGAAAAGCATCAATCAATCAATCAAACTTTATTTATAAAGCACATTTTAAAACCACCTGAGTAAACCAAAGTGCTGTGTACAATACCACGAGGAAATAGATAAGGTAAATAAAGCACAGCTAATAAAATAAAAAATTACAGAATAATAGAATATCAAATATAAGAAAGAAAAATAAGAACATATGAGCCATTTAAAAAACATTAAAAGAGAAAAAAATGCTTTTTGAGTTTAATTTTAAAAGTCGAAAGGGATGGCGCAGATTTTACGTTGAATTGGAAGACTTCCAGAGTTTTGGACCAATAGTGGCAAAGGCACGGTCACTGCAAATTTTAACCCGAGACTTCTAAACTACAAGTAGCCCATGATTACAAGATCTTAAAGCTCCTGAGGGGGTGTATGGGAACAATAGTTCAGACAGATATTGGGAGGCTGAATTGTTGAATGCATTAAACACAAATAGTAAGATCCTAAAGTGAATCCTATGTTTAATAGGGAGCCAGTGCAGTGAGCGCAGTAGGGGAGTAACATGTTCATATTGTTAAAAGTTTAGAAGTTATTCTGGACTAACTAAAGACAAGCAATGGAAAACTAAGAAAACCAGCATAGAGAGAATTGCAATAGTCTAGAGTCTAGACAGGCAAAAAAAACATAACAGTGATATACTAAACAGTTAAACATACAGTATTGTTCGGGGAATAATTTTTCACTGGGGACAAGGGGGGCATGTCCCCCAACTTTTCAAAATCCTGATCGTGCCCCCCATGGAAGAGCAGGACAAGGAGAGTCAAGGGGGATGCTTATGACGTTTTAACATAGCCTGTATAAGCCAATTAACACAAACTAGAAATTCCATCAGTTATCAGTTACACACCCCATAGTTTTGTTACACAATATACACAATTTTTATGCATCCAAGAATCGAGTTAATTGTGATGAGACAGACATTTCTGTGTGCCTATTGCCAGATATTACTTTTTAACTTTTGCAACCTATTAATAATTTTAAATAGTTCTGTATCATATTTTGTTTTGCATTTTTTTATTGCTGTTTGAAGCATAAACCTGCCTGGTAAAATAAATTACTAATTTTGACATATTGTGAGCTTGTGAAAAATTATTATTACAAGTACCTTATACCTTGACACCATAAATATACATTCAGGATAAGACTGAAATTGGAGATTGATGCTTACACACTTAAAAAAATCTCATAATATGTCCCCTTTAAGTTGAAATGAGTTAAAGTTAGAATGGAGAAACCTCAATTTAAGGATGAATAGTATAAACTTAAATTGTCACCTCGGATTAAGATTAGAGTAATGCCCAGTATTTCTAGATTTTGGTTATCATCTGAAAAAGCATTGTATAAACCTGAGTTTGTGGTCTAAAAATTATCCACTTATACTTGTAGAGGCAAAACACTAACAAAGACAAACATGTAACTGAAATCTGGAAACAAGCAGAACCTTAAACTACAAAACCCAATAAATCCAATATAACAATCGCAACATGTAAGAATAGCGGGGATCGTATCTCGTCAGTAAAGCAGATTCCTTGATTAGTAGTAAATCATCATCATCTGCTTTCAGATAGAGCAGCATTTACTACAGAGCTGTAAATCAGAAGCTAGACAATATTACATTTATAATGGCTGACGAATCGCCTCGGATAATAAATGCGATATTGTAGTAAATGCTGCTCCATTTGAAAGCAGGTGATGGTGATTTAGTACTAATCACAGAACCGGCTTTACTGATAAGATGCGCATGAGAATTGCATCTGATTAATCATGCAGTCCTGGTATATACCATATTCAGTTATGGCGGGCTGCTTCATAGGCCATTTATTTCATTTTTCCTTGCTTCTGTAAAAAACAGAGAGAATAACAGCAGTTAGGTCATGTGATCAGGTCAACGTGAACTCAATTTTCTAAAACTAACATATAAATGCACTGGTACAGAAAACACACTCTTTTGTAATAAGACTCAAAATATCAAGCATAGCGTTAGCCAAGCTACCATGAGGTGCAGCTGATTTATGTTAACCAATAGAGATTTAACACAGACCACACAGCATTATTTAAGTTGTCTTTCTTGAGACAACTTCTCATCTGCTAAATTAAGCTGAACTACACTCATTACCCACCTCAATCCCGTTATTTCGATTAGATTAATGTGCTCTTAAGACATGAGAAATCACAGGACTCTACAGTGCGATTGTTTTTTGACATAGGCTTGTGTGGCGTCTATTTTATACATTTATAAAGTCAGGCGTGTTTGCACAAACTGTGTGTCCTCTCTTTACACAGCGCAAGCTCCTGTAAGTCAGGGCAGTCTGATCTGTACAGTGCAAGTTTTTATGATTGCTGTACACAGCGCAGTATAGTCAAACAGACATAGCATGCTGTAGTTTTATGATAAACTTTTATCATAACTACAGTGGGGAGAACAAGTATTTGATACACTGCCGATTTTGCAGGTTTTCCTACTTACAAAGCAAGCAGAGGTTTGTCATTTTGATCAAAGCTACACTTCAACTGTGAGAGACAGAATAAACAAAATCCTCATGCCAAAAAACTCACATTGTATGATTTGTAAAAAATTAATTTGCATTTTATTGCATGACATAAGTATTTGATCACCTACCAACCAGCAAGAATTCCAGCTCTCACAGACCTGTTTTTCTTTTAGAAGCCCTCCTGTTCTCCACTCATTGCCTGTATTAACTGGACCTGTTTAAACTTGTTACCTGTATAAAAGACAACTGTCCACACACTCAAGCAAGCAGACTATAACCTCCCCACCATGGGCAAGACCAAAGAGCTGTATAAGCACACCAGGGACAAAATTGTAGACCAGCATAAGGCTGGGATGATCTACAGGACAACAACTGGATCAGAAGGCAACAACTGTTGGCGCAGTTATTAGGAAATGGGAGAAGTTTAAGATGACTGTCAATCTCCCTCTGACTGCACCTCCATGCAAGATCTCACCTCGTGGAGTATCAATGATACTGAGAAAAGTGAGGGAGCAGCCTAGAACTGCATGGAAGGACCTGGTCGATGACCTGAAGAGAGCTGAGACCACATTTTCAAAGGTTATCGTTAGTAACACACACGACACCATCATGGATTAAAATCCTGCAGCGAGCGCATGGTTCAACTGCTCAAGCCAGCACATGTTTGCCAAAGACAATCTGGATGATCCAGAGAAGGCATGGTAGAAGGTCATGTGGTCAGATGAGACCAAAATAGAACTCTTTGGTATTAAAGAGGCAATTAATCTGTTGATTTTATTTATACCTGCAAGGGTCGGCAACCCACGGATGGTGACGGGTTAGGGTGGATTGTGGATTGTGACATTCCTGAAATTCACGGGCGGGTAGTAGCATGAATGAAAATATGTGCAAAATTTGTATGTCTGGGTTGTGCACACCAAAACTTTTACTCTACATTACCAATACACACACAACATATGACATTTAACATATCACGTCACTACCATTGCGACAGTGCGCGACCTTTGTTGATTCTTCTCGTAACCTAGTTGGAGAGAGCGTTGCAGGAGTTGCGGGAGTATTTTTCCCGAACATTTTAACTTTTAGTCCAAAAAATATTTTCCCAGTAGCACTGGGGTTTACCAAGGTGCTCTTTTGCAAGCTCAAGCTCACAGCAATGTTTGTTCAGGAGAGCAGCGGCTTCCTCAGTAGTGTTCTGCCATAGACACCGTGCCTGTTCAAAGACTTACGTATACTCTAAAAAAAATCCATTAAAAAACGGACAAAGTACTGTGTAAATCTAAAGGAATTTTCCGTATTTATGTTTTGCAGGTGTTTATCTGGTTTTTTTGGTAACATGTTGCATTATGGGTGCAACAATCTTTCACTTTTGGCTCTCTGTCACCATCTCTGTTTGAAACCTAGAATTACAACTTGCTTGCGGAGTTCTTTTCTAACATGGATGATGTTTAACTTCTAAACAAATGCTGTCAGAACAAGATACAAGTGTTCAGCTATTCCAGCATCCACACATGTGATTTAGTAGACAAATCTTCTTTCTGACGTGACGTGTAAGTCAAATGGATATTTACCACAACATTTATCACATTAAATCTAAAGTTTGTGTTTGTTTTAGATTCATTTGAAGTCACCACTATGTTGATTAGTGTTCCCTTTAGTTAGGCTTTTGTCCCTTGACCTTCCAGAACTGACTCTTCTCTTTTAACATTGCAACAGTGTTTTTGCTAGGGATGGCTCCCGCAAAACTGACGTTTCAACACTGTGTTGAGATTCCGAAGCATAAATGTTTTGAAACACTGCTCCGAAATGTAGTGATGGGTAAATGAAGCATCGAATCAAGCACCGATACTTCCCTTACTGTTTCAAACCATGATTCGAAGCCTCAACGAGGGTGTCGAAAACAGCGCCATCTTTTGGTTAATAAAACATATAGCACTTGCTTCTGGAAAAAGCTCCGTCAGTGATGAAATTCAGATGAATATTAATATTATGTGTACAAATAAAGCTTAGACAACATGTGTGTGAATGGTCAATATAATAAATGTATTTACTCATTAAAGGGTTGCAATAAATTCCAGTTTGAGTTAACATTCACATGATTCAATACTGTATTGTACAGAATAATGTTCACACGCACATAATAACACACGCGCACACAAGTATAAGTAAATACAATACTATATATACAATAGTATGTGGGACCAAAATGTGAATAAGGCAAATAACTCATAAAAACCTCTAGAGTTCGAACCTTCTGACACGCAAAGCGAAGCGCGCACGTGACTGAGCAGAAAGTGAAGCTTCGTTTGTCATTGGTCACGTGATTTCAACGTTAACAACACAAGCTTCGAATCAAAGCTTCATCTGACACGCCCACTTTTGCTCGACACAAGCTTTGAAGCCTCGCTTCAAATGTAACATCACTACCGAAATGTGATTCGAAACACCCGTCACGTGATGCAGTGATTCGAAACACCAAGCGGTGCATTTCACAAGTATTTCGAAAGGTGGCGTACCTGTTGAATCTTAAACTGACAGAGTAGGAAACAAAACTGACAATACCTCATAGATGCGTTTTTGGCAAGATCAAATACTATAAATTACTGAAAAGAAGTAATATTTTTCTCATAGGTATGTAACACTTAGGCTAGTTACAAAAAAATGCATGCCATCCACAAGTGTCCCTTGTGTGAGAATGTTTTTAAAGGCTGGAGAAATTATATGTAAAAAAGAAGCTGGTTGAGTTTATCAACACAGAACAATTTATATATTTAAATAAAGATCTTTATATGTAAACAATGTGGCATATTATGGCTTGATATATTTTATGAATCTCTTATTATTTATGGTATATCTCTATTCTATTTTTTTTTCATTAAATAGACCCGAATAGCCTATAGTTATCCACAATTGTGAGCCTAAAAGCTCATGTAGTTGTCAAACAGATGTTAAAACAACAACAAAAACTATTTTATTATGATGACGTAGCGCATGCATTTCCTGGGTTCGATCCTATGATTTACGCCTGAGAGTCGAGAGCACTATCCACTGTCCCATTCTATCACTTGTGTGTCAATCAAACAACATGTGAAATACAATTTGTCAGCGCTCGTCTAAAATCTTGTCAAGGCTGCTTCATGTAAAGACATGCAAACGACCGCTAGGTGTCACTGTGGAGGCGGTTTCGGATTGATGTTTCGAAGTCTCGAAACATACGGCACGATTAATTCAACTGTTTCAGTGTTTCACGTAGGCTCGCTCTGCCCACCACTAGTTTTTGCTTGTAGCAATTACAACTTGTTAGTTGCTTGAGTAAGGGGAAGTGTCTATGATGTCATCTAAACTTGGTTGTTTTTATGTTATACTTCCTAGCATTTAAATATGAAATGATAAAATTAGAATAAAGAACTGAAATGTATAAGAGTGACACTCTATGCTGATCTAACAAGACACTTTATTGAATAAGATTGCTGCAATTGTGTCAGTTGTGGTTTTTGCTTCAGAGACATCAACATTTTGGATACAAATCTCAACAATGGTGAGAGTAAATGTTAAGAAAGAGTTTTCTGCAATCCTGGTACCCAGCATGCACTGTGGCATAAAGCTTTGTTGTTGATTGACACCATTGTTGCGTTTCATAGCCGGATTGAAGTGTCCCTAAAGGCTACTGACAATGTTCTGTAAATCTACAGAATGTTTTGTTTTTGAATAAACGGAAGTGTCTGTAAACATAACGGAAAAGGTGCCGGTAATTTTCTGCCAGGACATTATCCGTTTTTATGCGGATTATTTTTGTATTAACTGCCTCCATTTATAAATGATTTGTCTTACTTTTGATTGATGTGTGTTTAAAATTTTTGGGATTGTTTTGTATCCCTCTCCAACCTTATGGAGTGCAACAACTCTTGATAGGATATCATTAGAGAGCTCCTTTTTGCAAGGCGTGGTTCCTAAGAGCTGATGCTTCTTAAAGACAACAATCTTAAAATGTTTGAGTGTCTTTTTGGTAGTGCTTGGTCAGTATATTCGATTATTCGAATATTCGTTGGGTGGGTTGGCATTCGATTTTTTATGGAAACGGGAAACGTTTGACCTCTGTAATTGCAAACAAAGGCTACTGTACCAAATATTAACATTGATTTTCTCAGGTGTTCAAATACTTATTTGCAGCTGTATCATACAAATAAATAGTTAAAAAAATCATACATTGTGATTTCTGGATTTTTTTTATATTATGTCTCTCACAGTGGACATGCACCTACGATGACAATTTCAGACCCCTCCATGATTTCTAAGTGGGAGAACTTGCAAAATAACAGGGTGTTCAAATACTTTTTTTCTCACTGTATATAGCACTTAAAACATTGTTAAAAACAGAAGCTCAGCAATCAGTCGATGGGAATCTGAAAACAGCTTTTTATAGACTATTTTGCAAGATGTTAACAACACTTCCTGTTTCAGTTTGTAACCGTTTCCTTATCTCACATATATCTTAAAGATGTTTAACTTCAATAATTCATAAATCAATTCTATATGTTCTGTTGGTTGTTTTTTATCCCAACATTTATGTGATGTAAACTGAAACATTAAGTGCTAACTAGACCAGTGTTGTTTATATTTTGACAAATGGTCTATATAACTAATCACTGCAGATGTATATCTGAGATGTTCTGAATGTAGTTTATGTACATGATAATTTATCTGTATTTATTGTTATCAGTGATATTTACCTATCAGTTGTATACATGTAAGCTTATGTGGTATTTCTGTTAAAAGACATATTCAGTTTTTTAGAATTGCTTGCAAAAAAAAGTGTCTAACAAAAGTAAAATCAATATATTGTTTCATGTGAATAAATGGGTAATTTGTTTTTACATTGTTTGTAGCAAATTCCCAACTTTACAAGATCCAGTATTTTTTTGTTGGTGAAAATGTTTTAGTATGTGTTCCTTGGCCTTATTTGAGCAACTTTAATTTTTTGTATTTTTACTAACCATGCATAAACATCATTTACTTAAAAACACAAACATGTACGTACATTTTACTTAGATATTATTGTAGCACACTTTGTGCTAAATACAATGTTATGTGATATTAGCTATTAATATGTTTAAAGCAACTGAAAAAAGACCAAATGTAAGAGCATGTCAGAACCTCTGCCAGTGTCCCAAAATGGTCGGACCTGTTAACAAAACAGATTTTATGTACACATTGCGCAGCTCTTATCTTAAAATTAGGTAATATCTTCCTTCTAATTTTATCAATCCATGATTTCTGACTATTTTTATCTTGTGGAAATTTGTGACCAGTCACGGAAACTAGTGACACAAGTCGGATCTCGGGCATTTTGAGTTATTCACAGATTCCGATCTGATAAGATTTGGAGAAGTTGTGGCCATTTGAATGTAACACATTCAAGAAAGAGAATGCTGAGAAATTTGAGGAAGAAAAAAGTTAAAGGGGTCATATGATGAAAATGTTAGCATTGCCACCCTGTAGGTGTGAGCAAAAACAGGTCATTGAAATTTGGCTTTCATTATGATGTCATAAGGATATCTTATTAGAATAATACCGCCTCCTTAATCTGAACTCTGAAAGAGAGAGAAAAGAAGGACTTGACAGCACAATTGAGTTTGAATTACAACAAACCACCATCATTGTGATCAGTGGTTGCACTTTATCCGCTCATTTGCATTTTAAAAAACACACCCAAAACGACACATTTTTGGACTTGACAGCACAATAGAGTTTCAATTACAACAAACCACCATCATTGTGATCAGTGTTTGCACTTTATCCGCTCATTTGCATTTTAAAAAACACACCCAAAACGACACATTTTTGCTCAAACCTACAAAGTGGCAATGCTAACATTTTCATCATGTGACCCCTTTAAAGGGGTCATATGATGAAAATGTTAGCATTGCCACTTTGTGGGTGTGAGCAAAAACAGGTCATTGAAATTTGGCTTTCATTATGATGTCATAAGGATATCTTATTAGAATAATACCGCCTCCTTAATCTGAACTCTGAAAGAGAGAGAAAAGAAGGACTTGACAGCACAATTGAGTTTGAATTACAACAAACCACCATCATTGTGATCAGTGTTTGCACTTTATCCGCTCATTTGCATTTTAAAAAACACACCCAAAACGACACATTTTTGCTCAAACCTACAAAGTGGCAATGCTAACATTTTCATCACATGACCCCTTTAACACTTTTCCCTTTTCCCTGACGGTAGAGACAATAGGGCTCATTTACATCTCATTTAGCTAAGCCATACCCCCTGTTAAGAGATACAGGTGTTCTAGCATCATATGTAGTATTTTGTGACAGGAGTCGGATGACAACATGCAAAAATAAACAGGACTTTTACCTTTGTGGGGATCACAAGTCGAATCCAGTCTGTTTCAGATGTGTGAAAAACCAATTACCATTTATGTCCACAAATGCGTATAATCCGTGAAATATAGATATATAGTCTATTGCAGTGTTCTTCACTCCCAACCCTGGATAGTTTAGCTCCAACCTTAATCAAACTCACCTGAGCAAGCTAATCAATATCTTCATGATCTCTAGAAAATCACAGGTAGGTGTGTTTGATTAAGGTTGGAGCTAAACTTTGCATGGCACCGGCTCTCCAGGATTGGGAGTGAAGAACACTGGTCTATATCAGATTTCGCATGAGCTTCTGGTAGTAGATTATAATATACAATCTGAGGACTATTTACATCGTGGCATGTAAGGGTATATGAGATTACACACCGGTAATTTACGCTCCGTTAAACACATGAACCCGCCTTCAAAGTTTGTATTTAAAATAGGGCGGTAGTATAATAGATAATCCAAACAGCGCCGTCGAAAACGTGAAGTCCTTAAAGGGGTCATATGATGAAAATGTTGGCATTGCCACTTTGTAGGTGTGAGCAAAAACAGGTCATTGAAATTTGGCTTTCATTATGATGTCATAAGGATATCTTATTAGAATAATACCGCCTCCTTAATCTGAACTCTGAAAGAGAGAGAAAAGAAGGACTTGACAGCACAATTGAGTTTGAATTACAACAAACCACCATCATTGTGATCAGTGTTTGCACTTTATCCGCTCATTTGCATTTTAAAAAACACACCCAAAACGACAAATTTTTGGACTTGACAGCACAATAGAGTTTCAATTACAATAAACCACCATCATTGTGATCAGTGTTTGCACTTCATCCGCTCATTTGCATTTTAAAAAACACACCCAAAATGACACATTTTTGCTCAAACCTACAAAGTGGCAATGCTAACATTTTCATCATATGACCCCTTTAAGGGATGTTACCAATCGCTCGCTCGTTCCTCCATCAGCCAATGACTTGGAACATATTGATAGACAAAACATGAAGCCAATTATATAACGAATTCAACGATCTCTGTGTAACTTATGTGTGTTTGGACTCATGCTGCGCTGCAAGAACTGACAGAGAGATGACGTCAAAGTACCGCGAGAGCGAGTCGAAATTAAACGAATACTTAAGATTTCTTGAAGAGCTCTCGCGGTACTTTGACGTCATCTGACTGCGGCGCCGCATAAAGTCAGTGACGCGGCTGACGTACGATGCGGCTGACTGTTATTTGTTCCGCCCCAGCTTCTTTTATTTTTCTTTTGTTTTGTGTGCCCGAGCTTCATTTACAGTCTGGGAAGACGCACGCTGTAAGTTTGAAAAAAATAAAAACTTAGCAAACATGTCTGAGGGCAGCCGGGTCACTACAGTCACGTGACTTCACGCTCGAGCCGGAAGAGAAGACAATGCTGAATAAAGTCGTAATTCTTGATATTTTTGGACCAAACTGTATTTTCGATGCTTCAACACAATCTTACTGACCCACTGATGTCACATGGTCTTCTTTGATGATGTTCTTATTACCTTTCTTTACATGGAAACCGTACATAGACTTTCAATGAAGGGGACCAAAAGCTCTGGACTAAATCTAACGTTAAAACATCTTAAACTGTGTTCCGAAGATGAACTGAGGTCTTTTGAGTTTAGAACGACATAAGGGTAAGTCATTACTTACATTATTTTCATTTTTGGGCAAACTATCCCTATTTAGTAGTCACGCTGTTCCCTTTGCGGGCGGGAGCGAAAACCAAGCTGCTTATACAGTATGTAAATGCACACAGACAATGACGCCCCCCGCTGCACGCTAGAATCTCCGGAAAAACAAGCCGATTTCAACCGGAAAATGTACGCTTTTAAATATACATAAACTGCTATCTCAAACATGGAGAAGCTTCTTCGTGATCTCAACTAACAGATTCTGCAATAAAACGAAAATCACAAATTTTGAAAAAAAAAACGTTGTTTCTCATTTTCTCGAAAGTTGTGCTGCCGACTTGTGTCCCTGGTTTCCGTGACGGGGCACATTTGTAAAATTATGCATTTTCTGTGTTTTAATGTGTGAATGACCAGCATCCTGATAGAAAACAATAGTTTTACAGTGCATGATCCGGACATCTATCCCTCACAGCCTCACAGGAACCCCCGTCGGTGGGCAAGAGAGCACTATCTGTCAATGTCCGCAAGTTAAGAATTGAGTGACCAATTTGAATATAGTCTTTTAATATTACTATCTAAATTCCTTTGCCTACACATGTAATTTATTTATAGTCTGGACTCATCTGCTTTCCTAGTAGCTTATGCTTCATAAGGTATGTATTGAATTTGGCCGTTTTATATCGCAGTCGTAATGCATTATGCTACATTTAGTGTTTTATGTTTTGCCGCATTTACTACTTCAGATGCACTCTTTCTAATGATGGATATCCACTGGGAAAAACAAACAAACATTTTAGCTCCCTCCGAGCTTGATTTAGGTAAAAAATGTTAAAATATAATGACACAGGTTTCTGGCCATGTATAAAATATAAAACCACATTATCAACTCAGACACTGTTTTTGACATTTCTTATGCCATCAAACCTGTCTGTCACTTTTAAAAACCCCGAACATCTTAACTCTTTCGCCGCCATTGACGAGATAACTCCTCAATTAAAGGGGTCATATGATGAAAATGTTAGCATTGCCACTTTGTAGGTGTGAGCAAAAACAGGTCATTGAAATTTGGCTTTCATTATGATGTCATAAGGATATCTTATTAGAATAATACCGCCTCCTTAATCTGAACTTTGAAAGAGAGAGAAAAGAAGGACTTGACAGCACAATTGAGTTTGAATTACAACAAACCACCATCATTGTGATCAGTGGTTGCACTTTATCCGCTCATTTGCATTTTAAAAAACACACCCAAAACGACACATTTTTGCTCAAACCTACAAAGTGGCAATGCTAACATTTTCATCATATGACCCCTTTAAGTAAAAACGCTTCCCTGCCAATGACGAGAATTTCCGGCTTTCCACAATACCGCTATTATCCACCAGGTGGATTATCCACTTCCGCAACTTATAAAACCCGGAAGAAGTGCCTCACATGAGAGAAAGAGAACTTTAAAGATCGTTCTGCATCTGATCTCTATCAAAGGCCCTTCAAAAAAGAAACCTACCCATATTTGAGAGGTGATAAAAAAGAACTAATGAAGGTAGGATGAAACATTTTTTTTTTTTAAATGGTGTGTTCTTTCGTTTGACATATTGTACGTTTATATATTTAAAGAAGAACATTTTCTGGAAGGCATTAAACTTTTGTGAAAATCATGAAAAATGCTCCCGCTGGCTGGCAACTTTTTTTAAAACGCTGGCGGGGAATGAGTCTGCATAGCTGTATTTAATTGGTGTTGGAGCTGAACTCTACAGTAAATGACAGTAAATCTACTATATAGGAACAGGATTTCCCCAGCTAACAGAAAAAAGTTCTAAGAACGTTCCCTGAAAGTTTTTAACGTTCCCAAAAACGTTCTGCCAACGTTAAAAGTGTCCAGTTTTCTTGACGTTCTAAGAACGTTTTTTTGTTGTCTCAACGTTAGAGGAATGTTACATTTGACCATTTTTAAACGTTATGACAATGTCATGTTTTAATGTTCACACAATGTTTAAAACAACAACTGTTTATTATATTGACTTCTTTGATTGTTATGTAAATGATAGAGAAACATTGCATTTTATTATATTTATTTTTTATATTTATATTATTTTATTATATTTATTATATATTATATATTTATTATATATTATATATCTATTATATGTAAGTTTAGACGTTGATGTTTTGTTTCATTTTAAGTCACCATTATTGTGATTAGTGTTCATTTTAGTTGGGCTCTTGAGCCTTGTCTTTTGCTTGCTAGTTTTTTCCCTGGTTGTGTTAACTTTTTGTTAATACACCACATTTGTTATGAACATGTTAAGTTAGTAGTGCAATTCTGTGGTGTGGTGGTTGGCACACAATGGCAAAAAATCATTCCCAACCAATCCACCAATCAAAAGTGTATTTTCTGTCAATAATGCAAATGAGATCCAGCACCTTCACAGCAGTTTGTCGTTGGGGAGTTTTGGAAACTTTGGACAAAAAATCTCCGCTATTTAATTGGGACGTACAAACATCAAGAATCAGACTATGAATCTCAACCATGGTGACAATTAAATGAAAAACTTCATGCTGCAATGCATGCTGGGTATTAACAACTTACAAATCTCATTCAGGACTCCCATATAAAGATTTTTTTTCCAATTTTCTTTGTCACCATGGTTGAGATTCATAGTCTGATTCTTGATGTTTGTGCGTCCCAATTATACAGTAGGTATTTTTGTCCAAAGTTTCTTAAACTCCTTAATGACAAACTGCTGTGAAAGTGCTGGATCTCATTTACATTATTGACAGAAAATAAACTTTTGATTAGTAAATTAATTAGGAATGATTTTTTACCATTATGTACCAACCACCACACCACAGAATTACACTACTAACTTAACATGTTCATAACAAATGCGGTGTACCAACAAGAAGTCAACACAACCAGGGAAAAAACCAGCAAGCAAAAGACAAGGCCCAAGAGCCCAACCAAAACGAACACCAACCACAACAATGGCGACCCAAAATGAAACGAAACATCAACATCCAAACCCACACACAACAGATATATAACATATAATAAATATAATAAAAATAATATAAATATAAAGAATAAATATGGTGGAATGCGGTGTTTCTCTATCATTTACATGGCAATCGGGGAAGTCAATATAATAAACAGTTGTTGTTTTGAGCATTGTGTGAACATTGGAACATGACATTGTCATAGCGTCCAAAAATGGCAAAATGCAACATTCCTCCAACGCTGAGACAACACAAAAACGCTCCCAGAACGTCAAGAAAACCGGACACTTTTAACGTTGGCAGAACGGTTTTGGGAACGTTAAAAACTTTCAGGGAACGTTCTTAGAACTTTTTTCTGTTAGCTGGGTCAGATCCCTGCAGTATCCTTACATATGAGAGCTGTAAAGTGTTATGTGAGTAGCATTTATTTTATTCATCTGCTTTATTCATCAGTTAATTTGTGTTTATTATTGTAGTCTGACTCACCTTATTATTACTACACTCCATAACCTAACACACGCAGACACACGCACACTTTTAATAACACAACTACACTAAACACTGTTATTCTTTTTTTTTAGAACTCTCATGTAATAAATTAATTTAAAGTATTACTTACGTATCTTGGTGTATATTATATATGACAACAGGCCTATCACAGTTATCACCAGCAAGCTGACTACTATTGGACCAGCTGTCTCCCAACGTGACCTCGAAGTGGATTCTGTAATGGCTAAAAGAGAGACATAGTTGAACTCTTCTTGTTAAACTCATTTAAATCAGAACATGAAATTAATTTTGTTATGTGTAAATTTCAGTGTAAAACAGATCTTAATTTACTAAATATGTTTCCATCATTTTTCTTTCTAATATACATGTTACATCCTCTCACAGAATCTGCAAGGTTTATAATCATTTTTTTTTTAAAGAGTGATCATAAAACTAAAACTATTTAGTATTTTTGCATATATTTCACCTGACAAAATAACCAAATTTACACAAATGATCTTGTTTAAATGTTTCTAGACTCTTTTATTGCCTCAAGCAGAAACTATCACAGTTTTGCGGTTTGCCGGTATTAAACACTTTATTATTATTATTATTATTATCATTAGCTACAATGACCCTTAAATTAATAAAAAAAAACAGATAGGGGTTTTGGGTTGAACATATGGTTTATTATATCAAACTTTTTGGGAAAAAATACACTTTTGAAAAAGTAAACTTTGATTCTTAATGTTTTTTTATTCTTTTAATTTGATTATTTTAAATAAAATGAAAAAAATACTCATTAAATTCTCTCAGAGCTGCTCTGGATATATTCATTTGTTCACATCAAATGTTTCCACATGTTTCAGGTACAATAAAGCTGTCAGTAGACAGAGTAATAATCCCATATGATGTCCTGAAGTGTAAATATCCTATCCACAATAGTCTGTACTTCAGTTATTTGGATCTTTAATGTGTCAGATGATGTTTTACTGCTGAGAGATGATGATCATCTGAGCGACAGAACCTCAGTTTAATATCTCAGTAATAGTTCAAATAAATCAAATACAAAGGTGTGTTTATTTCATATCATGTACTTCAGACGTACAGCACAGATTGATATGAAAAACAAGATACTCACCGGTGACAGTAACTCTGAATCTCTTCTGAATGATGTGTTTGCTGTTAGTGATGTTTACATCATAAAGTCCAGACTCATTAGTTTTGATGTGTGTAATGATGAGATAACCAAACAAATCCACATGCACTCTGCCTTTGAATCTCTTATCAAGGACAGGATCTGGCTGGGGATGGATTCTTCTGTCCAATTTAGCTATGAGTGTGTTTTTAAACTTCAGCTCGATCACATCATCTGACTGTGTTTTGGTTTTAGTGTCCAGATAGACAGAACCGCCCTCCATCACTGATACTGACTCCACTTCAGTGACAGAGACAAACACATACAGAACACCACAGAAATTAACGTCATGCAAGTCATTTTAATAAACAGTTATTGAACTAAAGATTTCTACTACAACATGGCACTATGGAGTTTAATATTTCTGGGAAACGGAGGATAAGACAAGCAAACAAAACAAAACAAAACAAGATCCTATTAGCGTAGAGGCTGTCTTACATGTCATTGTCTTACGTGTCATTTTAAGGTTTGTGTGTGCTCAGTTCTGTGGCCTCATTTATAAAACTGTGCATAGGATCCTTACTAAAATCTATGTATGCACAAAAGCCAAAAAATATTCAGATTTATAAAACCACGTGTACGCACACCAGCAAGCAATGTTCCTTTTATTAATCACAGATCACCTGAAAGTGTGCGTAGGTGAATCTGCCTCATATCCCGCCCTATACATGCCCATTTTTAACCATTAATAGTCAATGCAAATCACCTCCTGAATGCTGATCAACATATTAAGGAGACTGGCATCCAATTACAGTAGTTCATAATCTCCGAGATGCACTCAACGGCCTTTTGTGCAGTGATTGTTTTTTTTTTTTTTGGACGACCTAGTCTATGGAGCGAGATATGTTTCTTTATTACATGCGATAAATTAAATGATCTGAGAGAAATAAAACTATTTGAAAGAAAAAGTTATTACACTGATAGTAAAGAAGCATTTCATGAGAAAAAAAAGAATATTTGAGAGAAAAAGTTTTCATACCAATAGCAAAAAATAATAATATTTGAGACTAAAAAAAGTTTTGAGAGAAAGTATTTTCTCATGATAGAACATAAAAAATATAAATTTGAATTTTTTAAAATTATTTCTGTGAAAAAAAATCTCTTAAGTATATGTTTTTTGCTATTAGTGTGAAAACATTTTCTCTAAAAAAAAGTGTTTCTATCAAAACGCTTTTCTTTGCTCTCGATGCAATTTATTGCTCTCGTGTCAGGATTTTGCTTTCTCTGTGAAAATTGTGTCATGGGCGGGGCCACGTTCCTATTGGCCAGTCGGGAAAGCATCGTCTTGTCTTGGGAATCGCACTGAATCGTTACACAGTTGTTCGGTTTACCTAGATAGATGCCGTCTCTGCTTTTAGTTGAGCACGAACACTAATGTTTGAGTAAGATGATGACACACAACTCGATGGATAGCTGGCTGAGCAAGTTCACAGCACTGAAGATTAAACATTAAAAAATGAAATGGTACTTTTATTCATGAATGAATGAATGTGTATTATATTATTAGCTTGCTAATCGCTAATTAGCCATCATGCTAGGTAAACTTGCAAATGCCAAATGAATGTTTTGATTCACTCCTTTTTTAGTGAGTAGTGATCTAGTTTCTAGCTTTGCAGTTGCTAGCCTCAAAGCACCTGAAGAGTAACTGCTTGTTCATCATATACAACCTCCTGTACAACTTTCAACCAACGTTAGTGTGCATGGAGGAAGTACAGAAAAATAACACACACGTCGGGGCTACAGTGACCACAGTCCCGATGGCGTACGTGCCAGTGGTGGTATATCATAACTTAAATGTGTTTTTTTGTTTTCATAAAAATATTAACATTGATACCATTATAATAAGATTGAAATCAGTGTGAACAGATGCACTCAGTCTCTCAATATCAATACACAGCTATGACAATAATAAATAGGGTAATAATAATAATAATAATAATAATAATAATAATAATAATAATAATAATTTGTTACACTTATTTAGCGCTTTTCTGCAACACTCACAGCGCTTTACATATAAAAGGGGGAATCTCCTCAACCACCACCACAAAAAATAAGCTTTTGAGGAACTTGTGAGATGTGAACCATATTTTTATTAACTTATTAAATTAACAGATCCATAACTTAGTAATTATAGATTAAACATATGCTTTGATACTCAAAAAAGTATTGGGGAAAAAATACTCAAGTCTCACGCATTCACAGTGAGACACACGCATTTCAGTCAGTTCACATGGTCACACACCTTGTATTTCTCACACTGAGAAGACTTCCTTTTCCTGCTATATCCCAGCTAGAAATAAAAAGTTCTAAGAACGTTCCCTGAAAGTTCCCGAATGTTCCCAAAAACATTCTGCCAACGTTAAAAGCGGCTAGTTTTTTTTAAGTTCTAGGAACGTTTCTGTTGTCTGAACGTTGGAGTGGTGTTGCATTTTGCCATTTTTGGACGTTGTGACGGTGTCATGTTTTGGTGTTTACACAATGTTTGGAACAACGGCTGTTTGTTGTATTGACTTGTTTGGTTGTTGTGTAGATGATGGAGAAACATTGCATTTTATTATTTTAGAAAACATTATTTCTGAATGTTCAGTAAATATATTGCTGGGTTTGGATGTTGATGTTTCATTTTAAGTCACCCTTGTTGTGATTCGTGTTTGTTTTGGTTGGTCTCTTGACACTTGACTTTTTGCCTACTAGTTTTTTCCTGGTTGTGTTAACTTTGTGTTAATGCACCACATTTGTTATTAAAAGTTAATAGTGTATTTCTGTGGTTGTTGGTACATAATGGTAAAGATCATCACCTAGTTCATTTACTAATCAAAAGTTTATTTTCTGCCAATATTGTATATTAGATCCAACTCTTTCACAGCAGTTTGTCATTAAGGAGTTTTAGAAACTTTGGACAAAAAATATCCGCTGTATAATTGGGATGCACAAACATCAAGAATCAGACTATTAATCTCAACCATGGTGACAATTAAAATTGTTAAAAAAATCCTTATTTATCCATGCTGCAGTGCATGCTGGGAGTCCTGAATGAGGTTTTTAATTTGTTAATACCCAGCATGCATTGCAGCATGAAGTTTTTCATTTAATTGTCACCATGATTGAGATTCATAGTCTGATTCTTGATGTTTGTGCATCCCAATTATACAGCGGATAATTTTTGTCCAAATTTTCTAAAACTCCTTAATGACAAACTGATGTGAAAGAGCTGGATCTCATTTACAATTTTGACAGAAAATAAAGTTTTGAATAGTTAATGAATTAGGTGATGATCTTTATCATTATGTACCAACAACCGCAGAATAACACTATTAACTTGGCATGTTCATATCAAATGTGGTGCATTAACACAAAGCTAACACAACCAGGAAAAAAACTAGCAAGCAAAAAGTCAAGTGTCAAGAGACCAACTAAAACAAACACTAATCACAATAAGGGTGACTTAAAATGAAACAAACATCAACATCTAAACCTAGTAAGTGAATTGTGTTTTCTACAGCAATATATTTACTGAACATTCAGAAATAATGTTTTATAAAATAATAAAATGCAATGTTTCTCTATCATTTACATAACAATTAAACAAGTCAATATAATAAACAGCTGTTGTTTTAAACATTGTGTGAACATTAAAACATGACATTGTCATAACGTTTAAAAATGGTAAAATGTAACATTACTCTAACGTTCAGACAACAGAAACGTTCCTAGAACTTAAAAAAAACTAGCCGCTTTTAACGTTGGCAGAATGTTTTTGGGAACATTCGGGAACTTTCAGGGAACGTTCTTAGAACTTTTTATTTCTAGCTGGGATACAATTAAAGGGGTCATATGATGAAAATGTTAGCATTGCCACTTTGTAGGTTTGAGCAAAAATAGGTCATTGAAATTTGGCTTTCATTATGATGTCATAAGGATATCTTATCAGAATAATACCGCCTCCTTAATCTGAACTCTCCAACCACTGCACTGCCGTTTAGTGCAGAGAGAAAGGGAGAGAAAAGGACGACTTGACAGCACAATTGAGTTTGAATTACTACAAACCACCATCATTGTGATCAGTGTTTGCACTTTATCCGCTCATTTGCATTTAAAAAAACACACCCAAAACGACACATTTTTGGACTTGACAGCACAATAGAGTTTCAATTACAACAAACCACCATCATTGTGATCAGTGTTTGCACTTCATCCGCTCATTTGCATTTTAAAAAACACACCCAAAACGACACATTTTTGCTCAAACCTACAAAGTGGCAATGCTAACATTTTCATCATATGACCCCTTTAATGGACGAGGCGCAGGAAGGTTCTCTGTCAAGTTTATAGCTGTCTCGAATTTTCCGTGCGCTCCTCTGATGTCATTCACTTGGACTTGATTTATTCAAAAACTCCCCAACTGCTTTGCAATCAGAAGCTTAAAGGCGGAGTCCATGATGTTTGAAAGCCAATGTTGATATTTGAAATCACCTAAACAAACACGCCCCTACCCCAATAGAATCTGGACCTTCTGTTGATAGACCCGCCCCACACATACGCAACCCAGCATTTGATTTGATTTGATTGGCTATAAGTGTGTTTTGGTAGTTGGTACTTTACCACTATGTACCAACAACTACATAATTACACTATTAACTTGGCATGTTCATAACAAATGTGGTGCATTAACACAAAGTTAACGCAACCAGGAAGAAACTAGTAGGCAAAAAGTCAAGTGTCAAGAGACCAACTAAAACAAACACTAATCACAATAAGGGTGACTTAAAATGAAACATCAACATCTAAACCTAGTAAGTGAATTGAGTTTTCTACAGCAATATATTTACTGAACATTCAGAAATAATGTTTTATTAAATAATAAAATGCAATGTTTCTCTATCATTTACATAACAGTCAAACAAGTCAATATAATAAACAGTTGTTGTTTTAAACATTGTGTGAACATTAAAACATGACATTATCATAACGTTTAAAAATGGTAAAATGTAACATTACTCTAACTAGGGGGCGGTTTCCCGGACAGGGATTAGACTAGTCCTAGACTAAAATAAATGTAAGAGCTGTCCAAACTGAAAACAAGTTGCACTGACATTTCTTAAAATACATCATTGCCCTTTGTTTTGCCTTAAAATGCACACAGGTAATCTATTTAAGGCATGTCTGTTAAAACTAGTTATATTTCCTAATTAAACTAAGACCTAGTCCTGGTTTAAACTAATCCCTGTCTGGGAAACCATCCCTAGATGTGTTGTCCTTATAAGAAAGATATCTCAATTTAACACATTCGTTTTAAGAGTGTATGTAAAATACGGGACAAAACGCGTCCCGTATTGATTTGATACGCGTCATTTTGCCTGTAAATACGGGACGATTCCGTGTTTCACGGGACGGGTGGCATTGCCACCTTCCATGCACACTAACGTTGGTTGAAAGTTATACAGGAGGTTGTATATGATGAACAAGCAGTTACTCTTCAGGTGCTTTGAGGCTAGCAACTGCAAAGCTAGAAACTAGATCATTACTCACTAAATAAGGAGTGAATCAAAACATTCATTTGGCATTTGCAAGTTTACCTAGCATGATGGCTAATTAGCGATTAGCAAGCTAATAATATAATACACATTCATTCATGAATAAGAGTACCATTTCATTATTCTAATGTTTAATCTTCAGTGCTGTGAACTTGCTCAGCCAGCTATCCATCGAGTTGTGTGTCATCATCTTACTCAAACATAAGAGTGTCCGTGCTCAACTAAAAGCAGAGACGGCATCTATCTAGGTGAACCGAACAACTGTGTAACGATTCAGTTCGATTCCCAAGACAATACGATGCTTACCCGACTGGCCAATAGGAACGTGGCCCCGCCCATGACACAATTTTCACAGAGAAAGCAAAATCCTGACACGAGAGCAAGAAATTGCATCGAGAAAAAGCGTTTTGATAGAAACACTTTTTTTTGAGAAAATGTTTTCACACTAATAGCAAAAAACATATACTTGAGAGATTTTTTTTCTCAGAAATAATAAAAAAAAATTCAAATTTATATTTTTTATGTTCTATCATGAGAAAATACTTTCTCTCAAATCTTTTTTTTAGTCTCAAATATTATTATTTTTTGCTATTGGTATTAAAACTTTTTCTCTCAAATATTCTTTTTTTTCTCATGAAATGCTTCTTTGCTATCAGTGTGATAACTTTTTCTTTCAAATAGTTTTATTTCTCTCAGATCATTTAATTTATCGCATGTAGTAAAGAAACATATCTCGCTCCATACTAGTCAAGGTGGTAGGGTTTCCCAGCTTAGGCAGGCAGCCTGAACTGAAAAGTGCTGCGGGAAACCCTGAGTGAGGAAAGAGGAGACAGAGGAAGGACCATCAAGAGATACCAGCAGCCATATCACCCTGTAGCCCAAGACAGCTTGCCCACTGAAGCTAAGCAGGGCTGAGCCTGGTCAGTACTTGGATGGGAGACCACCTGGGAAAACCAGGTTGCTGCTGGTAATGGTGTTAGTGAGACCAGCAGGGGGTGCTCACCCTGTGGTCTGTGTGGGTCCTAACACCCCAGTATATACTATATACTATATACTATATACTATACTGTCAAAAAAGCACCGTCCTTCGGATGAGACGTTAAACTGAGGTCCTGACTCTCTGTGGTCATTAAAAATCCCAGGATGTCCTTTGAAAAGAGTAGGGGTGTGCCCTGGCATCCTGGCCAAAACTTGCCCATTGGCCTACTAATCATCCCTCATACTAATTGGCTATATCACTCGGTCCCCTCTCCACTAATAAGCTGGTGTGTGGTGAGCGGTCTGGCGCAATATGGCTGCTGTCGCATCATCCAGGTGGATGCTGCACATTGGTGGTGGTTGAGGAGATTCCCCCGTTCATATGTAAAGCGCTTTGAGCACTGAGAAAAGTGCTATATAAATGTAAGGTTTTATTTTTTTTATTATATCAATGGTACAGATACAGGTGCAAGCAAAGAGAGACTGAGATAGGAAAGAAAAAATATGTAATTTCCTACAGCAATGGCAAACCCAGTGTGATTGGTTACGGTAGAATGGGAATGTGAATCAACTGCAATCAGTGTGTCCCGGCCAGTAGTGGAGCCAGATTTAATGCACTATAGCAGTGTTTACTTGGCACACCTCCCAGG
Organism: Misgurnus anguillicaudatus; assembly: GCF_027580225.2. Taxonomy (NCBI): domain Eukaryota; kingdom Metazoa; phylum Chordata; class Actinopteri; order Cypriniformes; family Cobitidae; genus Misgurnus; species Misgurnus anguillicaudatus. The sequence goes on along the minus strand of NC_073359.2, from coordinate 35,513,913 downwards.
ATTTAGGGTTAGGGTGTAATTGCTACTAGCAAAAACACTGTTGCAATGTTAAAAGAGCAGAGTCGGTTCTGTAAGGTCAAGGGACAAAAGCCTAACTAAAGGGAACACTAATCACCATAGTGGTGACTTCAAATGAATCTAAAACAAACACAAACTGGAGATTTAATGTGATAAATGTTGTGGTAAATATCCATTTGACTTACACGTCACGTCAGAAAGAAGATTTGTCTACTAAATCACTTGTGTTGATGCTGGAATAGTTGAACACTTGTATCTTGTTCTGACAGCATTTGTTTAGAAGTTAATCATCATCATCCATGTTAGAAAATAACTCTGCAAGCAAGTTGTAATTTTAGGTTTCAAACAGAGATGGTGATAGAGAGGCAAAAGTGAAAGATTGCAGCAGCACTCTAAAAAAATAATCCGTAAAAAAACGGATAATGTCCTGGCAGAAAATTACCGGCACCTTTTCCGTTATGTTTACAAAATTTCTGTTTATTTAAAAACTGAACATTCTGTAGATTTATAGAACACTTTCCGTAGATTTACAGAACATTTTCCGTAGCCTTAAGGGACACTTCAATCTGCCTATGAAACGCAACAATGGTGACAATCAACCACAAAGCTTCATGCCGAAATGCATGCTGGGTACCAGGATTGTCGAAAACTCTCTTAACATTTACTCTCACCATTGTTGAGATTTGTATCCAAAGTATTGATGTCTCTGAAGCAAAAACCACAGATGACACATTTGCAGCAATCTTATTAAATACAGTGTGTTTTTAGATCAGCATAGAGTGTCACACTTATACATTTCAGTTCATTATTCTTTTTTAATCAATTCATATTTAAATGTTAGGTAGCATAACATAAAAACAATTAAGCTCATATGACATTATAAACAATTCTCCTTCCTAAAGCAACAAACAAGTTGTAATTGCTATAAGCAAAAACACTGTTGCAATGCTGAAAGAGCAGAGTTAGATCAGTGAAGGTCAAGGGACAAAAGCCTAACTAAAGGGAACACTAATCACCATAGTGGTGACTTCAAATCAATCTAAAACAAACACAAACTGGAGATTTAATGTGATAAATGTTGTGGTAAATATCCATTTGACTTACACGTCACGTAAGAAAGAAGATATGTCTACTAAATCACATGTGTGGATGCTGGAATAGTTGAACACTTGTATCTTGTTCTGACAGCATTTTTAGAAGTTAAACATCATCCATGTTAGAAAATAACTCTGCAAGCAAGTTGTAATTTTAGGTTTCAAACAGAGATGGGGATAGAGAGGCAAAAGTGAAAGATTGCAGCAGGGGTTATTGCACCCATAATGCAACATGTTATTTTTAAAAAACGGATAAATGCCTGTAAAACATAACTACGGAAAATTCCTTCATATTTACACAGTACTTTGTCCGTTTTTTTACGGATTTTTTTTAGAGTGAGGAGTTATTGCACCCATAATGCAACATGTTAAAAAAAAAACAGATAAATGCCCGTAAAACATAAATACGGAAAATTCCTTCATATTTACACAGTACTTTGTCTGTTTTTTTACGGATTTTTTTTAGAGTGTGGGCCGTTCCACGAGGAAATTGCCAGGGCCGAATTTTGTTCCCAGTCCGACCCTGATTGAGTGATTAATGATGAACAGCTGCTGTTAACAAACACAATCACAGAATGAAAGATGAACAAGAACCGAATTAAAGAAAAAAACAAGCAGAAACTCAACTTACAGACTTAGAAGAGACTCAAACTTACTCAGCATTAACATCTTCACTAATTACAAACCAGTTAGATTTTATTTTATATGTACATTAGCTCTTACTGAGAAATAAATCATAAGGTGTGGTTTCCTGAACAGGGATTATCTTAAACAAGGAATAGTTTAATTAGGAAATATAACCAGTTTTAACAAACATGCATACCTAAAAACATTAAAACAACCCTGCAAGTAGGCCTACAATGGCCCTTTATGGGCCCACTTAGGGCTAATCTAGGGGCCCCGCGCAGGTTTGCTCATTGGCGGGGCGTTGGCCCTTTGGCGCTGGCCCTGCGCGGGCGGCCCTCGCTTGGCCCCCGGGGGGCCCTCATGCGGAGGGGTCCCCAGAGTTGGATGAACACTGCTGGATGTGTGTGTTGTCCCATCTTGCAGAGTGTTGAGGAGTAGCAATGAAGCAGAATTGAAAGCTTTGTTGTCCTCTTTCTCAACATCTCTGTCTGAAAAATAGAGTTGCATTTTGCATCTTACTTGTAGAGTCATTTTCTTAAAGGGGTCATATGATGAAAATGTTAGCATTGCCACGTTGTAGGTTTGAGCAAAAATGTGTCGTTTTGGGTGTGTTTTTTAAAATGCAAATGAGCGGATGAAGTGCAAACACTGATCACAATGATGGTGGTTTATTGTAATTGAAACTCTATTGTGCTGTCAAGTCCAAAAATGTGTCGTTTTGGGTGTGTTTTTTAAAATGCAAATGAGCGGATAAAGTGCAAACACTGATCACAATGATGGTGGTTTGTTGTAATTCAAACTCAATTGTGCTGTCAAGTCCTTCTTTTCTCTCTCTTTCAGAGTTCAGATTAAGGAGGCGGTATTATTCTAATAAGATATCCTTATGACATCATAATGAAAGCCAAATTTCAATGACCTGTTTTTGCTCACACCTACAAAGTGGCAATGCCAACATTTTCATCATATGACCCCTTTAACTTATGTTAAGATGTTGGCTGTTTCATTTAAAGTCACCATAATTGTGATCAGTGGTTGTTTTAATTGGACTTTGACTCTTGACCATTGGCTTGTTAGTGTTTTCTAACTGCTATATCTAAGTGTGTTTAAAACACATGTTATAGCAAAGAAAAGGCAGTAGTAGTTGAATATTGCTGGTTGATACATAAACATTGTCAAACATAATCATTTAATGAACAGATTTATTAAAATAGTTTTCCCCCCTCATCAGAAGCATAATTTTCTGTTAATAATGAAATACTTCAGTGTAAGGTCCAGAACTCTCATAGCAGTTTATCATTCTGAAGGATTTTGATAGTTTGCACATAAACATTAACCGCTGAACAATGTAGATGCACAGACATCAAGAATCAGAGTATGAATCTCAACGATGGTGACAAAGAAAATGGTAAAAAAAGGTCATTATGTATTCATGCCGCAGTGCATTCTGGGAGTTCTGGATGAGATTTGTAATTTGTTGATACCCAGCATGCATTGCAGCATGAAGCTTTTCGTTTTATTGTCGCCATCGTTGTGATTCATGCTCTGATTCTTGGTGTTTGTGTGTCTACATTGTGGAGCGGTTAATTTTGGGTGTCAGTGTTTCAAAACTCTTCAGAAAGACAAACCGCTAAGAGAGAGCCGGATCTCATACTATAGTATCACATTGTCAGAGAAAGATCCTTCTGTTAAGTGTGCAAAGAATAAATTAATACATACGTTTTTATATGATGAGGGGCCAGCGCTAAGGGGCCAACGTTTCGCCAGTGAGCAAACCTGTGCGGGGCCCTTAGGCTATGCCCATACAGGCCCATCGTAAGCTTACTTGCAGGGAAAGGGCATTGGTGTATTTTAAGATATGTCAGTGCAAGTTGTTTTGAGCAAACACAGAGTTGAAGCAAACACAGAGTTTGGACAGCTCTAGTCTAATAGTGTAATCCCTAAATAATAGTTACCATTCTCGTGATCTGTGTTTGCTTTAGTAGGACTCTTGATCTTTGGTTCAGCCCTATGGTGTTACATCTATTCATGCTATTTCAATGTGATTTGGAAGACATTGGATATGGAACAAAAGTATAACTACATTATTATCACTGACTTATGACCATTATGATGTTAGTGTCATGAGTTTAATATAAATTACTGACTTTAAACAGAAGCTCATAAGTGATTAGATGGGTGGCAAGCCCTTATAGTAGTCTTATAACGTGACACAAACTGAGTGTTGATGAAGCCAGAGCACACTTAAAAACATTGGGAATAAATGAACTAAAAAAACACAAGCAAACTACACATACAGACATGAAGAATCAGGCTATGAATCTCAACAATGGTGACTATCAAATGAAAAGCTTCATGCTGCAATGCAAGTTGGGTATCAGCATAGTAAAAAACTCATTCATGACTCCCAGCATGCATTGCAGCATGAATAAATTATGCAGATGAACTGTTTTTCCATTTTCTTTTGTCACCCTAGTTGAGAATCATAGGCTGTTTCTTGATGTCTGTGAGTGTCAGCTGAGGACTAGCTTCAAGTTCACAAAAGTCCATATGTATACAATTCTGTCAAGATATCAGATTACTGTTAATTCAATAATTGTTATATCGATTCTGATTCAAATATGTAAATACTAAGTCATAAACATCCCTAAATACTACTAATTGTTATGATTCAGCTTTATAAGGCTGGTAAGATAAAATACTGATCAATAATCAGACATCCAACCTCACAAGAGTCTATGATCTCTTGGTTTTCTTTGCCATAACAAACGTGCATCATAAAGACACAGTTATGGCAAACAGACTGAAAAACAAGTCAAGAGCCCAACTAATGGAAACAGTGATCACCATAATGGTGACTTTAAAGAAAATGCTTGTAAAGTCTAGTAAACACCTGTTTGTTCTCAGTAAGAACTTTTGTAGATGTATAACAGAAATAAAGTCAAAGTGGTTTATAAGTGAAGATGGTGGTAATGGTGTTTGTGTAAATGTTTAATTCTCATCTGGTGATATATGGAGAGATTTATTGTGTTGTGTTATTTTCAGTTGATGTTCTTCGGGAGCCGTTTCTCAATACCAAGTACGCCAAACTCGGACTTGTGTCCTTCGTAGTTCGAACTTGCAAGTTCAGACTCAGAAGAACGAACTCCTGACGCGAAATGCATTCTGGGAAACTTCGCTGTCATAAGTCCACACAAGTCTCCTCTGATGCATCCTCAATAAAATGGGCGGATCAAGAACACATCCGGGGATTTTATGTGAACTTGGGCTTGATGCGAACTTTGAATTGGACTTGGGCCGCGACTGATGACGTTTCACAAGTCCACAAGAACACAAGTACAGATAAGAACGCATATTGAGAAACGGCTAAAGTCTTTGTGTCTGTAAGTGTTTCTGCTCATCTCTTCTCTTTTTTTATTTATCTTTTCTTTAGTGATTCTGTTTATTAGCAGCAGGTGTCCATCATTAATGCTTCAGTATCTGAACTTATTGACTTGATTTCAGGTGGATCATTAGGAAACTAATGTAGGGAATAGTGAATGAGGGTGTAGGGTGTGATTTGGGATGCAGTCTTAAACGGTGGACTCTCAGGGCCGTAAATTCACATTATTCTGAAAACTGTTTTTTTACAGAATGCAAAATTTAACAGTATACTTCTGTTTTTGTTAAAAAACAGAACTATACTGTTAAATTTGGCTGTTTTTAACAGCAATTTTTACAGTGTAGTATCGAAATTAGTTCGTTAAATTCCAGTATTGTGAAAACACGAGAACAAGTATAAGAACAAATTCATGTGTGTACACATGTATGAATTACACTGAAAGTTTCATGAGAACTTCAAATGTGTATAAATACGAAAAACTTATGCAATTCTCTACTGGTAAACTGCAGTTAACAGGTCGTGTTAACAGAACCTTTCTGCCAATTTACCAGTAAGAGAGGTTGTAAGATGTGTAATTAAAAGTTCTAAAATTTAGAGATATGGTTGAGTTTAAAACTGCACAAATTATGTACAAAGTAAAAAATCATCGGCTATCGAACAGTATCCAAGAGCTGTTTCAAATGAGAGATAGCAAGCATAACTTAAGAGGAGAGTCAGTTTTTCAAAAGAAACATATTAGAACAAATGCCAAATATCACTGTGTTACAACTAAAGGAGTTAATGTATGGAATAGCTGCAGTGACAAGATGAAATCATGTACAACAATTAGTAAATTCAAGAGATTGTTTAAAAATCATGTATTGAATGGCTGTAAAAAGGACTTGAGGTTATAGTATGGTATATTGAAAGAAATGAAAATAGTGTTGTAGGTATGTATGCATGTTTGCATCTGTCTGTGGTCTATGTATGTATGGGTATATGTGAGCTGTAGGTAGGTAGATATGAGGTGAATATTTATGTAAATAAGAATTGTGTGGAATCCTTGTGTATTTATCTAATTGATAAAACTAGAGAAAGGGGGTGGGATTTGAAAAGTTTATGAACTACTCCTTTTGAACATGGGCATATATTTGTGTTTTTGAATTATTTATTATTTATAATAATTTTGGTTGAAAGTGCTGAGAAGTACATGTCCTTATTTATCTGTCATTTTTATTTTTATTTTTTTGTTTGTTTTGTATGTATGTATACACAGTATAAATACCAGAGGTGTAAAGTACTCAAGTAAATGTACTTCGCTACTGTACTTAAGTATTTTTTGGGCTACTTTGTACTTGTACTGAGTATCAAAAATATAAGCAACTTTTACTCTCTACTCAATTACATTTTTGATTGGGTATTTGTACTCTTTACTCCACTACATTTGAAATGACACTTACCGTTACTCGCTACATTGTTTATTCGTCAAATAAAAATGAGACGAAAGTGTCAGAGGGTGATGATGGATAGAATCTGTGGTCGCGAGGTTACACGCACACACACAACTGAGGGACCTCATGTGGCGCCACGCAGGGCAATCGTATGAATCAAAGTACTGCGAGAGCGAATCAAATGCATATGGAGAAGTCTGGTCTCGCGGTACTTTGATGTCAAACGCTGAATGGCTTGCGTTGAGCCACCGTAGCGGGACATCTGCGTGCTGCGTATGTCTTAAACTGTAGAGAAAAGTTAGCGACTTATCTGAGAGAAGAGATAAAGCGCAAATATGGATGCATATCACATTTGCTTCTGTCAAGGGACCCTTTGTTAAACTTGTGATGCTGCAATGAAAACAAAAGTGATGCGCGATTGCAGGAGGGCCATCCCGCACCTCAAAGGCAAGCACAAATGTTTTATATACTCTGACGCTACTGTATCAGCTAACCTGAGCTGGTTGATATAACTTACTATATAAGCCAAAATAAACCAGCGATGTCCTGTACTGATTGCCTAAGATTGATAATAAGTGTACAATTTCACTGTCCTCAAGTATGCTGTATGTATTTACTGTAAAGAGGGATGCATGACTGAAGAAATGTAGTGCACTTAATGTGAGATGGTGCTGTTACGTCTACTACATGTGTTTTCAATTAATCTTTCAAATGAACACCTTCACGTTTTTAATATGCACATTTCTGTTACTGTATATTAACTGTAACAACCTACTCTAATACTGGAATTTTTGATATATTTAGATTATAACTTTTTTAGGATTGGCCTATAAGAATATTTGGTAACACTTTACAATAAGGTTGATTAGTTAACATTAGCTAATGTATTAACTAACTTGAACAAACCATGAGCAATACATTTGTTACAGTATTTATTCATCTTTGTTAATGTTACTTAATAAAAAGTTAAGCTTTAATTGTTTGTTCATGTTAGTTCAGACTTCAGAGTGCATTAACTAATGTTAACAAGATTTTAATAAAGTATTAGTAATTGTTGAAATTAACATTAACAAAGATTAATAAATGCTGTATAAGTGCACACTCTAAAAAAATAATCCGTAAAAAAACGGATAATGTCCTGGCAGAAAATTACCGGCACCTTTTCCGTTATGTTTACAAAATATCCGTTTATTTAAAAACTGAACATTCTGTAGATTTATAGAACACTTTCCGTAGATTTACGGAACATTTTCCGTAGCCTTAAGGGACACTTCAATCTGCCTATGAAACGCAACAATGGTGACAATCAACCACAAAGCTTCATGCCGCAATGCATGCTGGGTACCAGGATTGTAGAAAACTCTCTTAACATTTACTCTCACCATTGTTGAGATTTGTATCCAAAGTATTGATATCTCTGAAGCAAAAACCACAGATGACACATTTGCAGCCATCTTATTCAAGACTGTGTGTTTTTAGATCAGCATAGAGCGTCTCTTTAATACATTTCAGTTCTTTATTCTTTTTTTATCAATTCATATTTAAATGTTAGGTAGCATAACATAAAAACAACTAAGCTTATATGACATTACAGACAATTCTCCTTTCTAAAGCAACAAACAAGTTGTAATTGCTACAAGCAAAAACACTGTTGCAATGTTGAAAGAGCAGAATCAGTTCTATGAAGGTAAAGGGACAAAAGCCTAACTAAAGGGAACACTAATCACCATAGTGGTGACTTCAAATGAATCTAAAACAAACACAAACTGGAGATTTAATGTGATAAATGTTGTGGTAAATATCCATTTGACTTACACGTCACGTAAAAAAGAAGATTTGTCTACTAAATCACATGTGTCACTGCTGTAATAGTTGAGCATTTGTATCTTGTTCTGACAGCATTTGTTTAGAAGCAAGTTGTAATTTCAGGTTTCAAACAGAGATGGTGATAGAGAGGCAAAAGTGAAACATTGCAGCAGGGGTTATTGCACCCATAATGCAACATGTTATAAAAAAAAAAACGGATAAATGCCTGTAAAACATAAATACGGAAAATTCCTTCATATTTACACAGTACTTTGTCCGTTTTTTTACGGATTTTTTTTAGAGTGCAGTTCATTATTAGTTCATGTTAACTCATGTAGCTAACTAATGTTAACTAATGAACCTTATTGTAAAGTGTTACCATATTTATATAACAACAGTTAGGCTATATATTTGTCAGCATGGCACATTCAAGTCCACAATGACACTAGACTAAAATTATATGGGTTTAAATTAAATTTAATGTAGACTAAAATCTCATGGCATTTAGTTGAATAAAATTAGACTAAAACTAAATGAATTCAGATGACAAAAATAACTAAATGAAATTTTAGTCAAAAGACTATGAGTATGTTTAATCTGTGTTTGTTCTGCCAGGTCAAAATTTTGAGGTGTTAGATTTCTTTTCTATATTAGGAAGTAAAACCTCATAAATAAACTTTCTTGGTTTTTACTGACCTACAATGTCTCTTTGTGTTGAGGACTAGTGCATCTTTGAGCCAACATTCGGTACGAGTAAAAATACTTAAGTACTTTTAAATTGGGTTACTTTAATACTTTTACTCAAGTTGTATTTAAATTGGTGACTTGTAACTTGTAGTGGAGTAATTTTTACAGTAAGGAATCTGTACTTTTACTCAAGTATGGCTTTCAGCTATACTCTTTACACCTCTGATAAATACTTTATTATTATATATATGTATATTTTTGTATTTTTATTACATGTTCAAATAAACTTATTATTATTATTATAAGATTATCAGTAATTTACCGGTAAGCGCTTTGTGTGAACAAAAAATAAAGATTACCGGCATTTAAAACAGACAACGTCTGGCCGCGCTGACAGCTTTGGGCAGGGGCGGACTGGCCATCTGGCAGATCAGGCAATTTCCCGATGGGCTGACATACTTTTTGGGCCGATACATCTCATACTATTTTTGTCTAACAAGCCCATAACACTTGTACATTGCTACACGTTGCTTTCTTTCTTTGTTTCTGTTTTTACATAATTCATTAATGGTGCTAAAAGGCAATGTATTGCATTTTCCAAAAAAGTTAGCGAAAGATGTTTGTTAGTTTTTTTCCGGACAGACCAGCCCATGAGACACCTGATCCGCTGACATTTGGCTTAAACAATCAGATCATAAAAACTTTTTTTTTAATAGACATGCAGCTTCAGTGTGCGTATGTCAAAATAAGAGACAAATGAGAACTGAGTTGACGTGCGGTAAGCAGAACTGCTTTTAAAACACTGTCGTAGATATCCTTTTGATAAAACAATGGCCGATTTTTTGTCCCAGTCCAGCCCTGGCTTCGGGCCAATCATATTGGCATAGGTGACATCTGCTTTCTCACACCTTTTTCACTTTATCTGTATTTTAGTACTGATGTGTAAATTATATCTTACTGGTAAAAAAGACAGAAAGTCAGTGCATGTGTGAACAGCACATTTTTGTATTTACTAGTAAATTCATTCTGGTGTATTCATGGTAATTTACAAGCATTACTACACTCTAAAAAAATCCATTAAAAAACACACAAAGTACTGTGTAAATATGAAGGAATTTTCCGTATTTATGTTTTACAGGCATTTATCTGTTTTTTTTTATAACATGTTGCATTATGGGTGCAATAACTCCTGCTGCAATCTTTCACTTTTGCCTCTCTATCACCATCTCTGTTTGAAACCTAAAATTACAACTTGCTTGCAGAGTTATTGTCTAATGCAGGGTTTACACCAAACGCGTTTTGGGCGTCAAAATCATGTCTACCGCGCCTAGTTTGCAGCTTAAACACTTTGAATGCATTCGCGCGTGTAGAGCGGAGTTGACGCGCGGAAAAAGCAAGCATTTGACGCGTGTCCGAGGCAAAATCCGCTTCTTGTGGGAGGGGCAACTGCTGTGCGAGTGTCTGTTTGCAAGATGACTGATGTTGATTGTGCATTTATCAAGAGAGTTACCAGTTTGTATTGGGTAACCTTACTATAGGGGGAAAATAAACGGCGCGGGTCGATAAACGTAACCTAACTCAAAAGTAAAGTGTGTATTACAACTTACCAGGTTGCCCAAAGTCCTTACTGACACTCTTCAAAGCGAGGTCCTTTTTATTCCTGTATCCTATAGAAATAAGAACTTGTGTCATATAGCTCCGAGTGACTGCTTGAATGAGTGACTCCGGGCGGGGCTGCCACCACAGCAGCAGGCAGGCTCCTGATTGGTTAACGCGGCGCGAAATTCCGCCAAAGTTCAAATTTTTCAACTCGGGCGTCAGCCGCAAATTCGCGTGAACCGCAAAATGCACAAAAGCACCATTCGCGCGTACCGCGCACAACACTCAATTCGCGCCTTTTGCGCGAGCTTCACGCGCGAATGAGGCGGAAACGCGTCTTCCGCTCCGCGACGAACGCCTATTCCGCGGGACCTCCTGACGCGTGTCAACGCGTCTGCACATTGACTTAACATTGAAATCACTCGCGCTTCACGCCTCTACCGCGGTTGGTGTAAACGTACCATGAACATTGAAATCACTCGCGCTTCACGCCTCTAGCGCGGTTGGTGTAAATGCACCATTACATGGATGATGTTTAACTTCTAAACAAATGCTGTCAGAACAAGATACAAGTGTTAAACTATTCCAGCATCCACACATGTGATTTAGTAGACAAATCTTCTTTCTGACTTGATGTGTAAGTCAAATGGATATTTACCACAACATTTATCACATTAAATCTAAAGTTTGTGTTTGTTTTAGATTCATTTGAAGTCACCACTATGGTGATTAGTGTTCCCTTTAGTTAGGCTTTTGTCCCTTGATCTTCCAGAACTGACTCTGCTCTATTAACATTGCAACAGTGTTTTTGCTTTAAGCAATTACAACTTGTTTGTTGCTTGAGTAAGGTAATGCGTCTATTATGTCATCTGAGCTTGGTTGTTTTTATGTTATGCTGCCTAGCATTAAATTATCATTATGAAGTGACAAAATAAGAATAAAAAACTGAAGTGTATAAGAGTGACACGCTATGCTAATTTAATAAGACATGGTATTGAATAACATTGAGGTAAGGCATCAGTTGGATATTTTGCTTCACAGAGAAATATCAATATTTTAGATACAAATCTCAACAATGGTGGGAGTAAATGGTAAGAAAGAGTTTTCTACAATCCTGATACCCAGCATGCATTGCGGCATAAAGCTTTGTTGTTGATTGTCCCCATTGTTGCGTTTCATAGGCAGATTGAAGTGTCCCTAAAGCCTACGGACAATGTTCTGTAAATCTACAGAATGTTTTGTTTTTGAATAAACAGAAATGTCTGTGAAATAACGAAAAACGTACCGGTAATTTTCTGCCAAGACATTATCCGTTTTTTATGGATTATTTTTTTAGAGTGTAGAGACTGTACTGTGTACTGACAGATAATGATGTCATTAACAGGGGCGCAATGAACAGTTTCAATGGGGGTATGCAAGACAGAATTTTGGGCCCCTTCCTTTAGATGAATGTTTGATTTTCATACCATAATGTGTAGCTATATAAAATTACTCAGTTGAGTGCATTTATTTAATTTTATAGGTCGCATTTGCAACTTAAAATAAATGAATGAAGCAAAAAAAAGATTTATTCGAAAAACGAATACCATTTTAATCTGGAAAGGCAGAAAACATTCATGTGATTTTAAATAGATCACTAAAAGAAGAATAATGAATGGAGAGGCATTTCTGAATTTATGGAAATCTATGGAAGGTGCTTTGAAAGTCGCGGCAGTCGAGTTTTCTGCGCGGTTTTAGAAGCTAAATGTGTACAATTATGTTTAGCCTATAATAGTTCATTCTTCAGAGTTCATATTGATGATCTTATATAGCCTAGTCCATTTAAAAATTTTCTTACGAACTGACCGTATTCGTCAGAAAAACACAAAATAACTTAAATTCTCTTTATGTTGCTGTTCTCTGTATGTATGTGTGGTATTCCGTCCTCCGCTCATGACAAAAAAGCGTGGCCGGCAAAATTTAAATTAATATTACGTTGATCTTTAAGAGTATGCGCTTCGCACGCCCTTTGCTGACACAGAAATTGCAAAAAGCACAATCGGCTAAAGTTTTAAATATGACGTTGATTTTTAAAAGTCAAAAGCATGCTGCAATCAAATGTGCTGGGCATGCAAATTTAATTTCTGTGCACTGAAGGCTGTTTTTTGAAAAGCGATTAAAGATAGGCTAATACTGCATGTTTTGGCATTTCGTACTATATTGCAGTAGTTTATTTGTAACGTAGTGAGATGCACGGTGTTCTTTTTAATGTTCTTTTTCTTTAATATTCACAACACTTATCAACAAAACATTGATTAAAATTAAGAGACAAATTATATTAAACGAAATTCATTTGAAGCAAACGTTTGAAGCAAACAAAAGTTAATTTAAACTTAAAATTATGTCTTATAACCCCATTTGTATCGTCATATTAGCCTTCAATCCATTACAACGCCCATGGCGAATTAAATTAAAACAAAACATTAACAACATTACAACAATATTTAAACACAACAATACTCAAACATAAATATAAAACAGACATTCTCTATTAGGATACATGTTAAAAACAATCTGATATAGCGTTTATTATAGCTGCACTTACTATTTTGGGCAAAACCTCCGTTGCAAACCTGAATAAAAATGAATCACTTTCATGCGCTGTCACATTAAAACCTGCTTTTAGTCATTTAAAATTCAACTCAATTATGGCTTAGACAATTCTCCTATTTTATGTTTATTTAGAAAATACTATTTTTAACTTCTTCCACCCTGAAGCTATTTTGGGGATTTTCGCCTGGATTTGGCCTACCCAATTTCAAAAGCTTCCCATACCCACATGCAGAGGTTTACATACAAATGTTTGGTATCATTTTACAGGAAACCCTTTGAAATTACATAAAACACTGTTGAAAGTGCTAAACATGGTTGTATGTGATGTCAGTCCTCTAATGAACACAAAAATAAATAGGCGCTTTTTGATGTTTTTTTTTCTAAAGTTTTTATTTAAAAGTGTATAACTCTGGCCCTGAGTGCCTCAGCTCCCTGCAGACAGTTTTGTTTGATTCCAGCAATTGCCAGCTTACAGAGGAAAAAAGATTTTTTTCTCTATCATAATCTATGCAAAAGTTATTTTACTCCAACTGATGGGAGGAATAATACCCTTTTTTTATACAATTTCTGCCTAAAAACATTTGAAGTGCTCCCATAACCACATACAGTGGAATAAATGCAATTGCTTTATATAATTTTAAAGAAAACCCTTTGAAGTTACATAAAAAGCTGCTGTTTGTGACAAATAGTGTTATTTATGTTGTTTTTCATTTGATGAAACACCAAATTTTCTTTTTATATGTTGTAAATACTGCCTCTGATAGTGTATAACTCTGGTTCTGTGTGCTCTAGCAGACTGCAGACAGTTCTGGTTGTTACCAGCAGCAGACAGTAAACACCCAAAAAAAGAATGATCTCTTTAGCATGTCGCATTCAAAAGTTATTTTCATTTTACTGAAGTGTCCGAAAATACATTTTTCATATAAATATTAATTTTTTGTTTTGGACATATAATAAATAACAAGGGATTATTCATGCACACAACCTAAGAAAATGCTGTGAATGGACTCATTTTTTAGAGTAGGACCTAAGAGAAAAGATGGTGTATCATTTGTGGCTATATGTGCTATCTGAGGCAGTCCACACTCAATTTTCCCATATGTTTACAAAAGACGATTTTTTACCTTATTATTCATTCAACTATTGTTGGTTATGTGTTGATAATAGAACAAAAATAACGCTGTAGCCTTATTCCTGAGAATGAGAGCTTTCATTTGATATAAGACTTGCCCATGTTTGTCATACTTGAAAAATATGAAATATGTGAATATTAAATCATATAAAAAATTATGGGGGGGGGGGTGATAGTGTAAATTAAGTGTAAATAACTTTCTTACAGTAAAAGATTTCTCAAAGTGATGCATATCTGGAGAAAGTAGAGAGTCTAAGCTTTCAAACAGTATCTCATATGTGTTACTGGGGTCCATGATGGACCATTAAAGATTAAAAGAATATTTTATTTGAGTCAAAATACGAAATTTTGTACCCGGGACTGGGTCCTCAGGGTTTAAGAGGTTAACTACGCCTATTAAGTTATTGTCCGTCTTAAAAATGCAATAGGTGTCAGCAGTCGCTATGCTAATATTGTATTAACACAAATATTTTTCATTTTTCATGAAACATACAGTTTGGGATCAGCATGAACGCTTTTTAGTGGCATGTGAGATCTTACCTTGGCTGCGTTCACACGGTACCATAATACGGTTGTCAAACCCGTATTTGAGTCCTTAAGACGGTTCCGTTCACACGCAGTTCGGTTATTTACGGGTTTGACAACCGCATTCTATAACCGACTTCACACCCGCAACTTTTCGGGTTTCACAACCGTATTTACCGAGAAGCTGTGGTGTGTGAACGGAATCGGACTGCACAACCAGTTGTCTGTCACGTCATTCGTTGCTCTTGTGTTAAGATAACGTTACAGTGCATGAAAATGACTGCAAGCTACGCACCAGAATTGCTCCATAAGGTTAATGTGATATTATATTAACTTCATAGATGCCACAGAACATATTACATTACGCATAAAATTGCGTGCAGCAAAGTAAGTGAGATTTATAAAGTGTAAACTTTAAAAGCGTACGATTAATATAATGTTAACTGTACAATAAAAGGGATATAAAAATTAGCTGTTTATTTACTCACCTTTTATCTTCAGTAGAGCAATAAAGAAGATATTTTGCAAAAAAACCCATCTGTGATTCATATAATGCAAGGCAAAAGATGCGTCACTTTGAGAGGTCAAAAAGCAAATATATCCAATACAAAAGTAATCTCCATGACTCCTGGTGACATTTTTTGCTGCTTGTGAAGCAAATCGGTCGGTTTTTGCAGGATATTGAATGTTATTTACAACATTTTTAGCGTCCATACAGAACTGTGGTAACATATAAAATGCGCTTTTTACACTCCCGCTCTTTAGGTGGCGCTAAGAGGCTGGTTTTGCCTGCGGTGGGTAAACCATACTCTCTGCGCCACCTACAGAGCGGGAGCGTAAGAGCACTTCCTATTTGGCTGCGTTAATGCTTTAAATAAAGTTCGATTTCTTGCAAAAACTGATCGATTTGCTTCATAAGTCATTTGATTACTTTTATATTGTATATATCTGCTTTGGTAAAACGTCCAGTTGCTGAAACTGAGTTTATGTTCATTCATTTTGGAAATTAAAACTTTAAGAAGGAACCACCCTTGTTTATTTTTCTCTGCATAATGGTAAGCGTTAAACCAGCCAGCTGTTTTTGTTAATTACATAAATAAAGTTTTCCCCATTGCATAAATAATACTTTTTTATATATTTACGTCCGTCACTATGGTTACAGGCGGCGCGTGTAACTAGCATACGGGTTTGAGGTCGGTTGCTCGTTCATACAGGCAGTGTTCTATTTGTGTCTTTAATTTGCTGTCTGAACAGGACACTTCCAGACTCACACCTGTAAGTAAATACGGTTGTCACTCCCGAAATTTTGTCGTGTGAACGCACCCCTTGAAATGTCAAACTGTAGGGCTGTCGACTATTTGTGGTAACTTTGCATAGCAAACCCACCAAACTGATCCCAAACCAAAATGTTGCCTACTCACCCATATCCATACCCGCACAATCAAATTAAAAACCACCAGAACCGACAAATATGTAATTGCATCGTCATGCTTGCACGCTGTTTTTTTTTAAAGTGTCTCACTTTTACTTAACACAAAGTCATTCACAGAAGTTTTATATTAATTTACTTTACATTTTACTGCAGTGTTATTATTTACGTGTACAATAAAAAAACGGAAAAGTGATGACGGTGGGGCCCCCTAGCATACTTATGGGCCCATATGCCTGGCATACTCTGAACCCCCCCCCTAACGGCGCCCCTGGTCATTAAAATACTTAAACATCTTACCAGTGACAGTAACACTGAATGTCTTTAATGTCTTGTAGTCTTGATCGCTGATGCCCTTGACCTCCAGCTGATATTCTCCATTGTCTTCAGTTGTGATGTTGCTGATGGTGAGAGATCCAGTCGTATGGTCCAGATTCAGTCTGTTTCTGAATCTCTCATCAAGGTAGTTTAGTTTGCTAGTTGGCACTTCTAAATCAATATTTGCTATATTCTTCTCTTTAAACTTCCACTGTAGCCATTCATTTCCCCTTATTCCACCAGCATTAACAGGCAGAGTAACAGGATCTCCCTTCATCACTGACACTGTAACATCAGCTCCAACCACACCAGCAGACACACAAATTCTTTATTTAAAGGGTAACTAAACCCTAAACCAACTTTTAAGAATGGGGGTTTATTAATGTTGTTCATTAATTTTAGTAAGTTTTTTGACATTTGGATATAAAGTATTTCAATACTACAATATATGGTGTAAAAACGTCTGAATGCTGCCCTCTTCAGGTTGAACGGTGGCTACCGCAGCTGAATTTTCCTATTGGATGGTGGGTCCAAAAAATGACTCGTGACGTAAGCAGATATTTTTTGGTAATAAAAATACACCCAAGTGAGCAATAACCTTTAAAATGGCATAATAATGACGATTCAATAATAATTGGTTCAAATAAAGTATTAAACCAAGTAAACACATTACAGTAATATGTACCCTTTGTAATAAAAAAACAGCATTTTGTATTATAACAAATGATTGCAGGGGGCGCTAAAGGACCTGCTTCTGTTAGTTTCATCTATTTAAATCTTTAATATTTTTCCAATTCTTTACAATTGAAATGATACAGCCACTGTCATTCTTGAGCAAGAACATGCAAAGATAAAATCATGTAAAGTCAGGTTTAATCTACTAAAACACTTCACATCGGACACTGATCAACAGATAATCACAACGCGTCTCAGACGAACATTTGGAAACCCAAACAAAAAAGCACACACAGTTAAAAGGTTATTATGCATGCACATTGCACTGGAAAAGGTTTGCCCAGAAACGTAACTTTATGCTCAGTGGCGTTTCTCAAAAAGAAGGCTGCATCCTCCGGAGGTCACATATGCAGGATGCATACGTCATCAACCTTGGTTTATTTCAGTTAACTGAACATTACATACGCAAATCATAAGCATATTACAACAATTTATGATTAAATATAATTGTAAACTTTATATTTGTTAATACTCTTTAAAGACTAAAGTCTGTTTGAAGTTTGCACCATACAAATGTGAACTCCAAAGGATGCAGCCTTTTGTTAAGAGAAACGGGCAGCATTTCACTTCCACAAGAAATCTTGTGACATATTTAGTTTTGCGATACATATTTATTCTCGTAAAATCTTGTCGCACTAGATCTCGTCACACCCCTACTCGAAACATTTACAAATATTTTGTTTGGAATCATTGGTTCGGAGCATGCTTCAAACTGGCCAAGACACATGATTTTAGCAAACAAGGCTTCATTACATCATAACTGTTTCGAAATGTTTTATATAACAGATGGTTCACAACTTGGTAGAGATGATCACAAATGACCAGTGTTAGGTGAACTCTGGTCAGTTTTTTATGGAAGTTCATAAAACATTCATCCTTCAGACTGATAACGCTACCATTATGCCAACTTTTTGTTTATAGACAGATTTAAAGCTCCACTGTGTACTATTTTTAGTTAATTCTTAGCAAAAACCCATGTTTTCTTTCAAAAGTATGTGCTCATTCATGTGTAATTACGCCCACCCCACTAATCAAAGTATTCTCGTAAGTGTAGAATCTGCTATTTAAAATACATACCGCTGTAGCGCTCTCTGGCTGAATTCATGTTGTGCCTCCATCTTTGAAATACATTCGCAGACGAGGGACATTCCTGAAATTCAAGCTCCGCCTTTCGCGCTTTCAGACTACACTCAAGCTGGCCGCGAGCTGAAGCCTACGGAGGTTGCATGTGTAGGCGGTATACGTCATCAAGACAAACTTATTTCAGAATGTTAACAATTATAAAGCTGACAATTATTCTTAGTTAATTGTAAATTGATGTAATATGCTTATGACTTGCGAATATAATGCTCAGTTAATTTAAATAAACCAGGCTTAATGGCGTATGCAGCCTGCGACCTGCGTAGACTGAATCCTTCGGCCGCACGCCGTGATAAACCTGCGATCTAATGCTTTGATTTGAAAGCCTGTTGAAGACATATTCTCGAGGACATTAAAACAAGTCGCCAAGGAAGCGAAACGGGGATTTTAAACGACAACGGGACGGGAAAACATCAAGACCAAAGTCATATTGGAGTTAGTTTTCCAAGATGAGCCTCAATATGGACAATGAAGTTGCTACTTTCTATTTTCACCACAGGTAATTCAGCATATTCGTTTACATCTATACAGTCTATGTTGTAAACTTGAAGTTTTATAGTTCTTTGGCTAACTATAGCATATTATGCAGTTAGTGTAAACAAGCATGTGGTTCAAACAGCCACACGCCGTCTCTCCGCCCATTTATGTAATCTGAGGTACTGAGATAAATGTTTTTCATATTTTCTGACCTCTAGCACAAACACACGGTGACAGCGCTATTTTTAGCCTTTCATTGATAAAACGCCGCTGATCTGCGCGTCTTTCGTTTCATTTTACAAGCGTGTGAAAGTTGTGCGATCTTATTTCACCAATATCAGAGGAAGCTCTTACATATACACGGACATGTAACGTTTACTTAAAACATAAGCATTGGACTCTGACATATTAGTTTCGCGTCCATTTAAACCTGTGATTACACTGAAAAAAACAACTAGTAAAATTTACTTAAAAAAATCCTCGTAACAATTTGCACGAACTTTTTTTAAGTAAAATTTACTGCTTTTTTATAAGTAAAACTTACCTACTAAAATCAAATAAAATTTACTTAAAATTGCTTGATAAAACATATGTTAAATAATTAATTAAATGTTACTTAATTATTTTATTTAGAAGTTAGATTTATTTTAATAGTTTAGGTAAAGTCTATTAGGTTTTTTTTTTTTTAATTGAAGCATTGCTGTCCTAATAATATTAAATAAATAGTATTTTCTGTTTGTTATTTTCTTTAACATATTAATATGGACATAGTTCTTTTAAGTGTTATAAATGGCATTATAACACAAAATTCATGACTGACAAGAAGTCAGTCATTGAATAAACTTGATTCTGAAGAGAAACGTATACAAACTGTGTTTCTGACATGCATTATTAGCACTGTGGAAAGAATTACAATACACTGTTCTGAACAGGGTTCATGTAAAGAAACACTGATCACCTGAACGGTGACTTCACAAAATTATTATTTACAACAAAACAACATTAATAATATAAGAGCTTAAACCTTTATGACATTTTGCTAACAAATATTTAAGTAGTTAAAGTTCTTATCAGTTCTTATTCTGTGATAAAGCTTAAAAAATAAAAATATTCAGGCGCAAAGAATTGTGGGTATTTCTTACAACATGTGCAAATAAATGTAAGTAAATTTTACTTAGATTTTTTTAGTGTAATGGATTTAATATTTTTAAGTAAAATGAACTAAGATAAGCTAAAGTTTTTGATTAAAATTTACTTAATTATTTTAGGACTATGTGCAGTGACTATAAAACAAGGCAAGGCAAAGTTTATTTGTATAGCACATTTCATACACAAAGGTCATTCAAAGTGCTTTACATAGAAATGAGAAAACAAAAATCAAAGCTACATGAATTTGAAATATCAATTAAAAGAAAATAAATGTGATTTTAATAAAAACTGTTTAAATGTGTGAAAAAGAATAAAACAGGAATAAAAGTATAAAACAGTTAAAAATAAGAATAAAAACAAGAGAAATAGAAAATAATTAAAATAGTGCATATATAATATAGTGCAATCAGTTCGGACGCAGCATAGTGCTCATTCAGTAAATGCATAGCTAAACAGATGTGTTTTGAGTCTGGATTTGAATGTGGCTACTGTTGGAGCACATCTGATCTCTTCTGGAAGCTGGTTCCAGCTGCGACTGGCATAATAGCTAAAAGCTGACTCTCCTTGCTTTGAGTGAACCCTTGGTATTTCTAGCTGATGTGATCCTAATGATCTGAGTGATCTGATAGGTTTGTATTCAATGAGCATATCAGCAATGTATTGAGGTCCTAGTCCAATGAGTGATTTATATACCATTAATAATACTTTAAAATCAATCCTAAATGTAACTGGTAGCCAGTGTAGCGACCTGAGGACTGGTGTGATATGTTCATATTTTCTGGTTCTGCTCAGAATCCTGGCAGCAGCGTTGTGAATGAGCTGGAGCTGTCTAATGGTCTTTTTGGGAAGGCCAGTGAGGAGGCCATTACAATAATCCACCCTGCTGGTGATGAAAGCATGCACAAGTTTCTCTAAGTCTTGTCTGGAAACAAAGCATCTAATTCTTGCGATATTTTTGAGATGATAGTATGCTGATTTAGTTATTGCTTTGACATGACTGCTGAAACTAAGGTCAGACTCCAGAATCACACCAAGATTCCTGACTTGATTTTTAGTTGTTTGACCCCTAGCGTCAAGGTATGCATTCACCTTGAGAACTTCATCTTTGTTTCCAAACGCAATTACTTCAGTTTTCTCTTTGTTTAACTGAAGAAAGTTTTGGCACATCCAACTGTTAACTTCATCAATGCATTTGCACAGGGAGTCAATGGGGCTATAGTCGTTAGGGGATAGAGCTAAGTAGATCTGGGTGTCGTCTGCATAACTGTGATATGCAATTTTTTTATCTCTAATTATTTGTCTTAGAGGAAGCATATACAGCTTGAACAGGAGTGGCGCAAGAATTGAGCCTTGCGGGACTCCGCATGTCATGGATGTCCACTCAGATTTATGGCCACCTATACTTACATAATAACCTCTCCCTTCTAAGTATGACTTGAACCATTTCAGGACCACCCCAGAAAGTCCGACCCAGTTTTCCAGCCTGTCAAGAAGTATGTTGTGATCGACAGTGTCAAAAGCAGCACTGAGGTCGAGTAGCACCAGCACTGATAGTTTGCCTGTGTCTGTGTTGAGGCGAATATCATTTATTATCTTTATGAGCGCTGTCTCTGTACTGTGGTGTGGTCTGAAACCAGATTGAAAAATGTCAAAGTAACCATTAGAAATTAAGAATTTGTTCAGCTGATTGAAAACAACTTTTTCAATGATCTTGCCTATGAAAGGAAGATTTGAGATTGGTCTGTAGTTGCTCAATACAGTGTTATCTAGGTTGCTCTTTTTCAGGAGGGGCTTAACAACTGCAGTTTTAAGGGACTTTGGAAAAGTCCCAGAGTGAAGTGATGAATTTACCACTTTTAGGAGATCTGCTTCTAAACAGTTAAAGACACTTTTGAAAAAAGATGTTGGGAGTGTGTCAAGGGCACAGGTTGATGTTTTAAGATGCTGTACTGTTTCTTCCAAAATTTTACCATCAACTGCTTCGAAATCAGACATCGTAACTACTTTCTGATGTTGTGGTCTGATTTGTCTGACCCCGGCGCAGCTTAAGGATGTGCTGATCACCTTTCTGATATTATTGATTTTCTCAGAGAAGAAGTTAGCAAACTCACTACATTTGCTGTCTGAGAGCATTTCACTTGGAATGTGACTTGGGGGGGTTGTTAGTCTCTCTATAGTAGCAAACAGAGTGCGTGTGTTATTTATGTTTTTGTTTATAATATTTGAAAAGAAAGTCTGTCTAGCTTTGCCTAGTTCCACACTGAAAGCACGAAGGCTGTCTTTATAGATATTATAATGGACTACAAGTTTTGTCTTCCGCCACATGCGCTCAGCTTTTCTGCATTGTCTCTTCATATTCTGCACCTCTGTTGAATTTCTCCAAGGTGATTTTTGCCTGCCATTCTTCTTCCTGACTTTTACAGGAGCAATATCATCGATTACACTCTTAACTTTCGAATTAAAGGAATCAAGGAGAAAATCAACAGAGTCTGCAGATATGCTTGGTGTTAAAGATATAGCCTTCATAAATAGCACACTGGTGTTCTCATTTAAGGATCTCTTTTTGACAGACACAGATCTAGTTTCAATAGTAGGAGAGATTAATATATCAAAGAAAATACAGAAATGATCAGACAGTGCTACATCCTTAATAACAACTGATGAAATGTTTACACCCTTACTGATAATTAAATCTAGAGTGTGTCCACGATTGTGTGTGGGTCCATGTACATGTTGAGTCAGATCAAAAGTATTTAAAACAGCTGTGACATCTTTTGTCATAATGCTTTCTGGCTTATCTATGTGAATGTTAAAATCTCCAGCAATAGCAAAACAGTCAAACTCTGAGGAAATCATTGATAACAGTTCTGTAAAGTCCTCAACAAATGCTGGAGAGTATTTTGGGGGCCTGTAAATAATGATCAGTAGAATGCGTGGGGTACCTTTCAACACAATACCTAGATGTTCAAAAGACGGGTAATTCCCAAATGACACTTGCTTACATTGATAGACATCTTTAAAAAGAGCAGCAAGACCTCCACCCCTCCTAGCAGCTCTGCAAAAACTCAAATAGGTAAAGTTAGGAGGGGCTGTTTCATTAAGGACTGTTGCACTGTAGCTTTCTTCTAGCCATGTTTCATTTAGAAACATAAAATCCAGGTTGTTTGTGGCTATTAAGTCGCTGACTAGAAGTGATTTGTTTTTAAGTGAACAGATATTTAAAAGTGCTAACTTAATAGTACAATTTTTTTCCCTAACAGAGATCTTAGTTTGACAAGTCACAGGCAGCAGATTAGATTGATTTGCCACACGATTTGATCTAGCCTTACACTTTCTATCATGTACTAAAACAGAAATAGAGAAAGATATAGGCACACTGAGTTCCTGCTTTTGTAAACATTTGATAAAAGTATTAGTATTCTCATAGCAGGAACCCGACACACATCACTGAGAGCCATTATCAGTTGTTTTTGGTTCACCTACAGCAGATGGAGGAGGGTGTGTGCCTTGGCGTTGTGTCAGAGACCGAAGAGCTCTCACAGGACGAGGAGGGGGAACTGGGCCCACTGGCTTTGGTGGTTTTGGGGCTTGCTGTTTTCTGGTTGAAATCTGTGGGCTTGCAGCAATAGAGTGGGATAGTTTAGTTCCAGCATAAACCAGTTCCTCCATTTTTCCGGAGAAGGTCAAAAGCGGGGATGCTGGAGAGAGGAATGACATATCTAGTGAGGAGTCCTGTTGTTCTGATGTGACCGGAGGCTGTGATATGTTGTCCTGGTTTCCCTGGCTGTTTTCCAGAAAGTCGTCCTTGGGTGCTGAATCTTGGAGCCCTTCTAATCTGACACAGTCTGACTGTAGTAAGCTCTGTGGGCATGACTCAGCTGAGATTGTGTCCATGAGCAGTGGTTGTTGTGGCTGAGTGGTGTTATCTCTGTCCTTGTGGGATATGTCAACATCATGTCCATTCAGGTGCTGGAAAGAAGTCCTGTGGTCATTCATACTCTGTCCAGGTGTGTGTGTGCCATTCAGGTTGAGTGGATTGGCACACACTGCTGAAGGATGATGAAGGGAGAAATAGATGTTGTCCTTTAGAACTCTTGCACCCAGCCTGTTTGGGTGGATGCCATCCTGTTTAAATAGTTGTCTCTGATTCCAGAAAAGATTGAAGTTGTTGATAAAGTTCAATCCTTTTATGTTGCAGGTTTTTTGCAGCCATGTATTAAGTCCAAGCAAACGTGAAAACCTATTTGTTCCTCTTGCTGGAAGTGGTCCACTGATGAACGGCTGAGCTTTTACTGTTCTGAGTGTTTCAAAAAGTTTGTTGAAATCCCTCTTAAGGAGTTCAGATTGCTCTTTGTGAATATCATTCTTCCCTACATGAATGACAACTCGATTTACAGTCTTATGTTTCATCAGAATGTTCTTAAGTTCCCTGTTTACATCAGAAACGGTTGCTTGTGGAAGGCAGCACGTAGTTGAGTCTCTGTTGCTATAGTTTCTGATTATTGAGTCACCTAATATCAGAGTTCTGGGCTCGGATGCGCTCTGCGCTGAGTGCCGCTGTCTGCTCGATCTTGAGCGGCAGGTAGCATCAGTGTTAGCTGCTGGCTGATTTGATCGGTGTTTAGTCACATTTATCACATTTGGGGATTCCTCACTCATATTCAATAATACTTCAAATCTGTTCTCAAGATGTATAGGTGGTGGTAGAAAGTCAGTGTTTGCAATCCTTGTCCTAGCTGTATCTGGGGTAGAGGAAGCTACTGCGGCAAAATGTGATGCTCGTGACAGTCTGATTTCTTGAGTGATTTTGGGTCTTGCTCCCTGTTTGTACCATTGATTAGTGTGTTGATCATTAGATTTATGGGACTCACCGGCTGTTTGCTGAGGGCGTCCATGATGACGAAGCTCTGTTGTGTGTTCCGTCTGGTTTGGTAGTCCTGTAAGTAACTTTGTTTCAAGAACAGCAATCCTTTGTAAAAGTCTGTGGCAGTTTGTGCAGCAAGTAGATTGTTGATGAGGCATTCTTTTTCTTATCCTTTTCAATGAAGGCAGCTGTGTTTTTCCTTCTGGAATGTAAGCTGATGGCGGTGGGAGGCTAGACGGATGAAAAATTCCACTTTTTTGTAATCCTCCAGTCCCGAAAGTTTGTAAATTGACGTTGATGCCAAGCTTTGTTGTTTGAGCACTATGCTGATTTGCTGAAGTTAAAATTATAAGATAAAATATAAAAGCGATAGAGCAAAGCGCAGAGCAGTAAGCAAAAGCGTCCGAACAGTAGCAGAGCAGGAAGTCAACTCACCAAAACAGTTAAATAATACAAGAAAATATCTAATAAGACTTACTATTCCCACACAGTTCATTTTTTACATGAATTAATTGTGTATTTATCATCATTTTACTTAGGAAAATCTAGTTCTCAATAAATGTTAATATTATTATGTAGAAATTATGAGAGTTAATCTCATAAATATTACTACACCAAAAAGTTCGTTTTTTCAGTGTGTGGACCAGTTCCTCTCCTGTCATTTAACCATGAGCTGGAGTACACTGAAAAAACGAACTTTTTGGTGTAGTAATATTTATTAGATTAACTCTCATAATTTCTACATAATAATATTAACATTTATTGAAAACTAGATTTTCCTAAGTAAAATGATGATAAATACACAATTAATTCATGTAAAAAATGAACTGTGTGGGAATAGTAAGTCTTATTAGATATTTTCTTGTATTATTTAACTGTTTTAGTCACTGCACATTGTCCTAAAATAATTAAGTAAATTTTAATCAAAAACTTTATCAGATTCAAGTAAAAAATCTAAGTAAAATTTGCTTACATTTATTTGCACATGTTGTAAGGAATACCCACAATTCTTTGCGCCTGAATATTTTTATTTTTTAAGCTTTATCACAGAATAAGAACTGATAAGAACTTTAACTACTTAAATATTTGTTAGCAAAATGTCATAAAGGTTTAAGCTCTTATATTATTGATGTTGTTTTGTTGTAAATAATAATTTTGTGAAGTCACCGTTCAGGTGATCAGTGTTTCTTTACATGAACCCTGTTCAGAACAGTGTATTGTAATTCTCTCCACAGTGCTGATAATGCATGTCAGAAACACAGTTTGTGTGCGTTTCTGTTCCAAATCAAGTTTATTCAATGACTGACTTGTTGTCAGTCATGAATTGTGTGTTATAATGCCATTTATAACACTTAAAAGAACTAGGTCCATATTAATATGTTAAATAAAATAACAAACAGAAAATACGATTTATTTAATATTATTAGGACATCAATGCTTAAATTTAAAAAAAAACCTAATATACTTTACCTAAACGATTGAAATAAATCTAACTTCTAAATAAAATAATTAAGTAACATTTAATTAATTATTTAACATA
The DNA here is from genome assembly GCF_027580225.2 of Misgurnus anguillicaudatus. NCBI lineage: Eukaryota > Metazoa > Chordata > Actinopteri > Cypriniformes > Cobitidae > Misgurnus > Misgurnus anguillicaudatus. The sequence continues at coordinate 35,487,372 of NC_073359.2, read as the reverse complement.
TGTTTTATCATGCAATTTTAAGTAAATTTTATTTGATTTTAGTAGGTAAGTTTTACTTATAAAAAAGCAGTAAATTTTACTTAAAAAAAGTTCGTGCAAATTGTTACGAGGATTTTTTTAAGTAAATTTTACAAGTTTTTTTTTTTCAGTGCACGCGGAAACACTATTTATCATATTTAATATGCTGCAGCGCCTAAAATGTATCTGGCCGCACTGCTCTCTCTCTCTATCAAGCCCGTCTTCCCTAGAGTTCTAGTCGAGCGAGCCAATACAAAAAAAGAAAGAGGCTACACAATAGCCAATCAGAAAATAGCACTGTTGTATCTGGGTAAGATTTCACGCAACAACCAATAAAAAAACATATCATTGTTTGCTTTATTTATACTGGCAATAATTTAAGACTGTTGTTATTACACGAACTAATTTGTTAAACACATTCAAATTAAAAATAAAACGTAATATCCCACTGAGCAAAGCGTCATAAAAAGACGTCATTTCGACGTCCCATGAGGAGCCAGAATGAAAGTTTTTATGACGTCTTTTTATGACCTGTTCTGAACATCCAAGATTGATGTCAAGGGGACCTCCATGCAAAGTAAAACTATTTAAAATGTGGCCTTTTTAAACATTATATTTGTTTATATAATCTTTATATATGAATAAATGTTAAAATTTTTTGCTTATAGATAATTCCCAAATATACCAGTTCCACCTTAACTGTCTTGCTCTCTCTCTCTCTCTCTCTCTCTCTCTCTCTCTCTCTCTCTCTCTCTCGTTCAATAATTGAAGTGAAGTGACGTGAACTTCACTCTCCCTCCCACACTTGCTCTCGCTGGATAATTGTTACATGTACATTCTCTATAGCAATGTCATCACCATTACAAACAGTTGTTTTAACAAAGCATTGTTTTGAAGTAGGACCATACTGACTAAACAAACCAAATTCACTCTATTTTTTGTCATTTCTACCTGCTCGTTTTTGAGAATTTACAAGATTCTGATGTTTTGTTGGACATGTTTTGTCGCCGTCGTGGTGATCAGTGTTTCCTTTAGTTGGGTAGTTTGACTCTTTGTTTTTGTATTGAAGTGCATGTGCTTGATGATGGTGTTTTTGAAAACACATTATTATTGCACCAAGTGTTAGTTACCAATGCAACTTACTTGTGGCTTCCCAGTAATTACAGTGATGGTCAGAAGTGGTGGTATAATATAACATAACTGAACTAACAACACAGATAAGGCATCATAAATTGAGTTTAGAAGTAAACCTCTATCTCAGTTTTGTTTGGAGCTGCAATCAACATACTTCAGTGCATACTGCTGCCTACTGTAACAAAACATGGAACCTCGTGGCTGTAATCAAAAATCTAAAGTCTAGACTCCTTGACACAGATGCAGACATCAAGAATCAGCCCATGAATCACAACGATGGTGAGTTTTCTAAATGTTGCAATGCATTGCACCAGCGTATTATAAAACTCATGAGTCCAGAGAGTGTCACCACTGTTGTGATTCGTGGGCTGATTCTTGGTGTCTGCATATGTGACACTGAAATCTGGACTTTTAATTGTATATAAGCGCTTCCCAGTGGTGGTATGAACCTAATTAATAAGTTGGATGTGACACCTCAAATCAATTGAGAAATTGAGACAATTCTACATGGTTTAAAAAATGAATTTACAGACTTTACATATGTGGTATTACTCTTGGTAAAGTTGGGTTAGATCCACATGTGAGTTTTGTTTTTAACAAATTTTCTTTGCAGCAAATAACATGCTTTAGCAAACACTCTTACAAAAACCAAACACTACTATGAAAAGTCAAAGAGTCAAACTACCCAACTAAAGGAATCACTGATCGTCATTATGGTGACAAAACATTTTCAATTAAACGTCAGCATATACATCTCTGTTAATTAAAGAGAGAGAGAGAGAGAGAGAGAGAAAGAGTGAGAGAGAGAGCATTTAAGGTGGAACTTTATCTATGAGCAGCGCTATGTTTTTGAACACTCATTCATATATAAAGATTAAATTATTTTATCAGCTTAACAAAATATTCTTCAAAAATACACATGATGTTTATGTTTTTTGACTCAGAACTCATTTACCACATTTGTATAAAATATTTTTGTATTGATTTCCCGAACCCCTTTTGGACGTCTACCTGACGTCCAAGAGGGGTCATAGTCAGACGTCCAGATACTGTACCAGATCTGCACGTTGTATAGACGTACAGATAAGGGCCTGGACCAACCGACCTAATATAGACATATTCTGCACGTCGAGCGGACGTCTCATGTTTAGTGGGATGTGGTAACCTCCTGCTGTCATGCTGGAACAATTAAATTAAAAGCCTGTCTCTTATAGACGCCTGTCTCTTTTAGACGCCTGGTGTGATGATAGGTTTGGGAAAATAAAAGCCCGGGCTATTATTTGAAGTTTTACCGTAAACGCGGAATAAAAAGTGATAACGCAACGCCACTTTTGCATTTTCTCTTCAGATCGCTTCCGTGTAAACGTAGCCTTACAGAAAGATTTGGAGATCATACTCATCTGCTGTTTCGTGCGTTTTAAATGCTTCCTTCAGGTTTAGGTTATAGTATGCCTAAACCTTAAAATAACCAGATTTTCTTTTCTTTCTACTGTACAAAACGCCTCACTTGTCTTTGAGTAGTTGTGAATGATTCTATAGCACTGTTTTTTCTCTCTTTTATTATTCTTCAAGCCATTCCAGCACATATGGCTATATTCATGACGAAAACCGGTTAATCCACACATGTTTATCTAGACACAGGCTGAGGGAGGGATGATGCTTTTGGCCTGTTACAGGAAACCCAGAGTAAACCCATGCTGACAAAAGAGAACATTCTGTGTCATGTCTGGACATATACTATTCAGTGTATTCACGGTTATTGATATTTTTGTTGTTTGATATTCAGAAATATATATTGTACATTATGTAAGAACGAACGGCAAATTCCACACAGTAAGACCACCTGACCCAGCTGGGACTCGAACCTGCAACAATCTTGCTGTGAGCCACTGTGTCACCCCACTTTTTATTCTACCTACATGATTCAGTGTATTTACGGATATTGATTTTTTTTGTTGTAAGATATTTTGAAATATATATTGTACATTATGTTATTATTGCAATTTAGTATTTATTATGATGGGTGCACGTTGCACTCATATCTTTAGTATATGTCCAGACATGTTAAGCTGACTTCATGGATTAATGTTGCCCTCTTGTGGGCATTCGAGCATAAGCACCCGTGCTTTATAATATTTGTTTTTGTTACATTTATTTTGTGTGTTATTTAGTTTTAATGTTTATTATAAAACATTTGTATATTTATCTCACTAAGTTTATTATTTAATTCACTTCAGAACCCACACACATATGCATTCCCAAACAGTCTTCAGTAAATCAGACATCAACCATTGAGTGCTTTTCTTTAATAAATACATCATCTCGGACTGCCTACTGTGTTTCACACCACTCAAATTTTAACATTATTCAACTTTAACTTTATCCAACATAACACCTATCCATTTCACCTACTGCTGTAAGACGTTTAAACCTGTGAAAGTGTTGTGTGTATTGTTTATCCCTTACGAAAATTAACCATGGTTTTATTGTGGTAAAAGTGTAGTTACCATGTTTTTTTGGTCAATTGTCAAAACCATGGTTATTTTATGGTAACTATGGTTTTACTACAGTAACCATGGTTTTTTGGTCTTAACTGTAGTAAAACCATGGTTAATTTTCGTAAGGGATGGACTGTTATTAGTGTGATGTTTGTGTCATGTTTACAGAATTTATGCTACATCAAAAAATACATTAAATTTAAAACTTTGAACCTTACACCACTGTGGCATAAGATTATCGGGATTCCCGCTTTTTGTGCGGTAAGAAATCGAAAGTGAAGAATTAATAACCCGGAACATGACTCATTATGTACAGTTATAAAGAACAAGTTATTGATACGTATGTGTTTATAGCCTGCATATATTGATGTTGAGTTTATTATCTGAGTCTGACTGAAAAACAAAGATATGCAAATAATTCAAACTAGAGAACGAAACTGAGCCGCCGCCCACGCAGACTGCGTAAGTTAAACACATACAAAATACTAACCATAATGTTGAAACGCATTTTTTTACTTCTACACGGAACTAAATATACTTTCCTACAAGAAGAGCGCCTTATAAGTTTGTGTTGCCAATTTTGTACAAAAAACATAAAGAGCTGCACTTTTGCACGCCTAAATTATTAGGCTCTCAGTAGAGTACAATAAAAACACATTTGTAATTGTAACACATTCAAACATCATTAAATTCTCATCTCCTAACTCATATTTTACTCACCGTCCATGATCAATAGAAAGCAGAAGACGAATAAACGATCCATCGGGTTAATACGGAAAAACAGCACGATATATTGTCGTGTGCGCGCATAAACTACACATTACGGTAATATGTTTTTTCAAAATAAAAGCCATTCCATCGAATTCTGTGTCAACAATGAACGAATAAATTATTAAATAATTATTGCGTATATAAAAACAAAACGAGATCAGACAACAAATATAGACTAAAATCTCTATATATTTGTACAGCTCCTTCAGGAACTATGCTAAGTACAAACAAAGTCTGATTTTCAACAGGTATTCTATCAGGTATTCTGGTAAGCATCCAGTTTGCAACACGTTAGCTTTGCATAACCGTTTACAAAGTAATTTCAGTTTTCTCTGGATCCATGTAACTTAAAATTAGTTCCTTGATTTGTGGGTCATTCCACTGAACCAGTGCCATTTCTGTCCCCAGGTCATTATACAATATAAAAATACAAGGAAACTAACTCTAAAATACACTTTATTATTAAGCAAAGTGTCCTGCATGTTAATCTAACACCAAATTTAAACTAAATATTTTAAAACATTAATAAAAATTACACAGAACACTAAAGCATAGCATTTTTTATCTGTCCCGGCTCTCTATATCTATACTTTACCTTTAATTATAAGGCAAACATTTTGGGTCCGTATCCCATGTTTGCTTTAAATATTTATTCATTTATATCCTATGTTTACACTGAATGCCAGAGTGGGCGGAGCCAACAATATCTTGCTTAAATCGGCACTTGTGACATCACAGATCCAACAATTTTAGACTTTTTTTGGAGCGTGATTATATAAATGCTTTTTTGAAGATAAGGAGGAGATATTAAACGATGAAATTTGCAGGATGTTTTCATGATGCCAAGATCTCTTATGTATCGTATGCACTGAAACACTGTCATGTAGATTAGCTGACTTTTATATGTTTTATCTCTGTTTGTGCAACTTTTTCTTGTAGAGTCTTCTCGTGTTACTGATGTTGGACGAAATTGATGTGAAGTCATTTTCAGTGATGGAGGGTGAATCTGTTACAAACACAGAGAGGTGATCTGATACTGTGGAGATTTGGAGATAAAAGTGTTCTCATAGCTAAATGTGATATGGAGGACAATAAGATCTCATGTAGTAATGATGAGAGATTCAATGTCAGACTGAAGCTGGACGATCAGACTGGAGATCTCACCATCACAAACATAATAAACTGAAACGCTAGGATTTATAAACTGACGATCAGCAGCAACAGAGAGACAAAATACAAGACATTCAGTGTTTCTGTCAGTCTATCAAATCTAGAAGAGATGAACAGAAGAGAAAACAAACACCAACGACATCTAAAGAATTAGATTCCTAAATAACAGTTAACTTTATTCATGTTTATTAGCTTTCTTCTGTTTTTAGATGCATACACTTTATATACATATAGTCCTGCCCTAAAATGTTGCCAAAGTTTAGCAATTAATGTCTGTACTATTATTTAATTAAATATATATTTTTTAAAAGATGTATTTTTTGTATTCATGTTGCATCGTTAGGTTTGCATTGTAAACTAAAGCTCAAAATTGGAAAGAATTTAAAGAGGTTTGGCAAAAAAATTACACACAACAATACATGTGCATAGCTTACTGCGTCAAGGCCCAGGAGAATAAATACAACAAAATTTCCTTTGAGATTTTTCTTTTTGTTTGCATGTTTGTATATTCCAATAAAACCTATATAATGTAGTTTGTTTTTTCCAATTAATTGTGTCCCACACAAAACTTTAGTCCATTTTATATATTTATATCCATGTATTTTTTTTAATATTTTCTTTCATTTGATGGGTAGTTAGAAGCACCACTTTTAGCCACTGTATAGAAATGTTTTTAGCCTCCGTTCTCTACCATGACAATGCCAATGTGGTAAGCAAATTAGTGTTTAAGAAAAAAGTCATCAAGAAAGTGCATCGTGATTCAAGAATTTTTATATATTTGTACTTAAAGGGATACTTCACCGATTTAGCATTCAGCTTTGTATCTGTAGAAACCCGGCAGTATTACTGAATGACCATGTTTCCCTCCCTCATTTCCCCCTGAGAGGAGAGATATCTGCATTTTGGTTCTGCAAAAAAGTCCTCCGATGATGTAATATGACGATTTTTGCATCATCGGAGGACTTTTTTGCAGAACCAAAATGCAGATATCTCTCCTCTCAGGGGGAAATGATGGAGGGAAACATGGTCATTCAGTAATACTGCCGGGTTTCTACAGATACAAAGCTGAATGCTAAATCGGTGAAGTATCCCTTTAAAACAAGACAAAAAAATAGTAAATAAGAAAGTAATTTTTGCAGTGTTAAAGCAGCAGACCTGTTATTGTCTTTTATAAGTATAATTTTTATTAATACAATTTGGTAGTATTACAATTAGATCTCTTCAAAATCAAGTCAAAAAATAAAACACAAGGTCTACAGCTAACAACTCAAATCAAAGCAAATGCTTCAGGCTGAACGGCATTAGAGATTTGGAATGGATCCAGAATCTAATTAAGTTCATCCACATGTTGCCAGATTTCCCTGAAACATTACATTTCTCAGGAAACGTCTTTAATGGTCTCTATAAAATCTTTCCCATGCCTTTGTTCTTCGTCTTCAAGCTCTTCTGCGCCGCAGTCTTCTTTAATATGCCTATAAGTCATCCCACCTTGATGATAACACATTCTTTCATATCTTTTACAGGTTAAGTTCATGATTTTTTCAAATACATATTTTTTTCCTCTCTACTCTAATAAACTGCTAATGCATTAAGTGTCCTTCTTAAACATGCACTATACATTTGTCATCATGCATACATATTTTGTATATATTTCTCAATTCACCGGAAACTTTCTGCCCCTTTGCAACCCTAATGGGAACTGAGTATTGATTTTGACTGCTTTATTTTTCATGCACATAGTTCCCTTCACCTGGATTTAAAAACTTTGAAACCGTTGCACACTCTTGCCCTACACCATACATGGTCCCAAAACCAAATGACTAATATTTATAATAAAATCTATTTGAAAAAATCTCACATCTTTAGTTTTATAGATTAATAACTGATAACTTCAGCTGTAGATCATAAGCTGTGTTTGAAGTTATATACTGTATGAGGTCGACTTGTTTTAATGTTCATGGATCTCATTCATTTTTCTATATTCGTGTTACTTACACCTCCTATAGCAGGCTAATATACCAAGACTATGACCAACATGATCACTACTACAAACAATCCTGGACCAATCTTCACCTGGTGTGACCTCGGACTGGATCCTGCAATAGTCAAAGAAGACATGATGTTCATGTCAAAGATTAAAACAGTTACACATCTTCACCTAATCTTCTGTTTAATATCTTAGCAAACTTTATCTAAAAAACTGCTCACCAGTGACAGTAAGACTGAATCTCTTGTGAAGGATGCCATATTTGCTTTTGATGTTTACATCATAAAATCCAGAGTCTTCAGATTTGAACTTCTTGATAATGAGAGATCCGGACGAATGCATATCAAGTCTGTCTCTGAATCTCTCATCATGATAATAATCTGGATGGGGATCAAGCATTCTTTCCTCTTTAAATATGAGAGATCCTTCAAACCTCCACTCGGTCACATCATCTGAATGTGGACTTGATCGAGTTTCCAGACGGACAGTTTCTCCCTCCAATGCTGATACTGACTCCACTTTATCTGTCACAGAAACAAACACATCACTTTATAAACTTCATCTCAGATTTCTTTACTTGTAGAGCTTATTATTGCACAATAAACATATAATAATAATAAGAAGAAGAAGAAGAATATAAATACTAGACACTGAACCCATATAAGGATGATGACATGAAGTACTCACCGCTGACAGTAACATTAAATGTCTTGTATTTTGATCCTCCACTGCTCTTGATCTCCAGTTTATATAGTCCAGTGTCTTCAGTTTGGATTCGGTTGATTTGGAGAGATCCAGTCCAACTCTGCAGATACACAGAGGTGGGTAGTAACAAATTACATTTACTTCGTTACATTTACTTGAGTAAAATGTTTGGGTAACTAGTACTTTTAAAGTAAAATTTCAAGATGGGTACTTTTACTCTTACTCACTCTTACTATTTTTACTCACGTACATTTCTAGGGAAAAAACTGTACTTTTACTTTGCTACATTTGGTGGCGTTACTCCGCTTCTGTCAAAGGGTAATAATTAATGAATATTAATATAACAAAAAAGTTTATATTAGTGCTGGGCAAAGACCAATCGCGATTAATCGCATACAAAACAAAAGTGGCTTTTGGCATACTACATGAGTATGCGCTGTGTGTAATTATTATGTATAAATAAATACACACACATTCTGAATTTAAGAAACATTTACATTTTTATATATATTTATTTATATTTTTATATATTCTATGTTAAAAATAAATTTTAAAAAATTATATATAAGTAAAACAATTCTGAAATGAATATATGAATGTGTGTGTGGTTAAATATACACAATAATTAGACACAGTACACGCACATATATTATGCAAAATTCACTTTTATTTTGTATGCGATCAATCGCGATCAATCCCTGCCCAGCACTAGTTTATATGCATTGTTCGAAAGTCTCGCGATACGTTGGAGAGGCTGCGTGCATTGCGAGAGGTGGCTACTTTAGCGCGCGTCAGAGATGCGCGTAGATAAAAACAAATTTGTAAGCTATTGGACGCAGATCACGCGTGGCCTCAAGTTCGCTCTATGTTTTCACTTCAAAAGGTCTAAAAGAAAAGTTTCATAACGCGATCATGCTTTGTGCACCAAAACGAAATGACATCTCAGCGTAAAGGAACCAAGCTCCAACCTGAAACAACACTTAGCGGTAAGTTAAGTGTCACCGTGATTTCAACACTATTATTGGTCATTATGGGCACTTTTACCTTATTGTAATACTATTTCACACACTGTCCGAGTGTTTTTGTCATATGCGCTTTTGTGGAAGCAGTGACAATTCCTGTAAAACTTACAAACAACACACCTTCACATCTGCACATTTCCAGATCCTTTCCTCACAAAACTAAACAAACTGAACAGAATAATGTGACGTCTTGCATTTAAACACAAATACGGACACCTCACTATATATTAGAAAATACACAAAAACGGGATTGTATTCTATTTAAATTCTTCCTAAAGAATGCATATACTTATAAAAATAAAAGAATAAAGTATGTTTTTAAATGAACATTTATTATATATTCTAATAAATGTAGAGTTGATTTGCAAAATAATTCTAAAACGATCATTTTTCTCAAGCTCCTATCTTTATGTTCAGTAATTGCACTTTAATGGCAATGATAATAACCTGTTCATATAAAAACAGACACACACATTCTTTTTTGTTTACTGTTAGCTTGTTTAAATGCAGATGCTGAGAAGTTTGTGTTGTGAACGTGAAAATAAAGACACAATTAACTGTCAGAAAAACATCTGTGTGTTTGAGATTTTTTTCTCAATTGACACGTTATGTGATGTTAAAGGAACACGCAGATTTTTTGGGATTTTAGCTTATTCACTGCATCCCCCAGAGTTAGATGCATACATACCCTTTTCATCTCTGTGCCTCCCGCAACTCTGTCCGACACACCCACCGCCAGCCCAGCTCAGCACAAAGACCGGAAGCAAATGGCTCCAGCTAGCACCATTACTTCCAGTTTTTGTGCTAAGCTAGGCTAGCGGTGGGTGTGTCAGACAGAGTAACGGCACCCACAGAGATGAAAAAGGTATGTACGCTTCATCTCTATCAGATCGGAAGTAACTAGTAACTTACTGCTTGAGTAGTTTTTTCATCTAATACTTTTTTACTCTTATTCAAGTAAATAATTTGATTGTTACTTTTACTTGAGTACATTTTTGTATAAGTACTTTAGTATTTTGAGTACTCTACCCACCTCTGCAGATACAGTCTGTCTTTAAATCTCCCATCAGGGTATTGTGCTTCAGTCTGAATGTTCAATTGTACATTAGAACTTGCTATAATGTTATCATTAAACTTCCACTCCAGTTTAGAAGCTCCCTTTATTTCATCACTTTTAACGGGAAGAGTAACGTCATCTCTCTTCATCACTGACACTGAAACATCAGCACCAAACGCACCTGCAAACACACAAACACAAAGCCTTTATTTAATCATAGATCAACTATATAAAAAAACTTTAACTAAACTTTAACTCTCTGAAGTGTGAAAACTTGTAACTTGGTATAAGCACCTCTTGTATTAATGCCTCCCTATGACAAATCGCTTGATGGTTTCCTTATCTTTGTAAGTTGCTTTGGATAAAAGCATCTGTTAAATGCCTAAATGTAAATAAATGCGATTTGCAATTTGCACGAATGACGAATTGCGTGAGTAAAAAAATCGTAACTTTGGGGGATATTCACGCTGCATTAACCAATCAGGAGCTTGTTCTAGTAGTGACATGATTATGACATTGGAAGTGGAGGCAGAAATACAAAACAAAAAAGTAGGACAAAATCATTGTCGCTGTATGTGGACACCCGGACACATCTTCATACTTTTATAGATAAGGGATAAAAAGGATTTAGCCTGGAAGAAAGTGAGTGAGGAGTTCAGACAATCTGGTAAGTTGTAAAAACGCTCTTTACTCAATTTCAGATACATATTGAGACTACAAGCTAGCTAAAATCGGCAAACTGAGCGAACTCGCATCTGAATTTTACGCGTGAATGACACAAACTTGATGCGCAAATGAAGCGAGTTAACTCAAAATGCGCCTAACTATGCGCAAACTATGCTTCACATAATACGTTTTTCATAATAAAAGTAAGCCGGGTTTAATTCTTTCCCCGCCATTGACGAGATTTCTCATCATTTAAGAGAAAATATTTGCATTAAAAAAAAGTTTTACTGATGAGTTTTTATGGTTGTCAGTAACACCACGATTATCCACTAGATGGCGCTCTTCCCAATTTATACAAAAACTGAAGCAAAAAAATATTTATTTATTTTACACTCCTTGTATGTTTCGATGATCATTCTGAATCTGATCTTTGAACAAAATTCCTTCACAAAAATTCAATTATTTCAGATTTTTTGCTAAAAAATGTATTTTGAAGAAAAATATCCATATTTAAAAGTTTATAAGCAGAGAAAAAAATATAAATAGGATGAAACATTTTCTCCCCGTTTTGTTTGTTTGTTTATTGTTTGTTTAAAAGCAGAGGTCTGTTCTTTCATATATTTGTATGTTTATTAATTTTATTTAAACTTTTGTGAAAATCACAAAAATGCTGGTGGGCAACTTTTCAAAAAAGGCTGGCGAGGAATGAGTTAAATGTCAGTAGTTCCTGTCGGGACGAAAGTAACACTTGTCCTGCTGCTAATACTGCATTATTTTCAGAATTTATATTATGCTAATTTTATTCTCAACAAATCAAATCGGATTGCTTTAAAAACATTTGCTGAAACTAACATTTAAAATGAAAATGTATTTAATTATTTTTTGCAAAGGTAAATGACAAAATATGTTTGGAATAATATACTAACAAGGTCATAGTCAGGTATATTTGTTAAAACAATAATAACAAAAAAGAAAATCTGAAAAATTTGTACTTTAGCCCCCACACTCCCCTAATGTAACATTAAGTATAAAAAGTCAGTTTTTATATCTGTGTACAGATAATCTGCCATTCTGTAATCTCTTTTAAGGGTTAATCTGACCTTTTGTAAAACATACAACATTTATAAAATTCTTACTCACCATCCAAGAGCAATACAAAACAGAAGAATATCACACGATCCATCACGTTTCACGATCAAGCCAGACTTCAATCTGAGAAAAAAACGTAGGAATGAGCGATTTTATAGCGCTTTGAAAAATCTGGTAAAGACAAACCACATGTCCTTACATGAAAACATGTGGCATGTTTTCCAAGGAACCTTAAGTCACCATGTGCAACATATGGAAACGTTCTCTGGAAGTCGTAAAATTCCCGTGCAAAGAGAGAGAGAGAGAAAGAAAATCCTTTAAAGGTGCTAAAGAATGCATAGAAATAAATTGTTCTCTGATATCTACACAAAAGGTTTGTGGCTTTATTAAGTGCAAAAATGATCCAGAGATAGTTTTACATGTCCATTTACAACCCTAGCAGGGCCGTACACAGACCTTTTGAGTGGCATGTGCTGAATGTGAATGAGGGCATCCCCTAAATAAATAGCACATCATCTCAAAAGCTTTATATTTATTCACTATTAATGACAGTTATATAGATAATATATAGATATTCAGGGTTTCTTTAAAACTAGTTACAACAGTAATCTTCTGTGAGTCATGTGCTTGAAGATGTTTATGATTTTACTTGGATGTCTTTCTCTTTGGCTATGAGGAGAAGGTCTGACGTCGGGTTGGTTCTTAATTTACCTCATCTTTGAAAAGGATCTCTTCACAGAGCAAATTATTTGGTTAACATGTTTATGTATGTCATTAATAAGAGGAGATTAAAGATCCAAATAGGAGATACTTGTTTAGTCTTCTTTACATGACAGAAGACCGAACCAATAAAAGTGCCTAACATGTTTTTTCAAGCTTCTGCTTACAAGGAACTTCAACCCACACACACACACAAGTCACAGCAACGGACAATGTGCTACCGTACAGTAGTAACAGTACTCTGGCACAGTCGAGGAATGTAAGGGTTTTCTATTACAATGTTCATTGATGTTTGAAATGCAACCAACTTGTTTCCCAACAGATTGCAGCAAGATTACCTTTATCATCTTGTTACTCACTGTCAAAGCGATGCTCTGGGCCGAATCCATCTGGCATCAGGATGAGACGTTCCTACTCTATAAAAGACTTCTAGTCCACCAAAGAGGTATTTGGAATTCCATCTGGTGACACTGTTTGGGATCCTGTTTTGGGATATCCTGTTTGGGATATCAAACAGGATTCAACATAATTCACAGCCCAGTCTCACGAAATTTGGCTATACAGTCACATCATTTTTAGATAACTTTCTTCGTGGCATTATCACAAATTTCCATGTTTTTCGTAAACGAATTCCAGTTTTCGTGTGATTATCACGTACTTGTTACTCAACTGTTTTGTCCTATTTTCTTACCATTGTCGCTTCGGTTTAGGGTTAGATTTACATAACATGACATCCCTACCCTGTAGCACTTTGAGATCTGTGATGTAAAGTGCATTATAAATAAAATGTATTATTATTATTATTATTATTATTACCCAGGCGCGGTAGACGCGTTTTTGACGCCTGAAACGCGGTTGGTGTAAACACACCATAACCCTAACTCCAGGCGACTAAAAAATCTGAAAAAAATAGTATGAACCAATATATAAAGTAACATTTCAATGCAAGCACCAAATCTAACCCTAGACCAAAGCGACAATGGTTTAAAAATAGGAAAAAGCAGCCGAGCAACCAATACGCGACAATCACACGAAAACAGGAATTTGTTATACGATCACGAAAAAACGCGAAATTTTGTAATAATATCACAAAAAAAAGAATAAAAAAATTACGTGACTAAATCATGAAACCTCGTGAGACTGGGTAGCAATGCAACAGTATAAGCAGCGGGACAAAAGTAACAAGTTTTACTTTCGTCCCGACAGGAACTCCTGACATTTAAACCTGATTTACTTTTATTTTGAAAAAAAACTCTGAGAAGGCTAACTTGTGAGGGATATTGCCCAAAAGCAAGATAAGGGATTAAGTTGGGATTTTCCAGTTATCTTGTCTAAATTTAGCACTGACATTAAGTTACTATGGAGATTTACTCTTTGCACTTATATTTACGCACATCTTCGGCTGTGGAGTACTCGCTGCAATTTCAAAATATAGTGGCCACTAGTGGTTGAGATGAACGAGCCCGCATTACCACCTATCGAGTCTGAACTTTGTCTTCAACTTTCTGCTATCGATGATTCAAGAATTATGATTAGTAGAAATGAACCTCATGAAGTTGTGCCTTTTGTTGTGTTTTTTTATTTTACATGAAGAGTCTGTAGCCAGATCTCCTACACTGTTTTACCAGGTATGCAATGTTATTTGATTACAACTGTTTATTAATTTATGCTTTGTATTTGAACTGGAATGTGAATTATGATTTTCCTACCTGGTTAATAAATTATATTATAAAATATAAGATCAGGAAATAGTAGGCGTATGTCTGCCTTTTCATTTTATTTATTTGCTCTGATGAACAACTTACTCTTAATCAATAGGGCTAAATTTGGTGCGTCGTCTGTCTTTTCATTTTATTCATTTGTTCTGACATCATTTGTTTGACAAAGACTTGATTTTAGCTACAGGGTTAAGCATTGGTGGATTGACTGCCTTTAATTACTTGGCAACTTATCTGACAAAACCAGAGTTGAACATTGGCGTATCTACTTACATAAAATATGAGGTCTGGTTGCATGGTCGAGTTTGTGATTATGAACCTGCAGCTGCTGATGCAAGCATTCTAAGCAACAATTGAGAATCAATTGAACGAGTTAATAATAATGATTTAAAATAGAAACATTTCTCCAAATCCCACAATTATTTATTTGATTCATATAATGAATAACGAGATTTTTTCTTTTGGAGTCAGATAAATCTACCTAAATTACGTAACGCTAAAACGTCATCAGTGAGCGCCGGAAAAGACATAAGGACTCTTCACCAGGCCGATTGGTTTTCCGACATTTGAGCCAACAGATGGTTCAATGTATACTTCAGTATTCTGCAACTATAAATTGTTATGAATTGCACTGCAAAAAATAATTTACAAGAAAAAAAATTCTTAGTATTTTTGTCTTGTTTTCAGTAAAAATATCTAAAAATTCTTAAATTAAGATGCTTTTTCTTGATGAGCAAAATGACCCAAGAAAATAAGTCTAGTTTTTAGACTAAAAATATCTAATTTATGTGATTTTGTGGATAAATCAAGCAAAAAATCTGCCAATGGGGTAAGAATTTTTTTTTGAAAATTTTTCTTAAACACTAAATTCAAGAAAAATTCTAAAAAAAATTTGCTTACCCCATTGGCAGATTTTTTTTGCTTGTTTTATGCACAAAATCACTTAAATTTTATATTTTTGTCTAAAAGCTAGACTTATTCTTTTGCTCATTGAGAAAATGCATATTGATTTAAGAATTTTTAGATTTTGTATTGAAAACAAGACAAAAAAATAAGAGTCTTTTTTTGCAGTGAAGAAGCAGCAGGCCTGTTCTTGTCTTTAATAAAAATAATTTTATCAATACAATTTGGTAGTTTTAAAATTAGATATTTTCCAAAATCAAGTAAAAAAGAAAAATTCAAGCGAACAACCCAAATCAAAGCAAACGCTTTAGGCTGACCGAAGATTTGGAATGGGTTCAGAATCTAATTAACTTAATTCTTTTATAGACACGTTGCCAGATTTCCCTAAAACATTACACTTCCCAGGAACATTTTTAATATTCTTCTATAAATCCTTTTTCTTGTTCTTTGTCTTCGAGCTCTTCTGTGCTGCAATCTTCTTCAATGTGCCATACTACTGTAATAAACAGCTGATACAATATTATGTGAGTGTCCTTCTTAAACATGCAATATATATATGTGTGTCATCATGCATACATATTTTGTATATATTTCTCAAATTACCGAAAACTTTCTGCCCCTTTGCAACCCTAATGGGAACTGAGTATTGATTTTGACTGCTTTATTTTTCATGCACACAGTGTAAGCCACCAAAAGCAAATGATTATATCACATTTTATAATCTCAACTATTTGAAAAAAAGTATTTAGTTACTCTGCACCATTGCTGTTGGAGGTCGACTTAATTTTAATGTTCATGGATCTCATTCTTTCATTTTTCTACAAGAAAACAGAAAGAGAATAACAGCTGTTAGCAGTCATGTGATCAGTTTTCACATTTTGATTCATGATTGTATGTTGTAAATGTTTTGCACTATAATGTAAAGAGCTTCATTGCATCACATAAAATTCATATACAGCATTGTAAATTAAAATCTACCTTACAGACTGATTTTCATTTATTGTAAAATCCATTTCTTATTTCTTTGTGGTATTGGTACATTATTATGTTGACATTTCTTCAGTGTTAGAAAACATTTTTAAAACAGAAACGGTGGTGCGTTGAACACCCTGTTTTGATGATGTAAGAATTGTAACTACAGAGGCTTAGAAGTCAATAATAAATACGGGTTTAATATTGTAAAATATGCTCAATGTTACAGTCACTGCCCTTGCTGTCCAGAATAAAAGATAACACATTTGTAAACGACTTTATTTGGACTCATTGTCTCTTTAATACCTCTTGGTTTATATCATGTTGCTGCTGATTGGGCTGGCATTTTTGACACACCCACCAAACAAGAGAAAACATCTTAAACCCATGTTGTCAATCCGGAAACATCAAAACATTGTGCACTGGTTTGAGCTTGAAGTGCCCCAGGAAAAGCTTATTTATCATGTTATCTTTATAGTGGGGCATGCTGTCACAATCGACATGTAATTAAGCCGCCTATAGCTGCATGTTTTGACACAATGTAAAACTCCTAAATCCAACAAACACACTTACAGTTCAATCTTTCATTTGGAGACAATGTGACAACTAGCCCCGTTCTACACTAACACACATGGCCAGAAGTGTGAGGTGAGCAACATTTCAATAGTCTGGCTGTAGTTGTACAGAGGGATTTATTGTATGCTTGTTTATTTTATTTATAAAAGTATAATTGAATTAAATATAACATATTTCTATATTCATGTTACTTACACCTCCTATAGCATAATATAGCAGGACTATCACCAACATGATCACTACTACAAATAATCCTGGACCAATCATCACCTGGTGGGACCTTGAACTGGATCCTGCAATAGTCAAAGAAGACATCTTCACATGATCCTCTGTTTGATATCTTAGCAAATACACACGTGTCTTGATTTCACATCACACAGAGCACACATTTAAATGCACACATTCACTAAGACTGAATCTCTTGTGAATGATGTGATTGCTGCTTTTGATGTTTACATCATATTGTCCAGAGTCTTCAGTTTTGAACTTCATGATGTAGAGAGATCCAGACACATGCATATTCAGTCTGCCTCTAAATCTCTCATCATGGACAGGATCTGGATCTGAAGCCTAATATACTTCAAACCGTTTATTTATTGCCATGTTTTTTAAGTAATAAATTAAACTTGAATTTAACTCTAAACGTAATGACTGTAACACAAGAAGTGAACCAGAGTAAACCGATTGAACTGATCAATCTTAAGCCCACAAAGATCAAGCGTGTTCATGAACCAGAATACAAAATATGACTCATTGTGGAGAGGTAAAAACAGCAAAGAATTAAAGAGTCTTCAATATGATTGTGTGTATAACCTGTATATATAGATTGATGTTGAGTTTATTATCTGACCTAATAAAGATGTAGGAAAATTTATCAAAACTGAGCCAAACCCCAAACACAGACTGGCTCATAAATGTTTTTTTGTACCTGCAGTAAAACCATGGTTAATTTTAATAAGGGATATTTCCATTTCCCGCTTTATCGCAGAGATACAATGCCTCAGCGGGTACAATGAAAACACTTTTGTAACACATATAACCTTTATAAAATTCTTGTCTTTTATATCTTACTCACCATCCAAGACCAATACAAAACAGTAGAATAACACACGATCCATTATGTTATTACGATCAAGCCAGACTTCAATCTGAGAAAAAAACGGTAGGAATGAGCGATTTCGAAAGACTTCAAAAAATCTTTCCCGCAGCCCTCCCACACTGCAAAATCCCGGGAGTTAAATTAACACTGCTCAGTGTTTATATAGGTCCACTCCCCAGAGTGTTAAAAAAGTAACACCAGAGAGAGTTAAAAGCAGCAATCTGTGACTTTATCCTCTCTATCACCATCTCTGTTTGAAACCTAAAATTGCATTTTACATCTTACTTGTAGAGATATTTTCTTATCTTAGGATTAGATGTTGGCTGTTTCATTTAAAGTCACCATTATTGTGATCAGTGGTTGTTTTAGTTGGACTTGACTCTTGACTATTAGCTTGTTAGTTTTTTCTAACTGCTATATCTTAGTGTGTTTAAAACACATTGTTATAGCAAAGAAAAGGTTACTGTGTGATTGAATAAAACAAAATGTCAAACATAATCTTTTAATGAACAGATTTATTAATATAGTTTTTTCCTCCCTCATCAAAAGCATCATTTTCTATTAATAATAAATCACTACAGTTTAAGGTCCTGAACTCTCATAGCAGTTTGACATTCTGAAGGATTTTGACAGTGTGCACAAAAACATTAACCGCTGAACAATGTAGATACAAAGACATCAAGAATCGGAGTATGAATCTCAACAATGGTGACAAAGAATATGGTAAAAAAGTTCATTATTTATTCATGCCGCAGTGCATTATGGGAGTTCTGGATGAGATTTGTAATGTGTTAATACCCAGCATGCATTGCAGCATGAAGCTTTTCACTTTATTGTCACCATCATTGTGATTCATACTCTGATTCTTGATGTTTAAGTGTCTACACTAGACTGCAGTTAATCTGTAAGTGTCAGTGTTTAAAAATGGTTCAGAATGAAAAACTGCTATGAGATGGATTTCATACTACAATATCATATTATTGACAGAAATAAACACTTCTAGTAAGAAGACACTAAATAAATTACTTTTTAAGAATGTTATTTGAAAGTATATCCTAACAACCATTATAATCATGGAAATGCACTAGTGCCTCCTCTTTGGCCACAAAACATGTTTTTAAAACATGCAATTATAAGAGCCAAAAAAAGAGCTGAAAAGCTGAGACTAAGACTCAAGAGTCCAACTAAAACAACCACTGATCACAATAATGGTGACTTTAAACGAAACAGACAACATCTAATCCTAAGTTAAGGAAATAACTCTACAAGTAAGATCTAAAATGCAATTTAAGTTTTCAAACAGAGATGGTGATAGAGAGGATAAAGTCACAGATTGCTGCTTTTGGCTCTCTCCGGTGTTGCTTTTTTGGCACTCTGGAGAGTGGACCTATATAAACACTGAGCAGTGTTAATTTAACTCCCGGGATTTTGCAGTGCATGTCTTTACATGTAAAGCATGTTTGAGATGTTTTATAAGGAACCCACATTCATCATTTGTGACATATGTAAACGTTCTCTGGAAGTCGTAAAATTCCTGTACAAAGAGAGAGAAAATCCTTTAAAAGTGCTAAAGAATGCATGTTAATAATCTGTAAAAAATTGTTCTCTGATACCAACACAGAAGGTTTGTGTCTTTATTACGTGCAAAAATGATCCAGGGTCAGTTTTTCATGTCCATTTATAACTCTAGGATTTGTCTTTATAATGAAATAATGTTGAGAACATAATAATGTTGAGCTCTGCTCTGATTGGCTGTTTCTTCTTCAGTAGCTCTGTGTGTGTGTAGACAGATGTTATGTTTGAGTCTCTATCAGATTTCGAGGAATAATCAATTGTTTGGAGTTTATTAATGGACGTTTCTGAGTGGTAAGTTTGTGTTTTTTTTTTAGTATGGACCTGCAAAACTAATTTTATTGTCAAGAGTAGAACTTCTGCCTAAACGTTAGCATATAGCATTAACTAGCATATAGCATTAACTAGTATATAGAATTAACTAGCATATAGCATTAACTAGCATATAGCATTAACTAGCATAAAGCGCTAACTCAGCAGTCACAACTTTGTTTTTATCATTAACAACATTGTAACAAATTTATGGAGTCTGTTGGGTCAACAACCTTATTACCACAATGATTAACAAACATTCAACATGCAGTGCTGTGCCTCTGTTAGTTCTACTGTTATTTATTTTAAGTTAACCACTCTCAAAGATCTGCCAAGTGTGCAAAATGTATATGGATCATTATGAAACATGTTGAAGTTTGCCAGGCTTACATTAAAGAAATACAAAATAGAAGCAAAGAAAGATTAACTTTTGCTGCTTATTTGTGGTTAATGTGTTCAACGTCTGTACTGTATGCTGAAATAAAACAGCAAACTGAAGCAAAGGAACTCGCGTGACAAAAACTTTTACCGATTTATTGATAGAAATGTGTGAATGTGTAGAGAAAAAGGTGTAAAAACACCAGCCCATCTGAAACTTAACTTAAAAAATGAAAACAAGCAGTACATCTAATAAAATTCTTATGTTTTAAATCACTTAGAAGTGAAAATGACAGAACTCCTGTAAGAACAGTGACATTAAAATACAAACACATAATTGTCAATTTTAGTAAAATGTGTTATACAATTTTTTTCTAAATATCAGAATAAATGTATGATGATGATGAGCAGCACATTGTTGAAGACAGTGACTGTAATATCTGTTTGTTTTAAGCTTGTTTAACTGAAACCATGCGTGCATGAATGGTAATCAATATGCCAAAACTATGGTTATGTCAGGAATAATACACTTAGTAGTAAATCCAAACAAACTTTATTATTTCTACACAATTTTTACATAATGTATAATTGTATTGTGTTTATTGTAGGCTATATATAATAGTTTATGTTTTGTTTAGGACGTCACTTCTATAAACTTTGTATTTATTGACACTAATTGTGTGCTGAAAATGCTCCACCCCCTGTAAACTTTGGTCAAGAAACAGCATGATGTTTTATTAGGTGGTCCTTAACTGGAGTAACACCACATTTGTATTGTGTTTATTTCAGTTCACTTTTAGTCTTTTAATGTGTGTGGAGGGTTTTAGTGTTAAATATTAAGAAAATGTTTTATACATCTCTTGTATTGTGTTTGTGGACTCTGGTTGGTAAGTTAACCTTGTTTCTTCTTTTCTTTTTTGTTTTGTTGTGTGAATATTCAAATGATCCATTTAAACAACAAAGTAAACTTTACTACAGTGGGCACAGATAATCACAAACTAACTGAATAAATTATTAAACTTATAAAGTGTTAATATTAACTGGTACTTGAGTCAGTCACTACAAAAAAGTTACTGCTGTTTTTAATCAATACTTTGTATAGTTACAGTGAAAGTTAGCAGTTTATTAGTGCATGTTAACTATTAGTTATTATTAGTGCAAAATTGCACTACTCTTTCTTTTTGGCCACAACAAACATGTTTTAAACACACAAAGTGATATCAGTCATAAATAAAATGAATAATCAAAAAACCTAAGAGTCAATATTCCTACTAAAACAAACACGGATCACCATAATTGTAACCTTTAGCACACAACTTGTGACTATAGTGTCAAAAGTAAAACTTTTTGTAAATAATTAAAGCATTTAAGAGTAATTTGATTATTCTATTTGTGTCATCAGGTGTGTTTGGTGATGAAGTGAAGTCAGTGTTTGTGATGGAGGGAGATTCTGTTACTCTATACGCTGATATTACTGAAATACAGAGTAAATATAAGATCGAGTGGTGGTTTAAAGAAATCCGCATCGCCAGAATCAAGAGATCATTCGACATCTATCCTATATATTATGATAATGATAAGACTCAGAGATTCAGAGACAGATTGAAGATGAACAATCAAACTGCAGATCTTACCATTGCAAACATCACAACTCAACACACTGGACTTTATCAACTATATATTTATATAGGAAATAAACCGGCAGTCAAGAGATTCAATGTTACTGTTTATGGTGAGTACAATATTACTAAAAGTTGTTGATATTTGCTATTTGTATTCAGTTTTGAATAAAATTCCAAACTCTTTGTCAAAACTATACAACTAATAATATTTCACTTTATTTTTAGTTTTCAAAAATCACAATAAACTCTTACATCTTGTGCTGACAAACAAAACAATATTTTTGTTAACAGTTGATTATGCACATTTTCTTAATCTTTTTCAGTTTCTTCTACTCTCAGCATTACTGAGTCAACACAAAATCCATCAGGTATAAACAATGTGTTCATGTTGTATAACACTTAACACCAAATATAACCAGCTGTTAGCAACTAAAGATGTTTTAGCCCTGTTGTTTTTCTTTAAATATTCTGTCCTTAAAATATTTGGGTGTCAAAAAGCACCAGTCACAAACATCTAAAACAACTACGTGAATTATATTATGTGCTACAATACAAAGACAAGGAGGTAAAAGCAAACTGGTGGTTTATTAAACGTAACACTGATCCAAACACAGAGTTGATGAATGATGGTATACTGATGGTATAAATGATGAACAGAACAAGCAAACACAAACACTTTTTGACAGTCACAGTTAGTGATGGTCGCTTTCGCTTTGTGAGGCTTCGAAACCTTTACAAATCTTTGGATCGAAGTGTGTTTCAAAGTGGCTGTGATTTTAGCAAATGAGGCTTTGTTATGTCTCAAAACATTTAGAAACGAAACTCTGATGGTTCACCACTATGGGGTGTTGATCTAAAAATGAACATATGAATCAGTGGCTACTGTGTTTCAATAATTTTGGGTCAGTTTTATTATAAATGTTAAGTAAATGATTTGTTAAAATGTAACACCAAAGCAGTGTTTAAAGCTACAAACTCTCTATCACCATCTCTATTTGTAACCTAATTCGCATTTTACATCTTGTAGTTATTTATTAACTTAGGTTTAGATCTTGGCTTTGTTTTGTTTAAAGTCACCATTATGGTGATCTGTGTTTGTTTAAATTGGACTCTTGGCTGTTGATTTATAGCTTGTTTGTTTTTTATGACTGCTTTAACTTTGTCATATTTGTTGTAGCCAAAAAAGAAACAGTAGTGCAATTCTATGGTGGTGGTTAGGAGATAATGTCAAACAACACCATCTAAACTAATTATTTATTAGTGTTTGCTTACTCAGAAGTATTTTTTCTTTCAATAATGTTATATTATATCAGTTTATCATTCTAAAGAATTTTGAAATGCTGTACCATTAAAAATTAACTGTTGTCTAATTTAGACACACCAACATCAAGAATCCGAGTATGGATCTCAACAATGGTGACAATAAAATGAAAAGCTTTATGCTACAATGCATGCACGGAATCAACAAATTACAAATCTCATCCAGAACTCCCAGAATGCACTGTGGCATGAAAAAAAATCATGAACATTTTGACTATTTTATTTGTCACCATTGTTGAGATTTATACTCTGATTCTTGATGTTTGTTTGTTTAAATAAGACACTGGTTAATTTTTAAGTACATTGTTTCAAAATTCTTTGGAATGACATTAAAGAGTTTATTTGATTAATCGATTTGTGTGTTCAGGTGTGTTTGGTGCTGAAGTGAAGTCAGTGTCAGTGATGGAGGGAGATTCTGTTACTCTACACACTGATATTACTGAACTACAGAGTAAAGATGATGAGATCGAGTGGAGGTTTGAAGAAATCCGCATCGCCAGAATCAAAAGATCAGTCAACATCAATCTTATATATAAAGATATTCATGAGACTCAAAGATTCAGAGACAGAGTGAAGCTGAACAATCAAACTGCAGATCTCATCATCACAAACATCACAACTCAACACACTGGACTTTATACACTATATATGATAGGAAATCAAGAGACAATCAAGAGATTCCATGTTACTGTTAATGGTGAGTGCAGTACTGAATAATTTAAGGATCTGTTGAAATAAATACCTTTTAACTCTTTTACTAATATTTCACAATGACTTTATTTTTGTTTTTCAAAATCACAATAAACAATAAACATCTCACACTTTTAAACAAAACAAACCTTTTATTAACAGATCATTTATTCACTTCTCTGTGTTTCTCTTTATATTTGTCAGCTGTTCCTACTGTCAGTATTGGTGAGTCTCCACAAAATCCATCAGCATCACACACTGTTTTTTAGATGGTGTTGTTTGACATTATATCCTAGAATTGCACTACTGTTTATTATTTGGCCACAACAAACATGTTTTAAACACACAAAGTGATAGCAGTCATAAATAAAACAAACAAGCTAAAAATCAAGAGTCATGCTAAAACAAACACGGATCACCATAATTGTAACTTTAAAAAAAACACACCAACTTTTTGGGGCTCTTTTGATTATTCACTGTATCCCCCAGAGTTAGATAAGTCCATACATATCTTTTTTATTTCTGTGCGTGCCGTAACTCTGGCTGACACACCCTCCGATAGCTTAGCTTAGCACAAAGACTGGAAGTAAATGGCTCCAGCTAGCATACTGCTCCCAATAAGTGACAAAATAATGCCAACATTTTCCTATTTATATGTTGTGATTTGTATAGTCACAGCATGTACAAATAACAAGGTCATATGAGACACAGTTATCTTTTAACAGTATACATCACTCCACCCAAGTGCATCGCCTTCTGAGAATATAGTTTTCAGTATGTATACGGTCAAAAGATGGCTTTGTCTTACATGACTTGGTATTTGTACACGCTGTGACTATAGTATGAAAAGTCATAAACCATTTTGTAAATAATTAATACATTAAAGATTATTTGATTAATCATTTTTTGTGTTCAGGTGTGTTTGGTGCTGAAGTGAAGTCAGTGTCAGTGATGGAGGGAGATTCTGTTACTCTACACACTGATATTACTGAAATACAGAGAGATGATAAGATTGAGTGGATGTTTGAAAAGATCCGCGTTGCCAGAATCAAGAGAAAACTTCACCTCAATCCTATATATGATAATAATGATAAGACTCAGAGAATCATAGACAGACTGAAGATGAACAATCAAACTGGAGATCTCACCATCATAAACATCAGATCTGAACACACTGAACTTTATACACTATATAATATTAATGGACATCAAGAGACAATGAAGAGATTCAATGTTACTGTTTATGGTGAGTACCATACTGAACATTGTTGATATTTGCTATTTATATTTATATTCGGTGCTGCAGTAGCAATAAATCGATAAGCTATTTATTTAAATGCGCGTAATTCTCATGATTGAGTTTATCTCTTTTGTGTTTTCTTACAGACATCTGAAATAACAGAAGTCGTTTACACATTTTACACCATTAAAACAGATCAAACTCCTCTCTTACCTTACCAATAATGTATTTTATGTGTTTTCATTTCATTTATGTATTATATCATTTAGTGGTTTTGTTGAGTTTGTTGTGATCCTGAATGTTAATGTATTTTATCAGTTTGAGTTTTCACCACACCAACACAATGTTTGTTGTATATTTAATATTAAATCTCTGGATATGAATAGGTTAATAAATTCACGATTAATTGTGTGATTGTGACCTCTAGTGGTGAGATGAGGAAACTGCAGTAAATGTGAGACATCAGAAGATGATATTCATTATATTTATATGTAGTATTGTGTTATTTTGAATAAAACTATAATTAAATTGATTCTTAATTTCATTATGCCATTGTGATTTAATTTAATAAGATGGAGTTCATTTTTTGTAAGAAAAGTTCCTCTCAGATATCTTTCTCTAAATCTAGTAAACTATAATAAATTTCCAATAGTGTAGTGTTTTTTAACTTTACTATACTAAACATTACAGCACACTACAGTACAGTTTATTAATTGACTATAGTTAATAATACCACTTTAAACTATAATGCACTTCAGTATAATACACTTTAGTACAGTTTATTATAGTAAATACTACAGGTCCTGTTGACCAGACGTCTCTTTTTTCCATTGTTGTGTTTATTGAAGATGTGTGATTTCACTTCCTTTATCTCATTTATCTTCATTCTGCTTTGTGTTCACTCTTTGTTACAGTATAGAATATTGGTTTATGGCCATTAACATAATATTAAGGTGAAGATGATAAAACATGAGAGTTGTGGTGCACATTTAATTCTGAAGTGATTTGTGAAGCTGTGGTTTTGTTATTTTTGATACAGTTAGTATCCGCACATCTCTGTCTAGGGTGACCATACGTACCAGGCCAGGATTTCGGGTGTGTCTTCATCGTTGCATCATCATTGAGGTTTATTGTTTTAAGTTAAGGTAAGAATGAAACTACAATGACTGTTTTTGTTTTTAACTAAAATGTGAGAACCTCGATGATGTATGAGGTCATCAAATACAACTTCCGGAAGATGCACCTGAAATGATGTGTCCTGGGAAAATGGCACTTATAGTCACCCCTATCTCTGTCAGACAGCTTCATGTTGGATGTGGTTCATTATTTTTTGAGTTTTGCCCACATTACTGAAACCAGTTTAGTTTATGGTTTTGTTTTTCATTTTGAATTTTTATGGCACTACCTGTTGTGTTTTGGAGTTCTTTGTCCAGTTGTGTCTTGTTAACGTTTGTTTCTTTTAGTTATCAGTTATTGTTTAGGTTTATATGTTTGTGTCACACTCCTGAATGTTTGCTCATTCCTTTATGTTTTACATTCATTAAAAGCTGTCATGTTTTTATGTATAAGCAGACAAACTCTTAAGAAAGCACCAGCTGCCCCTGATAAAGTCTAATGTAGGTGTGGCAATGTCACTGAAAAACAGGGTCCTGAAGCCGCTCATCTGCCAAAATTATCAATTTGTTTCAATACAAACACAATCCAGAAGATGGCAGTAAATCCAGTAGTGCGGTTTCACTTCACTGATGCTTTGACACAAATTCATATTTAAATGAACTATGGCCATTTCTCAATCCGAAGACTGCAGCCTCTGGAGGTTCTAGGTCACATATAGTTCATTAAGACTGTCTTATTTCAGAATATTAACAATTATAAAGTTGACAATTATTCTTAGTTAATCGTAATTGTTGTTATATGCTTATAACTTGCGAATGTAATGCTCATTAAATAAACCAGGCGTGATGACGTATGCAGCTTTCATATCAGTGTCGGCGCCACGAGCGGGCCCTAGGGAGCGTGGCCCGGTGGAGATAAAAAAATAATAATAAGATGAACCAGGTGCCCCCCCACTGAAACAGGAGGCCCCCTCATTCTGTATTCACTGGCGCCGACACTGCTTCATATGTGACCTCCGGCGGATGCTGTCACGGTTAATCCGTCTCATGTCTTGTCTCTGTTCCAATTGTTGTCACCTGGACTGTCATTGATTAATTACCTGCCTCATCACACCTGTGTATCGTTAGTCTGTTTGTATATATACCCCTGCCTGTTGTATGTGCACTTGCCGGATCATTGTCATTACTTCACTGTCTCTTCCTGTCTTGGATGTTACTCGTGTTTTGTTTCCTGTTTTATATTAAATGTTATTTATTTCATGTGAACCCTGCGTGTGTGTCCTGATTCCTGTAACCCATCGTCAGGGACGTACTGGGACTGAAATTCAGCCCGGGACTTTAAGATGGAGGGGACTTTAAGATGGAGAGGCCTTTTACGCGAGTGCCCTTGGTGCACGAGCAGGATTTTTTGCAGTTATTTTAATTCTAGTAGTGTTTTTATGGTATAAAGAGAATCAGATTATGCTGAAGACCTTAAAGAAACTTTAGGATAACACCTGCCTCCTCAGGTTGTATAAGCAAGTCACCACTGCACTAAACACAACCAGGTCAGCAAAACCCAATCTCGAACACATAAGTCACAGTATACTGCTAACTACCAGCATGTCATGTGTACAGTCAGTTGGAGTGATAAAATTGTTACAAATACTCACACATACCCACTCAGATAATCAAAAACTACAATACAGTCCCATAAAATAGAGATTGTGTGTGTACGTACTCACTTTCAACTCTCCCTGACTCCACTTCCCCTGTGCTGGACCCTGCCTCTGCTTACTGATTGTACAGCTACATGTGCATGAAAGAACATCAGTAATAAATATGACTAAGAATAATTCCTTTTTTTTAATTCAATCTGTGCTTTAGTCAGGTTATAATCTAGTAAGTGGAACTATTGCATTTTATCCTATATGTAAATATGTAATATTGTACTGTATTTTTCTATTTGTGTGTCCTTAATAAACCTTTGATTGATTGGTTGATTGATATGCCTACCCTGCTGAAAAAACAGCATCAAACCAGCATGGGAATTATGCTGGTCTATGCTGGTTTGATGCTGGTTTAGCTGGTGGTCACCAGCATAAAAGCACCAAAACACAACATATGCTGGTCTTGCTGGTTTTTCCAGCAGGGTAATATGATTGCCTACCCAGCCCTGCACACTGCCCCATCACTGTTTTTGTACTGGTTCCATTCTCCTCCTCCTCTT
Source organism: Misgurnus anguillicaudatus (assembly GCF_027580225.2). NCBI lineage: Eukaryota > Metazoa > Chordata > Actinopteri > Cypriniformes > Cobitidae > Misgurnus > Misgurnus anguillicaudatus. The sequence goes on along the minus strand of NC_073359.2, from coordinate 35,458,809 downwards.
GTTCTGCTTTCCTTCCTCTTCCTCATCAATATGACTGCAAGGGTCATCATCAACCTGTCTCTCTCCATCAGTGACCTTAACAGCTAATATACAGACATACAGGGATTCCTTAGACCATTTTACTGTTTGAACACAATGATGACGTGGAAACGTATGAACGCGCATGTTGGCAATGGAAGTATGGCAAGAATCAGCAGTGAAGCAACACAGACAGAGAAAGTTATATTTAAAAGTTGACTTTATCAAGTTTTTCAACACAGCTACCAGATCCGTGTACTATAGTGGAGTGAATAGAAGACGTTAGCAGATGGCCAAATATAAAGTATATTATTAGTGCAACCAAACGCAATTACCAGACATTTTGATGCTGGGAAACTGTTTTGATAAACTTACTGAGTTGCTAACACGTTAAAACCACTGGGGAACAACACCACTCCTGTTGCCAAAATGTGCACGCAGGCTATTTCATCAATTTCATAAGCGGGATAATGTAGAGCGAGGCGGTTCTTATAGCGAATACAACACCGTACAGCTGATTCAAGCTCCGCTTTGCGTGGGGTCCTGATAAGCCTGTCGGGGTTGTATTCGCGCTTATATATGCCTATATTTAAATGCAAATATAAATGATTTCAGTGTATAATAGATGCATCACTAATTGTGCACCTGTCCTGTCCATGCTGCTGGTCCTTCCTCATCTGCACTTCCTGCCACAGCGTCCTTTTAACTGCGAAAAAGGTCTGTTAATTTGGCGCATTTAGCTGCCTCTTTTGATCGGCGCCTTTGAGCCAATCGGATGTGAGGAAAAACGAGAATCAGTCCAAGTTGGGAGGGGCCGCTCTTATCCCCCCTCAAGATTTGAAGAATTGGTTTGGCCCGGTCTGAAACAGACACAGCGTTCCGCTGCAGCTGAGCGCCTGGTTAGGGATTAAAAAAAAAAAACTTTTTGACCTCCGGCCGGTTCGGCCTGAAATGGACCGGCCGTTCGGGATTGCTCCCGGAACTCCCGATGGCCAGTCCGCCCCTGCCCATCGTGACAGATGCAGCCTTCAGTTTATCCTTTCTGTCAAATGTATTCATGTAAATGATTGACAGTGTGATATTGCATGTGTTAAAGCTCTTGTATGATAAACTACTAAAGTACAACAAACTTATAAAAATACTTAAGAATTAAACATATCTGATTAAATTATAACTGAACACAATTATTAGTTTTATTAAAGATAAAGATGCTGTAAAAGTCTTTATGATCAAAAAGACAAAATATAATTTCAATAAAACTGTCATTTATATTTAATGATTAAACTCATGGTGGCACGAAGTGTTTATAGTGATAAAAGTCACAGTTTCACAATTACTGAGAAACATGCAGGACTTCAGAGTGATAAAATATTCAGTGACAAACAACACGACAAGATCTGTGGAGATTAAAAACTGACATTGACCACAAACATATAAACTAAAATAAAGGTGAGAGGTTCAGTCGTCTCAGTTTTTCAGTTAATGTTCCACCCAGATCTTCATCTGACCTTTCTCTCACATCTCTTTTTCCTCATTTTAACATCTGCTTTGGTACGTTTGACCGGTTCAGTTTTTTTGGTTCATTAGTTTTTGTCGTGTTTTCTTTAACAGTCAGGAGCAGATTGAGGTCTGTGGATTAATGATCAGTGTTTCTATGATTTCAAGGACTGCAGGCACGGTTGTCTCCTACTCGTTCTCATGATCAAAGTCACACGCAGATGATTTGTGCCTTAGTATTATGCAAGAAACCATGGTTCCTTTCCCAAGAAAGCCAATATTTGGGCCCAGGGTCATCACATCAGGTTTACGACAGATGCATCCCTCTAAGGCTGGGAAGTGGCTATGGAAGACTATAAGGTCAAAATCTATGTAAGTCCACATGGAGTAGACGTTCTGTTGAGGCAGGCGTTGAGCTCAGGGAATGAAGACTTTTCCCACACGTGGTTCAGGTTCAGCCAACGAAAAGCTGAGCTGTTTTCAATTCAGAAGAATTCACATTGTACTCTTTGGTTTTCTCTCTTTCACCCAGTCCCTCTCGGGCTAGATGCCCGACACAGAAAGGGCCTGAGGGCCTCTGGTGTGTTTTTCCCTAATTGCTCTGCTCCCAGGAGTTCTGGAGAGGGTCCAGCGGCATAGGCGCAGCTGTTCCTCATAGAACCGCGTTGGCCGTCCCGAGTGTGGTTTTCAAACCTGGTATCCCTTCTAGATAGCTCCCCATTTTATCTGTGTAATTCTCTTTCAGAACACAAGAGGGTGCACATATAACATACCGTTAGGTGACACTAAGTATCTGCGCGTGCATGCGTTTGAAAGGTCAAACAACTAAGAGGAGCACAATTATAAATGTTCAACAAAATGTGATCTGTAAATTCGCAAAAAAGAGCATCAAAGTTTGATTTCACAAATCTTTAACATGATCTCATTCAATATTAAATATACCAAGATTATATTTTCACAGACTGTGTTGCACACTGATAATAAACTAATTCAAAAGGAATATGATAAATGCTTTAATCTGCTCATGAACAAACACAGTCAAACAAACCAAACCACGATATATGTGAACACTAAAGCTATTAAATGTGTCACCCTGATGCTGAATGTCAAATAGAAATTGAGGGTACATTTATATTCTAATATTTATTAATACATTCACCACACAACTGATCTGTATACAGTCTTTAGATTCTTATACAGTCTTTCTTTCTCAAGAAATACAAATGCAGCAAAGAAAGAGGAACTTCTGCTTACTTGTGGCTAATGTGTTTAACGTCTGTCTGCTAAAATAAACACTGAAAAATTTGCTCACGGAAAACTGAGACGTACAGAAACTCAACACTTCGACAGATTTTTACTACTGATATTAATGTGTGAATGTGTAGAGAAAAACAACAGTCTATCTAAAAATTACTCCTAAAATTAAAGGTTCAAAACAATTTGACAATTGTAAGATGAAAACAGCACATCTAATAAATGTTAATAATTTATCATGTTGATTCCTAAACACAATGACTCTGATGAACCCCTGTAAGAACACTGACATGAAAATATTACCACATTATTGTACATTTCAGTAAATATGTTATAGTAATATTTCTGAATATCAAATGAAATGTATGATGAGCAGAACACTGTTGAACACATTGACTGCTATATCTGTTTGTAAAGATAGGGGTCACTGTGCTCTACTAGGAACATTAACTATAGTTTTACTATACAGTAACCATGGGTATATGAATGGTAATCGATATACCAAAACCATGTTTTTGTCAGAGATCCGAGGATGTTGTTGTGATAGATGACCTCTTCTGTGTAGTGCAGGACACTGAGGATGCTGTTAATCACGGGGGGTGGGGGGGTGTTATGTCAATTCTAAGGGCCCACCCACTATTGGGGCCCCAAAGTTCATTTATATTAGTATTAACATGGGTGTGGTAGAGGGCCCAACCTCATATTCTTTCAAAGGTCCCAAAATTGCTAGTGGTGCCACTGTCGTTAATGTCATTCTGTCAAAAGAGTTGGATCTAGATTTTGACATTTTGACAGTGGTCAGGTGATACTTGTAAGTATAGGAAGTTGTCTCATATTAGTAAGTAAGTAAGTAAGTAAGTAAGTAAATTTTATTTATCCAGTGCCTTTCACAGACAAAGTCACAAAGCGCTTTACAATTTAAAAATGTTCAACATAATAAAATTAAGCTAAAAAAGATCAATAAACACATAAAATGATAAATATGACATGAACCTAGAATCTTCACTTGTCCCTTAAAAATGTCCACATTCTCAGCAAACCCAATACTGGTTGGCAAAGCATTCCAGAGTCTGGGTGCCATAGTGGCAAAGGCTCTATCCCCACATGTCTTTAAACGAGTACGCGGCATAGATAGCAGATTTTGGTTATTTGACCTGAGAGACCGAAGTGGGTTATGGAGATGAATTATATCAGCCAGATAAGCAGGGGCCTGACCATGTAAAGCCCTATATGTCAAGGTTAGAATTTTAAATTGGATCCTGTAAGTTACAGGAAGCCAATGAAGCGAGTAGAGTATCGGGGTAATATGAGTGCGCCTATTTGATCTAGCAGTAACCTAGCAGCTGCATTTTGAATAGATTGTAGTCGATGAAGAACAGATTTATTAAGTGAGAAAAAAGTGAATTACAGTAATCAATACGGGAAGAAATGAAAGCATGAATAATCATCTCTAGTTCTGACTGGGAGACCACAGACCTCAATTTACTGATATTACGTAAATGGAAAAAACATGATTTTGTCAGTGATTTTATGTGGGTTTCAAAAGATAAGGACTTATCAAATACAACCCCTAGGTTCCTTAAACTAGGCCGGACCGCAGATGACAAAGGTCCAATTTCCTGCATAATCAGAGGGATAGCACTGTCTGGTGCTACAATTAAAGCCTCTGTTTTATCTGGGTTCAGCTGCAAAAAATGTTCAGCCATCCAGCTGTTTATGGCATCCATACAATCTAAGAGCCTTGAAAGCTTGGATGAATCATTTTGTCTAAAAGTAAAGTGCAGCTGAATGTCATCTGCGTAAAAATGATAAGAAATGTTAAAATCTTGAATAATCTGACCCAGAGGCAACAAGTATAAAATGAACAATATTGGACCTAACACTGAGCCCTGTGGAACACCACAAAACAATGGTGCAGAAGCCGAGTGGAAATCACCAATGGATACATCAAAACTTCTGTGTGAAAGATATGAGGTAAACCAATCTAGGGCCACTCTTGATACACCCACCCATTCACGTAATCTCCTAATCATAATATGGTGATCCACAGTATCAAAAGCCGAACTAAGATCAAGAAGTAACAACACTGAACATAGACCTGCATCCGAAGCCATCTGAAGGTCATTATTAACAATAACTAAGACGGTTTCAGTAGAGTGTCTCTTCCTAAAACCTGACTGAAATTTGTCATATAATTCAAAATTCTCTAAAACAGCTGTCAGTTGGTAAGCCACAACTTTTTCAAGAATTTTTGCCAACAATGGTAAAATATTAACTGTGATTATCATATGTATATGTGTTTAATTGTTTGTTTATTGTTAAGATGAGTGTAGTGTTTGTATCATACTTCTGTTGCATCTTTTAGGCTTTTTCCTGCAACTTCACTTCTTGTTTTGTGTTGGACGTGACAACATGTTTAAAAACTCTCCACCCCCTGTTAACTTTAGTAACACAACATGAAGTTTTATTAGATGTTAAACTAGAGTAACAACAACATCATTGTGTTTACACTTTTAGTCTTTTAAAGTGTGTGGAGGGTTTTAATCAAATCAAATATTGAGAAAATGTTTTGCTCATCTCTTGTATTGTGTTTGGGACTCCTAAACACAACGGGCTCTATCTTACACCCGGCATAATGCAGCGCAACGCAAGTGTCTTTTGCTAGTTTCCACCCTGCGCAATTATAATTTTCACGTTTAGCGCCGAGTTGTTTAAATAGCAAATGCATTTGCACCCCCTTTTGCGCACATGGGCGTTCTGGTCTGAAAACGAGGTGTGTTCAGGCGCATTGTTGGCGCGTTGCTATTTTGAGGCAACTAAAATAGACTACGCCATTGACCAACAAAAACCTGGTCTAAAGTCTAAAGTCAATGGCGCAGTGTTGTTTTTGTTATTTAAAGAGCGCATTAGTAATATGCGCCTAAACGGGACGACAATGCGGGTTTGCTTATCACAAAGTACATGAATGTGCAGCAGCACAAAAACCTTTTAAATATGAAGTATTAAAGGATTGAATGTAAAAGATTATTATTGAGTCTCTTGGACATAAATGAGGACTAATTATGAGACGTTAGAAGGCGTAAAGAGCTGCTTCACCTGTAGCCTGGTAAGTAAATAAATGCTTTGCTTTCAACAATCTGCATCTGTTTTTAAATGTTTTTTTTATGCTACCTCACGTATTTATTGTATATGATGACTCTGTATCTGTGGATATGGTGAGATGAGAAACATTTTTAAGTAATGCTTAAAAAAAACGTGTGACGCTGTCCAAGTGCTGAAATGTGCGGAGAGCCGTTTGTAAATTCTTTATCTCCTGTTTCTTACAAATAAAGTATTTTTACAGTACACACCTTTTCTTACATACTTGTAAATTATTTTTGATGATATTGGATAGCCATACATTTAAAGCAATTATAAGCCTGTTTTTTTACTTCTATGACTAAATGAAAACGGGTTTTAAAGGTTTTAATGAAAAAATAACAATTTCAATACAAGTGAAAAACAACACAATTATTTAACATTAATCTTAAACTGGGGATCTTCTTCAGTTTACAAAGTCCGTCATCTAAATAGGGATTAAACATAGCGCCAGCACAACAGGCTTTTAAAGGGGATGAGAGCTGAGACTCTCATTGGTTTATTGCACGTCACGCCCAAAATACTCCCATTAATCATTAAAAAATAGGACCAACCCTTTTCGACCATGCGCTCAAACCATTTTTCCCGTCATTAAATTAGCAAAAGTGGATTCGGACACGCCCATTTAGACGTTGCGCTGTGCGCTTTAGACAATGCGCTTAGATCGTTAAAATAGGGCCCAATATCCTAATATTGTCAGATAAAGTCAGATGTGTGCATGATAGACAGCCTCAGATGATCTGTTTAAACAAACCAGTTAAAAACTGTATACAGTGGGCACAGATAATCACACACAAGGTGTTTTTTTATTAACAGTGAATAAATGATTAAACAAAGTCTTATTAACTGGTACTGGACTGCTATCAGTCAATACTTTGTATAGTTACAGTGAAAGTTAGCAGTTTATTAGTTCATGCTATCTGGCTTGCTCTGTTTTTATCTCTGTGTTTTAAATGCCCATAATTATCATGATTGAGTTTTTCTCTTTTGTGTTTCCTTACAGAAATCTGAAATAACTGAAGTGGTTTACACATTTTATACCATTAAAACAGATCTAACTCCTCTCTTACCTTACTAATAATGAACTGTACTGTGTTATTATATAATTTCTGTTTTTTGTTGATTTTGTTGTGATGAATGTTAATGTGCTAATTGTGTATTCAATTTTAAATCTGTGGTCATAAATTGTTAATAGTTTCTCAGTTTGCTGTTTTTACTCTTCTTGTAACTTCAGTAGATGTTTATAAAGACTGTAAATGATATACAGTAAAGCTGAAACGACTACAGAGATTTGATCTCTTTCAGACAGAAGAGCATCAGTGCATATACAGATATAATTCAACAATTTCAAGAACAAAGACATCAGTGGCATCTGTTTTTATTTTATTTTATATTAATTAACATTTGATATCATAAAACTCTGCAGTAATTTCATTACAAACAGTCACGTGATTAATTGTGTGTTTTGACGTCTAGTGGTGATATGAGGAAACTGCAGTGGATGTGAGACAGAACATGATATTTAAGCAATATCGCTCGAGTAGGAGTGTGATATAGCTCTATATCATCACGGCTGTGATTATGCCAGAGGCACGAGGCCGTAGGCGATATTGCTTTTATACAACAGTTCGACGGCACACGTTTGAAAAACGAAAACTAGTAAACAATAACAGAGTTATTTTAAAAGCCTCTTTGTTTGAGAACTACTTCTTCCGCCACTGATTTGAGGGCGGCCAGAATGACAGGTAAAACTTTCGGCTGCTTTGAATCTCATATTAACTCAATGGACGGATTCGCCATTTTTAAATATTACAATTTCTTGGTCACAAAGTGTAGTTTTAAGATTAGTTCAGTCGAGAATGTATATGTATTATATTTAAATCTACAGTCGATTAGTAAAGATAGCGCCTGTTTGAACGTTTGCTTAGTGAGATTCGGTACGAATGAGAACCAAAGCATGAGCGAACGTCAGTGTCACTGGGCTACATCTCTGACAGGGTTTCCCTGGCTTTCATGCTGGCCTGATGGTTAAAAATGAGATCAAATCAGCAGTATTTGGTGTCATGATGAAACTATTACTTGTTTTCTTATTCATATTTAGTGTCTTTTGTGTTGTTATTGTTTTGGCGCGAGGTAAAAGTTAATAAAAGTATACTTGTATAACGTTACTACTGGTTTACCATTTCATCTTAACGCGATACGAGCACTCGATTATTATTATTAAACTTTGTTCTTGTCAGTACTATATAAAACGTTTTTTTATAAGTGTCAGAGAGATGTTTTTGCATGCTGCCTATAAATATATCAGTGGCGATATCTCATAACATGTTTTAATAGTCACATCACGATAAAGTAAATGATCAATGTCCACATTTAAAAGCTGCGGTGCTTACCTGCAGTTCCACGGTGTTTTCACGTTCTGATAAGAAATATAGCTCCAGAAAAAAAAGAGTGTTTACATTCCTCTTTCCAAGTGTTAATCATCCACACGATGTGACAAGACATTAATCCCATTAACTTTAACATAACATCCAAGAGCGCTGATCTTTGACGAAATAATAACTTCCGATTGGGGATTCATCAACTGATTTATGAGCTAGTGAACTAATGAGAGACATGGAGAGTGTTTAACAGGGTGTCTGTGTTTTTCCATTCAGAGATGAGCCTGTTTAGGACCTCCATTCACTAGGTGGCGGAATGATACGAATGGTGAAGCGGTTACTGTGCCGTTATCAGTACAATATCGCATAGCTCTTAGCCAATCAGATTCGAGAACCAGAAAGAACTGTTGTATAATATTTATTATATTATGGTGTCGTATTATGATATTTCAAATAAAACTTTTGAATGTGTTTATATGTTATATTTATACAGTTAATGTTCATCTAAGATTTTGTCTGTAGTTCAGTTGTACTTGTGTTTTGACTGCTCTTTATTTCATCATTGATGTTCATTCATCATGTCATTATTTAAGTGTCACTTTTTAACTCTGTAAAATGGACTCATGTAGACACTGAGCGATTTAATAACTACCCTGATGTTGTTTTGTATTTGTTTGTATGATACAATCTTTGTGTATGTCCACTGTCTCTTTTTAAATTGTTGGCAAATAATTAGAAAACAATTTGGAATAATTTCACAACAAACTTTGTTTCTTTGTGCAGCTGTCTATTCAACACTGTAAAAAAATTCAGTAGAAATTTCAATGTTATTGCAGCTGGGTTGCCAGTAATTTACCGTAGATTTACATTTATGTTATTTACTGGCAAGAGTTTGTTCAAAATTAAATTAATTTTAAATATTAACAAGTCTTTATCTTTACAGAATAAACTATACAATAACAGCCTCATGCAAAGCATTCTGGGAATCAGAAATCATCATCAACCTTTTTCTGTTTTTTGCTTCAGATTTTGTTTCCCAGAATGTTTTGCTTGATGCTGTTTTTTTAGTTCCCTTTCAGTCGGTCACTACGACGTCACGTCGTGACCGACGAATTGGGAACTCGCTTAGAGAGACCAATCTGCTTCGAGTACTACTAAAACGCCAATGAACTTGGCATTGAGATATTTGCATAATGCTGGCACCGCTCCGCCAGGTGCTTTTATAAGCAGCAGGTGCAAATAGGGAAATTAGCTTTTTCGCTTTGAAAGCCGGCAGTATCTGCTACTGAGAAGCTACTCTACTCTGTTGGGATCGATTGCTGAAGTTGGTTGGACTAGCAGTACCACAGCGGACCCTTCGCAGTATTCCACGGCTCTGTTTTGAGTTTAGTGTGTGCGTTGCCTTTCCCTGTGCGCATCATCAACTGAGCATCTGAGTGAATTTCCCTAAAAGAGTGATACGGAGAGCTTTGTGCCTTGTTAAAGGCAGCCACTCTCTCGTATATCCGGAGATCAGCGTCCTTTTCAGGATGGCCTTTCGTCCGTGCGATCTTGGGTGCGGAAAGTATATGGGTCCGAAGGACGGTCACAAGCATTGTCTCTCGTGCTTGGGCATCGAGCACGCGGAGGCAGCGTTTGCTGGGGGTAAGTGTTCCCTCCGGGAAAAACGCAACCCGCGTCCTGCGAGTGCTGAACGCCGCCACGGCGCGGCTTTGAAGCTCTCAAAGGATGATCTTCGCATTACTGTGCTGAACCGGTCGGGGGATTCGTTAGATGTGCCGATGGAGACTTCAGCGTCGTGTTCTACGATGTCTGTAGAATCTGTTGTGCCTCCCTCTGGATCCACGGAAACCGCAGCATCCGAGGGTGGGCCCCCTCCCTCTGAGGACCCCAACGTCCTTCCTCCCTCCGGTCTGGTCGTGACGCCAGAGTTCGATCCAGAGATGGTGGCCGTGCTCGCTCGAGCGGCGGAGACCGTAGGGGTAGAGTGGGTTAACCCCCCTCAGCCCGAACCGTCCCGCCTGGATGATTGGTTCTTTGGAGCTGCCAGGGTTTCACAACCCTCTCCGCCGGTGCCATTCTTCCCCGTGGTGCACGAGGAGCTGACCAGAACCTGGAAGTCGCCGTTTTCAACCCAATTACGGCCGTTTCAGCCCTCCCCCCTCACCTCCCCCACCAGCGGAGCCGCTAAGGGTTAAACAGGGATCCCTCCCGTGGAGCGTGCGGTCACGATGCAGCTGTGTCCAGCCACCGCACCCTCTTGGAAGAACCGCCCAACCCTTCCCTCCCGTGCTTGCAGACAGTCCTCCGGTTTAATGGGTGCTGCCCACCAGGCATGTGGAAAGGCGGCTTCAGCCCTGCACGCAATGGCGTTGCTGCAGGTCCACCAAGCGAAGGCCTTCAGGGATCTGCACGAGGGAGGACACGACTCGCCTGTCCTATCGGAGCTCTGGGCTGCCACTGATCTGGTCCTCCGAGCTACGAAGGTCACAGCGCAGGCGATTGGTCGTGCAATGTCCACGATGGTGGTCCAGGAACGCCACTTATGGCTATGTCTGGCGGACATGTCGGATGCGGAGAAGAACAAGTTCTTGGACGCTCCAGTGTCCCAGGCTGGTCTTTTCGGTGAGTCGGTGGAGTCTTTCGCCCAGCAGTTCTCCGCCGCCCAGAAGCAGACGGAGGCGATCGCTCAGATCATGCCCCGGCGCAAGCAACCTGCATATCGCCCTCCAGCGCCGGCTGCACCGTCTGCTCCTCGCCGAGGGCGCCCTCCGGCGGCTGCCTCCGCCCCCCCCGCTAGAACATCTTCCAGGCCACGGAGGGGGAACAGCCATTGGCAGCCCGCCCCGACCGTGCCACCCGCTTCCCGTGGCAAACAGAAATCGAAGCGGCCCTGAGACGGGCGACCTGGATTTGGATGGGATCACTCTGTAGGAGACAGTGATGGCACCGCTCCTTCCACCGGTAGAGGGCCGGGTGGAGAATCTTTGGTTTCGTTTTGTTTCTGTTCCGCCGGCTTCTCAGCCGGCACCCACAAAAAGAGTGCATTCCTATTCCTTCTCCAGGTCTCCAGAGGATCGAGAGAGATGTGAGCGGGCAGTCAGATGCTCTTCCTCCCTCTCCTCTATCGCCAGCGGGTGTTCTGAGGAGTTCGAGCTCTCCACTGTGGAGACCGGACCACCAGCACCCTCTTCAGAGTCTGCGCTCTCCGCTCAGGAGACCAGACGACCATCACCCTCAGCGGGCTCAGGTCAGTGTCACACACACACATACTGTAGATGCTTATGCTGTCACAGCAGACGCACCGGCAGTCCCACCTGTCTCGCTTCGCTGCCCCACCGAGGGTACACCGGTAGTGCCGTTAATTCCTCTCGTGTGGTCCCTGGGGGCTTGGCTTCAGCTTCCCAGCACGTCTCGTTGGGTTTTACGCACGATCCGCCTCGGTTACGAAATTCAATTCAACCGGCACACACCCAAATTTTCGGGCGTACGTTTCACCACGGTGAAAGCATCCGATGCACATGTACTGCGTGCAGAGGTCGAAGTCCTGCTGGCGAAGGACGCAATCGAGCCGGTCCCTTTTACCGAGATGAGGTCGGGTTTCTACAGCCCGTATTTCATAGTACCCAAGAAAGGCAGTGGGTTATGACCGATCTTGGATTTGGGCATCCTGAACGGATCTCTTCAGAAGAGGTCTTTCAGGATGATTACACCGAAGCAAATATTCAATTCAATACGCCCCCAAGATTGGTTTGCAGCAATAGACCTGAAAGACGCGTACTTTCATGTGTCCATTCTCCCTCGTCACAGACCGTTTCTCCGATTTGCGTTCGAAGGTCGGGCATATCAGTACAAAGTTTTACCGTTCGGGCTGTCTCTCTCTCCCTGTGTGTTCACGAAAGTAGTGGAGGCGGCGTTAAAGCCCCTCAGAGAGAGCGGTGTTCGCATATTGGCTTACCTCGACGATTGGCTTATAATAGCGCATTCTCGGCGGACGCTTTGCGAGCACAGAGACTTAACGCTTCGGCATCTTGCCCGTTTGGGTCTTCGGGTCAACTGGGAAAAGAGAAAACTCTGCCCCACGCAGAGGATCTCTTTTCTCGCTATGGAACTGGACTCGATCGATTTATCGGCACGTTTGACAGAAGAGCGCGTCCAGTCAATTCTGACTTGCCTCGGTTCATTCCGAGGGAAGAATGCGGTCCCGCTGAAACAATTTCAGAAGCTCCTGGGGCATATGGCAGAGACAGTTCTCTCGGCATGCTGTTGTCAACACAGATGCGTCCGACATGGGCTGGGGAGCCACGTACGACGAGCTTACAGCTTCGGGGGTGTGGACAGCACCCCAGTTGCATTGGCATATCAATTGCCGCGAGTTGTGGGCTGTATATCTGAGACTTGTACGCTTCGCTACGGAGCTGCGAGGGAAGGATGTACTAGTACGCTCCAACAACACTGCGACCGTTGCGTATATCAACCGTCAAGGCGGTTTGCGCTCCCGTCACCTGTCGCATCTCGCTCGTCATCTCCTCCTTTGGAGTCAGAAGCATCTGAGGTCCCTTCGTGCCGTTTACATCCCGGGCTCGCTCAATACAGCGGCAGATGCGCTTTCCCAAGCTGCGCGCCCCGGCGAATGGCGACTCCACCCCCAGACGGTCCAGCTGATTTGGAAGAAGTTCGGTCGTGCGCAGATAGATCTGTTTGCGTCGCCGGACGATATCCACTGTCGCCTATTTTATTCACTAACCGAGGGCAGCCTCGGCGTGGATGCGTTGGCACACAGCTGGCCTCGGGGAATGGCAAATACGCGTTCCCCCCAGTGAGCCTAATAGAACAGACGCTATGCAAAGTCAGGCAGGACGAGGAGAGCCTTTTACTGATCGCCCCATATTGGACGACCAGGAATTGGTTTCCAGAACGAATGCTCCTCGCGACAGCCCCTCCCTGGCGGATTCCCCTGAGGAAGGACCTTCTTTCTCAAGGAGTTGGCACATTATGGCACCCGCGCCCCGACCTGTGGGATCTCCACGTATGGTCGTTGAGCGCGCGCAAGGTTTAAGTGATTTACCCCAGGCGGTATCTAACACAATCGACGCGGCACGAGCTCCGTCTACGAGACGGGCTTACGCGTTTAAATGGAACCTTTTCCTCACATGGTGCTCTTCGCAACGCGAGGACCCCAGAGAATGCCCTATTAACATCGTGCTTTCATATCTTTAACATAGGTTAGACGGTAGGCTATCACCCTCCACTATTAAAGTTGATATCGCCGCTATCTCTGCTCATCACTCACTTATCAACATTAGATCAGTTGGCCAGCATGATTTGGTTATTAGATTTCTAAGAGGCGCTCGCAGGCTAAACCCCTCGCGCCCTCCTTCTATTCCTCCCTGGGACCTGTCCATGGTGCTGAAAGCACTTCAAGGACTGCCATTGAAGAAGATTTTTAATTCAGATCTGTATCTTTGGTGAACATGGTATTCAGATTCAAATGTGTTTTGCAAGTATGTATGTCTCATGTTTGTAAGCTGAAGACTAGCAGTCTTAAAGACTGCAATGTATGCAGGGTTTAAAATATGGTAACAGAGCAGAGCTAAAAATGCATAGGCTGACATTTGGAAGGAATGAAGTCACCACACCTGTCAAACATAAAAACATGCTAAAAACAACTACATGGGAGGGGTTTCAACTTTTAGAGAACTGTATATGAGGTTGCATTCTGAAAAAGACTCTTTAGTTGCTTGGCCACCAACTCGGCCTTATTGTTGTATGCAATAAAGTCATCTTTTGGCAATGGAACCCTCTGCTGAAAATTATTTTTTGTAATCACTAAAAAATCCACAACATTTGGCGCCCAACGTGGGGCTGGAAAGGAGCATGGAGGTGGATGACCGCTGTGGGCTGGGTTTGGATGAGCAGCATACACAGGACCAGGTGAGCAGTTTTTGCTTATTTACTGGTGTACTGTTGTGTTGCTCATCTGGATTGGCTCATGGTGAAAAGACTTTCACAATGCTCTTCCAATATAAGAACTAAGATTAATATAAGATAAAAAGGGTTCCATTTCCAAGGATTTTGATGCATGGTGTGATATTTTTATGATGAAGAAGGGATTAAACAGCCTGAGCTCGGGTGTAATCTGTGGTTTTGCTAAGTAAGCCTTGTTTTAGCATTAACCTGGAACAGATTGTTATATTGCTAAGGGGCAATAAAAAGTTAAATTGCTGAGGGGCAATGAAATATATAATCTGTGTTTATTTTTAAACATATAAAAGGCCTTTGACGAAGGGCCTTTGACGAATAAAATAGACTGTAACAGATTATAAAAAATGCTTATTGCAAGAGGGCTATTGATTAGATGTAATAAGCTGATACACTGTAAATGAATAATTTGTATAAAGAAAAAGTAACATGGTTTTGGAAGCAAATCCATGTTTCAATTTGTTAGGTTAAGTATTTAAGCATATGTTGATTTGACATCAATACTGCATTTTATTTACAGTGTATGAAAAAAATAAGATAAAATTAAATAATCTGTGTTTACTCTGTAAGAGGGCCTTGACGGATACAGGTAGACTGGAACAGACTATTAAAAATGCTTATGGAAAAAAAGGATAAAATTAAATAATCTGTGTTTATTCTGTAAGAGGGCCTTGACGGATACAGGTAGACTGGAACAGACTATTAAAAATGCTTATGGAAAAAAAGGATAAAATTAAATAATCTGTGTTTATTCTATAAGAGGGCCTTGACGGATACAGGTAGACTGGAACAGACTATTAAAAATGCTTATGAAATAAGCGGATACACTGTAAAATAATGATAGCAAAAGGAAAAGTACTTTGGTTTTTCAAGCCATTAATGTGTTACTTTGTTAGGTTAGGGTAACAAAAAATGTATATGTTGATTTAACATAAATGCTGCATATTTTAGAGTGTATGGATAAAAAATAAATAAACAGAGCATGAAACAAAAGTGTTATAAAGTGGATAGGGGTCTGCAAGGGCAGAATTATTTTTTATGAAAACAGCTCTTTATATATATATTTATATAATAGAGGTCTGAACGGATAAAATATTATTCTGTAGATACCGCCCTAATGCATGATAAAAAGTTTGACTTGTGAGTAAAAGTGGAAAGGATCCTCAACAGTGAAAAACAAGTGGTGTCATGTTTAAAGTGTGAATGACTGGGTGTATGTTATAAATAGAGTGAGTGCAGGCCTGACTGAGTGCTGTGGATGAAAGAGCTAGCAGTGAAGTGAAATACCGGTTAATATAAGTAAAATAATAATAATAATATATTATTTATATAATAAAGTAATAAGAGATTAAAATTATAGGTAAATGGTATATATAGGTTGAAAGGAGGTTTTTACATCTATATTTTATATCTTAATCCAATGAAAAAATATTTGTGTTTAATACTATTGTAAAGGGATAAAAATAGTATTTCTTGACAAATAGAACAAATTGAATTGAAAGAGAAACATTAATTAAGTAAGGAACTGCTTGAAAAACATTTGCAGTGGAGATCAAGTAATATTGGAGAGAAAATGGTAAGCTTGACGTTTACTTAGCTTGAAAGTTAACTGGAATAAAAGTGTTTTTATTTGTTAATTTTCTAATTTTAAAAAGTAAAAAAAAAGGCTAAATATGATAGAAAAGATTGAATGGAGAAGTAACAGGTGTAGAGTAAAGTCATAGTTGTTATTCTTGTGGAAATATCTATTGGGCAGAGATCTAATAAAGAATGTGTCTAAGAAATTGTCATGAAGGGAACATTTGATGTTGCAATGTGTAAAGAAATGGATATTGTAAATAAACCTATATTAAATCAAAAGAAAGAAAAGAAGGATGGATTTAAAGAAGAAAAGCATTGGCATTATTCATGAATAAAGGGGAACATATATAGATTAGAAAAATGTTAAAGGAAGTTGATAATGGAACAAAAAGAAAGTGTGTTAAATGTTAATCTATATTTATCATGCATACTGTAGAAGGTTGATTTCCAGTACTCAAGGGCACTGTGGAAATTATAGGTAAAATGTAAATGAAATGATCAGTAGTTATAGAATAGGAAAATTAAACAGGTTTGGGAGTAAAGCTTAAAAATGAGGAAAGATACTAAATTAAAGAAATTTAAATTATTATCAGGAAGAATATGAGAGTAAAGAGTGTAGAGTAAAAAGACAAAAGGCATTGTTTACACACAGAGGTGACAAAAAGATGAGGTAAAAAGAGATAAATGAAAAATAAGAAATAAAAATAAGAAAAACATTAAAAAGAATTAATGAAGCAAAATAAGGAGAGAGTAGAGAGGGAGAGTAAAGAGGAGTTGTCATCTGATGGAGAAATGTGGATATGGGAAGAAAAAGGATGGCTTAGGCCATTGGCCTTACAATTTCTTAATTTAATAAAGGTATTAAGGACCTTGGGAGGCTGATCACTTACCCTCAGGCATTCATGGGGTTGGGAAAAGGACTAAGTTGTGGCAATGGAGAAATGAAAGAAACCTTTGACTTGTGGACTAACGTTACATGAGGAGGGACTATTTTTGAACATATCATAGCAGTGTGGCAGCCACTGCTTGGACTCTAAAAGCACAAAGAGAAAACTGGGAGACAGAGAATCCAGTTATGTTCAGAGACAATAAAAAAGAGACTGAGGGAAATCCAGAAGGAGACCCTGGAATGACCACACTGTTTTGAAATGCAAAGTGAATAACAGTGATGACTCTTGTGTTCAGCTACTTTCAGCAATTCCTCCAAAAAGCCAGAATCCTGTACCCATCATAAATGACTTTGCAGCATCACCATCCCAGAAAGAAAACAACTTGAACTGGGAGAGACAAAGAAAACATGCTGAGGACAACAAAAAGCCTGGCCACACCAAGAGAGACTTTCGCTATGTCCATGTACCAGCCACTGTGAGTGAAGGGGGGAGGGTGACAGCAGCCTTTCAAGGTCCAGTTTAAGGTCCAGAAGATTTGTTAAGAATATGATTCTCTGGACAAGTATTGGTAATTCAATGTATGGATACAACAATAAACAAAACTATAACCATATCTATTCTCATATCAAAATCACACTCCTGTTTACTGTTTACTTGTTAAACAAAATATGCATAATTTGGGTTAAGCCATTGGAATTTGTGTTTTCCAGAAGGGTATAGGGAATATAGATATAAAGTAAGTAAGACATGATATTAAAGTGATATTAACTGAATCAAAGCAAATGTATAATAAATAGTGATGTACAACAAACAATGAATAAATTGGAAAATGTATTGAAGCACAAATTTCTAATGCAAAGTTATCAAAGTGGGAATTTCATTGTATTATAATATGATCATGAGAAAGATATTCAACTTAAAAAGTGGCAAAATAAATTATATGACAAGAAATTGATATAACATCAGAGGAAGGTAAACAAGAAGTAGTAAAGAGTATGGTTGAAAATCAGTTAATAGAATAATGACTTAATGTAACTGACTTATGTCCACAGGTCTCTTGTATACTGGAAAAGATTGTGAAGAAAAGGATTTATGGGATATGATGAAAAAAAAACTATATAAAGCCAGTGGATCTCCATAATGTTTAAGGATCACATTAGAATTATATGTTATAGTCAATCATTTGTCAGGAAATAGTTTTCATAAAAACAATAAATGCGGATGATAACAACATGCAAGATTAAGAAGATGTATTAATTGTTAAAAGATGTAGAGAACAAAGTACTAATTGAAGTATCCAATTAATGACATTGTAAGACTAAACAGTTGATATCCAGATCCACATTGCTAACAAATGTTTTCCCAGATGACAAATACTGTAATTGATATTTGCTTTATATATTTGAGTTTTCGAACAGAAGAAATATTTGTTTGTTTTTTGGGAAACTAAACAATATCCAATTCGGTATGGGAACAAAGACGCTTTCAAAAGAATGAGGGTATACATAATCAATGTACTGAATAAGTGGGGTTTAATTTCTGCATTAAACATTATCAAAGTAAATGGCAATCATAAAATATTAAACTTATATAAAAATGAATGATATTTTATCACAGGGAACAACACATCTTATTGGGAGGCTAAAGAAGCCTCAAAAAGCCACACAGAAGTTTTGCTTAGTGTTAATATAAAAGCCTTAATTAGAAGATAGAAGAGAAGAAGAACAAGCAGGATGTTATGAACATTTTGTGGTACCCAAAGGGGGACAAAGAAAGACATTCAAGACATCTAATGTACACATTGGGGATAAATCATTCTATAATACAGTAAAATGTTACCTTTCCAAATGGGTGGTTTTAATTTCAAATTAAAAACAGAGATATAAAATAACAAATTAATATTAAATATTAAAAAGAGAAAAAATGGGTATTATTCTCCATATTTGAGAAATTGTCTGAATATTTAAGTGCAATACTGGTTAAATTTCTGTTCAACAGGTAAAGCTAGTGCCAAAAAATAAAGATAAAAATGATAGAAGAAGTAATCCCTAAATTTAAAACACTATTAGGAATAATTTTAGATAATGGATCAGCATTCATTAAAAACTACAAAGCGAATACTGCAACAGTAAAGAATAAAGGAAAAACTAAAATTACCATAGTGTTTACCATCTTTAATCATAAAGAGTAAACCATCCCTTCAAGGTTAAACTCAGCAAAACATGGGAAAGCATGAAACTGAACTGACTGGATGCTTTGTCTCTTGCAATAACGAGTGAAAGACTTCAACTAACACTGCATGGAATGCTTATTGGTCGACCAATGCCAATACCAATGCCAATACCAATGTCTGCGCTATACTATATGTGATAACAAAAATTCATCCCCAAAAAAGGACAGCCTCTGGAACGACTGCAGATGGAGCTTTTGGAACAATTACAAATAAAGATGAGATCTTATGTGATAAAACTAACTGTATGCATAAGCTATTTGTGTGCAGGAAAAAGAAAAGGAGCCTGATGAGGAGATGGAGATAAAATGCCATATTATGCCATGGGATCTAGTGTATCTGAGGGACTTCAGGAGAGAGTGACATAAAACAAGGACCAGGGAGAGCAGCCCTAACAGCAGGCCAGGGGGAAGGAGCACATCTGATGTCATCTGAGCCATTGCACAGCATTCCGAATATACCAGTCGGAGAGGATGACAACAAAAACACGATACTGAAGAGGAGAGCTGAGGAGAAAAGGAGAACCAAAAAACACGATGCAGAAGAGGAGACCTGGGGAGCAGAGGAGAACTTAAACACAATAATGAAGAGGAGAACTGAGGAAAAGAAAATAATAAAAGACATGATACAGAAGACAACAATAGAAAAATGAAAAGCAATTCAAGTCTACAAACAAATAAAGAACTAAGTAATGACCACTCGGGGCAGATCAAGCAACGGCAACAAAGTTAAGAAAATATGAAAATAAGGAGAGACTTTCAGGAGCAACAACCAATGAGTGCAAAGCAGTGGAGTTCAAAAGCAATACACAGGGACAAAGTTGCTGGTAATGTGTAAAGGACACACAGGAAAACTTCAAGGAATTAGTCATGGAAATTGAAAAATTAAGCTAATAACCAGTTTGACAATTATCAACAAGATATGGTAAATTCACACGACTGCAGTCAATAATCAATCAATTAACTTTTCACCTATCAGCAAGGATCAGTAACACTTCAGCGAGGACCGGTAACACCAGTGAAAACTTATTCTACAATAATCTCAGGAGGAACAAAATCTAGATAAAATACTGAAGATACCAAAACAACAAGGAGACAAGGACATCAAAAGAAGAAAAAGGACATCAACGGAAGGAAAAAATATATATATTTTGGATATTTTATGGGAAACAACAAAAACATAATGAATAGTACAAATGGTACAAAATTTTCAAAGATAAGAGAAATTGGTATGAACAATTGCTTATTATGCTCTGAATTATGAAAGGTAATAATAATCAAAAGTCAACATGATATTATAGGGGTGTTCAATTTAACAAATTGACAAATTCTGGTTTAAATATCCATTTTATAGGGCATATTTTGGTAAATAGTCTCAATTTTGGAAAGTTAATAAAAGCATTAAAATAGAAAAAAGGCAGAATAGGAAAAAAAAATACTAAAGATTATGAATGCTACAGTAAACCTGATGGAACTAAAGATGAGGGATATTTAAAGGGAATATTCTATAACATAGAACTTGAACAAATCAAATATAAAATTCCAAAAGCTATTATAAATCCTTAATAATTTTGACTTTAGGTATGGAAAGGGTGGACAATGCTAGTATACAGTAAAAAGAATGTGGGAATCAGATCATAGCACTGGACATATGAAGATTGTAAACAGTAATGTTAGCAGAATTCTTTTGGTTTAATTTTGATTTGATGGGAAATGATAACTTATGGTGGTTTTGCAATTAGAGAAGAAATATATTTGTACAAGACTAAGGTTAATTTAAGAAATCATCATGATTATATTGAAGTATATTGAACAAAATACTGAGAAAACAAATTATAAAACTAAAATAGTTTATCCCTAAATTGGTTTGGTATATATTCCTATTTATATGTTCCAATTTAAGCAAGAGATGAGATAAAATCATGGTTAGAATAAATATTGATTTAATCTAGAATTACTAAATTATATCTACTATAATCAACAAAGGTTTATTAAATTTAACTAATGATGTTTTAACAATTTTAGAAAAACAATGAGATACTACAAAGGGGTATAGTTTTATTGTATGGAGATTAATGTTATGCTAACAATACAACATCAAAATAGGTATTCATTGAAGCTATCAAATAAGAGTTTAGGATAGGAACTGCAACTAATACAGGAAGAAAGAATCTTAATGTGGAATTGGTGTGATTTAAAATTAGGGAAATTGGGTGATTGGTTTGTCAAATTATCAAAGATATATTTTGGTATGTCAAATGATTTATAGGTTAAATGATGCAAATGATTAAAGGTATAGGTTAAAGGATGAATATTATCAAAGGTATAAGGTAAATGATGCAAATTATCAGAGGTTAAGGATT
This sequence comes from Misgurnus anguillicaudatus, assembly GCF_027580225.2. Classification (NCBI taxonomy): domain Eukaryota; kingdom Metazoa; phylum Chordata; class Actinopteri; order Cypriniformes; family Cobitidae; genus Misgurnus; species Misgurnus anguillicaudatus. The sequence continues at coordinate 35,437,476 of NC_073359.2, read as the reverse complement.
TTAATTGGATGGATTGTTATTTGACTGTGTACTTACTATTTTGAAACAAATGTTAATGTTGAAATATCAAGATGAAAAGTTACTTCATATAAGAAATTACAAAGTGCATCAAAAATGGGTTTTACAAAAGTTAGAAAATGGTAATACTACATCAGAAAAAGATAATGAAAATAATAAGTATTGAAAAGGTTTTGACTCATTTCCACTCTTATGATGAATATGAATATAAGTTCTGATTTAACCACTACAATAACATCATATGGCCCATGCTTGAATGGTATGTTAAATTAGGGAGCAGGTTCTTTTCCTTCTCCAAGGAGAGGATGTTTGTTCCACACTCCACCAAAGTGCGGCAGCATGATTAAGTCATTGGTAAGGGAAATATGGCTTAGTTGGGCCATTAATTAGCTTAACTCAATTGAACTGGATTATGAAGTTGCACTTTGGGTGAGACTTGTAAAAGTCTCAAAGGGTGGAATGAAGAAGATTTTTAATTCAGATCTGTATCTTTGGTGAACATGGTATTCAGATTCAAATGTGTTTTGCAAGTATGTATGTCTCATGTTTGTAAGCTGAAGACTAGCAGTCTTAAAGACTGCAATGTATGCAGGGTTTAAAATATGGTAACTGAGAGCAGAGCTAAAAATGCATAGGCTGACATTTGGAAGGAATGAAGTCACCACACCTGTCAAACATAAAAACATGCTAAAAACAACTACATGGGAGGGGTTTCAACTTTTAGAGAACTGTATATGAGGTTGCATTCTGAAAAAGACTCTTTAGTTGCTTGGCCACCAACTCGGCCTTATTGTTGTATGCAATAAAGTCATCTTTTGGCAATGGAACCCTCTGCTGAAAATTCTTTTTTGTAATCACTAAAAAATCCACAACACCATTCGAGCCTTTGCAGTCTGTGAGTCTGAAGCTTTTATCAATGAAAGCTTTGACCCTGCTGGCATTGGCCTCCGTGAAGAGAGTAGGGGATTTACATGCATTCTCTGTTGATGATTCGTGCCTTCAGTTTGGTCCTGCTGTCTCGAGCGTAACATTGAGACCCAGACCAGGCTACGTGCCAAAAAGTTCCCACCACTCCTTTCAGAGATCAGGGGGTGAGCTTGCAAGTGCTGCCCCCGGAGGAGGCAGACCCAACCATGGCTTTGTTGTGCCCCGTACGCGCACTGCGACTCTACGTGGATCGCACGCAAAGCCTCAGGACCTCAGATCAGCTCTTTGTTTGTTATGGTGGTCAGCAGAAAGGGAAAGCTGTCACTAAGCAGAGGATGTCTCATTGGATAGTTGATACTATCGCCCTGGCTTATAATCTTCAGGGTATTCCTTGCCCCTTTAATTTGAGAGCGCACTCCACACGGAGTGTTGCTTCATCTTGGGCTCTCGCCCGTGGTTCCTCGCTAACAGACATCTGTAGAGCTGCTGGTTGGGCGACACCTAATACGTTCATTAGATTCTACAGTGTTCGTATCGAGCCTGTATCCTCTCGTGTTCTTTTCTCACCAGGGAGGGCACGGAGAGCAGACTCGCAAGTCGGTTTGCAGCCTCCGACTGATGCTCCAAATTGAGTTTTAGTATGGAAGGCCATCAGAGCAAAAATGCGTAATGGTTTGAATTGCTCTTCCTCCGCTGCCTTGGCAGCCTTTGTTGCGGAGCATTGGCTGTCAGCCTTTCACTAGCTGTATTCTCACGAACCTACGTGTTTGGCTCGGGCTCCACATTGTGTCCCATCGGGTTCCTTTGTGAGTATTATATCCTACCAGCCCACGTTTCCCTTAGCAGAGCATTGCTTTGCTCATACAGCCACAAATGTCCTTTATTACTGTTACTTAGTCCACCATTAGCCCTTAAGAGGGGCGGTGGCTTCCGCAGCGTTCCTATCCCGCTCAGGTAGGGCGCTTCCCAGTCGCTGGCACTTCTGTGGGGTTAAAGGAACATCTAGTGCCCGGCCTTTCTGCCTTATCCTATTTCTCCATTTCCTTAAGGGAATTTGGAGGGTTTTTTGCAGACACTGGAAGAGGTCAGCCCCTAGTGGTGTTTTGGTAGGGATTCCCAATTCGTCTGTCACGACGTGACGTTGTAGTGACCGACTGAAAGGGAACGCCTCGGTTACGGACGTAACCCTCGTTCCCTGAAGGAGGGAACGGAGACGTCACGTCCCGTCGCCACAGGTGCTGCCCCCTTCTGTCGGCCGGTCACATTCTCCCGGCTTTCTCAGCGAAATGAAGCTAATTTTTCCTATTTGCACCTGCTGCTTATAAAGGCACCTGGCGGGGCGGCGCCAGCGTTATGCAAATATCTCAATGCCAAGTTCATTGGCGTTTTAGTAGTACATGAAGCAGATTGGTCTCTCTAAGCGAGTTCCCAATTCGTCGGTCACGACGTGACGTCTCCGTTCCCTCCTTCAGAGAACAAGGGTTACATCCGTAACCGAGACGTTTTACTCTGTAAAGACAAAGACTTGTAAATGTTTAATGTTCATTTAACTTTGAACAAACTCTTGCCAGTAAATAACATAAATGTAAATCTACGGTAAATTACCGGCAACCCAGCTGCAATTTCTACGGAATTTTTTTACAGTGAATGTATGTATATATATACAGTATATATTGAGTATTGTACAAAGTATTGATTTTGAATCAGTAATAAAGGCATCAACCCTTACCTAGATGTAAAAACTTGATGTGTGATATTAAACATATTCTTATAGCTATGATTATGTTTTCAGTTTGTTACTCTTGAAGAATAATAATGAAAACAATTAAAACAAATGAAAACCTGATCAACACTTTTAAGAAACACAAACTCTGATCATTGTGTTTCATGTGTTCCTGTGGTAAAGCATTGTGTTAGTAAAGGTCATTGGTTCGATTGACAGGAAACACACACAGTCTACTAATAAAACATGTTAATTTAACAAACTTACTTGAGAATCTCCATATCTGACTATAACTGAACACAATTATTAGTTTCATTGAAGATAAAGATCCTTTAAAGTTCTTCAGCATTGCAAAAACAAAGTATTATTCTCATATTCCTGTCATTATCTATATTCATTATGTCAAACAACATTAAACTCAGGACGGCACAAAGTGATTATAGTGATAAAAGTCACAGTTTAACATTTACTAAGAAAACATGCAGGAGTGATAAAAACATTCAGTGAAAAACAAGACAACAAGAGCTGTGGGGATTAAAAAAACTGACCATAACCACAAACATATAAACTAAAATAAAGATGAGAGGTTTAGTCATCTCAGTTCATCAGTTAATGTTCCACTCAGATCTTCACCTGATCTCACATCTCTTCATCTTTATTTTTACATCTACTGTGGTTTGTTTGATTTCTGGTTCAGTTTTTTTATTCATTTGTTTTTTTGTTGTGTTTTCTTTAACACAGATTGATGTCTGTGGTTTAGTGATCAATGTTTTCTAAGATCACATTCACCTGATCTCAGTCCAACATCTCTATATAACATCATTTAACACATATCTTATACATGGCTCTAAACTCAAATAATATCAAGTTAATTTAAAGTGTGTTGCAATGCAGTTACCGGCTGTTCTAGGTGCTAAGTTTTTTTTGGGTTGTCACCAAGTGGTTGCTTTTTGGTTCAGAACCAAGATGATCACCCCTAATTCTCTGTGATTATATTACAAACATCATAGTCACCTGATCTCAGTCCAACATCTCCATATGAACAACATTTATTCACACTTATAACAAATAGGACATACTAATCCCTATGGATGCACACAGGTTACTTTACTTCTGTAATGATGCACCGTGAGGCTGAGGATCCATTTGCAGTCTTTATTGTCTCTCAATATGAAACAGAACAGGTTAAACACCAACAGTATAATGCAAGGGACAGGCAAACTCGTAGTCGTTAAACAGGCAGGAAATCAAGGCAGGCAGCAAACACTCGTAATAATGGGTAATCAGATCAAAGTCACAAACCAGAATATAAACAGACAGGATAAACGCTCAGAAATGACAGCCGTGGCAAATCAAGACTTCGCACTGAATGAAAGTCCAAGTGGAGTTTAAATAGGGTGCATAATGAGGTGCAGGTGAAGAGTAATCAGTCCCGGTATGTGGAATCATGGGAAATGAAGTCCAAAATGATACTTAAAACTCAGGAGATGGCTCCCTCTGGTGGTGATCGGAGGACGAGGCAGGCGCCTCATTCACCACAGAGCCCCCCCCCTGCGAGCGGCTCCCGAAGCGAGGATGCGTGTGACGCCAAGGTCTTCCACGAGGTCGAGGGGCCGGTTTGTCCGGATGATTCCGATGGAACTCGGCGGTGAGTGAAGGGTCAAGGATGTCTCTCGCCCTTACCCAAGAGCGTTCCTCTGGACCATACCCCTCCCAGTCGACCAGATACTCCAGAAAACCACCTCGGCGTCTGGAATCAAGGATGTCGTGGACCTGATACGCCTCCTTGCCGCCGACCAGCAAGGGCGGTGGACCCGATGAACCGGCAGCCTCCTCTCGCTCTCCTCTCGGACCACCAGCGGGTTTTAACAGAGAAACATGAAAAGTGGGAGAAATACGGTAAGTGGCAGGTAAATCCAATCGATAAGAAACAGGGTTAATTTGTCTAATGATTTTGAATGGACCCACATACCTGGGACTGAGTTTCTTGCAGGGAAGACGGAGACGGATGTCTCGGGTGGACAGCCATACCCACTGACCGGGCTGGTAGTCGGGATGAGCTCTGCGGCGGCGATCAGCTTGGAGTTTCTGTCTGCGAATGGCTCTCTGTAAGTGATGGTAAGCTTCATTCCAAGTTTCCTCACACCTCTGAACCCAGTCGTCGACAGCAGGCAGTTCTGAAGGATTCCCGGACCATGGAAAGAGAGGAGGTTGATAGCCTAGTATACACATGAAAGGGGAGATTCCTGTAGCTGGTTTGACGAGTGAATTTTGTGCATATTCTGCCCACATGAGGTACCGACACCAATCTGCTTGATTCTGGTGACAAAATGAACGAAGAAAGCGTGTGATTTCCTGATTTAGCCTCTCTGTCTGGCCGTTGGCTTGTGGATGATACCCGGACGTTAGACTGATATTGATGTTGAGTTGTTTGAAAAAGGCTGACCATACTCTTGAGGTGAATTGTGGACCTCGATCTGACACAATATCTTCAGGTAGACCGTAAAATCTGAATACTTGGTTACATAAGGTCTCAGCTGTTTCAAAGGCTGTAGGAAGTTTGGGCAGTGGTATTAGTCTGCATGCTTTGGAGAATCGATCAACGACAGTGAGAATGACTGTATTATTGTTGGATTTAGGAAGATCTGTAATGAAGTCTATGGCAATGTAAGACCAGGGTCGTTGCGGAACGGGTAGAGGTTGTAATAATCCTGCTGGTAGCTGATGGGAGGCTTTGGAAATATTGCAAGTGTTGCAGTTCTTTACGAAATTACTGACATCATTGGTTAAAGTGGGCCACCAGAAAGTATTTTGAGTAAGATGGATGGTACCTGTGATGCTGGGATGACCGGTGCTGGGTGAGGAGTGAATTTGGTCCATTAGTGCGGCTCGAAGATTCTCAGGAACATAAGTCTTGGTTGGTGGGCAATCTTCCGGAGGAGGAGAGAGAGTGTTGGCCTGATTGATTTCCGTCATAATATCCCACTGGATAGGTGCAATGATATGAGTTTCTGGGATGATGGGTTCAGTATTGGTGTATTCGTTTGGCTCGTTGTGGAGGCGAGATAGGGCATCAGCTTTGGTATTTTTGGAACCTGGCCTGTACGTTACTGTAAACTGGAATCTGGTGAAGAACATAGCCCACCTAGCTTGTCGGGTATTCATTCGTTTGGCAGATCGTAGGTATTCAAGGTTCTTGTGGTCGGTGAGTACTGTGAATGGGTGTTGTGCGCCTTCTAACCAATGTCGCCATTCTTCGAAAGCAGCTTTCATGGCCAGCAGTTCCCGATCCCCTACGTCATAGTTCCGTTCTGTTGGAGACAATTTGCGTGAGAAATAAGCACAGGGAAACATTTTATTACTGGGACCTTGACGCTGAGATAGCACCGCTCCGAGTCCTGTGCTGGAGGCGTCCACTTCCACGATGAAAGGTTGTGTAGGATCAGGGTGATGGGGAATGGGAGCTGAAGTGAAACTTTCTTTGAGTTGTTGGAAAGCTTGTAGGGCTGTAGGAGACCAAGTTAGGCGGGTTGACCCCTTCTTTGTCATGGAGGTTAAAGGTGCGGCTATGGTGCTGAAGCCCCGAATGAATCGGCGGTAAAAATTAGCAAGAAGCGTTGAAGTTCTTTGACTGTATTGGGTCTTGGCCAGGAAATAACTGCTCGTACCTTAGAATCGTCCATGGCAACACCTTCTGCTGAAATTATATATCCAAGAAACGAAGTGGAGGTCTGGTGAAATTCACATTTTTCAGCCTTGGCGTAGAGTTGGTATTGAATTAGGCGTTTCAGAACAGTTCTCACGTGTTGAATGTGTTCCTCCATGGTTTCTGAGTGAATGAGGATGTCGTCAATGTAGACAATGACCCACCGATCTAGCATGTCCCGGAAAACATCGTTTATGAATGATTGGAACACTGACGGACTGTTAGATAGACCGAAGGGCATCACCAAATATTCATAGTGACCAGACTGAGTAGAGAAAGCTGTCTTCCATTCATCCCCTTCCTTAATGCGAATGAGATTGTAGGCGTTCCGGAGGTCTAATTTCGTGAAGTATTTAGCCTTCCGAAGTTGTTCTAATGCAGATGGTACAAGGGGTAACGGATAACGAAACTTAACTGTAATCTCGTTCAAAGCACGGTAGTCGATGCATGGGCGTAACCCTCCATCCTTTTTCTTCACGAAGAAGAAGCCTGATGAGGCAGGTGAAACGGAGTGACGAATGAATCCTTTCTTCAGCTCTTCCTCTATATATTTCTTCATAGCCTCAGATTCTGGTTGTGACAAAGGGAAAATTCGACCTTTAGGTGGCGTCGTGTTGGGTAGGAGTTCGATGGAGCAGTCGCTAGGGCGATGTGGTGGTAAACTGGTAGCTTTGGTCTTACTGAATGCTTCAGATAGATCATGATATACTTCAGGAAGACAAATTTGGAGTGGTACCTCAGTGGGTTGACAGCGTAGTGAGCATGAACTATCCCAGTGAATAATCTGATGATCCCTCCAGGAAATTACAGGGTTGTGAAGCTGTAGCCAGGGCAGACCCAAAATGAGAGAATGATGCGGAGAGGAGATAATATGGAAACAAATTTCTTCTTGGTGATCCAAACCTATTTGTAAACGGAGGCCAGCTGTGCTGAACTGAATTTTCCCTTCTCCTAAGGGGCGACCGTCTATCGCCTCCACTGCCAAATGAGAGAGACATTCTGTTAATGGAACATCATTCAGTTTAGCGAACTTTTCCGACATGAAATTTCCTGCTGCCCCAGAGTCAATGAGAGCCAACGTATCGATCATCTTCCCCTGTATCATTAACTGTACCTGAATTTGCACAGTGTTTTGAGAGCGTGAAGTGAAAATGTTGGAACTCACCATAGTATTCCGTTTGTTGGGTGGTCGGGTAGGGCAAGTAGATAGCAGATGTCCAGGTTTACCACAGTACAAGCAGAGTTGGTTGTGAATTCGGCGCTCTCTCTCTTCAGGAGTGAGATGGGTATATCCAAGTTGCATTGGTTCGGTAGATTCCGTCGGTTGGGGTTGTATTGGTGAACGACGGGTTCTGAGTAAATTATCAATTTGAATGGACAGGTCAATAAATGCAGATAGATCTCTTCCCTCGTCACGGCAGGCCAACTCTGATTGTAACTCACGATTAAGTCCCTTGCGGTAAATCAGCTTTAGCGGCTTCTCCTCCCAGCCTGCTTGAGCAGCGAGTGTGCGGAAAGCCAATGCGTAGTCTGCTGCTGAACGATTTCCTTGAGATATCTGTAGCAAGCGCTCCTCTGCACTCTCTCCTCCAACGGCGTGTTCGAATACGCTGCGAAACTGAGCAAGGAAATGGATAAACGAAGTAAACATAGATCCATCTTCCTTCCAGACAGCGGTAGCCCAATCCAATGCCTTACCGGTAAGTAATGAGCAAACAAAAGCAATTTTACTGTCATCGGTGGGGTAGAGAGACTGTTGTTGAGTTAAAAAGAGAGAGCATTGCATTAAGAAGCCCTTACATTTTCCAGGATCACCATTAAACTTGTCCGGAAGCGCTAAGCGGGGATTAGCATTCATGGTGGCTGCCGCGATGGGAGGCGGAGCTGGAGAAACAACAGTAGGATTAGCCGTGGTGGAAATACCTCTTAGACCTTGCAAAGCAGCTACTAATTCCTCCGTGATGTTGGTAAGTCGCGCCAGTTGTTGTTGATGGCCTGCTAACTGTTGCGCTTGTGCAGAGAGTTCCATGGTAAGCTGAGAGACAGACGCTGGATCACTGTTTGGCGAAGTCTTCTGTAATGATGCACCGTGAGGCTGAGGATCCATTTGCAGTCTTTATTGTCTCTCAATATGAAACAGAACAGGTTAAACACCAACAATATAATGCAAGGGACAGGCAAACTCGTAGTCGTTAAACAGGCAGGAAATCAAGGCAGGCAGCAAACACTCGTAATAATGGGTAATCAGATCAAAGTCACAAACCAGAATATAAACAGACAGGATAAACGCTCAGAAATGACAGCCGTGGCAAATCAAGACTTCGCACTGAATGAAAGTCCAAGTGGAGTTTAAATAGGGTGCATAATGAGGTGCAGGTGAAGAGTAATCAGTCCCGGTATGTGGAATCATGGGAAATGAAGTCCAAAATGATACTTAAAACTCAGGAGAAGGCTCCCTCTGGTGGTGATCGGAGGACGAGGCAGGCGCCTCATTCACCACAACTTCATGAGAGTCTGGAGTCAAATTGGTATCAAGGTCAGAAAGCTAAATCTTTAGTCTTTGACCTTTCACCTCATCACAGGCTGCACCCCAAATGGCACACTATTGCCCTGTGCCCTTTATAAGAAGATCAGAACTCTTGATGTGCAAACTATAGAAAGAGATGCACAATTGTCTCATACTTTGGCCGAAATACACTTGGCGAACTGAACTAGAAAAAACTTAATGTACTCTTAATATGAAGCGACTGAAGAGCCCTTCAATTGTGCATAAATTGTGAGGACTCTGCCATAATCTTGTTGGTAATTATATCTAGTTTTGTATGGAAGTGTCATAACAGTAAATGTTTTGTGTGGGAGAACGTGGTTTTGGTATTGTAATATCAGACCACGCTTTTCTAGTGTCTAGTGACTTTTCCCCGCTCCCTTGTATTCTCTTGTCATTGTGACTTTATCCCCGCTCGCTTGCTATTTCCAGTCTTTGTTTTTATGTCTTGTTTAGTCTAGTGGTCTGTTTTCATGTGTATATATATATATTTATATATATTTATTTATATATAAATATATTTAGGGTTTTGTCTTGTTTGTATTGTGGTTGTCTTGTGTTTGTATGTGTTTTAAAGGTTCACGTGTGCTTTCTCACAGGTGTTCCTGCTCTGTGTGATTGCCTCCTCTCGTCTTCCTCACCTGTTGCTTGTTATCCTCTCGTTTGGTCTGTGTATTTAATCTCTGTGTGTCTAGTGTGTCTTTGCAAGTTCGTTTGTCATTTGTCAAGATTGTCTAAGATTGTCAAAAGATTGTCAAACTTTGTCAAAGTTTGTCTATATACTCGTCTGTCACGGCGTATGTTTTCGCCATTTCTAGCTACGCTAGTTTCTAGTCTTGTTTTGTGTCTGATTCTAGTTTGTGGATTTATTTCCCTACCCCAGTCTGAGCTCACTGCTACCTGAGAGTTTTCCTGTGGACTATTCGACGGCTCTCTGGACTGTTTCTCTGCTGCCTGTTACGGACTGTCTTCAACCTCTGTTGGATTTATAGACTGGTCTATCTCTTTACGGCGGAGACTCATCGCGGCATTGTCGCTGTCCACTGGAGAGGTCCTTCATCACTGGAGCTGTCCAGCTTCTCTCATCAGTGTCTCTAACGCTCTCTTTCTCTCCCTCTGCCCGCCGCAGGATTTACCCCTGTCCCAGTGGCTAACCCTAACCCCCCGTTCGTTGTCTGGCCGGAGCCCGAACGTGTGAGGTTCATCGTTCCGGTGCCTGTGTGTGTTCCCCGTCTCTGCCGTCTGCCCTGGTGTGGCTTTATGCCATTGTCTGTTTGCTGTCATTATTGTTTAAATAAAACCTTCTGTTAACTGCATTGGGATCCTCTGTGTTTTGTGCCTGACATAAATGGTGTTTGGAAAATGGCCTTCATTAGACTTGCGGCTTGTTTCACACATCCTACGGTAAACAATTAAACAATTGTGAAAAGTGCTATTTCAATAAAATGTAATTAAACTTTAGGTTTAAAAATGGTGCTCATACCAAACTCTTATCAGCCTGCATGAAGTCAAACACACTTACATTTTTGCCAGTGTTTCAGTCTCATTGCCCAATCATTGTGTAAATGGTTTGTGGTTTTGTCTTTCATTTTGTATTTTGATGGCACTTCCTGTTGTGTCATTTGAGTTCTGCATAGTGTCTTGGTAACGTTTGTTTCTTTTAGTTATCAGATATTGTTTAGGTATATATATATGCCATCTGTATTTGTTTGTGTCACAGTCCTGAATGTTTGCTCATTCCTTTATGTTTTACATTCATTAAAAGCTGTCATATACAGTAGATTGTGTCTCTTCACTGCATGTTTTTTTGTGGTGGATGTGACAACCCGTTTGAAACCCGCCTCTCCAACTCCAGTCAACGTTAGTCAAGATATACAACATTGAGTTTCAACATTACATTTTTTTAGAGTCATGTTTTTTTTTACAATTTTTAGAAAATGTTTTACACACCTCTTGTATTGTGTTTGTGGACTCTGGTTGGTAAGTTAACTTTGTTTCTGTATTTATTTAAATCAAAATTAGCTGCTTAGTTACATGTAAAATATTCATCTCAAAACATAAATCCTAATATTGTAAAACCAGCAACTTTTTACTACAGAGAGCACAAATAAAAATCATGAAGATGTTCAATGTTCACAATTTTTTAGAGCACGTAATAATACAACAGTTCGTCCCCTTGGAATTATAAGGTTCTATCTGCGTTCTGAACAGTTTTGAGATATAGAGTTTCAAAGTTTTTGAAGAAAAGTGGAAGAAGTTTCTTTCAAACATGAAAATGACAGGGACCCTAAATGTATTCTAAATATACAATATCAAAATCCTCTCAAATTTCTAAATGTGGATTTTTGGAAGGGGTCAAATGCAGATAGAACCTACTAATTCTAAAAAAAAACACTTTGCTTAGAATTATAAGGTTCTATCTGCCAAAACATTATTTAAACATTAAATATAAAATTAATGTTGTAACAATTTTCCAACATGTGTCAGAAAGTAACATTTTAATCCTTTCTGTGACATTTATTTTATATTTTTAGCACTTTTATCTCTACAAGTCTGATTTTACATTGCTCAATTACAACATTGCTGCTTCCCTCCTCTGTCTCAGTTACTCTCCCATTCTCTGATGATGTTTTTTATATTTTCTTTGCCTGGTGCTCTCTTTCTCGTTCTTCTGCTGTTGCATTATTTTTTCCCCTCCTGGATATGCAAGGTTCATTACAAAAATGGACAAAACATTTTTAGCATGTTATACCATTGAGCAGCTACAGGCTAAAATCATTTTAATACTGAGGTAACTGCTTTAATGATCTTTCACATGTTTATCATAACTTACCAGCACTATAGGATAGGTTAGTTAGTTTTTTCTGTATTTTTTATGCTTGCCTATATCAGGAACTATGAAGCTAGCACCCCAGCTAACAGAAAAAAGTTCTAAGAACGTTCCCTGAAAGTTCTTTACGTTCCCAAAAACGTTCTGCCAACGTTAAAAGTGTCCAGTTTTCTTGACGTTCTAAGAAGGTTTTTGTGTTGTCTCAACGTTAGAGGAATGTTACATTTTACCATTTTTAAACGTTATGACAATGTCATGTTTTAATGTTCACACAATGTTTAAAACAACAACTGTTTATATTGACTTCTTTGATTGTTATGTAAATGATAGAGAAACATTGCATTTTATTATATTTATTTTTTATATTTATATTATTTTATTATATTTATTATATATTATATATTTATTATATATTATATATCTATTATATATAAGTTTAGATGTTGATGTTTTGTTTCATTTTAAGTCACCATTATTGTGATTAGTGTTCGTTTTAGTTGGGCTCTTGAGCCTTGTCTTTTGCTTGCTAGTTTTTTCCCTGGTTGTATTAACTGTTTGTTAATACACCACATTTGTTATGAACATGTTAAGTTAGTAGTGTAATTCTGTGGTGTGGTGGTTGGTACATAATGGTAAAAAATCATCCCTAATTAATTTACTAATCAAAAGTTTATTTTCTGTCAATAATGTAAATGAGATCCAGCACTTTCAGAGCAGTTTGTCATTAAGGAGTTTAAGAAACTTTGGACAAAAAATATCTACTGTATAATTGGGACGCACAAACATCAAGAATGAGACTATGAATCTCAACCATGGTGACAATTAAATGAAAAACGTCATGCTGCAATGCATGCTGGGTATTAACAAATTACAAATCTCATTCAGGACTCCCAGCATGCACTGCAGCATGGATAAATAATGATTTTTTTTCCAATTTTCTTTGTCACCATGGTTGAGATTCATAGTCTGATTCTTGATGTTTGTGCGTCCCAATTATACAGCAGATATTTTTTGTCCAAAGTTTCTTAAACTCCTTAATGACAAACTGCTGTGAAAGTGCTGGATCTCATTTACATTATTGACAGAAAATAAACTTTAATTAATTAGGGATGATTTTTTTCCTTTATGTACCAACCACCACACCACAGAATTACACTACTAACTTAACATGTTCATAACAAATGTGGTGTATTAACAAAAAGTTAACACAACCAGGGAAAAACTAGCAAGCAAAAAGTCAAGTGTCAAGAGACCAACTAAAACGAACACTAATCACAATAATGGTGACTTAAAATGAAACAAAACATCAACATCTAAACTTATATATAATAGATATATAATATATAATAAATATATAATATATAATAAATATAATAAAATAATATAAATATAAAAAATAAATATAATAAAATGCAATGTTTCTCTATCATTTACATAACAATTAAACAAGTCAATATAATAAACAGTTGTTGTTTTAAACATTGTGTGAACATTAAAACATGACATTGTCATAACGTTTAAAAATGGTAAAATGTAACATTCCTCTAACGTTGAGACAACACAAAAACGTTCTTAGAACGTCAAGAAAACTGGACACTTTTAACGTTGGCAGAACGTTTTTGGGAACGTAAAGAACTTTCAGGGAACGTTCTTAGAACTTTTTTCTGTTAGCTGGGACTGCTGGCAAGTGTGGTGTCTAACTATGAAAACAACCTCCTCAGCAAGACCTAAAACAAAACAAAAAAAGACTGCTCTACTGAAAAATCCAGCAAAGACCAGCATAAGCTGGTAACTGGTTTAAGCTGGTTTAAGGTGGCAGTAGCTGGTCTAAGCTGATCCAACCAGCCTAGCAAAGCTGGTCAAGCTGGTGGGTCAGCTGGTCTTCCAGCATGACCAGATAAGTCCAGCTAGACCAGCTTAAAAAGTGACCAAAACACAGCTAGACCAGCTTAAAAAGTGACCAAAACACAGCTAGACCAGCTTAAAAAGTGACCAAAACACAGCTAGACCAGCTTAAAAAGTGACCAAAACACAGCTAGACCAGCTTAAAAAGTGACCAAAACACAGCTAGAACAGCTTGCTACACCAGCAATACCAGCTAAAACCAAGCTGGAAGACCAGCTAAAACCAACTCACCAGCTTAAGCTGGATTTTACAGTAGGGTGAACTTGTCTGGAATTCGGGCTGTCGATCTTAAGGTTTCTTAACAACTTTGCGTTGCGTGGCATAATCCTCACAGATATTGTGTCTGTGATTTTTCCTGTCATCAAGGAAAAAGCTGCCGACACAACATGTAGTGGCGGTTTCCCAGACAGGGATTAAACTAGTCCTAGACTAAAATAAATGTAAGAGCTGTCAAAACTGAAAACATCTTGCAATGACATATCTTAAAATACATCAGTGCCCTTTGTTTTGCCTCAAAATACACACAAGTAATGTTTTTAGTAAGGCATGTTTGTTAAAACTAGTTAGATTTCCCAGTGAAACTAAGGTCTAGTTCTGTCTTAAACTGATCCCTGTCTGAGAAACCACCCCATAAAGTTGTTCCTGATTGGTCCTCTTCTGTCCATTTGAAGTGCTGATTAGCTCATGCAGATAGAACCTTATAGAGCCAAGTTAGAGTTCGACTTTGTAGATAGAACCTTTTTGTTTTTTTAATAAAACATCCCAAAATGTACATAACTTTAAAAAAATCACATAATGTAAATAAGTTGTCACAGAATAAGAATATGTGAATAACTCAATTTTGACAAAAATGCCAGTTAGAACCTTATAATTCCAAGGGGACGATATTCAAGTGCTTGCACAATACCAATAATGTTTATGGGATTATCAAGACAGCAATGGTATATACTTAAATTTATATAAATTATATGAATAATATACACTGTAAAAAGTATGCTATAATGCCTAAAATGTAATGTTTTTTCAACTTAATAATAAATATTAGGTGTTACCAATTGAAGTACGTTTTTTAAGTAGAGCCGCTTTTACATTTTACAGTTTATGATAGGTAAATAAAATACCATAAAATGTAAATTAAATCTACAATAAAAAATGGGAAGTATCTACAAGATTGCAGTGACACCATGTAAAGTGATATAATGTACCAAAACATAATGTTAGCAATGTTAGTAGTGAGCAAGCCAAAGGTGAAAGTGACAAAGATGGAATAAATTACAATTGTGTTTAAGTGGAGAAATCCAACTTAACTTGATCATCTTGTTCAGGCTTGATCATCAAAGTATTTTTTTATCTGTGTTTGCAAACTTTAGTCTTTTCTTTATAAACAGCTTGTGAGTGAAATCAATATGATGTGATTCATCATCTTAATTTTTTAAATAGTATTACGTTTGTATATTTCATTAACATGTTGAAACTTAATCAAAATGGTGCAAAATCGTGTAAAATAAATGCATGTACTTATTTGTAATAACATTTCTTGAAGCAAATTTAAATTAAAATATTTAAATACTAATATAATTTTAATGTCTTCATGATTCATGAATGTATGGTGTCACATGTTGCTATGACTGTATAACGTCGCCGGCTTTCTATTGGCTGATTCAGAGGTTAAAGGCAGCCATTTTAGGTTGAAATCATTGTAGTCCTCAGTTTGTGGCACTTAAGACAGCACTTAAGAACGAGTCTTACACTTTACTGAAAGTTGCTTTCAGCTTCTTTATAAACGTCTTCTATTCTCAGACTGGTCCTACTCCTTACTAAGAATTTTTTGACACTTAAGTCATAGCTTAAGACTCTTCTTAAGAGCATTTCTGAGATGTTTTATACATACGGGCCCTGATTTCTTCTGGAAGCTGGTTCCAGCTGCGACTGGCATAATAGCTAAAAGCTGACTCTCCTTGCTTTGAGAAAACCCTTGGTATTTCTAGCTGATGTGATCCTAATGATCTGAGTGATCTGTTGGGTTTATATTCAATGAGCATATCAGCAATGTATTGAGGTCCTAGTCCATTGAGTGATTTACATACCATTAATAATACTTTAAAATCAATCCTAAATGTAACTGGTAGCCAGTTTAGAGACCTGAGGACTGGTGTGATATGTTCATATTTTCTGGTTCTGCTCAGAATCCTGGCAGCAGCATTCTGAATGAGCTGGAGCTGTCTAATAGTCTTTTTGGGAAGGCCAGTGAGGAGGCCATTACAATAATCCACCCTGCTGGTGATGAAAGCATGCACAAGTTTCTCTAAGTCTTGTCTGGAAACAAAGCATCTAATTCTTGCGATATTTTTGAGATGATAGTATGCTAATTTAGTTATTACTTTGACATGACTACTGAAACTAAGGTCAGACTCCAGAATCACACCAAGATTCCTGACTTGATTTTTAGTTGTTTGACCCCTAGTGTCAAGGTATGCATTCACCTTGAGAACTTCATCTTTGTTTCCAAACGCAATGACTTCAGTTTTCTCTTTGTTAAACTAAAGAAAGTTTTGGCACATCCAACTGTTAACTTCATCAATGAATTTGCACAGGGAGTCAATGGGGCTGTAGTCGTTAGGGGATAGAGCTAAGTAGATCCGAGTGTCATCTGCATAACTGTGATAGGCAATTTGGTTCTCTCTCATTATTTGGCTTAGTGGGAGCATAAACAAGGGTATAGTTTAGGGGGGTTACCTTGTCTTTGAGAGAGTATAGCGCCAATGCCTGAGTTGGATGCATCTAGTTCCAAAACAAAAGCTCGTTCTGGATCGGGATGGTGAAGAATGGGGGCTGACATAAACAATGTTTTTAAATAATTAAAAGCTCTATCTGCTTCAGGTTTTCGTACCAGGGATGTTAAAGGAGGGGTGATGATGCTAACGTTTTTAATGAAGCTTCGGTAGAAGTTTGCAAAACCCAGAAAGCGCTGCAGTTCATTTACAGATTGAGGTTTGGGCCAGTTTAATACAGCTTGTACCTTTTTTGATCAATAGCTACCCTTGATGATGTATCCCAAAAACAACATGGAAGCATAGGCGTACAATTGGTGCTGAATGAGCCTGTATAATACTGCCTGGACGTGTTGAATGTGCTGCTTGAGGGAATCTGAATAAATCAGGGTGTCGTCTATGTACACAATGACGAACTGGTTTAGCCTGTCCCTGAAAACATCATTGATGAAGGACTGAAAGATGGACGGACTGTTAGATAATCCGAAGGGCATGACCAAATATTCATAGTGCCCGTTGATTGTAGAGAGGGCAGTTTTTCACTCATCTCCCTCCCGAATGAGGATCAGATTGTAGACGCTGCGAAGATCTAGCTTACTTAAAACCCTGGCGTTGCATAGTTGCTCTAAGGCGGCTAGGACCAGAGGCAGGGGATAGTGAAATTTGACAGTGATGTCGTTGAGTCCACGATAATCGATGCATGGACATAGCCCTCCATCTTTTTTCTCACCAATGAAGAAACCTGCCGCCGCTGGAGAGGTAGAGGAGCAGATAAAGCTTTTAGCCTGTTCTTCTTGGATATAATCCTTCATACCCTGTGTTTCGGGTTCCAAGAGTGGAAATATCCGCCCCTTGGAAGGTGTAGTGTCAGGTAAGAGCTCAATAGTGCAGTTGCTGGGTCGATGCGGTGGTAGTACGGTGGCTTTGGTTTTGCTGAAAGCAATGGCAACGTTGTGGTATGCACTGGGGAGATTTTTGGTTATGGTGACTTATGGATTGATCTCGGTTGAGCATAGGGGTAACTCGAAGGTGATGATGTCACATCTGGATTGACAGGTTTAGCCCCAGTGAATGATCTGTTTGTTCTTCCATGAGATGAGCGGGTCATGCTAATAAAGCCATCAAAAATCCCAAGATGATAGGGTTGTGCGGTGATCTGATTACATAGAAATGAATTTGTTCAGAGAGGTTCGGAGAAATGTTAAAAGTGAGGTTTTCTGTTATGTGTGTGACCTTTCCGGTGCCCAATGGTCATCCATCTAATGCTGCAACAGACAGAGGGGGTGAGCATGGAATTAATGATATGTCATAGGTTTTTACCAGATTGAAGTCAATTAAGTTCCCAGCAGCCACAGAATCCAGCAAAACTTTTGAGTTTACTGAACAGTCACATACTTTCAGGGTTACATGTAATTCCAAACAGTCGAAAACATTGGCAGGAAAGGAGGCACTCACCCTGCCTAAGCGAGTCTGGGTTGGGGGTACTCGGCAGGTTGCGAGAATGTGTCTGGGTTCTCCACAGTAGAGGCACAGCTGTTCCCTCATACGGAATTCTTGTTCCTCTAGAGCAGTGTTTCCCAATCCTGGTCCTCGAGCACCCCCTCCCAAAAGGTTTTCGATGTCTCCTTATTTAACATACCTGATTTAACTCATCAGCTTGTTAGGTAGACATGTTTACCATTTTGGAAGGAGGCTGATAAGTTGAATCAGGTGTTATAAATAAGGAGACATCTAAAACTTTTTGGGAGGGGGTGCTCGAGGACCAGGAATGGGAAACACTGCTCTAGAGATAGACAAGCTCGACCAATTTGCATCGGCTCATGCTCCTCGCGTGTGGTAGATGACACAGCGTTGAATGTTCGAAGTGGTCGTCATACTCGAACCAAGTTGTCGATACAAATGGCAAGATCGACAAATTCATCCAGGGTCTTTCCTTCATCCCAGCAGGCCAATTCCGACTGCAAGTCCATTTTAAGCCCCAGACAAAACAGAGTTTTCAGGGTATCATCCACCCAGTTGGTTTGTGCAGCCAACGTACGAAAAGCCAAAGCGAATTCAGCAGCAGTGCGTCGACCCTGTCTCAGGGTCTGACACAAAAAACTGTGTTTGTGTTTGTGTGTGCAGATGTGTTTGGTGATGAAGTGAAGTCAGTGGTGGAAGGAGATTCTGTTACTCTACACACTAATATTACTGAAATACATAAAGGTTATCTGATCGAGTGGAGGTTTGGAGAAATTCGCATCGCCCGAATCAAGAAATCAGTGGATATCAATCCTAGATATGAAGATAACAATAAGACTCAGATATTTAAAGACAGACTGAAGATGAACAATCAGACTGGAGATCTAACCATCACAAACATCACAACTCAACACACTGGACTTTATCAACTAAAAATTATAGAAAATAAACAGGGAGTCAAGAGATACAATGTTAGTGTTAATGGTGAGTAGAATATTACTGAAAATTGTTGATCTTTGCTATTTGTATTCAGTTTTTGAATTAAATACCAAACTTACACTCACTCTTCACTTACACTGAAAAACAACACTTTTTATTAACAGATCATGTATTCACTTTCTGTGTTTCTCTTAATATTTGCCAGTTTCTTCTACAGTCCGCATCACTGAGTCTTCAGAAACTCCATCAGGTATAAACAATGTGTTCATGTTGTGTAACATTCACACCCAATATCACCAGCTGTTAGCAACTAAAAATGTTTCAGCTCTGTTGTGTTTCTTTACATTTTCTGCCTTAAAATGTTTGGGGGTCAAAAAGCATAAATTAAAAACAGCATATTATGTTGTGGGCTACTATCAAAATTCATGTGTCAGTGTTTGTGTTTGTTTTAAAGGTCCCATATTTCAAAGCCTTCTTGAGTTTTATTTTAGGTTATGATGTCCTTAAAAATATATATTTGCAGTTTAAGTACCAAAAACAATCTCTATATATTTTTTACTGCTCCTCTTTCTGGCACTCTGCTAAGACAGGTCATTTTGGCTTGTAATAAGTAAGATTCGTGAGCCTCTCTTCTGATAGGCCTGTTGTTTTATGAGTGAAATATGCAGTTGAAATAATGTCACTCATGGAAGTACACTAAATGTTGGTTTCTGTACACTAAATGTTAGGTTGGTAAACCGAGACACATAGACACCTGTTTCTCTAACTTAAGAAAACAAACAATGTCTGATTTCCGACAGATATTCTATCAAAACTTGTGGCTACTAAAGACTTTAACATTAAAAAACAACAGTATAGCAACAATATATAGGTATGATGACAAAATAAAAAATAAAAACCCAAAGCTCAAAATTTATCACATGACTAGACAGAACAGATATTCCCATTTACAAAGATACCTGGATTGTAAAAATCCATTGAGGATTGAGAAAGTTAAATCAGAGGAAAAAGATATGAATGTCTATGGAATGTGTGTGACCAAAATGCTGCTTATTCACCTGCTTTTGCTTGTAACTTTCTCATTTTATCAGATATTTGCATGAAATTTGAACAGAAGGTAGAATTTTGTTAGTTCTTTCAAATTTAATTCTTAACTTTACTGTTTTAGTTGAAATGGGCATCAGACCCATTGTAACCATGGATTTTAGAAGGATTCCTGCAGTTCTGATGTTCTGACAGGACGTTCACTGTAGTCTATTAATAAATATGTGACTACCAAATGTTCGTGGTTTATTTAAACACCCTCTCCTCTATAGATTTAGAGTACAATGTTTCAGTACCAAGATAAAAGATATATATTTTGGTCCTCCTACCTTTCATTAGAGCCCAGAATTTAGTGGAAGCACACCGACCGGTTAAAAGTGACACAAATTTTCAAACAATTGCTGTGAACTAAAAACATCTCCGAGTTGAAAGCTCAAAATATCAAACGCTTTCAGTGGTCGGCCTTGACCCATTTTTTTGACATATTTAGTAAAAACATACTACAACCTTGCGGCGAGAAGTGGATATTGCATGACACACATTTAAAAGTACCGCGCGTCTGAAAACAGATTCTTCAACCCAGAAATTTGATGCACGTGCCCGCGATGTCAGCATTGCTACAATATATCATTTCAGTTTTCTCTGGCTCCATAATGTAACTTAAAGTTATGGCTGCATGATAAATCGCATGCAATTGTCTTGCACACCTCATCAGTAAAGCCGGTTCATTGATTAGTAGTAAATCACAGCTGCTTTCAGAAGTGGCAACCGGCAGTCAGTTCTGAGAGCAGGGATGGCGCTTTTAATCAACGAGATGCATGTGACAATTGCATGTGTGGCAATATGAGGGGTGTACGACTATGCAACCCCGGGATTTACACCCAGGGAAATATTCATTACACCCGAAAAGGGGAGTTAAGCACACAGGTTCGTCCTCTTGGAAAGAAGAGTGAGCAGGAGTCATGGGTATAAGACAAACATATAAGATTTATTATACAGTATTCATTGCATTGTGGTAGAACAATGGTTCAAAAACAGACAGAGAACTATGTTTCTCCAAGCAGCTCTCTCTCACACCTCAACAATAAAGACACAAAACATAAAACATCACATGATCACAAAAAAACAAAATTGCAATATAAAAATTGTCCTCACTACTTAAATGCAGTGACCGGCAACAGAGTCAAATAATAAACAAACAAATGCAAACTGTCAGGTCCTGAGGGACAAATGAACCCAAACGCAACGATGTCGGGGGAAAACAGAAAACACTTTATTTAAATAAACAAAAACCCTCGAGGGGGTACAAAACATGAAACACAAGACTCTGACATATAACACTAAACTTCAACTGGATAACTAGACTTCACTCAAACACGAACACGGGAAACAGAACACAATGAACCTGCACAGAACTAAAAATACACTGACATTAAATAGAGGAAACCAAACAAGATAACGAGAGGGAACAGGTGATGGGAGAAAACCAATGATTACTAATAAGCAGGAGAACGAGGGGGCGGGGTCACAAGACAACACACCGGAGGCACATGCCAGACAAAAACAAGGCATGAACCTCCACACAAGGCCTGGGACTGCCAGAACTCTGCCACCATGACAAAATACAAATATAAAAAGAGTCCTGACACAAACACAGTACCAATCAACAGGTCTGAGGTTATCCACAGGACTGATCACTGGCGTAAGTTATCCAAAAGCACACTTTCACACACCACACCGTCAAAGCTCAAAGCACACCCTTATACACTTCAAAATGTATAACACGGCAATGTTGAAGCAACACCACCACCACCACAAGATCCCTCACCCGTGGGGCCCCAGCTCCTCAAAGGATATTAAACAAAGTAAATGTTCAAACAAAAATGATATACAAATATTACTGAAAGAAAAAAAATAAATAAATAAATGGCAGGTGGAGCTACACAGAAGAGCCAACGTTAGGTCATACATTAACTCTAACTCGCTGGACGAACCTCCACTCAAAGATATAATTCAGCAGTAACTTGCAGAAACCAGACAGTGTACAGTCCTGTGTACAGCGGTGCGACACAGCAGCGCGAGAATCAAACACGCAGCCACAAGAGGGAACAAAGCATAGAACAAAAGGGAGAATCCAAACAGTGGTCACCCCAGACTAATTAACATTTTACAGGCATATGTTAACCAACATCAGGTCAACCGATAGCCAACAGTCATGAAAACCACTTTAACAGTACAACGAGGGCACCAGCACGCTGGAAAAACGACACACTAAAACCAACACAAACCTTTCTTTTAAATAACATACACAAATGAAAACTATTAACCATAGCATGTTAGCAAAACTCACCTGCCGCTAGTGTTACAAAAACCCAGGGAGAAAACCGGACATGACTCATGCAAGGCAGCAGCCAATCAATGCTTAGAAGGGGACTGCCCCTCCCTGATGGTGATATCAGCTCTCAATCACAGCTCCCCTTATCCTGCAACACATGCAATTTATTGTACAACCCTACTTACAAAGGGTTTACTTACGGGTTGTTAATTTGAGGTCGGACCCAACAAAGTAAGGACTGCAACATCTTTGATGAGCAGATTCTTGGAGAAACCAGCACTGCCACACTGAAACAGTCACTTGTAAAATGTTTAGAACAAATGGCTAAAGTCAAACTAATTGTTGTGGAATTTCTGAATAAATTAACTTTAGCCATTGTTCTCGTATATAAAGTTTATCAAAAGTCTGTGCAATGATTTAGTTTCCTGACATCCATCAACTGAACAGCATTTCCTCACATGGTGCGATATTCCTTGGGGGTTTGTTTGGCAAAAAGGGGGTGGAGCGGTGGACGTGACAGTGCTCTGCATGGTGACTGAAGGCAATGACTGTATGTTCCTGACGTCACGATTTTACAGAAGTATTATACTCTGTTGTGTCATGTGCAGATTGGCCTGTATGTATAAAGAGTTTTGGTAGTTGTTGTGTCTGAGTGAGAAAAGAATTCATGAAATTTGAGAGATGTAGTCATTGAATGCATTTTGTGCTAAAGCAATGATAATTCATCCTCAGTGTCACGGCTGGGGGCGGACCCGAATATACTAAAGGTCACACCCCTCTCAACTCTTCCACCTCGAGGAGGTTCCCAAGACCACCCCAATGACCAGACAGATGAGTAAACTACGTTTAAAATAAACTTTATTTAAATATTTAAAAGGAAAGGGGGAAAGGGGAAAAGGCAATTTAAAACTAATATGGCTCCTTCTCGCCTCCAGGGCCACTTGGGACAAGGACTGGGGACAGGGGCTCCTTTAGGGCTCTGGTCCTAGAATCCGTGGCGCGCTCCGCTTCTTCCTGGAGGCAGAATCAAGAAAAGAAGTTATCACTGTTCTTCAATGCGGGTCACTACTGTTCCAATTCTCTGTCGTCTCTCTCTCCTATGCCTTTAGGTTCGTTCCTCTTCAGACGCTACTGGGAGCAGAGATCGTTAGCATAACATTCAGGTAAGCAACTCACAACGCTGGCAGTCTTCGTCCACGACAAAGCATTCGCTGGAACACAGGTAGGTGTCACCACACAAAGGTAAGTTACTCACAGCACTGGGGTCTTCGTTCACAACAGAGCATTCGCTGGAACACAGGTAAGTGGTGGTTGCAAACACAGGTAGGTGTCACCACACAAAGGTAAGTTACTCACAGCGCTGGAGGGTCTTCGTTCACAACAGGGCATTCGCTGGAACACAGGTACGTGGTTACTGCAAACACAAGTAGGTGTCACCACACAGAGGTAAGTTACTCACAGCACTGGGGGTCTTCGTTCACAACAGAGCATTCGCTGGAACACAGGTAAGTGGTTGCTGCAAACCAGTGATGCCGGTAACGCGTTACTTAGTAACGCGTTACTCTAATTTTACCACTTTTTTTAGTAACGAGTAATCTAACGCGTTAATATTTCCAAACCAGTAATCAGATTAAAGTTACTTATCCAAGTCACTGTGCGTTACTATTTTTGAAATTTTCCTTAGTAAAATATATATTTTCTTGTATATTTCTTCTTGCGTCTCGGGAAGTGAAGTCAGGTGCGTGACAAGTCACGTTTTCAGCACGAGGATAATTCCGGTCATGTGTAAGCGACACAAACGTAAACAACGTACAATGGAGAGAGAAGAGAGATGCAGCTACAAAAACAAAAAGCTGGACTTCAGTGCAAAATCAGTAAGTGTGGGAGAGTTGAAGAACGAAAGTAACAAAGCGATTTTCTCCGAGCCCTGATTACATCTAAATCTCACTATGACAGCATATTAGCACATAACCTCTGAAAGAGTTGACAAATATCGCGTTATTTACTCACCGATTTCCACGTGTAGATCCAGAACTGTGTTTTCAACCATGATAAGTACATTCCAAAAGCGGTCTTTTTTTCTTACAACGCGTTGTGTTTCTCGTTTCATGTGTTACAATACTGATAAATCTACAAGGTATATAACATCCTGAAGACTTCTCAGTTTTTCAAAATAAAAGTAAGTCGAGTTTATAGAGTAAGTAGATCCTGTCGGGTCAAAAGTAACACTTGTTAGTTTTGTCCCGCTGCTAATACTGTGTATAATATGGTAAAAAATTTATATTATTCTAATTTGATTTAATTTATTTTCATAGTGTTCAAACTATTGAATTTTTTTTTGTCTCAGCAATTTAAGTTTGTACTGTTGGTTGCTTTTGAAACATTTGATAAAACTGAAATTTAAAATAAAAATGTAATTTAATTATTTTTTACAAAGATAAATGACAAAATAAGTTTGCAGTTACATATTAAAGAGATCATAGTAATATATATTTAATAAAAACAAGTGTAACACAAAAATCTATCATGTTTTGTTGTGTTACTTTTGACCCACCTGTGTGTTACTTTCGTCCCTGCTGTCAAGGTCAAAAGTAACAATTCACTACTCTTGTTTAAAGTGAAATTATACAGAAGTCGTTTTACATTTGTTCAAAATTTCAGCTGGTTTTGATAGACCACACTTGTGAGTTATTGACCACAGCAAAAATATATCTCTGTCTAAAACATTAACTTTTAAAATTAAGTTTTTCTGAAAATGGCCCCTGCTCACCCCTATTTATGTTTAGTGAAGTCAAGAAAGACTCATATATATATATATATATATATATATATATATATATATATATATATATATATATATATATTAGTTTTTTAAAACACAACAGTTCAACTAAAAATGTCAAGAGATACATTGTTGACGTTACTTTTAAAAATGCACTTCCAATAAAGTGAGTGTTGGCAAAACCGGTTGTCATTTTTAATGTTGAGGCAGTGGGGGTGTTGGCAGCTACTGGAATGTAACTAACAAAGTAACTTGTAATCTAACTTGGTTACTTTTAAAATCAAGTAATCTGTAAAGTAACTTAGTTACTTTTTAAAGGAGTAATCAGTAATCAGTAATCAGATTACTTTTTCAAAGTAACTGTGGCATCACTGCTGCAAACACAGGTAGGTGTCACCACACAAAGGTGAGTTACTCACAGCACTGGGGGGTCTTCGTTCACAACAGAACATTCGCTGGGACACAGGTAAGTGGTTGCTATAAGCACAGGTCGGTATCACTACACAGAGGTAAGTTACTCACAGCACTGGGGGGTCGTCGTTCACAACAGAGCATTCACTGAAACACAGGTACGTGGTTACTACAAACACAAGTAGGTGTCACCACACAGAGGTAAGTTACTCACAGCACTGGGGGTCTTCGTTCACAACAGAGCATTCGCTGGAACACAGGTAAGTGGTTGCTATAAGCACAGATCGGTATCACTACACAGAGGTAAGTTACTCACAGCACTGGGGATCTTCGTTCACAACAGAGCATTCGACAGTACGGGGCTTCACTCACTTCGGGGCGCTCACTGGCACATAGGGAGGTGGGTTACACCATTCACACGGTTCGGTCTTTATCCGATCATTCCTGTATAGCACATATGAGAGACACAGGACACTTGGAAGCTACTCACTGAACGGGGCTTTACACTCACTCACAGACAGTGGGCTTTCGCTGCAGCGTTGGTGCACCGTACTCCTTCACCCGTCCACTCAAGCTTCTCGGGCGTCGTAGGGACTGATGGGTCTTGTGGCACGGAGCCGAACGCTTCCCGAACTTCCCCTCCTGTTTCCATGACCGGGGTCACGAGTTGGGGCGAACTTTCGTCGAGGCTCCGCACACCACGAGCTTCTGTTGGATAGGTCAATACACATTGCTATGAACCTCAATCCGCACAGTGCACTTCATAGAATACTCACTCCTATCCACCGCTGGGTTTCACCACTGTCCGCTCTTTAGAGGAGTGAAGCTCTCGCTGACACACCCGGGGCCAAAGGCTTAGTTTCTCTCTCTTCGTAGGACTCAGGCCACAACAGATGTTGCCATCTCACGACTCGTCCGAGGCCGGGCAGTTTGGTCGCTACAAGCACAGCATACACACAGCAAGCATAGCGTAAACACCATTACAGTTTTTTCCAATTGCTAACACACAATTTTGCAAACTAGTCTGGTTTTATCAAAAAACTTAACACAATTTACAAAACCACACACCCAAATAGCAAAACACCACATATATCCTGCAAAATGAAGCACTCCAACCTAAACTACATATAACATTATCAAAATCAAACTTTGACACAAATTGGAACACACTTCATTCATATTACCAGATTTTTGTCTAACCAACTACACACAGTTGGGCATAATGAAAAGTGCACTTTTCTTTAGTATGCTTTGCCATAATGCAAAAATATTTGCAGTTACACACACATGCTGTTGAATTTTTTTTTATTTTTCACCAAACAAGTCACAACGCCTCGTCCACATCACAGGCAATATATTCCCTTGCCAGACATCGAGGGAAGAAGCACCTTGAGCGCCTTATCCATCCCTAAATTGCACCAACATCAATCTCATCACATGTCTCCTCCATCGCCTCCAAAAGAGGCATGCGCACAAAGGGCTGGTGGTCATACACCTTCCATATAACTCTTCTATGGGGTTCAAAAATGGCAAGTATGGTGGGAGGTATTGCACGATAAATGTTTGGTAGTCAGCAAACAAGATTTGGACTGGGGCTGCACGATGAAAGCTCACGTTGTGCCATACTACAACATACCGGTTTCTTTGGTCTACATCATTCATACACTCTGATGGTATGAGAATGTTGTGGAGTCTTTCTAGAAATGTAAGAATATGGGCTGTGTTGTATCAAGGTTGCCATGACGGTGGAGGACACCATCCATTTTGGAGATGGCAGCACACATTGTGATGTTCCCACCATGTTAGCCAGGAACATCTATAATGGCTCTGTGGCCAATGACGTTCCTGTGGTCTTTTCTAGTGCTTACATCCTGATTGAAGTGTTAACAATTAACCATTCAGGTGTTTGGGCAGGTGGCACATATATTGGCCATTTAGCTCGTGTAGTGTCATTTTGAATGGTAGTGTTTTGAAAAGGCAAACATGTGACTTTATGTCAGATTGTTGTGTCTTGTGCAGAGAACCGTGTTCAGTGCATTTAAAAAGTGCCATTGTGAATTGCAAAATGTGTGTAAAGCAGAAAATGTGTTTAGACTTTTGGAGACTTGAGAAGAGGTGTTGGTCTCTGTGTGTCAGTTTAAATAGTTGTGCTGTTCATGTCATTTTAGTGTGTTAGCAATTGGAAAAAACTGTAATAAGTGAAACTCACCCACAGCACTCTTGTACACACTTCACGTGATTTTCAAATGGACCTAGCCACCTGGCTTCGACTCCCTCGGGAGGATAGTTGGGCGGTGTTCTGGCCACTGATGAGAATAGGATTTATATTACTCACAGCCCCGGTGTGTTGTTTGTCACTTCTCTGGCTCACCCACGCTTCTTTCTCCCGCAGGGCCACTGATCTATTAGTAGACGGCGTTTCCTACCAAGATGTCTCGTCCGTGTTTCCGGTCGACCCGCGGCTCGCCCACACTTCCCGCTCCGGTGGGGCCAAGGACCTTAAACACAAGAAAGACACACACCAAGCAGCTCCTCTTCTAAGTATTCCACAGTATAACACAACGGCTAGACTCGATGACTCTGTATCTGCCCACTCACGAGTGAAATCGCCCAATAATCCTTCGCCCAGCTGTCTTCCCGTTCCTTATTTCCCCAAGGGAACGATCAAGGCCAGCACAATGCGTCTGCACAGCAGCAACACAACGCACACAAAGTACACAACAAGCACACTGTTTGATGTCTTCAAAGGTCTTTATATCCTCTGTCTCTTCTCCTCATCGGCCTATCAACAACCGCTGCGTAAATTACCCTCACCTGGGCGAAATCAGGCTTGATTTCGTGTTCGGGGAAACCCCGGAAATTCCGGTGTTCAGAGTAATCGTCCGGGCAGAACCATCGTCGGGCGGAACCCGTCTTCCACACTTTTGGTTCCGCCCTCACAAACCGTCACCTGTGACATCAGTTTAGCCCTCTGTTGTGCTCACTGTGTGAAGAGTTTTGCAAACTTGACCAAAGTATTGAGAAATGTGTCCTAGTGTCTGTAAAAACTGTAATAACAACGAAATATGTATTCAAACTCAGGTCAACGAAAGTACTTCTGCCCAGACCACTGCACTACCAGTGGCTCTGATGAGTGAATTTATAAAAAACACAACTGTTCAGATGTAGCCTACACGGCCACAAAAGCTAGTAGTTTAATGATAAGTATTGAAATATATCCAAAATTAATACAAAGAAAATTGATTTTTCTCAAATGAATGCAAGTGGATATGACAAAAATTAATTCTGGGTCTCATAATCCTCTCTGGACATAAATGTAACTTCATACAAATGAATGCAACATCATCATCTACAGGATCCTCTATAAAAGTACATTTAGTCACTTCTTTGCACCTAAGTATGTCATGCTTTACAAGTCATTTCAATTTACAGTTTTAATATTTTGGTTGAAACTATAGTGTAATATATATAATATATAAAGTAGCAAGTTAAAATGACTTGCAGTGGCAATTTGATTATAACTTAAAGACAAAAAAAATGTTTTACAGTGTATGTAATACAAATGTGCACAATGAATGAATTTACTAAATCAACTAATGAGATAGTTACTCATTTAAAAAAGGGCAGGAGTTTACAGAATAAAATCTGCTCCCGACCAGGTTAGGTTCAGAGATAATGTTACTCCGGAAACAGACTATGAGTATAAGTTACCTCTCCTTCTGAAACAGGCTTGATTTACCCCACCGTCTCAGGTTTAACATACCTCTCATTCTGAAATGGAAAACTCCATGGTTTCCCTCATTTCAGGGTTAACAAACTCAGAGTTTTCACTTAACCACCTTTTTGAAATGGGCCCCTGAACTTTTAAACATGTTTTGTTGTTGTTGTTGTTGTTATATCAGGAGATCGTCAAACTTCAGTTGTGATCTGTTGTGTTGCTGTTGTATCTCTGATGATTGTAACTTCAGTTCTGATCTCCTACAATAAACACAAAAACAAACATTAACAGGGTAAATGATCAAGACTGTTTAGTGAAGGTCCTACAGTTAAAATATTAGTCAAACTCTTGCTTAGTATTTTAATGATAAATGAGAGTTGTGTTGTTTTATTTGTAAATCTTTCATTATTGTTACAGATCGGACTGGTGAATATGAAGACGCTTATGATAATACAACATTTCACAAACTAATCACACAGAATAAGGTAAAATAATGATGATCTGTTTCTTTTATTTCAGTGAATCAGATTTGTGTGAATACAGTTTTTATAGATATAAAACCTTGTAAATATTCTATTTAAATTATCTGTGTTCATCTGTTTTTATCTCTGTGTTTTTAAATGCTCAAAATCCACATAATTGAGTTTTTCTCTTTTGTGTTTTCTTACAGAAACCTTACTAATAATGTATTTTGTGTGTTTTCATTTCATCTCTGTATTGTGTTGAGTTTGTTGTGATCCTGAATGTTAATGTATTTTATCAGTTTTGTCCTTTAATCACACCTTTTATGTGCTAGTTGTGTATTCAATTTTAAATCTGTGGTCATAAATTGGTTAACAGATTCTGACTTTGCTGTTTTTACTCTTTAAGTAACTTCAGTGGATGGTTATAAGTAAAAGATATACAGTAAAGCTGAAACATGACTACAGAGATTTGATCTCATTCAGAGCATCAGTGAATATACAGATATAATTCAACACTTTTTAGAGTAAAGACATCAATGGCATCTGTTTTTATTTTATTTTATATTAATTACATTTAATATCATAAAACGTTACAGTTGATATTACAGTTTTTTACGATTGCTATGACACTTTTTTCAATACTTTTAACAAATTTTCTAAACTCTTAACGCACCAACACACCTAAAACACACAACTGGCAAAACAATTAATTTTATCTTCAAAATCACACATTGTAAACTTAACTCTCACACTGTTTACAAAAACACTGTAAATATGTTTCAGAATCAACTAGTTATACCAGATCACCAACACATGTTCTCTTCCAACAAAAACATTTAGTCAATCATAACACAATGTCATGAAAAACACAAACATAAGGTGGAAAAACAAAAACTGCATAAGTTTATGTGTAAGTCTGTCCTTATAGACTGTAGTAGATTATAGACTATAGATCATAGGTTATAGAGTTTTTTTGAAAACTTTTTTATATTTTTGTTTAGTTGGGTTTAGTAAATGCATGTATTATGATTGTTTTGCTGCAGCAATTCAAGACAAAAATGAATCATCCATCTTAGAGTACGTTTAATAAAAAAAGTAGACATAATTGTTGCAGTAAAGAACTTACAGTATTTACAACAGGACATTACTGAAAGATATTCAATATTACTTCCATTTATAGTAAAAAAGTAAAAATAAACAAATACAAACAGAAAAGGCCACTGAAGAATAAAGCAAAAAAGAAAATCTCATCATCTAATCTATTGCGTTTCTATTTGGCCACATGTTCTCATTCACATTACACCTGATTTTCTCTGGCAAGGCATCTTGTGAAGAACATTTTGCCATGTCTCTGACAGTGTTCAGGTGTGATGTCTGGGAATGCACCATCTATTGCATCCAGGTGGGACTGGAGGAAAATCTTCCCCTTGACTTGGTGGTCTTCAGTTGACTTGTGTAGCCATATATCTTATTTTTGTGTTGCTCATATTGTTCCTTTTTCCCACAAGATCAACCTAAAGAGGCCCTCCTTAACACTATTGTATACCATACAGTCATGCAATTGAAAGAACCTGAGTGTGTTTCCTAGGTGGGAATCAGCTGTGATTTATATATTTGCATTGGTACAATAAGTTGTTTTTCAATCCCAATGGAATAAAATACAGGGGATATATTTATATTTTAATTCATCATATAAACAGCTGTTTACTTTGACTATAAGTGAGGTTTAGCACATTATGTTATCTGTTTTGACATGCTGTGTGAAAGCATTTGTAAATTTGACATTTAAAATCTATTGTTTTGGTCTTGTTTAAGCTTGTCTGTAAAAGAAGTTAAAGCATCTTAAATTTGTGTTAATTGTATGCATTTTGTGTTAAACCAACAAGAAATGTGTTAATAGTATAGCTTACACAGGTGGATGTAGTGCTAACTGTGTTAAGAGTTTTGAAAACTTGTTAAAAGTATTGAAAAATCTGTCATAGCAATCGTAAAAAACTGTAAGTATAATTTCTGAATAAGCAGTCACGTGATTAATTGTGTGTTGTATGACCTCTAGTGGTGAGATGAGGAAACTGCATTGAATGTGAGACATCAGAAGATGATATTCATTATATTAAAGTGTGATTTTTAATAAAACTATAAGATTATTGATTTCATTATGTGTTTTTATTTAATACAGCGCAGTTTTTTGTATAAGAAAGTTTCACCTCAGATATCTACATTAGTTCGGGTTGTGAAGACCTTCAGAGGTTTGACATGAGACAGTAGTGAGACAGACTGATCTTGAGAGGCAAACATGTGTCCTCTAAAGAGAATTGTGTTACTGTGATCTTCAGTATATTTTATCATTAGATATCTCATCAAACCTTTTATTTATAAGTAGACAAACTCTTAAAAAGCACCAGCTGGCCCTGATAGAGTTAATAAAACAAATGTAGTTCTAATGTGGGTGGGGCGCTGTCACTGAAAAACAGGGTCCTGAAGCCGCCCACCTGCCAAAATTATCAATTGGTTTCAATACAAACACAATCCAGTAGTGTGGTTTCACTTCACTGATGCTTTGACACAAATTAATATTTAAATGAACTATTGTCGGGACTCTGCCTTGAAGTCTTGTTAAATTTGTATTTTGTCATGGTGGCAGAGTTCTGGCAGTCCCTGGCCTTGTGTGGAGGTTCATGCCTAGTTTTTGTGTTTGGCATGTCCCTCCGGTGTCTTGTCTTTTGTCCCTGCCCCCTCGTTCTCCTGCTTATTGGTAATCATTAGTTTATTCCCATCACCTGTTCCCCGCTCGTTATCTTGTTTGGTTTTCTTATTTAATGTCAGTGTATCTTTAGTTCTGTGCAGGATCATTGTGTTGTGTGCTCGTGTTTCGTGTGCATTCTAGTCAAGCTATCTAGTCATAGTCATAGTCATAGTCATAGTCATAGTCATAGTCATAGTCATAGTCATAGTCTCAGTCTCAGTCTCAGTCTCAGTGTTATCTGTCAGTTTTATGTTTCATGTTGTGCACCCCCTCGTGGGCCTTTGTTTTGTTAAGTGTAAAAATAAAAGTGTTTTCTGTTTTCCCCGACATCGTCTGCATTTGGGTTCATCTGTTCTGCTAATCCTCACAACTATGGCCATTTCTCAATCCAAAGACTGCAGCCTCTTGTCACATTTCTAGGTCACATACGTCATCAAGACATTTTATTTAAGAATATTAACGATTATAAAGTTGACTTTTATTCTTAGTTAATCCTAAATTGTTGTTATATGCTTATAAGTTGGTAATGTAATGCTCAGTCAACTTAGCCTTCATATGTGACCTCAGGAGGATGCAGCCTTCGGATTGACCTTTCTGTCAAATGTATTCATGTAAATGATTGACAGTGTGATATTGCATGTGTTAAAGCTCTTGTATTATGAACCACTAAAGTAAAATGTATTTAACAAACTTACTTGAGAACCTGTTAAACATATCTGATTAAATTATAACTGAACACAATTATTAGTTTCATTAAAGATAAAGATGCTGTAAAAGTCTTTATGATCACAAAGACAAAATATATTTTTTATTTTATATTCAAACAACATTAAACTCAGGACGGCACAAAGTGTTAACATTGATAAAAGTCACAGTTTAACAGTTACTGAGAAAACATGCAGGACTTCAAAGTGATAAAATATTCAGTGAGAAACAACAAGACAACAATATCTGCAGAGATTAAAAAAAACTGATCGTGAGAGGTTCAGTTGTCTCAGTTCTTCAGTTAATGTTCCATTGATATCTTCATCTGACCTTTATATCACATCTTTCTTCATCCTCATTTTAACATCTACTGTGGTTCGTTTGACCTCTGGTTCGGTTGTTTGGTTCATTAGTTTTTTGTTGTGTTTTTTTAACAGTCAAAAGCAGATTGAGGTCTGTGGTTTAGGCAGGCGTTGAGCTCGGGGAATGAAGACTTTTCCCACACGTGGCTCAGGTTCAGCCAAGCAAAAGCTGACATGTTTTCAATTCAGGGGAATTCAAATTATACTCTTTGGTTTTCTCTCTTTCACCCAGTCCCTCTCGGGCTGGATGCTCGACACAGGAAGGGCCTGAGGGCCTCTGGTGTGATTTTCTCCAAATGCTCTGCAGGGCTCTGGAGAGGGTCCGGCGGCATAGGCGCAGCTGTTGCTCGTAGAACCGTGTTGGCCGTCCCGAGTGTGGTTTTCAAACCTGGTATCCCTTCTACACGGCTCCCCATTTTATCTGTATAATTCTCTTTCAGAACACAAGAGGGTGCACATATAACATACTGTAGGTCAGTGGTTCCCAACTCCAGTCCTCGGGACCCACTGCTCTGCATATTGTGCATGTCTCCCTGATTTAACACACCTGATTCAGATCATCAGCTCGTTAGGATAGATTCCATGAACTAAGTGTGTCAGATATGAGAGACATCTAAAATGTGCAGAGCAGTGGGTCCCGAAGACTGGAGTTGAGAACCACTGCTGTAGGTTAAGTAGGTGACATTAAGTATCTGCGCGTGCGTGCGTTTGAAAGGTCAAACAACTTTAATCATTGACCGTTACCTTAGTTAGATTTACTTGTTTTACACTGTTGTTGTTTTAATTGAATAAAGAGGAGCACAATTATAAATGTTCAACAAAATGTTATCTGTAAAGTCGCAAAAAAAGAGCATCAAAGTTTGATTTCACAAATCTTTAACATGATCTCATTCAATATTAAATATACCAAGATTATATTTTCACAGACTGTGTTGCACACTGATCATAAACTAATTCAAAAGGAATATGATAAATGCTTTTAATCTGCTCATGAACAACACGAGCCACAAAGAGACCAACAAACCAAACCAGGATATATGTGAACACTAAACCTGTTAAAATGACGCTGAATGTCAAATAGAAATTATATTCTGAACACACTAAACTACATAAAAAATGCAGAGAGAAGATTTAATCTCTTTTAATACATTCACCACACAACTGATCTGTTTACAGTCTTTAGATTCAAGAAATACAAACACAGCAAAGAAAGAGGAACTTCTGCTTATTTGTGGCTAATGTGTTCAAAGTCTATCTGCTAAAATAAACACTGAAAATGAGCTTACGGAAAACTGAAACGTACAGAAACTCAACGTGATAAAAACTTTGATCAAACTTTTGACAACCTCATAATCTTTCATAGGGCCCAAAATTGCTAGTGATGCCCCTGTCGTTAATGTCATTCTGCCAAAAGAGTTGGATCTAGATTTTGAGATTTTGATTCTTCTTGTATAACAGTGGTCAGGTGATGCTGCTAGGTAGAGGAAGTTGTCTCATATTAACTGAGATGTCTATGTATTTAATTGTTTGTTTATTGTTTATACTGTATGTGCATGGTGGTTTCATACTTCTGCTGCATCTTTTCTCTTGGCTTTATGTTTTGTATTCATTAGGCTTCTTTCTACAGATCCTGCAACTTCACTTCTTGTTTTGTGTTGGACGTGACAACATGTTTAAAAACGCTCCACGCCCTGTTAACTTTAGTCACACTACATGAAGTTTTATTAGGTGATTTTAAACTGGAGTAACAACAACAACACCATTGTGTTTACACTTTTAGTCTTTTAAAGTGTGTGAAGGATTTTAGGGTCAAATATTGAGAAAATGTTTTACACATCTCTTGTATTGTGTTTTTTTATTTCTGATTCAGTTTTTTATTTGTTCGTTTTTTGTTGTGTTTTCTTGAACACAGATTGATGTCTGTGGTTTAGTGATCTGTGTTTTCTGAGATCACAGTCACCTGATCTCAGTCCAACATCTCTATACTGTATATACAACATCATTTCACACTTATCTTATACATGGCTTCATACTCCAGTAATATCAAGTTGATTGTGTAAGTGTGTTGCTATGCAGTTACCGGCTGTTCTAGGTGCTAGCTAAGTTTTTTTTGCGTTGTCACCAAATGATTGCTTTCTGGTTCAGAACCAAGATGATCACAACTACTTTGTGATTATATTACAAACATCATAGACACCTGATCTCAGTCCAACATCTCCATATAAACAATATGTATTTACATTCATAACAAATAGGACAAATTCATCTTTATGGATGCAGACAGGGTACTAGACTTTATTCTGTAATTAAAACCATTGGTAATTTTTAGGTGCTATGAGAGTTTAAGGGGCTTTCACCTCATCACAGGCTGCATCCCAAATGGCACACTATTGCCCTATGCCCTTTTCTCAAAGAAGATAAAAACTCTTGATGTGCAAACTATGGAGAGACATCCACAATTGCCTCATACTTTGGCCGAAATACACTTTGGCGAAGAGATCTAAAAAACTTCATTTTCTCTTTATATGAAGTGGCTGAAGATCCCATAAATTGTGGATTATAATGGTGTTTGGAAAATGGGCTGGCTTGTTTAGCACATCCTACAGTAAACAATTAAACAATTGTGAAAAGTGCTATTTAAATAAAAATGTAATTGAACTTTAGGTTTAAAAATGGTGTTCATACCAAACTCTTATCAGCCTGCATGAAGTCAAACACACTTACATTTTTGCCAGTCTTTTAATTTCATTGCCCAAACCCTGAGTGTATGGTTTGTGGTTTTGTCTTTCATTTCATATTTTGATGGCACTTCCTGTTGTGTCTTCTGCAATTGTGTCTAGTTGTGTCTTGTTAACATTTGTTTCTTTTAGTTTGGTATATGTACCATCTGTATATGTGTAATGTAGTTGCATTAAGCAAGCAGAGGCAGAATTGTAAACAGAGTGCAGTATTTAATATATAAAAGTAGTGATGTTACATTTGAAGCGAGGCTTCGGAGCTTGTGTCGAGCAAAAGTGGGCGTGTCAGATGAAGCTTTGATTCGAAGCTTGTGTTGTTAACGTTGAAATCACGTGACCAATGACAAACGAAGCTTCACTTTCTGCTCAGTCACGTGCGCGCTTCGCTTTGCGTGTCAGAAGGTTCGAACTCTAGAGGTTTTTTATGAGTTATTTGCCTTATTCACATTTTGGTCCCACATACTATTGTATATATAGTATTGTATTTACTTATACTTGTGTGCGCGTGTGTTATTATGTGCGTGTGAACATTATTCTGTACAATACAGCATTGAATCATGTGAAGGTTAACTCAAACTGGAATTTATTGCCACCCTTTAATGAGAAAAAATGGTCAATACATTTATTTTATTGACCATTCACACACATGTTGTCTAAGCTTTATTTGTACACATAATATTAATATTCATCTGAATTTCATCAGCTTGTTGCTTCACTGACGGAGTTTTTTCCAGAAGCAAGTGCTATATGTTTTATTAACCAAAAGATGGCACTGTTTTCGACACCCTCGTTGAGGCTTCGAATCATGGTTCGAAACAGTAAGGGAAGTATCGGTGCTTGATTCGATGCTTCATTTACCCATCACTACATAAAAGTAAATCCAAATGAACCAATACAAAACATAACCCAAAAACAAATACGGGGACCACAGACAGAGAGAACATTATGTGTAACAATCACTGACATCAGACAAGACAAACACTGGGGTTAAATACACTGGGAAATGAGAAACACCTGAGGGAACAATCAGCACGCAGACCAATGAAACAAAAGAACTACAAAACATGGCAGACACAGACAAAACTTCAAAATAAGAGACATACACAGGGGAACACAGAACAGACTCATGACAATATGTTTGTGTCACACTCCTGAATGTTTGCTCATTCCTTTATGTTTTACATTTATTTAAAGCTGTCATATACTGTAGATTGTGTCTCTTCACTGCATGTTTTTTTGTGGTGGATGTGACAACCCGTTTGAAACCCGCCTCTCCAACTCCAGTCAACTTTAGACACGATATACAACATTAAGTTTCAACATTACGCTTTTTGAAAACATGTTTCATGTTTGAAGTCAACAATTTTCATAAAATGTTTTACACATCTCTTGTGTTGTGTTTGTGGACTCTGGTTGGTAAGTTCACTTTCTTTCTTTACTTATTTAAATCAACATTAACTGCTATATTTCATGTAAAATATTCATCTCAAAACATAAAAATAATAATATTGTAAATCAGCATCCTTTTACTACAGAGAGCACAAATAATAATCATGTAGATGTTCAAACAGTTGTTGACCAAAGTAAAAAACAACTTATAAAATTATAGTCAGTGCAAACAAGTGCAAACAAACAAACATATGGTGAATAGAATAATTGTAAAGAAAAACATAAGTAATAAGATGTTCACTTTATCGGTCAGATAAAGTCAGAAAAAAATAACTCATGAGAAAACAGATAATGTTTTAACTATTAGTTCAGATATGATTATTTTGTTAACATTACTAAATGAATTAGTTAACATGAATCCCATTAAAAGTAAAAAAGTATATTTAAACTTTGTCATTTCCTATACAACGAACATTAATGTTTCTCTAATAAACTCTATTTGTGTTGTTCAGGTGTGTTTGGTGCTGAAGTGAAGTCAGTGTCAGTGATGGAGGGACATTCTGTTACTCTAAACACTAATATTACTGAAATAAAGAGAGGTGATGAGATCGAGTGGTGGTTTGAAAAAATCCGCATTGCCAGAATCAAGAGATCAGTCAACATCAACCCTACATATGAACATAAAAATAACAAGACTCAGAGATTCAGAGACAGACTGAAGATGAACAATCAGACTGGAGATCTCACCATCATAAACATCAGATCTGAACACTCTGGACTTTATCAACTTATAGGAAATCAAGAGACAGACAAGAGATTCAATGTTACTGTTTATGGTGAGTACAATATTTCTGAATCATTTGAACTTCAGTATTTGTATTCAGTTTTTGAATTACCAAACTCTTTATCATAACTACAACTAATAATATTTCACCATGACTTTATTTATTGATTTTCACGAATCATGATCACAAAAAAACTCTCACATCTTACACTGACAAACATAACAACACTTATATTAAACAGTTGATTTATTCACTTTCTGTGATTTTCTTTATATTTTAAGTTTCTCCTACTGTCAGTATCACTGAGTCAACACAAAATACATCAGGTATAAACAATGTCTTCATGTTGTGTAACACTTTACACCAAATATAACAAATATAAGCTGTTAGCAACTAAAGATGTTTCAGCTCTGATGTGTTTTTTACATTTTCTTAAAATGTTTGGGGGTCAAAAATCTAAATCTAAAACAGTGTTTGTATTTTTTTAATCATTTGAATAATTTAATAATTTTTGTGATCTTTAGATATTCTGAGCAAATATGAAATCTGTCAACCTGATAAATGTAAGAGAGTTTTCTCTTGTTCATCTTTAAACTGAATAAACTCTTACAGATGTGTTGTTGTTGTTGTTGTTACATCAGAAGATCTTCATACTCCATCAGGAGGACTACAGTCAGGTCATATGGTTGTCATGTGTTGTGTTGCTGGTGGATGTCTGATGATTGTAGCTTCAGTTCTGATCTTCTGGATCTACAGGAAACACAAAAACAAACATCAACAGGGTAAATGATCAAGACGGTTTAGTGATGGTCCTGCAGTTCAAACATCAGTCAAGCTTTGTCTTTTAATGATGAATGAGAGTTGTGTTGTTTTATGTGTATTTTGTCATTATTGTTACAGATCGGACCAGAAAAGATGAAGACACTTACATTGATACAACATTTCACAAACTAATCACACAGACAAAGGTAAAAAAAGTTGATCTGTTTGTTTCATTTCAGTGAATCAGATTTACATCTGTGCTACATTATCACCTTGTGTGTGTATTATTTTTAAATAATTCAATGACCCGTCATCAATTATTCCATACACCATATATTGACTATTTGTACCCTACTGAAAATAAGCTGGTAGCTGGTTTTAGCTGGTTTACGCTGGTCCTCCAAGCCTGACAAAGATGGTCATACTGGTGGGCCAGCTGGTCTTCCAGCCTGACCAGCTAAGTCCAGCCTGACCAGCTTAAAATGTGACCAAAACACAGCTAGACCAGCTTCCTACACCAGCAAAACCAGCTAAAACCAAGCTGGAGACCAGCTTAATGCAGCTTACCAGCTTATGCTGGTCTTAGCTGGATTTTTCAATAGGGTATGCAATAACTTTAAAGGAAAACACCACCGTTTTTCAATATTTTACTATGTTCTTACCTCAACTTACCTAGTGTACACTTAATCTTTCTACAGCAATTTGTGAATGTGTTAGCATTTAGCGTAGTCCCATTCATTCCTTAGGATCCAAACAGAGATGACTTTAGAAGCCACCAAACCCTTCCATGTTTTCCCTATTTAAAGACTGTTACACAAGTAGTAACAACAGTAAGTATAGTGCCACAAAATAAAACGTTTGTTTGGATCCTAAGAATGAATGGGGAAAAGCTAAATGCTAACACATTCACGAGGCGCTGTACAAAGATTAAAAGTGCACACATTAAAAAAATATAGGGATGTATTAATTTGTCTAAGCTGAGGTAAGAACAAAGTAAAATATTGAAAATGATGGTGTTTTCCTTTATGTCAAAACTACACTCTAAAAACAATTCGTAAAAAAACGGACAAAGTACTGTGTAAATATGAAGGAATTTTCCGTATTTATGTTTTACAGGCATTTATCTGTTTTTTTAATAACATGTTGCATTATGGGTACAATAACTCCTGCTGCAATCTTTCACTTTTGCCTCTCTATCACCATCTCTGTTTGAAACCTAAAATTACAACTTGCTTGCAGTTATTTTCTAACATGGATGATGTTTAACTTCTAAACAAATGCTGTCAGAACAAGATCCAAGTGTTAAACTATTCCAGCATCGACACACGTGATTTAGTAGACAAATCTTCTTTCTGATGTGACGTGTAAGTCAAATGGATATTTACCAAAACATTTATCACATTAAATCTACAGTTTGTGTTTGTTTTAGATTCATTTGAAGTCACCACTATGGTGATTAGTGTTCCCTTTAGTTAGCCTTTTGTCCCTTGACCTTCACAGAACTGACTCTGCTCTGTTAGCATAACAACAGTGTTTTTGCTTGTAGCAATTACAACTTGTTTGTTGCTTGAGGAAGGAGAATTGTTTATGTTGTCATCTAAGCTTGATTGTTTTTATGTTTTGCTGCCTAACATTTAA
This sequence comes from Misgurnus anguillicaudatus, assembly GCF_027580225.2. Taxonomy (NCBI): domain Eukaryota; kingdom Metazoa; phylum Chordata; class Actinopteri; order Cypriniformes; family Cobitidae; genus Misgurnus; species Misgurnus anguillicaudatus. Next base: position 35,396,772 of record NC_073359.2, on the reverse strand, counting down.
ATATGAAATGATAAAATAAAGATGATGACCTGAAATGTATAAAAGTGACACTCTATGCTGATCTAAAAACACACTGTATTGAATAAGATTGCTGCAAATGTGTCAGCTGTGGTTTTTGCTTCAGAGATATCAACACTTTGGATACACATCTCAACAATGGTGAGAGTAAATGTTAAGAAAGAGCTTTCTACAATCCAGGTACCCAGCATGCATTGCGGCATGAAGCTTTGTTGTTGATTGTCACCATTGTTGCGTTTCATAGGCGGATTGAAGTGTCCCTAAAGACTACGGAAAATGTTCTGTAAATCTACGGACAATGTTCTATAAATCTACAGAATGTTCAGTTTTTGAATAAACGGAAATTTCTGTAAACATAACGGAAAAGGTACCGGTAATTTTCTGCCAGGACATTATCCGTTTTTTTACGGATTATTTTTTTAGAGTGTAAACAAAAGATTCATAAGTGAATAGTGATGTTAGGTTCTTGAACGAATCGTTCTTTTGAGCCGGTTCTCAGGAAGTAACCGGTCGAACCGGTTCACAAATCGAACTGAATCAAACGTTAGTTTTGGGCATAGGTTCCGGGTTGATGACGCAGGACGCACAGCCGAAATAGCACGTGGGACTTAAGAACCGAAAGAAGTTTGTCGATGATTGCCGAGGCGAGGATTGCCGACGATTCTGACGGATGAGTTGCTGACACTGCGTGTGAATCATCGAGGATTTGAATGAGCCTGAAGCGCGAAGTTTCTTTTTTTTATTAGTTTCTTGATATGCTTGTTTATTAAAAAGCTTTAGTTTGGGTACGATTTATTGTGCATGCAAATCATATTGTAGTTGTTTAAGGAAGACCAATGAGTTTAACACACAAGTGTATTTATTATTTATACTTACACATCCGCAATTGTACATCACTTTTAGGAATCTTATTCAAGTTGTAGGCTTGTCAAAACTGGTCAGTTGTATCTGGCATTTATTATTTATCATCCGCGATTGAAACTGTGACCACAAACATTACTAACTTCTTGTGAATGAAAGGCAATAAAACAGCTAAATACCTTCACAAAAACAACGGGGTTTTTTTTATGTTTTAATGTGTTGACACAAACGACTTTATTTGAATGTTTCATTGATACAGTAAATGCGAAGTGATGTCATTTCTTGATGACGTCAGGAACCGGTGAATCGGCTTTTTGAACCGGTTCAATGAGCCGAACTGTCCGAAATGAGCCGGTTCGCGAAAATGAATCGGACTTTGCATCACTATAAGTGAAGAGGTTTAATAACAGTACTGAGTTAATGTTAAAATCGCCATGAAACTGAAGTATCAATTGCCTAATTTTCCCCGTGGTGATGTGTATCCGGTAAAACCGGCCTCTGAAATGAAATAAGGCAGGGCTGGATTTGAATTTATCCATCGAGATCTGATTGGATCATTTGAAGTTGGGACTCGTGTTGCTAATTGCTAATTGCAGCGATCTTCTCCCGGACCCCGCCCACCTGCCATACATTATGACTGGAAGTAAAGAGAAATCGTTTTGAGGAGGGGAGGAGATTTGCATTTTTGATTAAAGATTATGAGGGCACATGAGTTTTTAAAAATTAATGAAGCTCACAGATAAATCATTTGTAAAAAAAATACCACAATTTTACAAAACAAATTACAGTTTTTTATTTTACTTTTCATTGCAACTTTAATACCTAAGCACATATTGCAATACAATATCTTTATATTAATGCTCTCACACTTATTTTGCTGCCAGTACTGCACTTATAGGCTATCTGTTGTATAAGTCACAAAAGGGAGGTAAATAACAAGAAATACACATTTTTACACCATCTTGCTGTTAAAGTTTCTTTAGTCATTTTGACATTCATACATGTTGAACCACTGTAGTGAATCCACCCTTTAATTTGTTAATCCATCTTTATCTGTGTTTTTAATGCTCATAATTCTCATGATTGAGATTTTCTCTTTTGTGTTTTCTTACAGAAATCTGAAATAACAGAAGTGGTTTACACATTTTACACCATTAACACAGATCAAACTCCTCTCTTATCTTAATAATAATGTACCGTGTTTTTATTTCTTTTCTGTATTGTGTTGAGTGTGTGATTTTGAATGTTAATGTATTTGGTGTGTTTTGTCCTTTTACCACACCTGTATGTGCTTGTTGTGTATTTAATTTTTAATCTGTGGCCATAAATTGGTTAATAGTTTCTCAGTTTGCTGTTTGTACTCTTTTAGTAACTTCAGTAGATGTTTATATAGACAGTAAATTATATACAGTAAAGCTGAAACATGACTGCAGAGATTTGATCTCATTCAATTCATTTTAAAATTCATATTTATTTATATAGCACTTTTCACAATTGTTAAATTGTTTCAAAGCAGCTTTAAATAAGTAGATGCAAGAGGAAACACTGAAAAATCAATAGACAACATAAGCAGCAGAATACAGCTGCTAAGATTAAACCGTACTAGTGAGCGTAGTAATAACATATATAATGTAACGTATAGAAACAGGTGCTAAGTTAAGCCAATGTTAGCTGACTCCCTATAGGGGCTGAAAAAACATCTTTCAAACGCAAGAGCATCAGTGAATATACAGTTATAATTCAACACTTTAAAGAACAAAGACATCAGTGGCATCTGTTTTTTAGATTTATTTTATATTAATTACATTTCTATCATGAAACTCATCAGTTGATATTAAGTGTAATTTCTGTATAAGCCGTCACGTGATTAACTGTGTGTTGTAGTGGTTAGATGAGGAAATTGCAGTGGATGTGAGACAGAAGATGATATTCATTATATTATGGTTTAGTATTATGTTATTTCAAATAAAACTATAAATTATTGATTTCATTATGCCATTGTGATTATATTTAATAGTTTCACTTCAAATATTTAAAGTAGTTAGGGTTGTGAAGACTTTCAGATGTTTAACATGAGACAGTAGTGAGACAGACTGTGTTGTGATGGTGGGCCCTTAATCAAGGCACTTTAATTATGAAGGTATATTTGGTGCAAAACAACTGCACACCTGTGACAGTGGAATTTGTATTTGTAGGGATTATCCACACATGTGTATCAGTAAATTTGAAGTCACAGATGAAGATTTGCAAACTTGTAGATTTTTTTTCTTTCCCTCAAATACAACATAACAGTTAAACATTCACAAATCCTTCAGCGCAGCTGCACAAATCCCATTTTACAAATCACAGATTAAGAAACTCACAAGCTCACATTTTTTGCTACAATTGCTGCAGCAAATATGGTGCAAAACCCACTTGAACACCCGCACCAAAGAATGTGAAGTCACACACAAACCCTGTACATTCGCAAATCAGTCTGTGCATCTGTGCGATGAGAGCTGCATGTGTACAAAAAAAAATTTTCACAAATATTTTTTTATTTTTGAAACATTTTCCAGCACAAACACAAGCACACAAATACAACTGCTCGAATCCGCTGCCACGAGTCTCAAACACTCTTTTTTGTGTGCTCTCTGTTTTGCACCAAATATCTCGAGATAAATGGTGCGAAAGTGATTTGTATACCTGTAGGCTATGTTCAGCACTTTCCACCAGGTGGCGCCCGACACTCACTGAAGCAGAGTTTATTAATTACCAGCAATGTTTCAGCAAGGTAAATCGCCTTTATCAAGGTATTATTTTCACCAAGTGGAGAAAAATATAAATGGGAGTGCTAATTATACACAGATGAAGGTAATTACATACAATATTCCAATGATTCATTAGTAAACAAAATATAAGTTCCATAAATTTCAAACCATCAATATAAGTATATTAAAAAATACAAGCAGCAAATACCTACATATAAATAAGATACCAAATGATGTAAATTCATTTTTAATATCATAATACCTATAAAAACAACCCAAATCAAAATCTTCTTTTAAACCATGTGTGGCCAATGTTCGCATTTAATATACCTAAAAGGCCTCCTGTCTAAGTAAAAATTGGTCCAACACACCTCACCTTCTAGATGAAAATCCCCTCTCAATTCCTATATACAATAATGAAGTTATAGGATGATTAAGTTCAACAAAATGCAGTGCTAATGGAAGGTTCATATTTCTGCATATTATTGCATGATGTTTCACGATGCGTGTTTTATACTCTCTATTTGTTTTCCTACATATGATTTTCAACAATGACAGTGTTAAAGTGGTTTCTGTTGGTATAGATGGAGAAGAGAGGTCCGATCTAACTAATTTATCTCCTGGATTACATTCACCTATATTCAGTTAGCCTATGTTTACTTTACTGACACAGCAATGTGCCCAGGATGGTAAAATAATTATTTCAATGTATTACTAATAAACAACACAAGTCTTGTGCATACTGACATGGTTTGACATCTATAGTTATTTGATTGTTTTTTTTTCTGATATGTTAGAAGTCATGTATGTAGAGCAGAGAAATAAGACATTTTTTCCTGGGATGCATGCCCTAGAAAAATACATATGGACCTCTGTATTTATAAAATCCTCTGTACGGCCCTGCTCATGACAATAAGAATCCACTCTCAATAGTGTATTACGAGCTGTAGGTTTTTTAATCGGATCCCTATATAAACAATTACGAGCTACCCACAAGTCTAAAAAGCTGATTTGATTTGGGTTAGCATCCAGGGTAAATGTTAAGAAATCAGAACAACTGTTTAGGTAATAATAAAAACAATTTAGTTGTTCAGTTACCCGATTCAAAAAGACAGAAATAATCATCCAAATTAGTATATTAGAAGAAAAAGTATGTGTGTATTTGCTGCTTGTATTTTTTAATCTACTTGTGTTGATGGTTTGAGATTTATGGAACTTATATTTTGTTTGCTGGTGAATCATTGGAATATTGTATGTGATTACCTTCATCTGTGTATAATTAGCACTCCCGTTTATATTGTTCTCCACTTGGTGAAAATAATACCTTGATAAAGCCGATTTACCTTGCTGAAACATTGCTGGTAATTAATAAACTCTGCTTCGGTGAGTGTCGGGCGCCGCCTGGTGGGAGGTGCTGAGCATGGCCTACAGGTGTGCAGATCACTTTCGCACCATTTGTCTCGAGATATTTGGTGCAGAACGGAGAGCACACGAAAAAGAGTGTTTGAAACTCGTAGCAGCAGATTCAAGCAGTTGTATTTATGTACTTGTGTTTGTGCTAGAAAATATTTCAAAAATAAAAAAATATCTGTGAAAATTTTTTTTTTACACACATGCAAATCTCATCGCACAGATGCACAAACTGATTTGCGAATGTACAAAATTTGTGTGTGACTTCACATACTTTGATGCAGGTGTTCAAGTAGGTTTTGCACCATATTTACTGCAGCAATTGTAGCAAAAAACGTGAGCTTGTGAGTTTCTTAATCTGTGATTTGTAAAATGAGATTTGTGCAGCTGCACTGAAGGATTTGTGAATGTGTAACTGTTGTGTTGTATTTGAGGGAAAGAAAAAAAATCTACAAGTTTGCAACTCTTCATCTGTGACTTCAGGTTTGCTGATGCACATGTGTGGATGATCTCTGCGGATGCGGGTTCCGCTGTCACGGGTGTGCAGTTGTTTTGCACCAAATATACCTTCATATTTAATCTACTTGCTCCCTGGGCGCTGGGATAGCTGCTCACTTCACCTGGTGTGCAGTGAAAACAACTTTTACTTTAATAAACCATTGTAAATTTCTCTGAGTAAATGTGCAACTATAGATATGAAATGAAAATTATGTCTTACTATGGGAAATGTTTCAACTCATATTGTAATATTATAATGTTTTATTATCTGTTTTATAACCAGTGAATACACGTGAATACCATTTATAACCATATGGAAATGCAGTAATTATTCAAAATATAAATGTGTGTTTATATGATCCATGCATGTCCATGTAAATATAATGAGTATTTTACTGAGTATTGATTTAAATCACTAAGAAAGGCTTCAACTAACTTGAATTCAAAAACTTTGAGTCAAAACCTTTGGCCACCCTTGCACTAGAATGCTATTATATTAAATATATTCTTATAGCTACAATTCTGTGTTTTTCACTTTGTTACTTTTGAAGAATAAAAACTGTGTTTTACTGCAAATACAGATCTTCTAAAAGTCTTCAGGATCACAAAGACAAAATATTATTCTTACTTTCCTGTCGTTTATATTTAATGATTCAAACAACATTAAACTCATGAAGACACAAAGTGTTTATAGTGATAAAAGTCAAAGTTTAACAGTTACTGAGAAAACATGCAGGAGTGATAACAACATTCAGTGAGAAACAAGACAACAAGAGATGTGGGGATTAAAAAAGATGACCGTGACCACAAACCTATAAACTAAAATAAAGATGAGAGGTTCAGTCATCTCAGTTCTTCAGTTAATGTTCCACCCAGATCTTCATATGATCTTTATCTTACATCTCTTCATCTTTTAACATCTACTGTGGTTCATTTGACTTCTGGTTCAGTGTTTAGGTTCATTCGTTCAAGTGATTTTAGACATTGAGTAATGCAACATCTCTGTTGTGTTTAGTTTAGTACAGATCACATCTAGCCTTTCTCGTCTGGGTGTAAGGTTTTGTCTTGTATTTTCTTGTATTTTGTGTATTTTTGTTATTTGTACTTGTATTTTGATTCTCTGCTCTGTTTGGACTTTTATTTTGAAACTCATCATGCCATGTCACGCTTCACACTTCCTGTTTGTTTTGGTATATAAGTCACTTCCTGTTCATAGTGATGGGAGAAACGAAGCTTTTCGAAGCTTCGAATCAATTGAACCAATTGCTTCGAAAATTGATTCAGTTTTTCGAAGTAGTTCGAAACCCACACACGCTGGCGACCCCTGCAGGTCAAATTAGTGTAAAAGCAGATGTGTCCACACATTTTACACTTTTTTTTTACAAAATAATAGCAAGATTTTTATTAAAATATGTTAAAAAAAAGTATTTAACTTAATTTAGACATAATTAAAAGTGTATTATGTGTTTTTAGTTTTATTTAGGGCAAACAAATGATTAAAACTAACTACCCTTTTAATTATGCAAATGTTTGTCATTAAATCTGTGTATAAACAAAAAGTAGACAAAATGGCAGTGTAATTAGTCAGAAGGATAAATGTTTTATGAACTTTTATAATAAAACTGACCCGAGTTCACCGAAACATATTAAACACTGGTCATGTGATCAACTCCCCCTAGTGGTGAACCATCGGATTTTCGAAACGTTTCAAAACAGTTATGACGTAATGAAGCCTCGTTTGCTAAAATCACGTGACTTGGGCAAGTTTGAAACAAGCTCCGAACCACTGATTCGAAACAAAAGATTCGTAAATGTTTCGAAGCCTCATGAAGCAGTGCTTCGAAAACGACCATCACTACCTGTTCACCTGTTCCTGGCTGATTAATGCTTAGCCCAACCACCCCGTTTCCCTGTACTCTGTTCCCTGTATTCTGTTATCTGTATTCTGCCTGTTTACCTGCCTGTGTTTGACCCGTGCCTGTATATTTGGATTTTTGATTGAACTCTGCCTGCCTTGACCTTGTGCCTGTTTTGGATTACGTTTTTGGATCACCCTTGATGGATATGTTTGCTGGCCCTTTTTGGGATTTTTCAAATAAACACCTTTTGCAAATGGATTCGCTTTCTTCATCGCTTTCATCAAAGCACACCACGTTACAGATTAATCAGCCTAAACCGGAATCCAGCAGAGGTTGGAAATTTCCCACCAGCAGCATGACTCCACCTGATCGACTTGTTTGTCTGCGCCAAGGTAACCGGCCTATTGAGGAGTTTGTAGAAGAGTTTTGTGAACTACAACATCAGGTAGATTTCAAAGACTCTTTCCTGAAAGATATTTTTTACTGTGGATTAGATCGCAACATTTCCTGTTCTATGCCACTCCATACACCACACTGGACTTTAGAACAGTATATTGATCATGCTCTGTGTTTGTGTGGCTTACCATTCACTGTGGGTGTTGGGGATGCACCTCCAGTGAACATTCACAACACACCAAGCCAAGTAATGCCTGTTGTGTCCAAGCCTGATCCTAAAATGGCTGCCACCATGCTTGCTCCTAAAATGGCCGCCACCATGCTTGCTCCCAAAATGGCCGCCATCCTGCCTGTGCCTAAAATGGCCGCCATCCTGCCTGTTCCCAAAATGGCCGCCATCCTGCCTGTCTCTGCACCTGTTTGTGAGAGAGCTACCATCATCCCTGCACCTGTTTTTCAGAGAGCCATCGTCACCACCACACCAGCACTTAGGAGGGCTACCGTTCACCCTGCACCTGTCATAAAGATGGCCGCCATGCCTGAACCAACGACCACAGAGGTATGTTCCATTGACTTAATACTCCCTGAATTTGCAATAGCCCTGTGGTGCGTCTGGTCTGCCTTCTGCTTTGTTGTTCCCGAGGTTCCTCAAGGCCCTGCATCTGAACCATCGGAACCATCTGATCTGCCCGACTCATCTGATCTGCCCGACTCATCTGATCTGCCCGACTCATCTGATCTGCCCGACTCATCTGTTTCGTCTGATCTGCCTGATTCACCGGTCCCGTCTAATTCATCCGATTCACCTGGCTCAAAGGACTCATCTGGTACACCATCTGGGACATCGCCACCTTTGACAGTGGAAGCTTTCCCAAGTTTTTTTTGGGGGGGGGTAGTACCCGGACACAGGAAGGAGGAAGAGGACACCAAGACGGAGGCCGAAGTGTGCTCGGACCCTTCCTCTCCTTGTGTTCCAGGTCTATTCCTGCCCCATGATATAGCTCCAAGCCTGCCCAATGATCCTGGTCCAAGCCTGCCCCATGACCCAGGTCCAAGCCTGCCCCATGACCCAGGTCCGAGCCTGCCCCATGACCCAGGTCCAAGCCTGCCCCATGACCCAGGTCCAAGCCTGCCCCATGACCCAGGTCCAAGCCTGCCCCATGACCCAGGTCCAAGCCTGCCCCATGACCCAGGTCCAAGCCTGCCCCATGACCCAGGCCCGCATCTGCCCCATGACCCAGGCCCGCATCTGCCCCATGACCCAGGCCCGCATCTGCCCCATGATCCTGGACCATCCTGGCCTCATGACCCAGGACCTCTCCTGAACTGCCCTGCCATTGCCAAGAGGTCCTGGCCTGCCCGCCCACCCTCTATTGGACTTGATAATTTGAATGTTGGGCTCCGGGAGTCGCCCTTTAGAGGGGGGGTTCTGTAAGGTTTTGTCTTGTATTTTCTTGTATTTTGTGTATTTTTGTTATTTGTACTTGTATTTTGATTCTCTGCTCTGTTTGGACTTTTATTTTGAAACTCATCATGCCATGTCACGCTTCACACTTCCTGTTTGTTTTGGTATATAAGTCACTTCCTGTTCACCTGTTCCTGGCTGATTAATGCTTAGCCCAACCACCCCGTTTCCCTGTACTCTGTTCCCTGTATTCTGTTATCTGTATTCTGCCTGTTTACCTGCCTGTGTTTGACCCGTGCCTGTATATTTGGATTTTTGATTGAACTCTGCCTGCCTTGACCTTGTGCCTGTTTTGGATTACGTTTTTGGATCACCCTTGATGGATATGTTTGCTGGCCCTTTTTGGGATTTTTCAAATAAACACCTTTTGCAAATGGATTCGCTTTCTTCATCGCTTTCATCAAAGCACACCACGTTACACTGGGTTGTTATTTAGCAATATTCAGAAAATGGTTTACACATGTCGTGTATTCTGTTTGTGTTTGTGGACTCTGGTAAGTTAACTTTATTTCTGAATTTATTTAAAACAAAATGACTTGCTTTCTTTCAGATAAAATATTTAGATTTAAATCCCAAAACATAAAATATATTGTAAAATCTGTAACTTTTTATGACAGAGAGCACAAATAATAAAAACATTAGTTTAAAAGTATAAAATATTAACTTTATTGGTGAGTTCCATACCAAAAACCTATGAGAAAACAGCCACCGTTTGAACTAGTTCAATATATGATGTATTTGTGCTCCTGTTGTAAAGTTATATTTTAATAAGATCTCATTGGTAACACTTTACAATAAGGGATCTGAGCTCTGAATTTTAGCCCAAACCCATAGTACTCCTCTTTACCTGGGATAGATTAAACCTGAGACTGAGGTGATGGGGTGGAGAAGGGATGCTGCCAAAAAAAGTATATTTAAACTTTGTTGTTTCATATACAATGAACATTAATGTTTCTCTAATAAACTCTCTGTTTGTGTGTGCAGGTGTGTTTGGTGATAAAGTGAAGTCAGTGTCAGTGTATGAGGGTGATTCTGTTACTCTACACACTAATATTACTGAAATACAGAAAGATGATGAGATCAAGTGGAGGTTTGAAGAAATCCGCATCGCCAGAATCAAGAGATCAGTCAACATCAATCCTACATATGAAAATAATGATGAAACTCAAAGATTCAGAGACAGACTGAAGATGAACAATCAGACTGCAGATCTCATCATCACAAACATCAGATCTGAACACACTGGACTTTATCAACTTTTTATTGCAGATAAAGCAGTCAAGAATTTCAATCTCACAGCTTATGGTGAGTAGAGTATTACTGAATCATTTGACCTGCAGTATTTGTATTCAGTTTTTGAATTACCAATTGGCGTGACCCTTTAGCTATCTCGGGTCTGCTCCGACCTGTGACACAAATGCTTCATTTTGACACGTGTTTGTGGCACTTTGAGTGCAGTGTTGCATTTTGAAGGAGATGTGTGCTATTTTGCATTTTGTGTGTGCAGTTTTGAGAATTGTAGAGTTTTGAAAAAAGGAGACTTAGTTTTGAAAACGTGTGTAAGCAATTGGTAAAAACTGTAATTGATTTACTGATCACTTACCTATTTTACCAATCACTGCTTTACTTTACAGTATAGGCCTATAAATAGGTCAAAGGTCAGATTACCTGTTTTGTCAATCTGCACCCCACCCCCTGCCAATTCCTGGACCGAGACCCCACACACAATTTATTGTATTCTACTATAAAGAATATACTTTTGGTTTACATGTTTATAGTTTTGTTGTATATAACAGTAATGTTTGGACTAATAAATATTTTCTGATTCTACATTGCATTGGTGTTTCCAGTGTACTTGTTACCCCTCTCAGCAGATTACTTTCACTGTAGAACATTGTATTGAAATGTAGATATAAGCCTATGAAAGACCAAAGAGCTTTAGATTTAGAACAGCAGTGTTTACATAGTATATCCAAACATTTATTATTATGAAAGAAGTGTTGGCCATTTGATGCAAATGCTTCATTTTGACATGTGTTTGTGGCATTTTGAATGCAGTGTTGCATTTTGAAGGAGAAATGTGCTATTTTGCATTTTGTGTGTGCAGTTTTGAGAATTGTGTAGAGTTTTGAAAAAAGGAGACTTAGTTTTGAAAACGTGTGTAAGCAATTGGTAAAAACTGTAAAATCACATTTATTTTCTTTAATTGTTATTTTAAATTCTCATGTATCTTTGTGTTTATTGTGATATTATCGTGTATCTCTTATTTTTACATTTTCTTTTTTATATATTGTTTTCTCATTTCTGTGTAAAGCACTTTGAATGACCTCTGTTTATGAAATGTGCTATACAAATAAACTTGCCTTGCCGTGTGTGTGTGTGTGTGTGTGTGTGTGTGTGTGTGTGTGTGTGTGTGTGTGTGTGTGTATGCCATCAGAGAAGTTGATCAAATAATCCAAGGCATTGCAGATATGTGCTAATTTATCTTTGTCTAAAAAAATACAAGTTAACAAACACTATAGAGCTTAAATCAACTGAAGCTTTTATTCTGATCTGTCTTTACATGGCTTGCCATCCACTTAACACAATGCAGGTGTTTTTAGTAATAAAATTAGAAAAATTGTCACTGGGAGAGACTTAAACAATGCTTAAACAATGCCAACATCATATGTCTGAATAAACTGCATAAAATTAATGATAAAAAAATAAGTTTGTGATGTGCCATCAGTTGTGGTCTTGACTGGTCTTGAAATAAAATTCCAAGTCCTCTTTGTCTGAGACAGAGACGAGACATATTAAAACCGCGGTTGATTCCAAGACGAGACCAAGACCTTTAAAAAGTGGTCTTGAGACTGGTCTCGAGACCGAGACCGATCTGGAGAACTACAACACTACTATAACCATATAGAAATGCAGTATTCATTCAACATATAAATGTGTGTTTATATGGTCCATGCATGTGCATGTAAATATATTGAGTATTTTACTGAGTATTGATTTTGAAATACTAATAAAGGCTTCAACCCTTCACTTGAATTCAAAAATTTGAGTCAAAACCTTTGGCCACCCTTGCACTAGAATGCTATAATATTAAATATATTCGGTAACACTTTATTTTACGATGTCTTTGTTACACATGTTACATGTAATTATTATAGTAATAACAGTTAATTATGCATAATTACATGCAACTAATACTAAACCACACCCTATTCCTAACCCCAACCCTACAGTAAGTACATGTTGTTGATGATTACTTAGTACTTAAATATATAATTACAATGTAACAGTGACCCCTTAAAATAAAGTGTAACCATATATTCTTATAGCTACAATTCTGTGTTTTCACTTTGCTACTCTTGAAATATAAAAACTGTGTTTCATTGCAGATAAAGATCCTCTAAAAGTCTTCAGGATCACAAAGACAAAATATTATTCTTATTTTCCTATATTTAATGATGCAAACACGATTAAACTCATGAAGACAACTTGTTTATAGTGATAAAAGTCAGAGTTTAACATTTAATGAGAAAACATGCAAGACTTTAGAGTGATAAAAATATTCAGTGAGAAACAAGACGACAAGAGCTGTTTGGATAAAAACTGATTGTGATCAGATGAGAGGTTAAGTCGTCTCAGTTCTTCAGTTAATGTTCCACTAATATCTTCATCAGATCTTTATCTCACATCTCTTCTTTTTTTTTTTTTACATCTACTGTGGTTTATTTGACCTCTGGTTCAGTTTTTTGGTTCATTAGTTTTTTGTTGTGTTTCCTTTAACAGTCAAAAGCAGATTGAGGTCTGTGGTTTAGTGATCAATGTTTCTCTGAGATCTACAAACATCAGAGTCATCTGATCTCAGTCCAATATCTTCATATAAACAACATTTATTCACACTTATATACATGACTGTATACTCAAATAGTGCATACTCATCTCTATAGATGCAGACAGGTTACTTTACTTTATTCCATAATTAAAACCATCGGTAGTTTATGAGAGTCTGGAGTCAAATTATTATTGAAGTCAGAAAGCTGAATCTTTAGTCTTTGACCTTTCACCTCATCACAGGCTGCATCCCAAGTTCAACTTCAAGCATTTTCCAATCAGAAGTGATCATCCCTGTGCCCTTAGATCAGAACTCTTAATGTGTAAACTCTAAAGGAAGTTGCACTATTGTGTCTCATACTGTGGCCGATAATATTCACCATCAGCACTATACTATATGGGCCCTATTTTAATGATCTAAGCGCATTGTCTAAAGTGCACGGCGCATGGTCTAAATGGGCGTGTCCGATGCCACTTTTGCTAATTTAACGACGGGAAAAATTGTTTGTGCGCCGAGCTCACGACCTAAAAGGGTTGTTCTTATTCCTCTAATGAGTATGGGTGTGTTTTGGGCGTAACATGCAATAAACCAATGAGAGTCTTATCTCTCATCCCCTTTTAAAGCCAGTTGCGCGATAGACGATAGTATCGTGTATCGACGATCTTCAGACATATTGCCAATGGCAGGCTTTCATGGCGATAGTCATGAAGATAGGTGGGAATGGTTATTATTATCATTATAGTTTTACATTAACACCCGCATTAATGCAGTGAGCTTCACTTTACGCAGAGACCTTGTAAAGAGAAAATTCCTTTTTGCACGTACCTGCACTTAATGCGGGTGTTAATGTAAAACTTGGACTCCTTCTAGCAAACCATCGTGTCATGAAGAGCTGCGCTTCTCTCTGTCTCACGTGCACGCGCTCTTGCATCTGTCCAAAGTCTAAACATAAACTAAAGTAGTAATCCTCATGTCTTTGTTCAGTTCAATGCGTTTCATGCGAGCTGAGGCAAACTATCCTTTTTGTTTAAAATATAACAGGCTCCATATTGGCGCCTCTCTCACTCTTGTGTACGTGCAGAGAGCTGCGCTCTGTCTGAAGTCAAATCACTAGGTATTAATCCTGTTTATGATATGCATTTCAATGAGTTGTAGCAACACGTCCCTCGTGTTTAAAATATGATTGTGATTAAAATACGACTGCATTCTGCTGGACCAATGTGTTTAAAAAGGCAGCTCTGAGAGCACCACTGTAGCCTTTTGCAACAGCACTAAACAAATGCATTGCATTGTTTGTATGTGCGAGCGCGCATGTGTGTGTGCGCGCAGATGCATGTTTTTACAGTTATTAAGTAATCATGATAGGGTTTTAATGACGCGCTGGCATTTGCGCTCGGGAAGTGGGGGTGCTGCAGGTGCTGCAGCACCCCCTGGTGGCAAAGATTTAAAACAGCAATGACCATAAAATGATATCTTATAAATATCTCTGATTGTTGTTTGTTACTGTTCCAATACATTTTGTATGTCATCATGTTTGGGCTGTGTGATGAAGAGAGAATGATTAATTTAGTAATTTTAAAATTATTTAATTTATTTCAGTGCACTGAAAAAAATGATTCATTGAATTTAACAAATTTTTTCAAGGTAAGTGGTTGCAATCAATTCATCTAAGCCACATTTAAACAAAAGTTTTATATTTTATTTTACTTTACTAATCTTTTTTGTTTAAATGTAGCTTAAATAAATTGATTGCAACCACTTACCTTAAAAAAATTGATTAAATTCAATGAATCGTTTTTTTCAGTGTGTGTATTAGCCAATCAGATTTGTTTTGACGACGTGATTGCAATTCAGCTAATAAGCTGCGTATACGTATAAGCATAACACACAAGCACGCACACTCACAGCCACATAGAACGAATTACTAGCTATATGTAGCCTATCTATCAGCTTCGCAATGTCTCAGAAGAGAATTTTCACATGTAAATGTAACAGAACATTTAAAGTAAACATTTAAAGTAAAAAAGATTGAATTAAATTATTAAAACGACATGAAAGGAACTAAATTGTAAAGCCTCGATGTACAATAAGGAACATGCGCATTTAAGAGTGGTGGGTATTTGAAAAATTAATATAAATTATTCCCATGCATTGATTTTAATGTTAAACAACATCTATAAATTTAAATTAATACATATGGAATATATTCCAAAAATTTAGGATATGATGTTTTTATTTTAAAGTCGAAAAACATCTTATTTTTACACCGCTGTGCAGGAGGCATGGCAAACCGAAACAAAACTTAAGACAAAAATATTACATTTACGTTTAAAAAATAGAATTAAATGAAACCCGTGAATTGAAAGGTCCACTAATCCCCTTAACTCGAGTGATGTCAATAAAGTTTCCATGTTAAAATGTATAAATATTAAAAACTTAAGCAAAGGAAAACAAAGAAGGCGTAGGCTACTGGCACGAGTGAGAATGTAAAACTGGTTCCATTCCTCCGACTTTCCTCCAAACTTGCTGAAAGTTAATTCTCCTGTTTTTCTCTTTTTCTTTACATCTTCAAACTCCATGGTGCACTAAAGCTTCATCATACAGAATAGCCAGTGCTGGGCAAGCTACTTGGCAAATGTAGTGAGCTAAGCTACCAGTTACTTCACATTAACTGAAGCTTCACTACACTGAAGCTACCCCCCTGGGAAATGTAGCAAGCTAAGCTACATCAATAGTAGCTTGCTACATCCAAGCTACTTTTTTATTTTTAACCAGTTTTATTATGTAATTCAGTTTCAATTTATTATTTTAGTAATTATAGGCAATACAAGCATAATGTAGACCTAGGTACTTCACATTTTGGGGCTGTTTGCTGGACTTATCCTACTCCCAGAATAAAATGCATGTTTGAGCTGCCTTTATTTAAAAACACCTGGCCCTGACATATCTTAACACAAGGGTCTCCAACGTGGGCCCGCAGGTAGCCTGCACAGAGTCTGTGAGGTGCCCGCCAAAGCACATTCTATTAATAGTTTCAATTGTAATATTTATTACATGTTTTTATATTGGCTTGGCGACATAACCCAATCAGAGGTAGAGCACGAGTCTTCACAGAATGCGAGTGGTAATGTTTTGTATGAATGAAGGCTGCACAACTCGAAAATACGGAACAAATAACGTCCTGTGTCGATTCAAATGACGCGCTTATTCTCAAATTCAGGACGACTTCAGAAATGTTTGGAAAATTGTAGCTTGTGTGGAAGCTACCTCACTACTTGGTCAAAAAAAGAGCTAAGCTACTGAAAAGCTATTTGATTTAGAAAGCAGCTAAGCTACTGCCAAGCTACTGAAAAATGTAGTTAAACTACTAGCTTCGCTACTGGTAGTGAAGCTACTGCCCGGCACTGAGAATAGCAGACCCTTGCGTGATGGGTGCCAGAGGAGACTTCCCACATGATTTGCGTTGCATTTTGTAACTTTTACAAATCATTTTGTAATTTGTGTAACTTTTTGGACACATTTGTTACTTTGGCCTAAATATAGTCTATATATAATATTTCTGATTATATGGCATAGTTTTCTCCCCACCCAATGAGGCTAATAAAGAAATGATAAAAAAATATACTTAATCAATGGTCCGGCCCGGCTAGAGGATAGTAAAAGAAAATAAGGACCCTGGCAGAGAATCTAAACTCTACTATGTTGAATAGGCTATATAGTTTGTATGTATGCACCGTCAGCTCAGCTGTACATTATGGATGGGAGGTGCGAGTGAGTTTTTAAAAGAAACGTAGAGTGGTCTGCAGAATAAAAGCTTGTGAACAACTTTAGAATTCTATAACTCTATACAAACGCCCCCTCCCCCAACCGCATCCGCATGCCCTACCAAAAATATCTGAATGGCATCAGTTTTAAGAAGATTGCGGTCATGACGGCGTTGCTCCTGTTCTTTTTTGTTCACCAATCAAGTGACTTGTTATAATGAGTAAAAAATTAACAAATAAAAAACGAGTAAACTACTGCCCCGCCCCCGATACTGTCGTGTATCGCCGATCTCACAGACTGACGATAAGACGATCTCAAAATGGGGCATATCCCCCAACACTAGCGCTATGTCTAATCCATATTTAGATGACGGACTTTGTAAACTGAAAAACTAAGCGGAGGAAGAAGATCCCCAGTTTAAGAATAATGTTAAAAATTTTGTTGTTTTCATTTTTATTGAAATTGTTATTTTTTGGATTCTTTCAGTCATAGAAGTACAAATAGCAGGCTTTTAATGGCTGTACATGTATTGATATCCTACATAATCAGTGTAATCTTATAAAATAATTTGCAAATATGCAAAAAAGGGTTTGTACTCTAAAAATACAAACAAGAGATAAAGAATTTACAAACGTGCGGAGAGCCGTTTCAGCGCCATTGGATTTTTTTTGCAAAGCATTACTTAAAATGTTTCTCATCTCATCATATATTTATATATATATGAAGAGTTTGGTTCCAAAACGCGATAAACGCCATTTTTGAAAAAAATGAGTTACTGCCAAAATCAGTATTATATCAGGTCAGTAGTTAAAAGTAAATAATTAATTTTACGCAAAATCCAATACCCGCCGTGATATTCTGTCATCTTTTCTCCCTTTTTTCCCAAAATGCGACAAACGCCACTTCTGCTTTTTTACAGAACGCAATAAATCCATTTCTGATATTACAGCGGACCATTCACGCAATGTAAACAAACATGGCGGCGCGCTGAGTACACGGAGTCCTAGTTTTCCTCATCTACTTTGTACTTCGTGATCAACAAACAAAACAAAATAATACTTTAATAGCATTGCCAAACCTGTGATGGTTTTCTGTGACGGGAAAGAAACGTAAGCCATCAACAGCTAATAATTTCCGCGAGAGGCACTCGGTTGCTTGTTCTCCAGACAGCATCAAGCTTCTCATGCTAAAACATTGTGTTCTTACAAAGTAAGTGTTTTGGTTAATGCCATTAATGTTTATTTTTTAATCATTGTATACCACTAGTCAACTAAATAAATATAAAATGGTAAAGATGAATGCACATTTATACATTGATTTAATAGATTTATAGCATTTTGAAATAAAAAACTGTCATGGATTTATTGCATTTTGTGGAAAAAAGAATTAGTTTTTATAATAAATCTTTAAAAATCAAGTTATGGATTTGAATTTTTTATGTTTTTATAACCTAAAGATGCTATGTGAAAGTTTGTAACAGAAAATAGTGGTTTTCATCTTGTCACTTTCTTGGTATAGAAAACACGTTTTTACCGAAATTTGTCAAAATGGATTTATTGCGTTTTGGAACCAAACTCTTCATATATATATACAATAAATCCGTGAGGTAGCATTTAAAACAACCTGATCTCACGAATTTCCGTGGCATAGTCACGGAATTTTGTGCTCATTTTTCCGTGACATTCTCACGGATCTCCGCATATTTCCGTGGCCCTGCCACGGACTTTCTTTTCCGTGGCATTCTCACGGATTGGTTACTCAACTGTTTTGTCCTATTTTCTTACCATTGTCGCTTCGGTTTAGGGTTAGATTTACATGAAATGACATCCCTACCCAAACCCAACTCTAACCCCAATGCCAGGTGACAATTGATTAAAGTTTAGAAAATATAAAAGAATACATCAAAAAAAATTGTATAAACCAATACTTACAGTGACAAAGTAAAGCAAGCACCAAATCTAACCCTAAACCGAAGCGACAATGGTTTAAAAATAGGAAAAAGCAGTTGAGTAACCAATCCGTGAGAATGCCACGGAAAAGAAAGTCCGTGGCAGGGCCACGGAAATATGCGGAGATCCGTGAGAATGTCACGGAAAAATGAGCACAAAATTCCGTGACTATCCCACGGAACTTTGTGAGATCATGTTGATTTAAAAACATTTAAAAACAGATCCATTTGTTTAAAGCAAAGCATTTATTAACTTACCAGGCTACAGGTAAAGCAGCTCTTTACGCCTTCTAATGTCTTATAATTAATCATCATTTATGTCCAAGAGACTCAATAATAATCTTTTACAATCAATCCTATAATCTTTTTGTATTTAAAAGCGTTTTTGTGCTGCTGCACATGCGTGTCAAGCAAACCCGCGTTGTCGTCCCGTTTAGGCGCATTAGTTATTACTAATGCGCTTTTTAAATAACAAAAATCATATTGCGTCATTGACTTTAGACTTTAGAGCAGGTTTTTGTTGGTCAATGGTGTAGTCTATTTTAGTTGCCTCAAAATAGCAACGCGCCAACAATGCGCCTGAACACACCTCGTTTTCAGACCAGAACGCCCATGGGCGCAAAATTGCATTTGCTATTTAAACAACGCGGCGCTAAACATGAAAATGATAATTGCGCAGGGTGGAAACTAGCAAAAGACACTTGCGTCTGCTTGCAACTGCATTGTGTATGATAGAGCCCTATGTGTTTTTGACAGCTCTTGGAGTATTGTGATACTCTTGATGTGACCACCCACGTGAAACCACGCCTCTTCAACTCAAGTCAACTTTAGTCACGATATACAACATTAAGTTTTATTAAGAGATAAACATCAAGTAATGTAACATCTCTGTTGTGTTGTGTTTAGTTTAGTTCAGATCACTTTTAGCCTTTCTCATGTGGATGGTTATTTAACAATTTTATACAATGCTTTACACATCTCTTGTCTTGTGTTTGTGGACTCTGGTTGGTAAGTTAACTTTGTTTCTGTATTTGTTTCTGTATTTATTATAACAAAATTACATGCTTTCTTTCAGATAAAGTATTGAGATTTAAATCTTAAAACATAAAATCCTTATATTGTAAAATCAGTAAATTTTTATGATTTAGAGCACAAATAACCAGTAATCTTATGGTGAATAAAACATTGACTAGCAGGGAAGTATAAAATGTTAACTTTATTGGTAAGTCAGAAAAAAACTCACAAGAAAACAGATACTGTTTTAACTATTAGTTCAGTATATGATTATTTGTGCTTCTGTTGTATTTTAAGTTATATTTGAATAAGATCTCATTGGTAACACTTCATGGGCGTCGGAAGCAAATGAAAAGTGGGTGGGTCCCCACGACACCCCCCCCCCCCCCCCTAAATTACATTTACTGCAATAGTTGCAATTTTCATGTTTCCTTTTAATTAGCCTGAACATTTGCGTTTACTAAATAAAAGATATAAATAAAAAAATTCTGGTATTAGCCCTTTGAATATTTTGCAAATAATGACAGATGTCATATTTAATTTATTTTTCTCTGTGACATTTTTTTCCTCTACTCTGCTGACAGTAGGCTACAATGTTTATTTTTTATTTTGAGGAAATAACAGGTAAGAAAAACGAATGAAGGTAAACTGGTACAATTTATACCCAATCTCTCTTTCTCTCTCTTAGAGAAATATAAATGTGAAATTCTGGAAATTAGATAAATTTATTTAATGGTATCTGTCGGGAAACAATGCTGTCATAAGAGTTTGAGCATGTGTACTTCTAAAACACAATCGATTAAACAATTGCAGAGGTATGACTTTATGAATCATTTGCAAATGTACCTCGCAAATAATGTTAATACGTGAAGACGTTCATTTCTGTAATAATCGCATGAAAAGTAATTGCAGGCTTCTGTAAAAAAAACTTTACAATTATCCAGTGATCGTGGCACCATAATCAAAATGAACTATTTTACTGCAGTAATAATATTTTAACGAGTGCATACACTTTTAACGTAGGTTTGAAAAGAACCTGTGTCATTTAAAAGCATAACGTCTCCGTGCCTCCGCGTACAGACGAAATTCATCTCTCCTCCTCATCTCCGTTTTTTCTTGTTTCTTGAACTTGGGGCTCGAGTCCGACCTAAGGTTCGAGCTGCCTTTAAGAACAGCAAGCTAAGTTAGTTTACCGTTAATTATTAAGACTGGGCAGGCAAACTCGTTACTGGTGGAAAAATAAAAAATACTTATCTTAATTTTTAGGACTTGGATCATGTACATAAAAGAACAAATATTTAATGGACTTGTTTTACTTAAGAAAACATTATGAAACGTTTTAAATAAACTGATGAGTTTTGCATCAAATAGTTTTTTATAACGAATAATAATGACTATTCATAGACCATTCATTATTTCATGTATGACTTAGATTTTTAAAATGACGATTTATCTAATTTTCCTTTAAGTGGCTGTTCGTATCAGGTCGAGCAGACGCGCGGCAAGCGCACTCACATATAAAACGCATCTGAATCTAAACTCGTGTTCACAGGCAATCGCTTTGAAAAGCAGAAGAAACCCGTGCGTCTTGCGCTAACGTTTTTAAAGCCGGCAAATTAGGCAAATGGGGCTGAATAAGTGCAGCAGCAACCTTCAACCCGGTGGCATGACAACTCCCCAGCTAGAAATAAAAAGTTCTAAGAACGTTCCCTGAAAGTTCCCGAATGTTCCCAAAAACATTCTGCCAACGTTAAAAGCGGCTAGTTTTTTTTAAGTTCTAGGAACGTTTCTGTTGTCTGAACGTTAGAGTAATGTTACATTTTACCATTTTTAAACGTTATGACAATGTCATGTTTTAATGTTCACACAATGTTTAAAACAACAGCTGTTTATTATATTGACTTGTTTGATTGTTATGTAAATGATAGAGAAACATTGCATTTTATTATTTTATAAAACATTATTTCTGTATGCAGTAAATATATTGCTGTAGAAAACACAATTCACTTACTAGGTTTAGATGTTGATGTTTGTTTCATTTTAAGTCACCCTTATTGTGATTCGTGTTTGTTTTAGTTGGTCTCTTGACACTTGACTTTTTGCCTACTAGTTTTTTCCTGGTTGTGTTAACTTTGTGGTAATGCACCACATTTGTTATGAAAAGTTAATAGTGTATTTCTGTGGTTGTTGGTACATAATGTTAAAGATCATCACCTAGTTCATTTGCTGGTCAAAAGTTTATTTTCTGTCAAAAATGTGGATGGGATCCAGCACTTTCACAGCATTTTGTCATTGGGGAGTTTTGGAAACTTTGGACAAAAAACATCCGCCGTATAACTGGGATGCACAAACATCAAGAACCAGACCACGAATCTCAACCATGGCGACAACCAAATGAAAAACTTCATGCTGCAATGCATGCTGGGTATTAACAAATTACAAACCTCATTCAGGACTCCCAGCATGCACTGCAGCATGGATAAATAAGGATTTTTTTTAACAATTTTAATTGTCACCATGGTTGAGATTCATAGTCTGATTCTTGATGTTTGGGCATCCCAACTATACAGCGGATATTTTTTGTCCAAAGTTTCTAAAACTCCTTAATGACAAACTGCTGTGAAAGAGTTGGATCTAATATACAATATTGGCAGAGGATGAACTTTTGATTGGTGGATGAATTGGGTGATGATCTTTGCCATTGTGTGCCAACGGCCGCAGAGATACACTAATAACTTTTCATAACAAATGTGGTGCATTACCACAAAGTTAACACAACCAGGAAAAAACTAGTAGGCAAAAAGTCAAGTGTCAAGAGACCAACTAAAACAAACACGAATCACAATAAGGGTGACTTAAAATGAAACATCAACATCTAAACCTAGTAAGTGAATTGAGTTTTCTACAGCAATATATTTACTGAACATTCAGAAATAATGTTTTATAAAATAATAAAATGCAATGTTTCTCTATCATTTACATAACAATTAAACAAGTCAATATAATAAACAGTTGTTGTTTTAAACATTGTGTGAACATTAAAACATGACATTGTCATAACGTTTAAAATGGTAAAATGTAACATTACTCTAACGTTCAGACAACAGAAACGTTCCTAGAACTTAAAAAAAACTAGCCGCTTTTAACGTTGGCAGAATGTTTTTGGGAACATTCGGGAACTTTCAGGGAACGTTCTTAGAACTTTTTATTTCTAGCTGGGTGACTGCTACTAGACATCTGATTGCCAAAGCCTTACCACGCCCCCTACAAATTAGGGTTTTGCCGCCAGCCGCAGCACGCGCTTTTGAAGAAGCGCTGAGAGCGGAGAAGCGCCCGACGTCATTCGCGTCGGGCGCATTGTCCAATCGAATGAGGGGAGAGGCGGGCCTTACGTTGTGGTAAGGGAAGTTTACAAGGGCTTTGAAGAACCGGACTCCACTCGCTCACTTTCTCCTGCGTCTTTGTGCACCTCTCACCCTCAAACAAGGTCAGAGCAAGCGTCCTATTTTTAAAGTTTCTGCTAATATGACAGTTAATAGTAAAAGAGCGCTCACGCGTCAATATTTGATTGACAAGACAGCTTACTCGGTGGTTGCTTAGCAATATAAAAAGCCGCGCCGCACTGTATAGGCTGTATAGTCGCAAAACGTAGAACAACATTTGGTCAGACATCACTTTAAAATGGCATAAAATGGTGGAATGCTTTACCATCAGAAATTAAAACACTGAAAGGACTCAAGGTTTTTAATACACATTTAAAGCAATGGCTAAAACTGAAACAACTTTGTGAACGCTGATTATACAGGCTACAACTTAATGTATACATTTGTTTAGATTCTGTGTTATAGTGACTACTACATCTATTTAAGCCCACATCTTATTTGATGTATTTGATGTATTTATTGTATATATTTTAATAGCTATAAATTTGTGCTTCAATACTCTGTAATCTCTGTTTTAACCTTACAAGCCTAACCAGGGACAGGGGTTGCAAATTAGTCTTGGCTATAAACCTGTATGCATGGAATCTACTTTGTATTTTTTATAAAGCAATGTTTTATCCATTTGTCCCTGTCAAATAAACATTAAATAAATATAAATAAATAAATAAATCAAACATCAGAAATAAAGTAATTTACTGCCATTGACTGAATCACTTTTGTAAAATAAATAAGAATGAATGTTGAATTTATAGTGAAAGATAGGTACTGTATATTTGATTACTTTACACAATATAATATTATTCAGTGCTTTGAGTTTTTCAAGTAGGTCGATTTCTTGTGTGCCTTTGTTCTATTGTTATTAATTGTAACTCTTGTCATCAGTAAGCTTGAGATTATTTTCTTAAGTGACTATTATTTTTTGTGATATGGAAATTGGTCAAAAGAATTCTGAAATGTTAGTGGCATTAAATTTCCATATGATAAAATTCTTATTAAAAGTAATATAACTTGACTGTGAAGTATATCATTATTGTTAGATAAAATGACTCGTATAATGATAAAACATTTAGCTCATCGCCCACCCCTATATTCGCTATTAGCAAGTCATGTTTACAGGTTAGTGTTAATCTAACAGCTTTTTTCGTGCAACTGTTATTCTGAATTATTCTAGATTATATTTATGTAAAACAACTTCAGCAGTGTTTTAGAAAAATGTGTTCTCTCTGTAGTTGGTGACCTAAAGTGGTGTTGGGGGGGGGGGCTGCAGTAATTCATAGCCCCGGGGCCCAGTGAGCTCTTAATGCGGCCCTGGTTCCGACGCCCATGTAACACTTTACATTAAGGTTGTATTTTGTTAACATTAGTAACATTAGAATCCTATTAAAAGTTAAACAATTATTTAATTATTATTTTGTGTCGATAACTTTAATGTTTCTCTATTTGTGTGTTTCAGGTGTGTTTGGTGATGAAGTGAAATCAGTGATGGTGGGAGATTCTGTTACTCTACACACTGATATTACTGAAATAAAGAGAGGTGATGAGATCGAGTGGGTGTTTGAAAAGATCCGCATCGCCAGAATCAAGAGATCACGCAACATCAATCCTATTTATGAAGATACTGAAGAGACTCAGAGATTCAGAGACAGACTGAAGATGAACAATCAGACTGGAGATCTCACCATCATAAACATCAGATCTGAACACACTGGACTTTATCAACTAAATATTCGTATTAGCCATCAAGATTCAGTGAAGAGATTCGATGTTACTGTTTATGGTAAATAAAATACAATACGGATCTTTGCTATTTGTATTCAATTTTTAATTAAATACTAAACTCTGTCATAACTACAACTAATAATATTTCTCAATTACTTTATTTTTGTTTTTCACAATCACAATAAACTCTCACACTGACAAACAAAACAACACTTTCATCAACAGATTATTTATTCACTTCTCTGTGTTTCTCTTTATATTTATCGGCTTCTCCTACTGTCAGTATCACTGAGTCAACACAAAATACATCAGGTATAAACAATGTCTTCATGTTGTGTAACCCAATATAACCAACTGTTAACAACTAAAGTTGTGTTAATTTACATTGCATTTTCTGCTCATTAAAAGGTTTGGGGGATAGAAAGCATAAATCAAAAACATCTAAAACAACTTAGCTTATTATATTGTGGGCTAAAATCAAAATGTATTTGTCAGTATTTGTGTTTGATTGAATGATTTGAGGCCTTTTGTGCTGTTTGTGAAATTCATCAATATATAAAGATGAGTTTTCTCTTGTTCATCTTTAAACTGAATGAACTGAACTCTTACAGATGTGTTGTTGTTGTTTATACTCCATCAGGAGGACTAAAGTCAGATCATATAGTTGTCATCTCTTGTGCTGCTGCCGTTGGATGTCTGCTGATTGTAGCTTCAGTTGTGATCTTCTGGATCAACAGGAAACACACAAAAACACATCAACAGGGTAAATATCAACAAGAGCCTAGGCCCGTTTCAGAAAGGAGGTTAAGTCAAAACCCTGAAATGGGGGAAACTCTGGGTTTTCTGTTTTAAAAAGGAATGTATGTTAAACCTGAGCCGGGGTAGATGATGATGTTGTATTTATTAGTAGGACTTACATAATGAGATCAAAACTTATAATTACGGGACTCTGCTCTTACATCCAAAAAGTTGCCTTTACGGTTTTTATAAATTTGTTCAACAGAGCTGCTGGTGCGGTAGTGCTGCACGCAGTGTGGAGCGCACATTCTTTCAGCGACCTGAGTTTAAATATCAGCTTGACATACTTTGGTTTTATTAATGTGAAACTTTTGTAAAATCAGGTAGTATTTTTACCAAAGTCTAACAAATTTTATATTTAGCTGCTTTCAGGTTCTTTTTGTCCATGGGATTACATCTGTTTAACCTGTTAGCTAGCATTTCTATTTTTGAGCATTTTCTGAAAAACGACAACTCCAAACTAAAACATCTGCAGCTCTTAAACCCTATGGTCTATATTCATAATTCTGGTCTTGTTTGAAACTAGACACTTGACATATTGTTGTCTAATAGTCATAACAACTCAGAGTAGTAAAGAAACAGAGTAAAACAAGGTAAAATATATATTCTTAACACGCACCGGCCCGGCGGCGGGCCCTATGGGGCGTTTTTACGTGTTTTTGTACTTTGTTTAACATCAAATATTCAATCAACAATCATAAACTTTGCATTATTTGAAAGTTTAAACACTCCAAATTCATGTTCTGAGCTTATTTTTGCAATCAATACACTGGTGTGGAAAAGATTAAATGAAATGCAGACGGAATGCATATAAATTTTTTTGTGGGTACTCACATGGCTTGCCATATGGTTCTGATAATTTCTGACAATTCCCAAAAACTTCAACGTACATTGCAAGGTAAGGGTCCACTCTTCAAAAAGCATCCCACGTTTAAATCCAAAACAATGAAAAATAGTGAGAAATCCAGCAATATCCTCCTTTGTTTACATCCGCGCGTCCGCTAAGTATGATCGATCATGTTTATTTTCTATCAAATATCGATTTTTATCAGTGAAAATCCATCTCTTCCTGCTTCGTTAGACTGTTCCGATAAATATCCCGCCCTATTTTTCTGTTTTGTCCAATCAGAAAAGGTTTGACAACTCAAAATGTCCTGCGAGCAATGATTTGCCTAGTTAGATGTCCTTCAGCTCACCATAGGCTTTTGACTGGATTACGCCAAAACAAAGCCAGCCAATGCATAGCCAGCAAAGCTTTGATTGACATGGGTACTAACCAATCATGAAACGATTACAAGGATTCAACTTACGTCAGTAAAGTGTACTTCTGCGCAAATCTACAGAAGCGCATGGAGAGAAATGCCCACCCAGCTAGAAATAAAAAGTTCTAAGAACGTTCCCTGAAAGTTCCCGAATGTTCCCAAAAACATTCTGCCAACGTTAAAAGCGGCTAGTTTTTTTTAAGTTCTAGGAACGTTTCTGTTGTCTGAACGTTAGAGTAATGTTACATTTTACCATTTTTAAACGTTATGACAATGTCATGTTTTAATGTTCACACAATGTTTAAAACAACAGCTGTTTATTATATTGACTTGTTTGATTGTTATGTAAATGATAGAGAAACATTGCATTTTATTATTTTATAAAACATTATTTCTGAATGTTCAGTAAATATATTGCTGTAGAAAACTCAATTCACTTACTAGGTTTAGATGTTGATGTTTCATTTTAAGTCACCCTTATTGTGATTCGTGTTTGTTTTAGTTGGTCTCTTGACACTTGACTTTTTGCCTACTAGTTTTTTCCTGGTTGTGTTAACTTTGTGGTAATGCACCACATTTGTTATGAAAGTTAATAGTGTAATTCTGTGGTTGTTGGTACATAATGGTAAAGATCATCACCTAATTCATTTACTAATCAAAAGTTTATTTTCTGCCAATATTGTATATTAGATCCAGTGCTTTCACAGCAGTTTGTCATTAAGGAGTTTTAGAAACTTTGGACAAAAAATATCCGCTGTATAGTTGGGATGCCCAAACATCAAGAATCAGACTATGAATCTCAACCATGCTGACAATTAAAATTGTTAAAAAAATCCTTATTTATCCATGCTGCAGTGCATGCTGGGAGTCCTGAATGAGATTTGTAATTTGTTAATACCCAGCATGCATTGCAGCATGAAGTTTTTCATTTGATTGTCACCATGATTGGGATTCGTGCTCTGATTCTTGGTGTTTGTGCATCCCAGTTATACAGCAGATATTTTTTGTCCAAAGTTTCTAAAACTCCTTAATGACAAAATGCTGTGAAAGTGCTGGATCTCATTTACATTTTTGACAGAAAATAAAGTTTTGATTAGTAAATGAATTAGGCGATGATCTTCACCGTACCAACAACCGCAGAATAACACTATTAACTTGGCATGTTCATAACAAGTGTGGTGCATTAACACAAAGTTAACACAACCAGGAAAAAAACTAGCAAGCAAAAAGTCAAGTGTCAAGAGACCAACCAAAACAAACACCAATCACAACAAGGGTGACCCAAAATGAAACAAACATCAACATCCAAACCCAGCAAGTGAATTGAGTTCTCCACAGCAATATATTTACTGCATACAGAAATAATGTTTTATAAAATAATAAAATGCAATGTTTCTCTATCATTTACATAACAATCAAATAAGTCAATATAATAAACAGCTGTTGTTTTAAACATTGTGTGAACATTAAAACATGACATTGTCATAACGTTTAAAATGGTAAAATGTAACATTACTCTAACGTTCAGACAACAGAAACGTTCCTAGAACTTAAAAAAAACTAGCCGCTTTTAACGTTGGCAGAATGTTTTTGGGAACATTCGGGAACTTTCAGGGAACGTTCTTAGAACTTTTTATTTCTAGCTGGGCACGCCCTCTCCGTGCGCTTTTGTTTGTTTGGGTAGCATAGCAGCCGGCTAGGCTCTCCGGAGCTGCTGAGAAACCTCTCCAAAGGTTAGAAATATCATCTCCATTGTGGATCGTGGACTGCAGATGACTTTTTTGTGTTTAAAGTGTTTTGGAGAAGTTGATAAAGAGCACGACCGCGGAGCAACAATGCAAGACTGGATATAAACAAACCGCGTCGTCGAGGAGAGATGGACCGGACTATGAGCTCAGCTGCTCTCGCTTGGATAAAGTAAGTGGATTATTTTGTTGATTATTTATTTAACGTTACATTTCTTGTTTCATGTTAGCTGTTTTGATTATAAAGTAACACTGGAGATGACTAAGATACGAGTTTTACATGGTTTCGTTTTTCTATGACATGTTATATAAATGCATCATATTTATAGCTTTATGAATCCAATGCACAGAATATACAAACTAAAAACTAGAAAATAAGATATGTGGTGGAAAATATGAGTATTACCAGCTGAGAAATATAGGTTATTTGGCAAACATGTTCATGTATATTACATCATAGTTTCTCATACAAATAGTTGTATGTCTCTAACTTTTGACTCAAACTAAAATCCTCTCTTGCTTTGTGTGTGTGTTGTAACAGGGCTTCAGCTGACACAGAAGGACTGGAATCTGGAGTGCATTCATGAGCGACCACATTCAAAATAACAAGTATTTTGTTATAATGTGCAAATGTTTTTTTTCTGAAGTAGTTTTTTCTATGTGCTTTGGTGGGCAGAGAAGTTCTGAATTGATATACATAATGTATTATGTAGTCCTGACTCATTTTCTTTTGATAATAATGTGATTTTGTTATCATGTGTATATTTGGAGTTTCCAAGTGCACTTTTTCTGAAAGGACGCCTGGACTTTTTTGAAATAAAAGCTCACAGAAACAACATTTTTTGGAGTATCATTCTCAAATTTGAATCACAGCATGGTCAGACATTCAGTTCACCTATATGGTGTCCCCAGGTGTCTCACATTAACATTTCATACCTTTTTTGCTAAGTGAATGTTATTTAAAGAAAAACGGAAGTCATTTAATGTATATTTTACCTTGTTTTACTCTGTTTCTTTACTACTCTGAGTTGTTATGACTATTAGGCAACAATATGTCAAGTGTCTAGTTTCAAACAAGACCAGAATTATGAATATAGACCATAGGGTTTAAGAGCTGCAGATGTTTTAGTTTGGAGTTGTCGTTTTTCAGAAAATGCTCAAAAATAGAAGTGCACATGATACACATGATAACAAAATGACATGATTATAAAAAGAAAATGAGTCAGGACTACATATTACATGATGTATATCAATTCAGAACTTCTCTGCCCACCAAAGCACATAGAAAAAACTATTTCAGGAAAAAACATTTGCACATTATAACAAAATACTTGTTATTTTGAATGTGGTCGCTAGGGATGGGACGGTTAGAAATTTTCATATCATGATTATAGTGACCAAAGTTATCACGGTTATCAGTATTATCATGGTTTTCTTAAATTGAGATGGAACTGATACACACACTGAAAACATTTTAACAAGTTTTATTTTTGAAAATCAGTAAACAACAAATACACTTAGCAGCTATATGCACTTTTTAAACATAAACATTAAATCAGGGGTGTCCAACCTTTTTTGTGTGGCAATCTACTTTTAAAATGATAAAGCCGACAAGACCTACCTGCTAAAAAAACATTTTTAACAAAACACTGTTACATTTTTTAATAACATTTTAAATGTGTGTAAGGAGGACTATCTCTACGTTGAATTTAGGGCTGTCACCATTACTCGATTCTTTTTGAGGAGTTAAAAAAACTCAGAAATTTCGCCATCAACAAACCAACAGAAGCATTATTTTCCATAACACCGCGCGCCGCCTGAGGAAATCTTGAGTTTCGTTTGAGCGGAGCCGCGAGGGCGGAGTTAGCAACATACCTACTTATAGCGGAATAGCGGAGATGCGGTTTTGATTAAATAAACTAGAAAATGACAACATTATCAGACGCATCTCTCTCTCTCTCTCTCGTTCGGTCGGTCGATCGATCGATCACGCGCACATACACCGTGTGTGTGGATCAACTCCTGCAAGAATGTGTATCCAAATTTCGGAAGTCAGACGACTCAGCTGCAGCGGGCAGACATAAGATTAATAAAAACACACTTGAGAAGAAATGCGCAGCAACTCAAAAAGACTTGTTTCTAAAACCATAATGCCAATTTGGCGCTTTGTTTTCCGAAGCTCGTGAAGGCGTGGAGCAGCATACACAGTTATTAACTTGTGTGCAATCTACCGGCATTGCATTTGCGATCGACTGGTCGTATTGGACACCCCTGCATTAAATGAACATTAACATGGAGCCCTGAGATGTATGAACCCGTTTTAATGAACAGTACCTTAAATAAGAACATCAAATGCACACATAAGCAACGCATTAAAACACACTGCACCTGTTACTGCCTTCCGCCACGCCTTCTCGTGCAAAAACCAATGTTGCATGTGCGCGCTTGCGTCAAGCTGATTCTGGATGGACAGGATTTACCGCAAGTTTTCAAAATCACGGTAATCAAACACGGTTATAATGATAATTACATTTTAAACGATAATACTAACCGTCAGGACATTTTATCATGGTTAATCGTGAAACCGGTAATCGTCCCATCCCTAGTGGTCGCTCATGAATGCACTCCAGATTCCAGTCCTCCTCTCTGTCAGTCAGCTGAAGACCTGTTACAACCAGTGGCGCCCCCAGTGCCCCCCCCCAAACAGAATGAGATTTAAAAAAATTTTTTTTTGACATTTTTATATTTAAATAATAGTAGTAATCAGTGTTGGGGAAAGTTACTTTTAAAAGTAATGCGTTACAATATTAAGTTACTCCCAAAAAAAGTAACTAATTGCATTACTTAGTTACTTTTTATGGAAAGTAATGCTTACGTTACTTTTAGTTACTTTTGCGTTACTTTTTCTTGGCTAAAGCTTGATCTCTTTCAGGCCTTGCAGGTGTTTTTATGACTGAAAAGTTCTGCCTTCAGAAATTGCATATTTCATCACAAAAATGTTTAGCTCTGGCCTGCCATCTCAGTTTCTGACTCAAACTGTTTCCACACAGGCACAGAGAGTGCATACGTTTAGTTTAATTCAGTACATATTTTTAAATCAAATTAATTAATATAAAAAAGTAACTTGAGTTACTTTTTTGAAAAAGTAACTCAAATATTAATGTGTACATTTAAAAAGTAATGCGTTACTTTACTCGTTACTTCAGAAAAGTAATATTATTACGTAACTCAAGTTACTTGTAATGCGTTACCCCCAACACTGGTAGTAATATGTATTCATTAAAATGTACACTAAAAGCACTATGTAAAAAATAAAATACATTTGTATAATGTGTTTAAAAAAAAACGATCTTAACCCCTCCCCTCTCCTTTACCCGCAAAGCCGTGAGTACGCGCAGCCGCACTACCAACCATGTGACGTACACGTGACGTCCTGTTCAGCCATTGCATGCATTACAGAAGAAACTCACAAAAAAAGGTTACTGGATACTGAATAAAAAAATATTAGATGATAATCATTTTAAAAGAATGGTAACAAAGCTAATTGACAAACACTGGTCTCAGGCTAAACTAAACAAGGTTTACGGTGAACAATGGGAGGTAATGAAATATGAAATCAGAAAGTTGGCTATTTCATTAGGGAAATCGATTGCCTTGACTAAAAGATATAAAGAAAATGAAGTTATTAAAGAAATAATGCACTTATCTAGCAAAGGTACTTTAAATGTTCATGAATTAACAGATTTATCATCATTACAAGTTCAATTGGATACAATATATGAAGAAAAAGCAGAAGGTGCATTTATTAGATCAAGGTATAAGTGGATAGAACAAGGGGAAAAAAACACTAAGTATTTTTTTAATTTGGAGAAAAGAAATGGTGAAATGAATTCAATTAGTAAATTATTAATTAATAATGCAGTGGAAGAAGATTCAAAAAAGATATCACAGTTTGTTACTCAGTTTTATAAGGATCTATATACTTCGCATGTAGTACCTTCTGATCTAAATAGCTTTCTGAATAATTTGGTAGATAAATCTAAAGTTATTAGTGATGATTTTAAGCACTTTTGCGATGAAGAAATAGTGCTGGATGAAATTAAAGAATGTATCGGAAATCTGAAAGACAATCGATCTCCAGGCAATGACGGTTTTATTTCTGAATTTTATAAGGTCTTTCAAAATGAATTAGCCCCATTTTTGTTGGATGTATATAAGGAATCTATAGAAAAAGGAGAATTGCCCACTTCTTTAAAACAAGGTGTCATTACCCTAATCCCAAAGCCAAACAAAAATCATTTTCATTTAGAGAACTGGAGACCCATTAGTTTATTAAATAATGATGCAAAATTGTTCGCCTTAATATTTGCCAAGAGAATGAAAAAAGGATTAAAAGATATTATAGATGAGGAACAAACTGGATTTATACAAGGAAGACACATTAGTAATAACATTAGACTGGTTCTGGATATGGTGGACTATAATGAATATATTTTAGATGATAGTTTTATTTTATTAATCGATTTTCACAAGGCATTTGACACAATAGAGCACAATTTTTTGTTTAAAGCAATACATTTTTTTGGGTTTGGTAACTATTTCTTAAATTCTATTAAAACTTTATACACTGAAAAAACGAACTTTTTGGTGTAGTAATATTTATTAGATTAACTCTCATAATTTCTACAAAATAATATTAACATTTATTGAGAACTAGATTTTCCTAAGTAAAATGATGATAAATACACAATTAATTCATGTAAAAAATGAACTGTGTGGGAATAGTAAGTCTTATTAGATATTTTCTTGTATTATTTAACTGTTTTATAGTCACTGCACATAGTCCTAAAATAATTAAGTAAATTTTAATCAAAAACTTTAGCTTATCTTAGTTCATTTTAATTAAAAATATTAAATCCATTACACTAAAAAAATCTAAGTAAAATTTACTTACATTTATTTGCACATGTTGTAAGGAATACCCACAATTCTTTGCGCCTGAATATTTTTATTTTTTAAGCTTTATCACAGAATAAGAACTGATAAGAACTTTAACTACTTAAATATTTGTTAGCAAAATGTCATAAAGGTTTAAGCTCTTATATTATTGATGTTGTTTTGTTGTAAATAATAATTTTTTGAAGTCACCGTTCAGGTGATCAGTGTTTCTTTACATGAACCCTGTTCAGAACATTTTACTCTATTTCTCACCACAGTGCTGATAATGCATGTCAGAAACACAGTTTGTGTGCGTTTCTGTTCCGAATCAAGTTTATTCAATGACTGACTTCTTGTCAGTCATGAATTGTGTGTTATAATGCCATTTATAACACTTAAAAGAACTAGGTCCATATTAATATGTTAAAGAAAATAACAAACAGAAAATACGATTTATTTAATATTATTAGGACAGCAATGCTTAAATTTTTAAAAAAACCTAATAGACTTTACCTAAACAATTAAAATAAATCTAACTTCTAAATAAAATAATTAAGTAACATTTAATTAATTATTTAACATATGTTTTATCATGCAATTTTAAGTAAATTTTATTTGATTTTAGTAGGTAAGTTTTACTTATAAAAAGCAGTAAATTTTAATTAAAAAAAGTTCGTGCAAATTGTTACGAGGATTTTTTTAAGTAAATTTTACAAGTTGTTTTTTTCAGTGTACAAAGGTTGTACCAGTTCTGTTAAATTAGCAAATGGGACATCTGGAAGATTTGAAATGGGTAGAGGAATAGGGCAAGGATGTCCGATTTCTCCTTTTTTATTTTTGTTGGCAATGCAGATAATGTCTCTTCATATTAAAAAAGGTAATTTTCAGGGTATTACAGCTTTAGGGAAAGAATTTCGGTTGTGTCAGTTTGCAGACGACACCACTTTGTTTTTAAAAGACAGAAATGAAATCATTAAGGCAGTGAATTGTATGAAAGAATTCTCCATTGCATCTGGGCTAAGAATGAATGTGAATAAATCAGTTTTGTTTCCTTTGAAAGAATGTTCGGTTAACCAAATATGTAATATTCCAGTTGAAAATCAAGTAGTGTATCTTGGAGTGGTGATTTGTAAAGATGAACATTTACGGAATAATTTAAATTTTAACCCAATTATTGATAAAATTAGTAAGAGGTTTAATATTTGGTTGCAAAGGGACTTGTCAATTCAGGGACGGGTATTATTGTCAAAAGCCGAAGGGGTTTCTAGGTCAGTGTATACATCTTTATCATTGGATGTTCCTCCCAAAGTAACAAAATTAGATCAAATGCTTTTTCAATTTATTTGGAGAAATAAACCACATAAAAAAGAAATCTTATGTAATTCCAAAGATCATGGTGGCTTAGAAGTACTGAGTTATGACACATTAAACAAGGTATTTAAAATAAGTTAGATTATTCAATATCTAAAGAATAAAGATAGTGTATGGCATTCGTTTTCCAAATTATTTGTTTAAGCAAATAGGTGACCTTGCATTTTTGTTAAAATGTAATTATTCAATTAAAAAATACCAGTTAAACTTGCTTATTTTCATAAACAAGCTCTCTTAGCTTGGACTCTGGCCTATGAATACAACTTTTCTCCAAGGAGATTCTACATTTGGAACAATAAAGATATGCTGTATAAAAACAAAACACTTTTCTTTGACCATTGGTATGAAAATAATATTGTACTAGTTAGTCAGTTTCTAAATAAAGATGGAAATGTATTAACGTATAAGGAATTTTTGGATAGATTTAAAATACCAATTAAACCCAAGGAATTTGCTGTTGTGATGGATGCGATTCCCCAAAAGGTATTAACTCTTTTTAAAAATGCATCACAAGATGGAGATCCAAACCTTATTGACATAAAGAGCTAAATATTTATTGGTGATATAAATATATTGCAAAACAGAATCACAAATAACTATATTAGAAACAAATTTAATAGAATCGTTTATCCTCCAGCTCGTTTTTTTTGGACTTCTGTTTTTGGGAATGTGAATTGGCGGAAAGCTTGGCGAATAGTGGACAAATTTTTTATAAATAATAAAATAAAAGAAGTCTCTTTTAAAATAATGCATAGGATATACCCGGTAAAGCATGTGTTAGAAAGGTTTAAATTGGATATTGATTATTTATGTTGTTTTTGTCAAGGTGAAAAGGAAACCATTTTTCATTTATTTTTTCATTGTATACACACAAAGATGTTTTGGGTTGAATTGGAAAGATTTATTATGAAAAAACTGAACATTGTTTTACAGCTAACTGGATTGGACATATTAATATACTTCAATGATCAAACACTTGATAAAGAAAAGGAATATCTTATTCAGATGTTGATTTTACTGGGGAAATTTCACATTCATAAGGTAAAATGGTCTGACTCCAAACCAAACTTCATTCACTCTAAAAATGAGCTTAAGAATTACTGTACTATGCTAAAGAACTGTAACAGTAAAAAATCTGACAGAGCTTACATGATTACAAGCAAATATAATATTGCTAGTTGAATGACATCATTTTTCTTTTTTTCCCTTCTCTCTCTCTTTGTTAATGTATTTATTTTAAATAACTCTGGCTTGTTGTTTTAGAAATTGTATACTTTTGTTTAATTGTATATTTCTCATTGTACTATTGTTGACTGCAAAAAAAAAAAAAAAAAAAAAAAAAAACTATGCACAGCTAAAAAAAAAAAAAAGAAGAAACTCACAAACTAGTAAGTAAAACTCAGTTAATTATAGGTTATATAAAGCATATTGTTTCAAGCTTAGATAATCATTGTCAGGGTTTAAATTGGGCTGGGGCACCAGAGACGTCATGCCCATTCAAACTGACCCTCGGTTTTTTTTTGAGCCAACTGGATTTTGCATGCAACCTCAAAATCAAAGAAGCATCCATTAATCTGTTACTTGTCTTTTAATCTGTTGAATATGCGCAATATTATCAATTCTGTGCTGCATCCTTGTCACTTTTCGGAGATTTTCGCCGTTTTGATCATGTTAAATTTCTTTGTTCTGGCGTCATCAGGGTCTGAGCGCGCTCACGAGCTTTGCTGTTCCATTTGGCTATCTGAGGAATTAAAACGTCTAAGAAACGCTCACAACATTTCCAAACCCCAGGACGGTAATGTGCAGTTACCCAGCTAGAAATAAAAAGTTCTAAGAACGTTCCCTGAAAGTTCCCAAAAACATTCTGCCAACGTTAAAAGCGGCTAGTTTTTTTTAAGTTCTAGGAACGTTTCTGTTGTCTGAACGTTAGAGTAATGTTACATTTTACCATTTTTAAACGTTATGACAATGTCATGTTTTAATGTTCACACAATGTTTAAAACAACAGCTGTTTATTATATTGACTTGTTTGATTGTTATGTAAATGATAGAGAAACATTGCATTTTATTATTTTATAAAACATTATTTCTGAATGTTCAGTAAATATATTGCTGTAGAAAACTCAATTCACTTACTAGGTTTAGATGTTGATGTTTCATTTTAAGTCACCCTTATTGTGATTCGTGTTTGTTTTAGTTGGTCTCTTGACACTTGACTTTTTGCCTACTAGTTTTTTCCTGGTTGTGTTAATTTTGTGGTAATGCACCACATTTGTTATGAAAAGTTATTAGTGTATTTCTGTGGTTGTTGGTACATAATGGTAAAGATCATCACCTAATTCATTTACTAATCAAAAGTTTATTTTCTGCCAATATTGTATATTAGATCCAACTCTTTCACAGCAGTTTGTCATTAAGGAGTTTTAGAAACTTTGGACAAAAAATATCCGCTGTATAGTTGGGATGCCCAAACATCAAGAATCAGACTATGAATCTCAACCATGGTGAGAATTAAAGTTGTTAAAAAAATCCTTATTTATCCATGCCGCAGTGCATGCTGGGAGTCCTGAATGAGATTTGTAATTTGTTAATACCCAGCATGCATTGCAGCATGAAGTTTTTCATTTAATTGTCACCATGATTGAGATTCATAGTCTGATTCTTGATGTTTGTGCATCCCAGTTATACAGCAGATATTTTTTGTCCAAAGTTTCTAAAACTCCTTAATGACAAACTGCTGTGAAAGTGCTGGATCTCATTTACATTTTTGACAGAAAATAAAGTTTTGATTAGTAAATGAATTAGGTGATGATCTTTACCATTATGTACCAACAACCGCAGAATAACACTATTAACTTGGCATGTTCATAACAAATGTGGTGCATTAACACAAAGTTAACACAACCAGGAAAAAACTAACAAGCAAAAAGTCAAGTGTCAGGAGACCAACTAAAACAAACACTAATCACAATAAGGGTGACTTAAAATGAAACAAACATCAACATCTAAACCTAGTAAGTGAATTGAGTTTTCTACAGCAATATATTTACTGCATACAGAAATAATGTTTTATAAAATAATAAAATGCAATGTTTCTCTATCATTTATATAACAATTAAACAAGTCAATATAATAAACAGCTGTTGTTTTAAACATTGTTTGAACATTAAAACATGACATTGTCATAACGTTTAAAAATGGTAAAATGTAACATTACTCTAAAGTTCAGACAACAGAAACATTCCTAGAACTTAAAAAAAACTAGCCGCTTTTAACGTTGGCAGAATGTTTTTGGGAACATTCGGGAGCTTTCGGGGAACGTTCTTGGAGCTTTTTATTTCTAGCTGGGTAACCTCCTCTGTGTAGAAAAGTATTTAAAATGTGACCGTCTCAACGTTATATTAGTAGAGATTTCTAGATTCATCTTCTTGGTCCAACGGCAAAGTTCGCCAGAGTTCACGGGCACGGGATCACACATGCTCACATACGAGGTAACGTTTAATGCAAAAGTCCGTTCCTCTAATAATTGTATCTAAACATATTTTTTTAAATCGTTATTGAACATTAAAATCAATCACGTGGCTATAGCTTATATAATTTTCGTTGTTTATATACTTTATGGATTTAAAATTACATACATTTTAGGATAATGCAGTTGTTTTGCAAAATGTATTAATGACACAATTAAACAAGTCATTAAACAAAACGTAAATAAACAACACATTCTGTTTCAGATGTAAATATGATGCCAATATGTAATTATTCCGACTGAATAGTATTTGATTGTTAGTCAACGCTTTTCTTTTGGAGGTTTTTGCATGAACGCAGGGGCGCTCAAATTGTTAAAAATGTAAGTGCCATGGAAAAGACTGAAGAATCTATAATATTTCGTTTGATGTCACAAATTTCTGTGAGCTGTGCACACTGTGCCCCCTTAAAAAAAATGGTGCATGACGCCCCTGCCCGGCACATAAGCTGAAGGTCTCGCTCTACTCTTGCCAGTGTACCCTCTGCGCTTGTGCGTGTGCACTTGCTGCCTGTGGTGCCGCGAAGGGAATAATGTGTTTCCATTCATTATGGGGCATACTCACCAAACGCAAGTTCAACGATTTGCGCGAATAGATTACATTCAAAGTCAATGCAAAGACGCAATCAGAAGACGCGTCCTCGCAAGGGGCGATACGAATGATGCGAATTGGGCTGCGCAATTGCCGAAAACACGCGCTTTTCCCTTCAAACGCGTCTTTGTGTGTGTGTGTGTGTGTGAGAGAGAGAGAGAGAGAGAGAGAGAGAGAGAGGTAAGATTGGTGCCCACGTCGAGAAAACTTAATAGAAGACTAGAAATGTGTTAAGGACTAAAGTATGTCACTCATTTAATTACAGTACGTTAACTGGATAACACTGGATATAACTCATTGTATAGTTTAATAAAATAATGTATTTTAAATACACAATTCTATTCCAAAATACTATTCTACCATCTGATCTTTAAATTATTTGCAATTTTTATTTGTCTCTAGTAAATCATATACTAGTAATTAATAAGAACAACTATACTCCAAGTAGCATTAAAAGCAAAGGCAAAACTGTTAACCATTAGATTCAGGCATAATAAATTTTTTCATTGTGCCACCCTAAGATTTGTACTGGCCCCTTTGTGCCCCCCCATGAAAACAATCCTGGGGGCGCCACTGGTTACGACACACAAATGTCTTATGTTTGCCAAATAACCTATATTTCTCAGCTGGTAATACTCATATTTTCCACCACATATCTTATTTTCTAGTTTTTAGTTTGTATATTCTGTGCATTGGATTCATAAAGCTAAAAATATGATGCATTTATATAACATGTCATAGAAAAATGAAACCATGTAAAACTCCCCACTGAGCAATGCGTCTTAAAAAGACGTCATTTCGACGTCCCATGAGGAGCCAGAATGAAAGTTTTTATGACGTCTTTTTATGACCTGTTCTGAACATCCAAGATTGATGTCAAGGGGACCTCCACGCAAAGTAAAACTATTTAAAATGTGGCCTCTTTAAACATTATATGTGTATATATAATCTTTATATATGAATAAATGTTAAAACATTTTGCTTATAGATAATTCCCAAATATACCAGTTCCACCTTAACTGTCTGCGTCTGCAATCTTGCTCTCTCTCTCTCTCTCTCTCTTGCGCTCTCTCTATTTCTTACTCTCTCTATCTCTCTCTCTCTATCGTTCAATAATTGAAGTGAAGTGACGTGAACTTCACTCTCCCTCCCACACTTGCTCTCGCTGGATAATTGTTACATGTACATTCTCTAAAACAATGTCATCACCATTACAAAAAGTTTTTTAACAAAGCATTGTTTTGAAGTAGGACCATACTGACTAAACAAACCAAATTCACTCTATTTTTTGTCATTTCTACCTGCTCGTTTTTTAGAATTTACAAGATTCTGATGTTTTATTGAACATGTTTTGTCACCACCATGGTGATCAGTGCCTCATTCAGTTGGGCAGTTTGACTCTTTGTTTTTATATTGTCGTGTGTGTGCTTGATGATGGTGTTGTTAAAACACATTATTATTGCACCAAGTGTTCGTTACCAATGCAACTTATTTGTGGCTTCACATTAATTACAATGATGGTCAGAAGTGATGATATAATATAACATAATTGAACTAACAACACAGATAAGGCATCATAAATTTAGTTTAGAAGTAAACCTCTATCTCAGTTTTGTTTGGAGCTGCAATGAACATACTTCGGTGCATACTGCTGCCTACTGTAACTGAAAATGAAACCTCGTGGCTGTAATCAAAAATCTAAAGTCCAGATTTTTTTTGACACAGATGCAGACATCGGGAATCAGCTCATGAATCACAATGATGGTGAGTTTTCTAAATGTTGCAATGCATGGTACCAGCGTATTATAAAACTCATGAGTCCAGAGAGTGTCACCACTGTTGTGATTCATGGGCTGATTCTTGATGTCTGCATATGTGACAATGAAATCTGGACTTTTAATTGTATATAAGCGCTTCTCAGTGGTGGTATGAACCTAAATAATAAGTTGGATGTGACACCTCAAATCAACTGAGAAATTGAGACAATACTACATGGTTTACAAAATGAATTTACACACTTTACAGACTTTACATATGTGGTATTACTCTTGGTAAACTTTGAATGAAGTTGTAAAACCCACATGTGAGTTTTGTTTATAACAAATTGTCTTTGCAGCAAATAACATGCTTTAGCAAACACTCTTACAAAGACCAAACACGACTATGAAAAGTCAAAGAGTCAAACTACCCAACTAAAGGAATCACTGATCGTCATTATGGTGACAAAACATTTTCAATAAAACGTCAGCATATACATCTCTGTTAATTAAAGAGAGAGAGAGAGAGAGAGAGAGAGAGAGAGAGAGAGAGAGAGAGAGAGAGAGAGAGAGAGAGAGAGCATTTAAGGTGGAACTTTATCTATGTGCAGTGCTATTTTTTGAACACTCATTCATATATAAAGATTACATTATTTTATCAGCTTAACAAAATTTTTCTACAAAAATACACGTGATGTTTATGTTTTTTGACTCAGAACTCATAGACCACATTTGCATAAAATGTTTTTGTATTGATTTCCCGAACCCCTTTTGGACGTCTACCTGACGTCCAAGAGGGGTCATAGTCAGACGTCCAGATACTGTACCAGATCTGCACATTGTATAGACATACAGATAAGGGCCTGGACCAACCGACCTAATATAGACATGATCTGCACATCGGGGAGACGTCTCATGTTTGGTGGGTCGTATCTTAGTCATCTCCAGTGTTACTTTATAATCAAAACAGCTAACAAGAAACAAGAAATGTAACGTTAAATAAATAATGAACAAAAGAATCCAAACTTACTTTATCCAAGCGAGCGCAGCTGAGCTCATAGTCCGGTCCATCTCTCCTCGACGACGCGGTTTGTTTATATCCAGTCTTGCATTGTTGCTCCGCGATCATGCTCTTTATCAACTTCTCCAAAACACTCTCAACACAAAAAAGTCATCTGCAGTCCACGATCCACAATGGAGATGATATTTCTAACCTTTGGAGAGGTTTCTCAGCAGCTCCGGAGAGCCTAGCCGGCTGCTATGCTACCCAAACAAACAAAAGCGCACGGAGAGGGCGTGGGCATTTCTCTCCATGCGCTTCTGTAGATTTGCGCAGAAGTACACTTTACTGACGTAAGTTGAATCCTTGTAATCGTTTCATGATTGGTTAGTACCCATGCCAATCAAAGCTTTGCTGGCTATGCATTGGCTGGCTTTGTTTTGGCGTAATCCAGTCAAAAGCCTATGGTGAGCTGAAGGACATCTAGCTAGGCAAATCATTGCTCGCATGACATTTTGAGTTGTCAAACCTTATCTGATTGGACAAAACAGAAAAATAGGGCAGGATATTCATCGAAACAGTCTAAGGAAGCAGGAAGAGATCGATATTTGATAGAATATAAACATGATCGATCAAACTTAGCGGACACGCGAATGTAAACAAAGGAGGATATTGCTGGATTTTTCACTATTTTTCGTTGTTTTGGATTAAAATGTGGGATGCTTTTTGAAGAGTGGACCCTTACGTTGTAATGTACGTTGAAGTTTTTGGGAATTGTTAGAAATTATCAGAACCATATGGCAAGATATGCGAGTACCCACAACCATTTTTATATGCATTCCATCTGCATTTCATTTAACCCTTTCCACACAAGTGTATTGATTGCAAAAATAAGCTCAGAACATGAATTTAGAGTGTTTAAACTTTCAAATAATGCAAAGTTTATGATTGTTGATTGAATATTTGATGTTAAACAAAGTACAAAAACACGTAAAAACGCCCCCTAGGGCCCGCCGCCGGGCCGGTGCGTGTTAAGATAAATATATAAAGTTCAGTAGAGATATCGATATATTTACTTAACATTATTTATATTATCCGGACCTCTTTTTTATGTGCTGTTGTCATGGTGAATCGTGATATTGGAGCTCCATTGATGGTTTTTCATCGATGGTTTTTCAAAGTGATTGTGTGCGCCCTTAACTTTACTTAACTAACTCAGATCAGCTGTTCTGAAATCAAAAACTCAGAGTTTCCCATCTTAGGGTAAATCAAGTCCGAGATCAAGTTTTAACTTAGACCTCCTTACTGAAATGAACCTCTCTGAGGATAGAGCTAAGTGATTTGATGTGACGGTCCTGCAGCTAAAACAGTCAAACTCATCACTGCATGGACTTCTAATATGTTTTGTTGTTTTGTCTGTTTTCTGTCATTATTGTTACAGATCAGACCTATGAAGATGAGATTACTTATGCTGATCCAACATTCTACAAACGAAAAACACAGACAAAGGTAAAATAATGATTACTGGTTTATATCATTTCCAGCAGTGAATCAGATTTACATGTGCTCAGAGTTGAAAAATGTTAAACATTGGGTGAAACAGTCAGCCGGTCAGTGTCACTTCTCACTCAGCCCTCAAATCACAGTGGAGAAGGGGTGGGACAAATATCACAACAACCAACCGGCGCGTTGTTCAAAGACTGATAAACAAAGTAGAAGTATAAGTGTCCGCCTGGAATTTTCAGTCACATTTTAAGAGCACATATGGTCTGATTCATGAATTAACATTTGCTTTGGTGTGTAAGTCTGTATTAGTACACATTAACAATATGCAAAAGGTACAAACCCCAAAGTAAATGATGACATGAGTTATCGTTTCCAACGTAAATCTCTTTTCTTGGACTACAACAAATACATGGATTGTAGGCAACAGTTTAATTCAATTCAATTCAATTTTATTTATATAGCGCTTTTCACAAGTGTTAATTGTTGCAAAGCAGCTTTACATGAGAAGATGTAGAGGAGAACACAGATAATCAATAGATAATATAAGAAGTAGAGAAAGCGGTTAAACCGTACAAGCGAGCATATTAATAACGTAACGTATACAGTAAAATGCTAAGTTATGCCAAAGTTGGCTGACTCTCCCTGGGACTAAAAACCCTCTAGGAAAAAAAACCCAGTGGGAAAAAGTCCTAGAAGGACAAAAACCCTAGGGAGGAATTAATATATATTTATATATATATATTTATAGAAACGGTAGGGATAGGAGGCGGGTAAGCGAATTAAACTGGTTTAGCCGGTGGTCGTTGGTCGGGCATCCGCTGGTCATCACGTTGAAGGACAGCCAGTGGATCAGTGATGCAATGATCTTCACAGCAACCGGAACTGGGTCTGTTTGTCTCATGGTCCTCGTGGTCGAGGACGAGACAGGGAGAGAAAAACAGAATTCTATTAGCGTAGGGGCCGTTCGCGTGCAATGCAAGTGTCAAACATTATAGTGGTTCAAGTCAGCTCGGTTCCAGACAGGCTAACTATTGCGGCAATAGTATATTACCCATATGAGGTATGTGAGTGCTTTGTTCTAGACAAACTAACTACTGCGGGAAATGTACATTTGCTGGACATGTTATGTGAATGCTTTGTTAAAGAAGAATGTCTTAAGTTTAGATTTAAATTGATCGACTGTGTCTGATACTCGAACATTATTTGACAAATCATTCCAGAGCTTAGGGGCTAAGTAGGAAAAGGATCTACCACCTTTAGACACTTTTGATATTCTAGGGATAATTAAGTGACCAGAATTTTGTGA
Source organism: Misgurnus anguillicaudatus (assembly GCF_027580225.2). NCBI lineage: Eukaryota > Metazoa > Chordata > Actinopteri > Cypriniformes > Cobitidae > Misgurnus > Misgurnus anguillicaudatus. The sequence goes on along the minus strand of NC_073359.2, from coordinate 35,351,996 downwards.
GCGCAGTTTACGTGATGGATTGCATTCTGATAGTAGTTCTTTAATATACGAGGGCGCTAGGCCATTTAAGGCTTTGTAGGTGATTAGTAATATTTTAAATTGTATGCGATATTTAACTGGTAGCCAATGTAAAGATGCCAGAATTGGACTGATGTGGTCATACTTTTTAGATCGAGTAAGCACTCTTGCGGCAGCGTTTTGAACCAGCTGTAGCTTGTTTACCTGATTTGCATGGCATCCCCCGAGTAACGAGTTACAATAGTCTATTCTAGAGGTCATAAAAGCATGTATAAGCTTTTCTGCGTCTGATGCAGACAGCATATGGCGTATTTTTGAGATATTTCTAAGATGGAATAATGCTGTGCGGCAGATGTTGGCGATATGACTATCGAAAGATAGATTGCTGTCGAACATTACGCCTAAATTCTTAACCGTGGAAGATGGCACCACCGTGCAGCCATCTATGGGCAACTTGTAATCTGACATATTATGTTTTTAGCGATTCGGTTCAATAATAAGTATCTCTGTCTTATTGGAGTTTAGCATAAGAAAGTTTTGTGCCATCCAGTCCCTAATATCACTAATGCAGTCTGTTAGCTTAGAAAACTGGTGGGTTTCGCTAGGATGTGACGAGATGTAAAGCTGGGTATCATCCGCATAGCAGTGAAAACTTGTGTTATGTTTCCTGATAATGTCTCCTAGAGGTAACATATATAACGAGAATAGGATAGGGCCTAGAACTGATCCCTGAGGTATGCCGTATTTAACGGGGGAGTGATATGACTCTTCCTCATTTACATAAACAAAGTGATATCGATTGGTTAGATACGATCTGAACCAGGCTAACGCCTGACCACTGATGCCAACATAGTTTTCTAGTCTATTGAGTAAGATTGTGTGATCTATTGTGTCAAAGGCTGCACTAAGGTCTAGTAATATAAGGATTGAGATTTCACCACGATCGGATGTTAATAGGAGGTCATTTGTAACTCTAAGCAGCGCTGTCTCTGTGCTATGGTGGGGCCTGAATCCTGATTGGAACTTTTCATATGTATTATTATTTTCTACGAATGTGCGTAGCTGGCTTGCCACTACTTTTTCTAATATTTTAGAAAGAAAAGGTAGATTTGAGATTGGTCTAAAGTTATTAAGATCTCCCTGGTCAAGGTTTTGCTTTTTAATGAGCGGTCTAATAACTGCTAGTTTGAAAGCTGTTGGAACGTATCCTAATTCTAGAGATGAGTTAAAGATATTAAGTACCGTGTCTGACACTACATGAAATACCTCTTTTAGTAATTTTGTGGGAACGGGGTCTAGTATACAGGACGATGATTTGGATGACGTTACTAGTTTAGAGAGCTCTTCTATTGTAGTAGGATTAAATGACTCAAGATGTTCGTTTGGTAATCTAGTGGAAAATGTACTATTGGGTAGAGTGGTGGCTGCTTGCGTAGTTTCTATGTTTTCCCTAATAAACATAATTTTGTTAGTAAAGAAGTTCATGAAGTCATCACTATTGTGTTGGAGTTTACTATTGGTTTCTGTTTGTTCTTTGTTTCTAGTCAGTTTCGCAACTGTGCTAAATAGAAAACGAGGGTTGTTATGATTTTCTTTAATAAGCGTACTGAGATAGGTAGATCTGGCAGTTTTAATAGCCTGTCTGTAGTGTTGAACACTCTCTTTCCATGCTGAACGCCATACCTCTAACTTTGTGCTTCGGTAGTTTATTTCCATTTTTCTAGCTACTTTTTTAAGGGATGCAGTATGATGGTCATACCATGGAGCTGGCGGTTTTTCTTTGATTCTCTTTTTTCGAATCGGAGCAACGGCATCCAACGTGCTAGAGCAGACATTGTTCATGTTTTCTATTATAATATCTAGATCTTCACAGTTATCTGCTACATGTTTCATTTGAGACAGGTCTGGAAGAGTGCTAATAAAGCTATCTTTAGTGGTGGAAATTATTGTTCTGGCTAATCTGTAGCATGTTGTAGACTGAGCGGTCCTATCTAGAAGTATTGTGTATGACAGAAGGCAATGGTCTGAAACGGCATCGCTCTGGGGTGATATTTCGATGTCATTAATATTGAGTCCGAGTGACAGAATTAAGTCTAGTGTGTGATTACGAGTATGCGTGGGCCCTGACACGTTTTGTTTAATGCCGAGAGAATTTAGAACATCCATAAACGCACGACCTAATGCATTTTTTGGATTATCCACGTGGATATTAAAATCACCAACGATAAGAGCTTTATCTACAGTGACTGTAAGCTCAGATAGGAAGTCTGCTATTTCTTTAAGAAAATCTGTGTGGTGCCCCGGAGGCCTATATATGGTAGCTAAAATGAACGAAAGCCGTTTGTTGTTGCGATCAGTTATTTCCATATTTAACAGTATTATTTCAAACGAATTAAATTTTAGGTTGGATTTATGGTTTACTTTGAATATTTTATTGTATATTGTAGCTACACCACCCCCTCCCCCCTCTCCCTTTTAGACGAGGAACATGTTTATAATAATAGTCTTGTGGGGTGGATTCGTTTAAACTGGTGTAATCGTCTGCTTTAAGCCATGTTTCTGTTAAACATAGTGCATCTAAGTTTTGGTCAGTAATTATTTCATTGATAATTGGTTCTTTATTGGTAAGCGATCTAATGTTAAGAAGGCCGAATTTTAACATTTGAGTTTCATCTGTTGATGTATTGTGTTCTAGTTTTATGTTAATAAGATTTGTACGAGACGAGGTAAACGGTGCTCTGTATTTATTTGTTCGAGGAACAGACACAGTCGAGATGTGTTGGTACTCTGTTAAAAAAGGCTCTATGTGCTGGGATATATGTGATCTTGACATGTCAAGGCAGCTAACAGACTGATGGGTAAGCCGATCTGTCTGTTTCCTGACCTGGGCCCTGGATAGTCAGACAATATCAAAAGTAAGACTATTGGTCAGATTTCTAGAGAGTATAGCACTTCCTTCCGGAGACGGATGGAGGCCATCTCTCTTTAGCAGGTCAGGTCTTCCCCGGAAATGCTTCCAATTGTCTATAAACCCTACGTTATGCTGAGGGCACCACTTTGACATCCAGCCATGAAGAGACACTAATCTACTGTAAGTTTCATCCCCCCGGTAGGCGGGGAGGGGACCAGAGCAAATTACATTGTCTGACATTGTTTTTGCAATTTCACACACCTCTTTAATAGTATCTTTGGTGATCTCCGACTGGCGGAGTCTGGTGTCATTCGTGCCGGCGTGAATAACAATCTTAGAAAACTTACGGTTAGCATTAGCCAGCACTTTAAGTTTGGATCTAATGTCAGACGCTCTGGCTCCCGGTATACAATCGACTATGGTGGCTGGTGCCTCAATGCCAACGTTCCTGAGTATAGAATCTCCAATAACCAGGGCACCTTTAACAGATGTCTCAGCCGGTGTATTGCTGAGTGGAGAAAATCTGTTTGATATTAAAACAGGAACGTGATTTGGATGCCGAATGCGACTAGGCCGCCTGACAGTCACCCAGTTAGTCAGCCGCCTTGACTCTGAAGTCGGAACCGAGCCAAGTGTATTACGCTTAACACTAGGCGCACCCGAAACAGTGTTTGTAACATTAACATTAGCGGTCTTACTGTCCTCAACTAGCGTTCGGATGCGCGCTTCTAGTTCTGCAACCTTCTCCGTCAGCCTTACTACTTCAATACACTTAGCACATGTAAACCCCTCTATGCTGACGGAAGAAGCTAAACTGTACATGTGGCAAGTAGTGCAGGTTACAATGACAAGCGGAGTCTTACCGTTTTCATGCTGGGCGATGGCGTCTCCGTTCCCCAGACCGCGGTCCGTGAAGCTGCATCGAGATGGGTGCTCGCTCGTTGCGTGCCTCGGTCGTCTCCGGGTGCCTGGAGCCAGGGTGATGTGAGGCATGCTGTACCGCCTGGTGCTAATGCCGGGACACAACTCCTCCACAGCTTCCCGCTCTGGTGAGGAAAGGTCTGAAAAACATACATCGGATGAGTCCGCCATTAGATCGAAAAAGAAGGCAGATTTACAGTAAACAGACAGTGAGCAAGTGCTAACTTCAACCGGCACGTTTGTTTATGCTAGTGGGCTATATGCTAACACTAGGTGTTTACTAGTGATAGATCGTTTTACTTATTAATACTGTTCAATAATCGTCACGGTAAAGTATTCCTAAGATAAACTAGTACGTTATATTATATAGATAGGAACGAGATAGTAAGAAAATAGGATTTATATTATGAACTCGACGGAGCTCCAATGCACGGAGCAGCGTTTCCTCGTTGGCTGATGCTACCGGGCTATATGCTAATACTGGGTGTTTACCAGTGATAAATCGTTTCACTTATTGAAACTGTTGAATAATCGTCACGGTAAGGTATTCCTAAGATGAACTAGTAAGTTATATTATATAGATAGGAACAAGATAGTAAGAAAGTAAGATTTAGATGATGAACTCGGCGGAGCTCCGATAACAGTGTTGCCACTCTCTCTCTTGCGTCTCTCTCTTGCGTCTCTCTCTTGCGTCTCTCTCTTGCGTCTCTCTCTTGCGTCTCTCTCTTGCGTCTCTCTCTTGCGTATAGTTGGCATGTACTTCCTGGATTGATGATGGAGCGGTCAACGCCGGGTTTTGCCCCTTCTTACATTGCCTTTCCCAGGACTTACACAAAGTTCACCCGGACTCCTTTCACACCCTCCCACACTGGACCACCCCCTATGAACTTTTGTGTTCCCCCACCCCCCTCCCTTGTTTGTTATTTTTATTGTCCCACCCCAATCCTATTATTGTTATTTTCTGTTTGCCCTTGTTAGTGTTTGTTATGTTCTCGTGGTTCCTGTCTTGTATGCAGTCTGTTATGTCCTGTGTTTAGTGTTCCCCTTGAGGAGCGTCTGGTAGCCGCTCCTTGGGGGGGGGGGTACTGTCAGGACCCGTCTGAATCATGTGTTAAATTATATCTAGTCTTTGTGAACGGGGTCCTGGCAGTATCATGTTCTATGTGGGAGATGCATGGTTTTAGTATTGGTTTATTCTGACCACGCATTTCCCGGGTCTCGTCTCTTTTTCCCCGATCCCTTACTCGTAATGATTTCCAGCTGTATGTAATTTATGTTGTCCCTATTTATTGTCCTTGTGTTTGCTGTTCTGTGCTCGTGCGTCTTGTTGCATCTTCTCGGTTCCTGTGTCAGTTATCTATGAGTATTTGATAGTTATTTAGTCTAGTTTGCTATATGTTATGTTAAGTTTAGTGTCAGTCTAGAGTTGCGTTTACCCCATCTTGTTTTGCCCCCTCGTGGGTTTTGTTTTCCCCTGTTTGTCAATAAATCACTTATTTTGTCACATCTGCATTTGGGTTCATTTCTTGTCTATATTTCCTCACAATCCCAATGCAAGTGTTACAATGGTCTCACTCATATGACAACAGAATTCGATGTTAAAGTCTAACAATAGATTAAACCAGTGGTTCTCAACTCCAGTCCTTGGGCCCCCCCTTCCAGAACATTTTAGATGTCTCCTTATATAAAACGCCTGATTCAGTTCATCAGCTTGTTAGTGTGTTAATTAAGGAAATGTTCAAACATTCTGGAAGGAGCCTAATGAGTGGAATCAGGTGTTTCATATAAGAAGACATCTAAAACATTCTGGGAGGGGGGGCCCGAGGACTGGAGTTGAGAACCACTGCATTAAACAAACTTCACTCAATGTTGATAGACACCTCCCATCTTAGACATAAACCAATCACCCACTGTATGCAAATTAAGGACAACAACAACCAATTTTACAACAACCAATCAGTACCAAATTCCTATATGCTTTGTACTCTGGATATTTAAGGAAATGTTGTAAATGGTTCAGGGGGATTTTCTATATTTAGAAATGCACCCCATGAAGATAAAGCATCATGCATTTCATTTTACTTTGAAGAATCTGTAACCAGGGGCCTCATTTATAAAGCGTGCGTACACTGCAAAAAAATGTGTTAATTTTTTACACATTGTGTTTGTCATGCCATTTAAGGCGTTATTTCATGTTAAAATAAATGAAAGGGACAACACAAGTTGTGTTAAAACAGTGATGGGAGTAACGCGTTACAATTAATTATGTTACTCTAATTCCACTACTTTTAGTGGTAATTAACATGTAACTAAGTGTTTTTTAAATCAAGTAACGCAGTTACAATTAGTGAAATTTAAATGAGTTGTTTACTCACGTTACCCTATGTGATTAATGAACACTTGCAGACAAGACATTTTTGATCTAACGCTGCAGGACCATGGGGGGCGGCACAATGAATAATAACACAGAAGGTGTCTTAGTATAGGGACAACACATTAAATGTGATTTAAAAAAATACTTTGTTACATGTTTATTACCGCTAAAAGTAGTGGAATTACAGTAACAGAATTAATTGTAACGCGTTACTCCCGTCACTGTTTAACACAACTTGTGTTGTCCCTTTCATTTATTTTAACATGAAATAACGCATTAAATGGCATGACACATACAATGTGTAAAAATTAACACATCATTTTTTGCAGTGTACGCACAAAACGGGGCTGAAAACGTGCGTACGCCACTTCCCACGCAAAGGTTGTGATCTATAAAGAAAAACTTGGCAGAATGTGCGCACCTGTAAGCAAACTGCGACCCATGCGCACGCACATTCTAAAGGCAATAAATGGAAATTGGCGACACAGATGGCAAGAAGTGAACTGAAATCAGATTAAAGAAAGTAAATATGACAAGAACGATTATAAGTATTGATAACACACACATTTAATTTCACTTTATATCATAGCCCAGTGTTTCCCAACCCTGGTCCTCGGGCACCCCCTCCCAGAAAGTTTTAGATGTCTCCTTATTTAACACACCTGACTTAACTCATCAGCTTGTTAGGGACACATGTTTACCATTTTGGAAGGAGGCTGATGAGTCAAATCAGGTGTTTTAAATAAGGAGACATCTAAAACATTCTGGGAGGGGGTGCCCGAGGACCAGGATTGGGAAACACTGTCATAGCCTATTAGATCCACGCTATTATAACATTTAAAGGCACACCATGAAACTTTTTGGCCACTAGGGGGTGCTAGACATGTATTTTTCACTTCTAGCGCCCCTAGAGCCCACAAGCGCCGCAGCACTGTCGCAAAGGAAAGGAACTGGCCAACCTTAAAACTAAACTAAAAACTAAACATTTAAAACGCTAAACGATAAACATTTTGAGACAACAGGGAGAAACGCAGTCATGTTACAACTTTCTGATGAGGAACTCGTCGTGGCAGAAGCCATGTCTCAATCTGAAGGTTGCAGCCTCCAGATATCGTATTTCTAAGCTGTATACGTCATCAAGACTGTCTTATTTCACAATATTAACAATTATAAAGTTGACTTTTATACTTAGTTAATCGTAAATTGTTGCAGTATGCTTATGACTTGCGAATGTATTGCTCAGTTTACCTTAATAAACCAGGCTTGATGACGTATGCAGCCTGCATATTTGACCTCCGGAGGCTGCAGCCTTCCAATTAGAAACGACCAGAAGTATTTCCTTGCCTTTTCCCAAACAAATATTGTTGCATCGTCTCTCTCTCTCCCTCGCCACCAGGATTTTCCGCAATGGCGCTCGTTTTTCCTCTCTTTTGTGTGAAAATTGTCGCTCCAAATCCAAGTAAACCGATGTGGTCCAAGCAGACCTAAAGGCTGCCTCTTTGTAATACGTCACGCGAGTGACGGAACGCAGCAAATGAGGAAGAGAGAAACGCTCGGATCTGATTGGTGAATGAATAGGGTTTTGTTTTACACTGTGTGAGTTTGAGCAAGTTTGACTGCTATTGCATCCTGGATTTTAATGTAAATATCATAGACACAGTAAAAGAAAGGTAAATACGCGAACACCGCATGTGGATACAGGGAACTATATGCAAGATAATCGCCGTCATTTATAAAGAACATCGCATTTATGTATGAATCAAGAGTTTATATAAAAAAATTGCCTTAAAGGGGAATCGAACCCGGGTCGCCCGTGTCATAGGCCCATGACACTAAAGACTGTGCCACAGAGTCACATAATAAAAGCTGCTCTCTACATTCCTTAAGTAAGCCTCCAGCAAAATTCACGTTAAAAACAAATTGTGTGGAGGAGGTGACGTATGCCGTGGGGCGGTCGAATTTTGTGGTTTTTTTTTGTGCTCTGGTTACTACCAGAAACCCTAAGTTTTAAAATACGAGTAAAAGTGATATAGACCCCATCAGGCTATGGTAGACATGTCATTCAACCTATTTAAAGTCGATGTACTATCACAAGGGTCTTGAAAATGTATTATGAAGGTTGAAAAATTACATGGTGTCACTTTAAGCCAGGAGTCACCAAACTTTTTTCTCTGGGGGCCACATTATCGTTCCTGACTGTGATGGGGGGCCGGGTCAGCTATATAACATAGAATATGTTATATAGCTGAATATGTGACACTGAGCATGCGTGAGGGCTAGGTGTAACGGATAACGCCAGTCTCCGACAAATTCGACAAAAACTGTGGTAATGACAAACAACTTTCTGATCTAGCATGAAATTTGTTTAAAGCCCGAGGTGTGTAGCCTGTGGTTCGTCGTATGCTATGCCCCCAAAGAGGAGAAAAGCACAAACAAAGCACAGAGAAGTTGTCCCCGCTCAACAGGTGATCGCTATCGCTACAGACATGACAGCTAAAGAGGCTAACATGGAAGAATTAACCTCTCTGATTCGCAGGATAATGCGAGAGGAACTCGATGAGGCGATAAATAGACTACAACCGCAGCTTAATGCTGTTAAGGAGCAGGTGCTTGGCTGTGCTACTAAAATTGGTGAAATAGAGGTTTCATTGTGTAGCTTCGATTGCCGTATAACCAAACTGGAGGGCGCAAATGAACGTTTACGTAAAGACAATGATGATCTTAAGGAGAAAACTGAGCGCTTGGAGAGTCACAATCGTAAATATAATGTCCGTGTTATGGGCCTGACCTCGGATGTCGAGAAGGGAAATCCCACAAGTTATATGTCTCAACTGCTAAAAGAGTTATTCAGTGATAAGCTCCAGCTCGTGCCGGAGGTGGAGGTGGCACATCGCGTGGGATCTAAGTAACGTTACAACTGGACAACGGGTAATGATAGTAAGACTGCAGAGGCTGGTGGTGAGAGATGAGATTGTGCGGATTGCGAAAGAAGAAATGGTGCTAGAAGTTCGCGGAATGAAACTTCGTTTCTTTCCAGATATTTCGACAGAGATGGCTAAAATACGAGCGAGTTTTCGGGATGTGAGGAAGAAACTATGGAGTGCGGGAGTTAAGAATGGCATAATTTACCCTGCCACCTTGATTCTGACTTTCAAAGGAGATACGAAAAAGTTTTCCAACCATCTAGCTGCAGAGACATATCTAAAGACGGTCATAGAGCCTGAGTTGGACAAAAAAGACACGGAGGAGGCTCGATGAGAGGTAGCAGGAAGAATTTTGAGACTGTAGAACGGAATGTTTTATAATAACCAAATGATATAAGTTTATTTACTTGTTACCGCAGAGTAATGTGAAAATGATTTATGTTTATGTTCGGAGATGGCGTGGCTGCCATTTGGTTTTGCTCATATATGTTGACAAGTGGGGTGTGCATGAGTGTGTGTGCGTGTGTTTGTGTGTTGTTTTGGTTGTTTGTATGTTTTTATGTGGGTTTGTCTGTATGCTTTTCTGAGATGTTATTTATGGTTGTTGTACAGCTCTACTTTTGATGGATGTTCAATCAGACACAACGGTTATGGTAAAAGATAGATTAATTAATAAAGGGTTACGAATAGCACATTTAAATGTCTGTAGTCTGAGAAACAAGGTTCAGGAAATCTCGGAAACTCTAATAAATAATAATTTGCATATTCTGGCAATATCAGAAACACATTTACATTCTAATATTGATAATTCACTATTGCATATAAATAGGTACAATCTGTATAGACGTGATAGAAATGCATACGGTGGTGGGGTTGCAATTTATGTTCAAAATCAAATACCTGCAAAAATTAGAAATGATTTTGGTTGTGTGGGTGTAGAAGCTCTGTGGTTACAAGTGCAGTTACCACATCTTCGGCCTGTTCTAATTGGTGTTTGTTATCGACCACCTAATGTACCTATAGTTTATTTAGACAAGATTTGTACTATGTTAGACAAAGTTTGTGATACAAAATTTGAAATATATTTTTTGGGAGATTTGAATATTGATTGGCATTCGAATAACTGTTTGTTAAAAAATAAGTTGCTTTCACTAACAGAGATCTGTAATTTATCACAAGTTGTTAAAAAATCAACTAGAGTTTCCAATAGATCTGATGGCACAAAAATAGCTACATGTATTGATCTAATTTTTACAAATGCCGTAGACTTATGTTCTAAAGTAATTTCTATGCCGGTAGGTTTTAGTGATCATAATATAGTTTCAATTAATAGGAAAACTAAGGTTCCCAAATCAGGGCAGAAAATGATTGTTAAAAGGATATTTAAATATTTTAATGAAAATGAATATTGTGAAGAAGTCAGAAATGTGGATTGGTCAAAGTTATTAGTTGAGGAGGATCCTGATAGAGCCTTAGAGGCTTTTATTAGTACAATAATACCAATCATGGATAAATACGCGCCATTGAGACGAATAACTGTGAGAACCATTGCTGCTCCTTGGGTAGATTTAGAACTTAAGGAGCACATAAAGATGAGAAATGAACTAAAGGCTGAAGCTATCGCATCAGGCAACAGTATCCTGTGGAATAAGTATAGGAAATTAAGAAATTATGTTACTAAACTAAACAGAACAAAAAAAATAAATTATTATGAAAATAAGATTAAAGAGGCAAAATCTGATAGTAATAAAATTTGGAGTATGCTTAATACAATAATGGGGAGAAAAGCTAAAATAGTGCCATCTCTTATTGAAGTTGACGGGTCCTTTTTGACTAAACCCAGTGATATTGCAAATCATTTAAGTTCTTATTTCAAGAATAAAGTTATAACTTTAAGACAAGGTATGAATCTGAAACAAAAAAGTTATTTAAATAATAGAACAATATGTAATAAAATAATGGGAAATAAACCATGTAAATTTGATTTTGAAGGAGTAAGTACTACTACAGTTGAGAATTTATTAAAAGTAATGAAAGAGAAGCCATCAGGTGCTGATAACCTTGATGCGAAATTATTAAAAATAGTAGCTGATGTGATTGCTTTGCCTATAAGTCATATAATAAATCTAAGTTTTGAGAAAGGCATTTTTCCTACTAGTTGGAAAGTTGCTAAAATTGTGCCTCTTATAAAGAATAATAAGGAACCATTGTCGGGAAAAAATAGTAGACCTATTAGTATTTTACCCATTTTGAGTAAGGTTACTGAAAGAATTGTTTATGATCAAATCAGTATGTATTTTAGTAAAAATGATTTAAATTCTGTTTATCAGCATGCATATAGGAAGGAACATTCTACAACAACAGCTTTAGCTCAGATAACTGAGGACTGTATAAAAGATATTGAAAATAAAAAGATTGTTGGAACAGTATTGTTAGATCTGAGTGCTGCGTTTGATGTACTTGATCATGAAATTTTGTTGGAAAAGTTAATCTGTTATGGTTTTGAAAAATCTGCTATTGAATGGATTAAAAGTTATCTTGCCAATAGGGAATTTACTGTAACATTTAATGGGAGTAATTCTGATATACAGACTCTTGATTGTGGTGTGCCTCAAGGGAGTTGCTTTGGGCCACTTTTATTTTCTATTTTTACAAATGATTTGCCTTTTGTTTTAGACAATTCCACCATGGCCCTATATGCAGATGATTCTACAATTTATACGTCCGCACAAACCCTTGTTGAACTTAATACAATCTTAGAAGTTGAACTTAAACTAATTGAAAATTGGATTATGGATAATAAAATGGTGATTAATGCAGAGAAAAGTAAATGTATGATACTGGGATCCAAGTATTTGTTAAAAGATCTGCTTGTGTTGAGTCTGACTGTGGGGGGTATTGTAATAGAACAGGTTACGGAGGTAAAGCTACTCGGTGTGACTGTTGACAGCTTGTTAAATTGGAATAGTCATATAAATCAAATACTGTTGAAAATGGGCAGAAGTCTGGCAGTTGTTAAGCATTGTAGAAAATTTATTCCAAATCGAGTGATGAAAATATTAGTTGAATCATTAGTTTTATCACATTTGGATTATTGTTCAATTATTTGGTCAAGTACAACTGAAGTGAATTTAAGAAAATTGCAAGTTGCTCAAAATAAAGCAGCTCGGGTAGTTTTAAGTTGTCCTTTTAGGACTAGTGTTAGAGAATTGAATACGAGGTTAGTTTGGCTGAGTGTAAAAAGTAGGATTAATTATTGTATTGTTAACTTTGTTAGAAAAATTATTGTTACAAAAATGCCAGAAATACTGTACAGCAGACTGTCTTTTTTTAGTGATGTGCATCAATATTCCACTCGTCAGTCAACAGAGAGTCGCTTTTTGTTACCTCCGTGTCGAACCAACCTTATACAAAAGACAGTGCTGTATAGAGCAATGGTGGCATGGAATTCTCTTCCGCAGTTTTTGATTTTGGGAATGAATGCAATGAATTTTCGTAAAAGATTAAGACTTTATCTGTTTACATTAGAATAATTGTTATTATTTATATTTGTTGCTTTTCTGATATGAATGGTTAAAGAGTAGTGGAAGTATTGCTGTAACTAGAGCCCGACCGATTTATCGTTTTGCCGATTTTATCGGCCGATATGAGCATGTCGCAGATATATCTGTATCGGCGTATAAGCCGCAGATATGAAGCCGATATGAACGTTCCTTACAGAACACATTAAATGCTTTTGAAAGATGTAAGTACTTGTTTGTCCAGCAGAGTGCGCCCTATTGGTTGCTAATGGCGACTCAGGTCACTCACTGTAGTGACATCAGCCAATCCCCCACCCCCTTCACTTCAGTCAGTCTCTCAGTTCAGGTGGCGCCCGCGGCAGTCACGCCGTTTCTTCAAAACATTTTACACCTGGTATTAAGACGCGCTTTGGTCGATTGGATTATAAGTGGACGAGAGAGACACATTCCTGTTTACATTTGGTGGTTTTAATCAGTCTTTTTTGTCCACTTGCGCAAGCTTTCAAACGCAAGCGGAAGAAATGACGCGAGGCGGAGAAAGGACGCGCTTAAACTGTGGGAGTACAGCTGCTTGTGCTGTTACATGCTCATTTCAAAGCAATTGATTAAATAAGCTCGCGCAACTTTACACGCTTTCTTAAATAAAAGAGGCGGAGAGCAGACGCTTTAGTTTTATAAAAGTTTAAAGTCCCGGCAGAACACTGTGGGTTCGTGTTATAAAAAAGTTGTGCAGTACATTAAACATTAGCCTACATCAGTATGTTGTCAGTAATTCAAGCATTGTCGTCTTAACGGTAAGTTTTTAATTAATTTGTGAAGTCCATAACTTACTCTAAAGCTAATAAACAATGACTTTATAAGTTTTCATTTTTTAAAATAAGCCCAATATAACATTATTCTCGTTAAAACTGTCAATGGTTTAAGTTATATTTATTTTTTTTTGTTTGTGTTTTAAAGTTATTTATAATAAGTCAAGTTTACTGTTTTGTGCACTTATATCAGAATAATTTTGGATAATAAAGTTTATTGTTAACTTGTAAAACACACCTGCCTATATTACATATCTTTGTCACGTCATTTTAAGTGTTTGATCACCACATTTGTGATGTGATCATAGAGTGATCATTGCAAAAAGTATTTATATATAGTATATTCTGTTAATGTATATAGTGTATTCTATGTACAGTACTGTAGTGGTATAATATACTGTAGTATATGTGTACTGTACTATAATATGCACATAATGAATATCGGCCGATATATCGTTATCGGTCTTTTTTTACTCTCTAATATCTGTATCGGCATCGGCCCCAAAAAATGCATATCGGTCGGGCTCTAGCTGTAACTGTGTATTGTGAGAATGAATAATGTAGAGCTGTTGTTGTTTTTGTTGTTTTTTGTTTGTTTTTATTTTTAGTACGTAGTTGTATTGTTATGTATTAATGTGTGCTCTCCATTTTTTGTCTGTATAATGTATGGTTTTATGTTATAGGAATATATAATTTTTTTGTTGTTGAAGTCTATAGACCCCAGGAAGAATAGCTGCTGCCTTTGCAGCAGCTAATGGGGATCTTAATAAACAAACAAACAAACAATTGTATGACCCAGAACAAAATCACCACCAGCAGGCCTCATTGTGTAGTAGAGACTACTAGCCTTGCACAGTCAAAGTCCCCATCAGTAAATGGCTTTCCATGGGTAGCTAGTAGGTGAGCTACCTTATAGCTAGCTCGGACAGCAGCCTGGTTTACCTGAGTTTGGCAAAGGAAAACATTCTTTTGTGCAGCCAGTACGCCTTTCATCCTTTGAATCCTGTCTTCTCTTACTTGCCCTCGCTAGCTAGCATACTCTTTATGGGGGGTTTCCTGATGACGACACAGATTATATTCTTTGAAAACTGCAACACTTTCTTTAGATATAATACAAACTGCACGGTCCTTACACTGAACAAAAAAATTATGGTTGGTCCACTGTTCTTTTAAAACTCTCCACTATCTTATCAACTTTTTGTTTAATGCTAGCCATTTTGCTGTCCTGAACACTGCCAGTTCTGTGACAGTTATCTGCATGTGCGTTGTATGTTACTGCTTGATCACGAGCATGTCGGGTGATGAAAATTTGGCAACTATAGTTCATTTTATAACTAAATATCATTTTTTAACTTCAACAAATACCAGATGCGAACATATGATTACTTTCCAAAGAACAATTACAAAAATAAAATTGCCTCATAGGGCCGGTTCAAGTAGTGGGGGGCAGAGGGGCTGGGGGGCCGGTCAAAGGGGGGTGGCGGCCTGAGTCGGCCCGCGGGCCTTAATTTGGTGACCCATGATTTAAGCAGTGTTATTTGCGCTTGAACTGAGTGATAATTGTTTTATAAACATCTTGTAAAATTCAATCTAAAATCAAAAAACATTTTAAATATTTTATCAGCGCTGTCTCATGGTCACATTGTCCACTACGGGAGCGCGAGATGGCCTAACAAGATGGCATGAAATACGCATCCATTAGATAACTGCAGAACACCGTGTAAATAACCAAATATTTTCTGAATTAATGTGCATTTTTATTATCAAATGTTAAAGTGTGCAAATACAACTATCAAGCTCCCGGACAATCGTTTCTCTCTATGT
This sequence comes from Misgurnus anguillicaudatus, assembly GCF_027580225.2. Lineage (NCBI taxonomy): Eukaryota > Metazoa > Chordata > Actinopteri > Cypriniformes > Cobitidae > Misgurnus > Misgurnus anguillicaudatus. The sequence goes on along the minus strand of NC_073359.2, from coordinate 35,336,694 downwards.
TATCTTTATAATAGTCCTAATTATGATGTTCATAAGAAAACCGGCATGAAGAAACATGTGTTTGCCTATTACACTAAATAAATATTTATTCACACATGTAAAAGTTAATGCAAGTCTATTAGGTAAAAGGAAAATACTATTTATGTTTTTTATTTTAAATGAATCATTTTTAATATGTCTGCTGTTTGTAGCTGAGGAAGAACGTTTGTGCTTCTGGAGAACAGTCCGCATATGTCAGACGCGTGCACAAGAGGAGCAGAAAACACTTATTTATTTTATTTTAGTGATACCTCTCATTTATGCTGTGATTTTGGCATGGCGTTACAGCATATAATTGCTGTAAAAAATATATAAATGCTGCGGTGACCCTCGTAAGTAATGCTACGTCCTTTCAATGCTCGAGGATTAGGACAATGGCTTGCGTTTATTAGCTGGGCGCATTTAGCTTACGAACGAACAATTGGATGCCAGTCTCAGTAATATGAGGATCAGCATTCAGGAGGTGATTTGCATTGACTATTTATGGTTAAAAATGGGCGTGTATAGGGTGGGATGTGAGGCAGATTCACGTACGCACATTTTCAGGTGATCTGTGATTTATAAAAGGAATATTGCTTGCTGGTGTGCGTACGCATGGTTTTATAAATCTGAATATTTTTTTGCGTACGCTATTTTTGGCTTTTATACGTATGTAGACTTTGAGTGAGGATTCTACACACAGATTTTATAACTGAGGCCCCAGATCTTCATCATTTGCCAGGTATGCAATATTCCTCATTTGTTTCTTCTTATTTTAATTGGATTGTGAATTGACTTTGAATTATGATCTTCCTACCTGGCTAACAAATTGAGTTTGGATTTATTCTGTGTTGCTACGAAAGTTATTGACATGACTAGTAAATTATGATGTATCCTTGTTACCGTAATGACTGTAATCAGGCTAGTACCGGACTAAAATCCCAGTCTAGATGGTATAGTGGAACATCAGCTGAGGATTTTGGAGATCTGACTAGCACTTGGCGTTAGTTTAAGTTAAATTAGAAAAGTGGAGGCATATTTCATGTTTACAGTAACATATAACTGTTGTCTGACCACTCTAAATCAGATACTGGAGGCTGGGACTGGATATGGAAACCTCCAGGATGGTCCAGATGGACTGGGGTTAACCCGGTGCAGGTAGTTCGGGTGGCCACGGAGGGGCGAGCTGTTCGGGTGGCCACGGAGGCGCAGGCAGTTCGGGTGGCCATGGAGGCGCAGGCAGTTTGGGTGGCCACGGAGGCGCGGGCAGTTCGGGTGGCCACGGAGGCGCGGGCAGTTCGGGTGGCCACGGAGGCGCAGGCATTTCGGGTGGCCACAGAGGCGCAGACAGTTTGGGTGGCCACGGAGGCGCCGGCAGGGCAGGAAGGGACGGATGTGCTGGCAGGATAGGAAGCGACGGAGGCGCCGGCAGGACAGGAAGCAGCGGAAGCACCGGCAGGACAGAAAGCGGCGGGAGGCGCAGGCAGGACTGGAGCGTGGGCAGGACAGGAAGCAGCAGAGGTGCCAGCAGGATGGGAGGCGCTAGAAGCGTCAGCAGAACAAGAGGCACCAGAAGGACAGTAGGTGCTTGAGGCGCCAGCAGGACACCAACAGTCACAGTGACCATGACACTGAGGACAGGTGAGTACGGAGAGCTCACGGTCACTGCGACCGTGGTGGTATTGCCCCTCAAAAAATTATTTGGGCCATACCGGGAGTTCAGGGCATTTGGGAGCGGCCATCTTGGGCCAGGCAGAGAGTTCAGGGAGCCCAAAAATGGCAGTCTTCAGCCGGGCAGAGAGTTCAGGGAGTTTAGTAACGGCCATCTTGGGGATTCAGACGATTCAGGTTCAACAGGCGATTCAGGTTTGTTGGCTTGAGTGTACTTACAGGAAACTGAAGAGCAGTAAGCAGAGCACGTACACCACAGGGGCATGGCAAACATGGGAAACATGGGATTTAAAGGACATACCTCCAAAGCAAGAGGGACCATGGAATTGTACACAACCGATCTTGGGATTCCGGTCCTCCACACAGACATCATTGGAGTATCCTCCAGACTAGACATCATTTTTTGCTTCTTCATCTCACAGGGAATAGAGAAGCGAGTCTTCAGCTCGCGGGGAAGAGATAAGAGAGTCTTCGGCTCGCTGGGAACCAAGGAGCGAGTCTCCAGCTCGCGGGGAACAGATAAGCGAGTCTTCATCTTGCTGGGATCAGAAAAGTGAGTCCTTGGCTCGAGGGGAACAGAAAAGCGAATCCTCGGCTTGCAGGGATCAGAGGAGCGAGTCCTCAGCTCACATGGAACAGAAAAGCGAATCCTCGGCTTGCAGGGATCAGAGGAGCGAGTGTCAAGTTTGCGGGGAACAGCAAAGCGAGGCCTCGGCTCGCGAGGATCAGAGGAGCGAGTCTTCATCTCGCAGGGAACAGTCAAGCGAGTCTTCATCTTGCTGGGAACAGATAAGCTAGTCTTCATCTCATGGGGAACATCAGTCAAGCGAGTCTTCGTCTCGCTGGGAACAGATAAGTGAGTCTGAACTGGAGGCCAGTTTTGGTTTGTGACTGAATCATTTACATTACATTTGTCCTCAAAGACAATATCAATCTTGAATTTAGAGCTGTTTAATTGGAGAAAATAATTTAAGAAATTTATAAAGGAGATTTCACAAAGATTGGGCAAAACCATAATTTGAAGATCATAATCCAGTCCCAAACGAAAGCAGTTGTTAAGGGTGAAATCCCTCCAGCTCACCTGATGGGCTTTACCATGAATTCCAGTACATAGTCCTCCAGAGGCCGACCATCCTGAAATGGTGAAGAGTGTGAGGTCCTCTGGAGAATGGGTGCTGGAAATGCAGTTTTGATTTGTCATTCTGTCAAGGTTTGGTGATGATGGCATGCAAGATGATGATGAAGGAAACAAATGAGATTGAACCACCAACCTTCCAGTTTTAGACAACCTACATGAACCACTGAGCCACTGCCGCTCCATAAAGTATGTTCAGAGATGAGCAAGCATAAGGGGCCAGTCACACCAAAACCGCTTTAAATGCTTGCAAACGCAAGGCGCGACGCATTGCCTTTTTTAAAAAAAAGAGCAGTGCGACGCGACTTTTCATATTGCTAAGCAACCACCGAGTCAGCTGTCTTGTCAATAAAATATTGAAGCGTGAGCGCTCTTTTGCTGTTAACTGTCATATTAGCAGAAACTTTAAAAAGAGGACGCTTGCTCTGACCTTGTTTGAGGGTGAGAGGTGCACAAACACGCAGGAGAGAGTGAGCGAGTGGAGTCCGGTTCTTCAAAGCAACTGTGAACTTCCCTCACCACAACGTAAGGCCCGCCTCTCCCCTCATTCGATTGGACAATGGAAAGACTCGAATGATGTCGGGCGCTTCTCCGCTCTAACCGCTCCTTCAAAAACGCATGCGCGGCAGGCGGCAGAAAACCGCAAGGCGCTCGGCGCACATAAACAGCGCGCAAACACGCCCTGCCCATAGAATATCATTCAAAAAAGGCGCCTGCAAGTGCCATAAACGCTTTTGGTGTGACTGGCCCCTAAGGCGGCCTTCTGAGCATATGGTCCAACCCTCTAGCATCGACCAAGCCTGGTTTGATTGTGATCGTGGGCCTGAATAATTATTAAATATTAATAAATGGGCGGTGCGTGAGTCCAAACCGAGATGTGTGATCAGCCGACATTGGCTTTACTTAGCACCCTCTTGTATATGATACATTACTAATACGCTCGCTTGTAAAGTTTACTCATAGCCGTTGTATTTTGCTACTTATATTGTCTTATATTTTCTATGTTTTCCCCTGCTTATATTAATGTAAAGCTGCTTTGAAACAATTACCAATTGTGAAAAGCCCTATATAAATAAAATTGAATTGAATTGATCAATCCAATTTGTATTAACAGTGGCGGTCCTGGCTAGATTTACGCCCTGGGCGAACCATCCCTTGACCGCCCCAGAAAAAAAAGAATTACCCCCACACCCGGTCACCAACATGTATTATTTTATTTTATACAACAGTTCTTTCTGGTTCTCGAATCTGATTGGCTAAGAGCTATACGATATTGTGCTGATATCGGCACTGTAACCGCTTCACCTTTCGTATCATTCCGCCACCTAGTGAATGGAGGTCCTAAGCAGGCTCATCTCTGAATGGAAAAACACAGACGCGCTGTTTTGAATCACTCTCCGTACGTCTCATTAGTTTACTAGCTCATAAATCAGTCTGTGAATCCCCAATCAGAAGTTATTATTCCGTCAAAGATCAGCGCTCTTTGATGTTACGTTAAAGTTAATGGGAGAAATGTCTTGTCACATCGTCTGGACGATTAAAACTTGGAAAGAGGAATATAAACACTCGTTTTTTTTCTGGAGTTATATTTCTTATCAGAACGCGAAAACACTGTGGAACTGCAGGTAAGCACCGCAGCTTTTAAATGTGGACATTGATCATTTACTTTATCGTGACGTGACTATTAAAACATGTTATGAGATATCGCCACTGGTATAACGTTATTTATAAGCAGCATGCAAAAACATCTCTCTGACAAAACCGTTTTATATAGTACTGACAAGAACAAAGTTTAATAATAATAATCGAGTGCTCGTATCGCGTTAAGAATAAATGAGAAAGCAATAGTAACGTTATACAAGTATAGTTTTATTAACTTTTACCTCGCGCCAAAACAATAACAACACAAAAGACACTAAATATGAATAAAAAAACAAGTAATAGTTTGATCATGACACCAAATACTGCTGATTTGATCTCATTTTGACGATCATAAACAAACAAGGCCAACATGAGAGCCAGGAAATCCCTGTCAGAGATGTAGCCCAGAGAGGGCGGTGGTCAGCGGGGCGAGTGAACACTGACGTCCGCTCATGCTTTGGTTCTCATTCGTACCGAATCTCACTAAGCAAACGTTCAAACAGGCGCTATCTTTACTAATCGACTGCAGATTTAAATATAATACATATACATTCTCGACTGAACTAATCTTAAAACTACACTTTGTGACCAAGAAACGGTAATATAAAGTAACGGCTTTTCCGTCTGTAAGAGCTGTAAGGTGGTGCCAAACCCTGACAGAAGGTATTTCCTGAAGCCAGCAGCAAATGGCTGAATCCACAGGGAATCGCTTCCTAATTCCTGTTGAATTATCATCTGAAACCTTTCTCAAAGAATTCACATCTACCCCCCAAGACAGTTACTCCATGGTGTGGGACACCCTACCACACTTTCTCGTCCCCCTCTTCTCATGTTCTCAAGCAAACTGTATTATGGAATGCTACATTCTGTATACACAAAGTATCTGAAACTGGTCTTGTTTGGTGTTATATGAAGTGTTTTAATGCAAGTGGTACATTTGGGTTTATTCATATGACAACAGGATTCAATGTTAATCTGTGACAATAAATAAGTAAACTTAACCTAATGTTGGGAGACAACTCCTAACTTAGACATGTTGACCAATCACCAACTGTATGTATATTAGGCTACACCCCTGATTTTACAACAACCAATCAGTACCAAACTCCTAAATGCTTTGTTCTCTGGTTATTTAAGGAGATGTGTAGAAGACTTAGGCGGGACTTTCGATATCTAGAAATGCACCCCCATGATGCTGTATCTTTGATACAGCATCATGTTTCTTTTTATTTTATTTTGAGGAATCTGTAACCAGATCTTCATCTCCTTACCAGGTATGCAATGGTTTTTCGTTTGTTTCGTATTTGAATTGGAATGTAAATTGGCTTCTGAATTATGTCCTATGCCTACCTGGTTAATAAATTGTTACGTTTGCATTCATTCTAATTTGCTCTGTATTATTGACTCTTCTAAGTTACTATAAAGTATTACGATATCCTTTGTTACCACAAATCTTTGATCGGGGTTAATTCATGTTAATTAGATTCTGCCTCTTAACTATGTTGGTGGGCAGTCGCATGGACTACCAGAGTGATAGTACTGTTATCCATTTTATAATTAAGTTGTTATATAGTTCTATGATTTAACTATATGCGTCTAGAAGGAGCTAGATTGAACCTCTGATTATGGTGTAAGCGTCTGTGGGGGCTATATGGATACTATTTAATGAGAGCACGTAAACATGAAGCTGTATCATTAAATTGCTTTAGCCATAACCTCTAGTTTTTGTATGGTCAGATTAATTATTTAACCTTAACTAGGTTGTTTTGTAATCGCATTTGGTAATTATAATTACCTCTTCATAATTAAGTTGTTATATAGTTCTATGATTCAACTATATGCGTCTAGAAGGAGCTAGATTGAACCTCTGATTATGGTCTTATGTTTATATTTAATAGGCGATTTTTGAGAGCTACATGGGGACCTTTTAACAAGAGATTGACTTTGTTAAATTGCTTTAGCTACAACCTCTAGTACGGTCGAGTTTGTGTTCAGTACCCACACAACGGCCGGTGTGGACTGATATGACATTGGTAATCGAATGAATGAGTTCAATGTAAACATAAGTGAATAGAATGATCAAACATTTATCCAAATTCCACAATTATATCAATTTGATTCATATTACAATACGTTTTATATCTTTGGAGTCAGGTGTAAAGTTGCGTAACGTTAATTTGTCTTTATAAGCTCCGGAAAAGACCGAACGCGCTATAACCCTTCGTTTGGATTCCGTCGTTGGGCCAAACGGATGGATGGGGTCATATTTGTTACCCTTACAACAAACATGCATATGCACCTAAAACGCAATCATCCTGTTATTTTGTTCATTTCTTGTGGATATTTAAAATGTCTTCCAGTTCCAGTATTACTTATTGTTTAGAAATAAAAGTTTATAGATCTTTGAAAAGGTGTATCTGCATTATTATAATGGTCCCGGAGCATCAATGTTATCGTCTATCGTGATAAATTCTGAGGCAATTTATCGCCTAGCAAAATTTGTTATCGTGACAGGCCTAATTATATATTTAAGCAATATCGCTCGAGTAGGAGTGTGATATAGCTCTATATCATCACGGCTGTGATATAGGCCAGAGGCAATCACAGCCGTCCGTGATGTTATAGAGCTATATCACACGACTCCGAGAGCGATATTGCTTTTACAACAGTTCGACGGCACACGTTTGAAAAACGAAAACTAGAAAACAACAACGGAGTTATTTTAAAAGCCTCTTTGTTTGAGAACTACTTCTTCCGCCACGGATTTGAGGGCGGCCAGAATGACAGGTAAAACTTTCGGCTGCTTTGAAGCTCATAACAACTCAATGGACGTGTAAGATTAAAATTGAAGCAACTTATTCCTTGGTCACAACTTGTCACCACCCCCTGTGCTGATAGTGATCAAAGACTGTCACAGCTGTTTATCCAATACAGTGGGGGTTAAAGGTGGTCTTCTGATTGGTCAGTTTGAATGTATTATGTTGGGTTTGGTCAAGTACAGTGGGGGTTAAAGGTGATCTTCTGATTGGTCAATTTGAATGTATCAAGTTAGGTTGAGTCACATGGTCAAGAGATAGAGGATAAAGGTCAATGTTTTCATGAGCTCTGGGCCTTTGCATTTTAGCTTTTGCCTTGCATTGGCCTTTTCCCCTTTCCTTTCTTTCTTCACCCAAGTTCTGGGGTTCGGGCCATTAGGCCTAGATTTCAGTTCTCAAGTGTGAATCTCTTTCTTCTAAACTTTCTTTCTCTGCTCTCTATCTTATCAGGTAATATCTCACATACATTGGAAACAGTCAATTGTTTGTATTATTTACCATTTCATGCATTTATAGTGTAACCATTTCAACTGTAACTTTAAGTCAGTACTGTAATTAAACCTTTTCATTTACAAATCTGTTGTTTAGTTTTGATTTAAGGTTAATACTTAAACGCTCCATATTGCAATACAATATATTCATACTCTAGCAACGCTCTCAGACCTATTGTGTCCGAAACCGGGGAACGATTGCAGTTTTGTTCTCCTTCCGAAACCTGAGATCCCTTACATTGTCGTGTTGCCACTTTTAAGTGCTACGTTTTTACCACAAATGCGACATAACGGCTCGTTCAGGTTTAGTGGTTCACCTCGGTCATTAGGTTTAAATCCAAAGTACTCCCACACTGCAGCTGTAGCGTTTGGTTTTGAAACTTGGCTGTTTACACGTGGTATAAGTGGACGAGAGAGACAAGAGAGACATATCACGTTTACACCTGGTATTTAAATCCGTCTCTTTTGTCCACTTTCGACCGCTTCTGTCCTGAATACTGTGAGGGGGTGGTCTGTCGAGACGGTGGGCGAGTCTCTCCGCTGTCATTTAAACGCCAGCGGGAGTAATTATGAGTTTATATGGACGCAAACTAATATTATGTCCACTGCTTGTTTAGCAAGTAAACATGCTGCACAGTATTTTCTACATGTATATGTTAGAGCTTTCTCTGAATTTTCAGCACAATTGATGAAATAAGATCACGCAACTTTCACACGCTTGCAAAATGAAACTGCAGAGATCACCCGCTTTAGTTTATCAATGAAAGGCTAAAAATAGCACTGTTCACCTTGTGTCAGAAAAGTCAGAAAAGACGTAAAACATTGTGATCCGATCGATGAAAACGCATGATAATGACAAGTGTAAACAGCCTCTAGTAAATCCATCTTTTTCTCCAACTCTCGTCTCAACTAGTGTTTTCTCCTGCTACACTCCTCACGCGGCGCTCATCCTCATCAGTACGCCTACTGTGATAGGCTACGCCAGGAGTCCCCCCTCCCCACACAGATCATGCGACTGACAAATGACTGACGAGGGTTCACTCCTTGTCACTCGTTGCACGGAGCGGTCATCCAGTCTCTTTGGTAGAGAGAGAGAGACAAGGAAAACAAACAAGCATCCAAATATGAATTATCGGGGCCTAAAAAAATGATCGAGCTCATTTTATTTACTGTGCGATTAATCGATTTATCGTTTATCGCGACAGGCCTATATATAATCTTAAATACAAAAAGGTAACAAGAACAGAGAAAAACATGTAATACAGTATAAACACCCACTCATGCATGCACGCACACACACACACACACACACACAAACACACACACACACACACACATGCATGTACACACACATGCGCGCACACAGACACACACCTGTGAAATCCTGCAAGGATCATGTGGCTGAGGAGGTAGATGGCTCCTTATCAGACTCCACAACCATGTCTGTTGCTGCTGTGGAAGTATCTGACTCCTCATTTTGGCCAGTGGGTGCTCTAGCTCAAAAATATCTCAATATTACAATTAAGATACACTATGTTAGATACACTTACTTCACACATGCATCAGTTACCCAATTAAAATGACAATAACACACATTTTATTAGCATTTGTTAACATCCTATAAACTAAGCATAACACACTACAAATTATTTAAAAAGCTATATCACTGTAGCTTACATAATGCCATGTCAATGTACATTAGAAATTATTTAAGATAACATATAGCGTAAAAAAGCAATAAAAAATTACAAAGTCAGGAGGTCTGTGTGAATTTGCACTTTTTGTGTTGCACACACAAACTAGACTGTGTGTTGCCTATGGGTGAATTTAGTTGCATGACATGATGCCTCAATTCTAATAGTTGCTAGTTCAGCATCACTAAAACCAAATACAGTCGTATTCTGTGGCTAATAGTATAGCAACATATTAGCAAGAGGGTGAGGCTAATATAAATAGCCTATTTCCTACTGTCACTCACGTCGTCACTCATAGAAATCGCCATACCTTTATCTTTTGCCCGTTTCTCCTCATATTCTTGTCTTCTTTTTCTGAACTGGGCAACTGATGGCTTATTTGGTCTTTTAATTTGATCCATGATGATGAAGATGAAGACTCGACATCATTAACTTTGCATTACATTTTGCCAACAACAACGACGTGACGTGACGTGAGTCACCCCAGCTAGAAATAAAAAGTTCTAAGAACGTTCCCTGAAAGTTCCCGAATGTTCCCAAAAACATTCTGCCAACGTTAAAAGCGGCTAGTTTTTTTTGAGTTCTGGGAGCGTTTCTGTTGTCTGAACGTTAGAGTAATGTTACATTTTACCATTTTAAACGTTATGACAATGTCATGTTTTAATGTTCAAACAATGTTTAAAACAACAGCTGTTTATTATATTGACTTGTTTAATTGTTATGTAAATGATAGAGAAACATTGCATTTTATTATTTTATAAAACATTATTTCTGTATGCAGTAAATATATTGCTGTAGAAAACTCAATTCACTTACTAGGTTTAGATGTTGATGTTTGTTTCGTTTTGAGTCGCCCTTGTTGTGGTTCGTGTTTGTTTTGGTTGGTCTCTTGGCACTTGGCTTTTTGCCTGCTGTTTTTTTCCTGGTTGTGTTGGCTTTGTGGTGGTGCACCACATTTGTTATGAACATGCCAAGTTAATAGTGTTATTCTGTGGTTGTTGGTACATAATGGTAAAGATCATCACCTAATTCATTTACTAATCAAAAGTTTATTTTCGGTCAAAAATGTAAATGAGATCCAGCACTTTCACAGCATTTTGTCATTAAGGAGTTTTAGAAACTTTGGACAAAAAATATCTGCTGTATAACTGGGATGCACAAACATCAAGAACCAGACCACGAATCCCAACCATGGCGACAACCAAATGAAAAACTTCATGCTGCAATGCATGCTGGGTATTAACAAATTACAAACCTCATTCAGGACTCCCAGCATGCACTGCAGCATGGATAAATAAGGATTTTTTTAACAATTTTAATTGTCACCATGGTTGAGATTCATAGTCTGATTCTTGATGTTTGGGCATCCCAACTATACAGCGGATATTTTTTGTCCAAAGTTTCTAAAACTCCTTAATGACAAACTGCTGTGAAAGAGTTGGATCTAATATACATTATTGGCAGAAAATAAACTTTTGATTAGTAAATGAACTAGGTGATGATCTTTACCATTATGTACCAACAACCACATAAATACACTAATAACTTTTCATAACAAATGTGGTGCATTACCACAAAGTTAACACAATCAGGAAAAAACTAGTAGGCAAAAAGTCAAGTGTCAAGAGATCAACTAAAACAAACACGAATCACAATAAGGGTGACTTAAAATGAAACATCAACATCTAAACCTAGTAAGTGAATTGAGTTTTCTACAGCAATATATTTACTGAACATTCAGAAATAATGTTTTATAAAATAATAAAATGCAATGTTTCTCTATCATTTACATAACAATCAAACAAGTCAATATAATAAACAGCTGTTGTTTTAAACATTGTGTGAACATTAAAACATGACATTGTCATAACGTTTAAAATGGTAAAATGTAACATTACTCTAACGTTCAGACAACAGAAACGTTCCTAGAACTTTTAACGTTGGCAGAATGTTTTTGGGAACATTCGGGAACTTTCAGGGAACGTTCTTAGAACTTTTTATTTCTAGCTGGGACGTAGATGACTATACTTTTTTTCACATAACCCAATTAATTACATGTTCGTATGTATATGGGTCTATGTTAATTTTAGGAATGAAAAATGCAATTTATTTGGAAGCAGACGCAGCAGTTTGTGTCGTGTGGCCTCTGGCCTGGGATCAGTCAATCCCTCGCTCGCCCCCCCAGTCGCAAGTTGATTAACCCGCCCCCCTCCCCCGTGCCTCTTCTGACACGCACACAACCTGTGTGTATCTCAGCAACTTGACATGGAAATGAGCTGTAGTCTAGAAAATTTTTTGATATTATTTTTTTTATTTTTTTTAGGGCAAGATTGCGCCCTGGGCGTTCATCCACATTGCCCATAGCAAAAACCGGCCCTGTGTATTAATTTTATCTTTTGGAGTCAGATAAAACTACCTAAATTATGTAACGCCAAAACGTCATGTGCAAGCGCTGGAAAAGACCGAATGCGTTAGAATCCTTCACCATTCTGGTTGGTTTCCGCCATTTGGGCCAACGGATGGATGTGTATTATATTTTCCCCTTACAAAGTCAAGATTCACTTGTGAGCAATTTACCAATTCAGGACTGATTTAGAAAAAAGTCTTATATATAAAGTAATGTAATGTATAGAAATATGCTTGACATATTATGACAACTTGTTCAACCATTTTGCATGTAAAGATTTATGCTATGAACTTATGCCTAAATATTGTGGGGGGTGAGACTATTCAACAGAGACCCATTATAAATCAACATGACATAAGCAATTGATAATGTAAACAGCATAGACATGCACATAATCATTTGCATGGATGTACCAAAACATTTCCAACTTCTTCAAAGAAATGAGAAACTGTTTTTTGATGTGCACAAGTGAGACAATGATGTGAAGATTGAACAGGTAGTGAAATTCTCAATATGAGAATTTCAATTCTGATCTGAAAATGTACCAATGTGACTGAATAAACAGTAATAACTGTTCTGTTGTTTTTAAATGGCTACATTATTTCTTATGTCTTATTATCTTATGTGTTTGTGTTTCTCACAGAGAGTTAAAGATGAAGATGATGTGGTGTATGCAGGTGTCATCAGATGTTGATCAACTGGCTCTGATTCTGTCTTATATAAATGATGTTCTCATCACAGTTTCTTTCAGTTTTACTATTTATAAACAGAAATGTTTGTCACCAAACTGATTAGAAGCCCCAATGACTTCCATAGTATTCTTTTTCCTACTATAGATGTCAGTGATGCCTCTGATCGATTTGGTTACAAACGTAACTTAAAATATCTTCTTTCGATAATGATAAATGAAAACCAGAAGTCAGAGAAATTAATAGAAGAATTTTACTGAAGAGACTTCTTTGCAGTTCACTCAGCAGAAGTCAGTTTCAGCACTCAACAATGAGTTCCTAGGCCGCCATGCTCACACATTACAATACAGATATATTTGTACTCTAACAGAGATAATAAAACTATGTTATTGTGTCAACCGTCATGATTCTGATTGATTAAGCTATAGATAAATGTAGAGAACTTCCACACATGGACATCTAAGTTCAGAACACATCTAGTTTGATTAATGTGGTGAGGGATTAGTATGGCAGCACGCAGTCCAAGTTTGAGTTTAGGCACAGAATGACCTGTAAAGGCCACATGTCATACCATCTTTAGTCCAATCTTCCTCAGAGCACTGGTTGTTTTGGGAATCATTTCATTTCAACACTTTATTTATCCCCTAAGAGGGTCACATGGAGTAGCAAAAATATACATAAGTAATACAAAAATAGTCACTAAAATATATTAATGTGCAATAACTGCAGAGAAAAACAAGTCACAGAGTAATAGACAGAGTCATTTTTGATGTTTGGATATTTAGCAGCTGCAACACCTTAGGAACGAAAGTTACCTTTCTCCTTTGCGTTCTACACATTGGGCAACGCAGACATCTTCCTGAAGGAAGCCACTCAAAAACAGAAAATAAAACATGTGAAGGATCTTGCATGGTTCTTCTAGCTAACCTCAACATTTGCTGCTCATTCACAGAAGTAAGATCTCTAATAGGAAGTCCAATGATTTTTGAGCAAACTTTTTTTGTCTCAATCAGCTCCCTTGATCAGTTGTCAGGGCACTGATCAGGGAGTCAATTAGTTTAAGGGCTGTCTCAATCGCGAAATCCTTCCAGTGCACTGGAACGTTCGTTCCCGAAAAATTCCCACAATGCAACGCAAGAACCAGTCAGCATTGATGATCCCTATGTTCCCTTACCGGAAATCATGTGACCTTTCCTGAAGCTCTCCAATCACGTGATCCAACTCAATAAACTTTATAAATTGTGACAGAACTTTTATAAAGACAAACGTTTGTTTAAGTTTTAAATATAAACACACATCTCTTCACGGTAAGGGGCCGCAATCTACTCAATATTTAAAATAATAATATTTATTTAAAATTGTAAAAAACTGTATTTAAAATGTCATTATATTCCTCCAATTTTATGCATGGACATGTAAGATAATAATGACAGCGTTTTTCACAATGTAGTGTTTAAAATTAAGTCAGAGAGATGTTGGTTTTGCAGGTTATTTGATGAGTAACAGCTGTGAGGGATCACAACACGCTTAAACAGAAAAATAGGTTAACAGTGCCCCCCCTGCTGAAAAAAACCAATAAAACCATTATAGAAAATTCTAATGGTTTCCATTAAAATACCAATAGGAGCCATTAGCTTTTACCATTAAAAACACTACACTGTAGTGTGTTTTGGGCAATATTCCATTAGAACCAATAAAATTCCCAATAAAACCAATAGAATTTCTGTGATGGTGTTTATTGTTTTTTTAGCAGGGCCAGTGTCAAGTGAGCTAGGGTCCTTACCAGTGCCCGAACCTGTGTACACGATTTACTGATTCACGACCTCGGGAACTAGGGAACAAGACAGGGTTTGACAATGCATTCCAAACTATTTAGGACACACCCTTGCGAAGAACCAGTTGAAGTATATAGGAGATCAGAAAGGATGCTTTTTACAAAAACTTTCTTCTTTAAGTCAGAAAATTAATTATCCAAAAAACCAGCTGGTCATCTGGATGAAAACAACAACAAGTTTCTCTGCAAGAATGTGTGGCTGAAGAGTGTTCTTACAGAAAGCACAGTTTTCTGGGATGATATTGCTTAGTATCTAATTAATAAGTATTCAAATCCAAATTCAGTTAAAAAATAGCAAGTCAGGAAACAAAATACCAAATCAGAAAACACAACAACAAATTCACAAACCAGAAAAGGTATATTGTGTGAGTGTAATTGTTACTGCTGATTGGATGACACCTCTGTCAATCAAGAAGACACACCGAAAGTACAGTACAGCTGGTACCAAAGTGTGCACATGTTTATAAAAGCAATAAACCCCAAGAAGCAGTGGGTTACCAATGCATTTTATAACAGCTAAGGGGCGTTGTTAAAACCCCTTAGCTGTTATAAAATGCACTGTAACCCCACTGCTTCGCATGGTTTATTGCGTTTATAAAACGGTTACTTCATATGCATAACGTTAGCAGAATTTTATAAAATAAAACAAATAAGTTGTAATTATATTAGTACAAATATTACTCTTCCGCCAAACAAAGTAGTTCCTCAGAATCAAGTGTGGCTGCAACAGAGCGCAGTTCACAACCAACAGAGATGCAGCAAAGACACAATGAAAATATGATTTAAGACTGTGGTGTTTATTTTATAAATCACCATTCATCTAATTTAATTTATACATTAACATTTATATTGTGCAACTGTTGAAGTGATGATCAAATATGCTTGGAAGCATGCTCTTTCCCCGTCAGCGGTTTTTTTTTTTTTTTTTTTTAAGTTGCCACCCAGTTTTAGTTTAATGCCTTACAGAAAAATTATCTTCTTTAAATAGACATAAAATATCAAATGAAAGAACAGACCATCCGCTTTCAAACAAAAACAAACAAAAAACATTTTATCCTACCTTCATTTGTTCTCTTATCACCTCTCAAATTTTTTAGCTAAAAGCGGAGATAATTCCATTTTTGTGAAGAAATTATGTAAGAGATCAGATTCAAAGCAATCAAAACTTACACGCTGTGTTTTCAGTGTTGAGTGAATGCGTCAGTGTTTGGGTAAGATCACCACCCAGTGGAAAATAGCGGACGTATGAACTTGATATATAAACTCCCCAAACAACGTTTTCTCTTTATCGACGAGATGTCTCAACAATATTTATTGACATTTATCTGGATATCGCCATTAATTGTGCAATTGTAGACAAATTAAAAATATGATTAAAGACTGTGGTGTTTATTTTCATAAATCAGTACCCAGCAACAGTGGTGCAGTGATACTTATGTAATGTGGTCTAAACCGTGTATTTTATCACGGCTTAGAACGCGTTTCAACCAATCAGAATGAAGAACCAGAACTGCCCGTCTTATAAAAATTATTTTACACCTGCCCACTTTATGTGTTTCCTACTGCTGCCATCTGATTTTTTTTAGAGAAAGAAATTAAGTGAAAACATTTGATTTCTTTTCTCTCTTTCATCATTTAGTAACTTAAATATGAGAGAATAAATATAGATTTTAGTGGTTTTTGATCAATTTTAACATCTATATAAAGAGAATAAGATGTTAGAAGCTTTTGATTGATGTATAGCTAGGCAGCTAACTGCTGTGGTAAGATCCATTAAAGTAGTTTAGTTTAGTTTAGTTTAGTTTAGTTATTTACAAAGCACACAAATTACAGCGTGGCGCTGTCCAAGGTGCTGTACAAAACAATTTTAAGAATTTCATCATCAATACATTTTAAGCAAAGAAAAACAATGACAAATATAAATAAAAATAAATAAATATATAATTAAAAATTTTGAAATGTTAAACATAAAATGTAAAAGATAACACTGCACTAAAAGAGGTTTCAAGAGGAGGCAAAGGCTTTTGATAATAAATAGGATTTTGTATTTGATGACCGCATATGTCAAAGAGGATTATTAGGGCCCGAGCACCGAGGAGCAGGCCAGAATGGCCTGCACCGAAAGGTGCGAAGCCCTATTGGTTTTGCTCGAATTTATTAGGGCCCGAGCACCGAGGAGCAGGCCAGAATGGCCTGCACCGAAAGGTGCGAAGCCCTATTGTTTTTGCTCGGATTATTATTTAGGGCCCGAGCACCGAGGAGCAGGCCAGAATGGCCTGCACCGAAAGGTGCGAAGCCCTATTGTTTTTGCTGGAATTTATTAGGGCCCGAGCACCGAGGAGCAGGCCAGAATGGCCTGCACCGAAAGGTGCGAAGCCCTATTGTTTTTGCTCGGATTTATTATTTTTATTATTATTATTTTTTAACACTTTTGGGCATTTTGGGTGCCTAAACATACTCGAAAACTCTTGAAATTTGGCACAGACATCAGAGTCGTCGGCCATTAGGACTGGGCAAAGGCTGGAACACGGGCGTGGCAAGGGAGCTCTGTAGCGCCCCCTGTAATGCAAAAACAAACATTGAGGCACAGATTCGGCAAAAATGTACGCACATGTACGAGAGTTGGTACGCATATAGATCTCATCGACCCAAACAACTTTCGCCCTCTAACATTTAAGCTCCGCCCAACAGGAAGTCAGCCATTTTGGATTGTTTAAAAAATGCATGCAGTGAACTTTTAAATACTCCTCCTAGGGGATTTATGCAAATAACACCAAACGTGGTGATCATGATGTCAAGACATTGGACTTGCTAAATTGCGAAGGGATTTTTGATATCTCGAACGGTGTTGCCATGGCGAAGCGGCAAAGTCATGGCGAAATCAGAGAAACAGGAAGTGTTTAATATCTATGGCAAAAAATGTCTTATTGTGAAGACACGTGGGGTGTTTGTTCGTCTGAAGATTCCGATCCCATTGATGCGCCTATTGTGACTTACGGGTATAGCGCCACCACCAGGCGGCAGGAAGTGTGTCAGTTACAAAGCTGGATTTTTTTGAAAGTTCCATGCAGTGAACTTTTAAATACTCCTTCTAGAATAATCAAGCAATTGACACAAAAAGTGGTCAACATGATGTCGAGACATAGTAGATGATAAATTGCGAAGGGATTTTTGATATCTCGAATGCTGTTCCCATGGCAACGCCCCAAACTTTACTTTTATTTCAGGCATATTTAGGGCTCTTGGCATGCTTAGATTAACCTAAAAGTTGGCACACACATAGTTGTCGGCTGTTAAGTGTGCACAAAAAGGTCAGACATAGGCGTGTCTCTTAAGTGGCTCTCTAGTGCCCCCGTTTGTCTAAAATGTGGGGTTTCTTTTACTTACAGTCCTCAAATGGGTCAGTAGCAACATAAAATAGTTCACCGATATTTACCCACTTGATGCACTTGCCCACCGTGCATCGTTTTCTCGGATGCACCGTGTTGCGGTAAAAAAACGTGCGAGGGCCCGCCATCGCTGCTTGCAGCTATATTTATTATTAGGGCCCGAGCACCGAGGAGCAGGCCAGAATGGCCTGCACCGTGGGTGCAAAGCCCTATTGTTTTTGCTTCGTTTATTATTATTATTATTAGGGCCCGAGCACACCAGGGTGTGAGGACCCTATTGTTTTTGCTCCGTTTATTATTATTATTATTTTTCTTCTTCTTCTTCTTCTTCTTCTTCTTCTTCTTCTTCTTCTCCGAAATGGATTGCATTTTTGAGGGCCTAAACATACCCGAAAACTCATGAAAATTTGCACACACGTCAGAAGTGGCGAAAATTTACATGTGGTATAGGCGACATAAGTGGGCGTGTAGAAATGGATCGATAGCGCCACCTGCAAAATTTCAAGAGAACAGCCCCCCCACTACGAAAAACGTACAGATACGAAATTTGGTAGGGTCATCTATGACCCCAAGACCTTCAAAAAAGTCTCTTGGAGCTAAGCTCTAAACCCCACAGGAAGTCAGCCATTTTTAATTTTCTCTGTCATTTTTTGTCATTTCCAAGCGTCGTACTTTAACGAACTCCTCCTAGAGATTTTATCAGATCGTCATCATATTTGGTCAATCTCATCTAAAGGCCTTTGCAATGTTAAATTGCGGAGCTTTTGACTTTTCGTTGGAGGGTGTGTCTGTGGCGGCCTGACAAATTTCAGCGTTTTCGCCATAAACAGGAAGTTGTTCTAACTAAGGCATACAATGTCCAATCTGCCCCACACTTCACATGTTTGATAAGGGTCTTGGCCTGAACACATTTCAATGCCAATATTCAGCTTCAGTCATAGCGCCACCTAGCGGTAGCAGGAAATGCCATGTTTTACGCTGTGATTTACTGCTCTTTGAGATTTAATCAAATCATCATCATATTTGGTCAGACTGATGTTAAGCCCTTTTTGATGATAAATTGCGAAGATCTTGACTTTTCGTTGAAGGGCGTGTCCGTGGCAGCCTGGCAAATTGTGATATTTCGCCATGAAACAGGAAGCTGTTGTAATTCAGACATACATAGTCCGATCTGCCCCCGACTTCACAAGTTTGATAAGGGTCCCGGCCTGAACACGTCTATATAAAAATAATCAGGTACAGTCATAGCGCCACCTTCTGCACACAGGCGGTGTGGCACATTTTTTGTCCTTTGAATATCCACCTATATTTACCCACTTTAATTCATATCTCCCTGGTTCACTGCTTAACTAATGCCATAGGGTGGCGGTGCACATGCGTGCGAGGGCCCTTCCATCGCTGCTTGCAGCTTTAATTATTATTATTATTATATTCCGAAATGAATCGCATTTTTGAAGGCCTAAACATACCCAAAAACTCATGAAAATTTGCACACGCGTCAGAAGTGGCGAAAATTTACATGTAGTATAGGCGTCAGAAGTGGGCGTGTAGAAATGGCTCGATAGCGCCACCTGCAAAATTTCAAGAGAACAGCCCCCCCACTACGAAAAACATACAGATACGAAATTTGGTAGGATCATCAAGCACCCCAAGACCTACAAAAAAGTCTCTTGGAGCTAAGATCTAAACGCCACAGGAAGTCGGCCATTTTGAATTTTCTCTGTCATTTTTTGACATTTCTAAGCGTCGTACTTTAACGAACTCCTCCTAGCGATTTAATCCGATCATTATCATATTTGGTCAGTCTCATCTAAAGGCCTTTGCGATGCTAAATTGCAGAGATCTTGACTTTTCGTTGGAGGGTGTGTCCGTGACGGCCTGACAAAGTTCAGCATTTTTGCCATGAAACAGGAAGTTGTTCTATCTCAGGCATACAATGTCCAATCTGCCCCACGCTTCACAAGTTTGATAAGGGTCTTGACCTGAACACATTTTGATGCCAATATTCAGCTTCAGTCATAGCGCCACCTACAGGTAGCAGGAAATGCCATGTTTTACGCTGTGATTTACTGCTCTTAGAGATTTAATCAAATAATCATCATATTTGGTCAGACTGATCTTAAGCCCTTTGCCGTGATAAATTGCGAAGATCTTGACTTTTCGTTAAAGGGCGTGTCCGTGGCAGCCTGGCAAAGTGTGATATTTCGCCATGAAACAGGAAGCTGTTGTAATTCAGACATACATTTTCCGATCTGCCCCCGACTTCACAAGTTTGATAAGGATCCCGGCCTGAACACGTCAATATAACAATAATCAGGTACAGTCGTAGCGCCACCTGCTGCACACAAGCGGTGTGGCACATCAGTTTCCCTTTGAATATCCACCTATATTTACCCACTTTAATTCATATCCCCCTGGTTCACTGCTTTACTAATGCCATAGGGTAGCGGTGCACATGCGTGCGAGGGCCCTTCTATCGCTGCTTGCAGCTTTAATTAGGGCCCGAGCACACCGGGGTGCGAGGACCCTATTGTTTTTGCTCGGTTTATTAGGGCCCGAGCACACCGGGTGCGAGGACCCTATTGTTTTTGCTCTGTTTATTATTATTATTATTATTATTATTATTAGGGCCCGAGCACACCAGGGTGTGAGGACCCTATTGTTTTTGCTCCGTTTATTATTAGGGCCCGAGCACCGAGGAGCAGGCCAGAATGGCCTGCACCGTGGGTGCAAAGCCCTATTGTTTTTGCTCCGTTTATTATTATTTTTCTTCTTCTTCTTCTTCTTCTTCTTCTTCTTCTCCGAAATGGATCGCATTTTTGAGGGCCTAAACATACCCGAAAACTCATGAAAATTTACACACGCGTCAGAAGTGGCGAAAATTTACATGTAGTATAGGTGTCAGAAGTGGGCGTATAAAAATGGCTCGATAGCGCCACCTGCAAAATTTCAAGAGAACAGCCCCCCCACTACGAAAAACGTACAGATACGAAATTTGGTAGGGTTATCTATGACCCCAAGACCTTCAAAAAAGTCTCTTGGAGCTAAGCTCTAAACCCCACAGGAAGTCAGCCATTTTGAATTTTCTCTGTCATTTTTTTACATTTCCAAGCGTCGTACTTTAACGAACTCTTTAACGAACTCCTCCTAGAGATTTGGTCAATCTCATCTAAAGGCCTTTGCGATGTTAAATTGCGGAGCTTTTGACTTTTCGTTGGAGGGTGTGTCCGTGGCGGCCTGACAAAGTTCAGCGTTTTCGCCATGAAACAGGAAGTTGTTATAACTAAGGCATACAATGTCCAATTTGGCACACACTTCAAATGTTTGATAAGAGTCTTGACCTGAACACATTTTAATGCCAATATTCAACATCAGTCATAGCGCCACCTAGAGGTAGCAGGAAATGCCATGTTTTACGCTGTGATTTACTGCTCTTAGAGATTTAATAAAATCATCATCATATTTGGTCAGACAGATTTTAAGCCCTTTGCGATGATAAATTGCGAAGATCTTGACTTTTCATTAAAGGGCGTGTCCGTGGCAGCCTGGCAAAGTGTGATGTTTCACCATGAAACAGGAAGCTGTTGTAATTCAGGCATACATTGTTTGATCTACTCCAGACTTCACACGTTTGATAAGGGTCCCGGCCTGAACACGTCAATATAACAATAATCAGGTACCGTCATAGCGCCACCTGCTGCACACAGGCGGTGTGGCACATCAGTTTCCCTTTGAATATTCACCTGTATTTACCCAATTTAATTCATACCCCCCGGTTTACTGCTTTACTAATGCCATAGGGTGGCGGTGCACATGCGTGCGAGGGCCCGCCATTGCTGCTTGCAGCTATATTTATTATTATTTTTCTTCTTCTTCTTCTTCTTCTTCTTCTCCGAAATGGATCGCATTTTTGAGGGCCTAAACATACCCGAAAACTCATGAAAATTTGCACACGCGTCAGAAGTGGCGAAAATTTACATGTAGTATAGGCGTCAGAAGTGGGCGTGTAGAAATGGCTCGATAGCGCCACCTGCAAAATTTCAAGAGAACAGCCCCCCCACTACGAAAAACGTACAGATACGAAATTTGGTAGAATCATCTAGCACCCCAAGACCTACAAAAAAGTCTCTTGGAGCTAAGCTCTAAACCCCACAGGAAGTCGGCCATTTTGAATTTTCTCTGTCATTTTTTGACATTTCCAAGCGTCGTACTTTAACGAACTCCTCCTAGCGATTTAATCCGATCATTATCATTTTTGGTCAGTCTCATCTAAAGGCCTTTGCGATGCTAAATTGCGGAGATCTTGACTTTTCGTTGGAGGGTGTGTCCGTGGCGGCCCGACAAAGTTCGGCATTTTCGCCATGAAACAGGAAGTTGTTATAACTCAGGCATACAATGTCCAATCTGCCCCACGCTTCACATGTTTGATAAGAGTCTTGACCTGAACACATTTTAATGCCAATATTCAACTTCACTCATAGCGCCACCTAGAGGTAGCAGGAAATGCCATGTTTTACGGTGTGATTTACTGCTCTTAGAGATTTAATAAAATCATCATCATATTTGGTCAAAATGATTTTAAGCCCTTTGCCGTGATAAATTGCGAAGATCTTGACTTTTCGTTGAAGGGCGTGTCCGTGGCAGCCTGCCAAAGTGTGATATTTCGCCATGAAACAGGAAGCTGTTGTAATTCAGGCATACATTATCCGATCTGCCCCCGACTTCACAAGTTTGATAAGGGTCCCGGCCTGAACACGTCAATATAACAATAATCAGGTACAGTTATAGCGCCACCTGCTGCACACAGGCGGTGTGGCACATCAGTTTCCCTTTGAATATCCACCTGTTTTTACCCACTTTAATTCATGCCCCCCTGGTTTACTGCTTTACTAATGCCATAGGGTAGCGGTGCACATGCGTGCGAGGGCCCTTCCATCGCTGCTTGCAGCTTTAATTAGGGCCCGAGCACCGAGGAGCAGGCCAGAATGGCCTGCACCGTGGGTGCAAAGTCCTTTTGTTTTTGCTCGGTTTATTATTATTATTATTATTATTCCGTTTCTTCTCCAAAGTGAATCGCATTTTTGAGGGGCGAAACATGCTCGAAAACTCATGAAATTTTGCACACATGTCAGAAGTGGCGAAAATTTACATGTGGCATAGGCGCCAGAAGTGGGCGTGTAGAAATGGCTCGATAGCGCCACCTGCAAAATTTCATGAGAACAGCCCCCCCGCTACGAAAAACGTACAGATACGAAATTTGGTAGGATCATCTATCACCCCAAGACCTACAAAAAAGTCTCTTGGAGCAAAGCTCTAAACCCCACAGGAAGTCAGCCATTTTTAATTTTTGCCTTGATTTTTGTGCAAATTTGGTCATTTCCAGGCTTCATACTTTAACGAACTCCTCCTACAGATTTAATCAGATCATTGTCATATTTGGTCAATCTCATCTAAAGGCCTTTGCGATGTTAAATTGCGGAGATCTTGACTTTTCGTCGGAGGGTGTGTCCGTGGCGGCCTGACAAATTTCAGCATTTTTGCCATGAAACAGGAAGTGGCTCTAACTCAGGTATACAATGTCCAATCTGCCCCACGCTTCACACGTTTGATAAGAGTCTTGGCCTGAACACACTTCAATGCCAATATTCAGCTTCAGTCATAGCGCCACCTAGAGGTAGCAGGAAATACCATGTTTTACGCTGTGATTTACTGCTCTTAGAGATTTAATCAAATCATCATCATATTTAGTCAGATTGATCTTAAGCCCTTTGCGGTGATACATTGTGAAGATCTTGACTTTTCCTTTAAGGGTGTGTCCATGGCGGCCTGGCAAAGTGTGATGTTTCACCATGAAACAGGAAGCTGTTGTAATTCAGGCATACATTGTTCGATCTGCCCCAGACTTCACACGTTTGTTAAGGGTCCCGGCCTGAACACGTCAATATAATAATAATCAGGTACAGTCATAGCGCCACCTGCTGCACACAGGCGGTGTGGCACATAAATGTTTCTTTGAATATCCACCTATATTTACCCACTTTAATTCATATCCCCCTGGTTCACTGCTTTACTAATGCCATAGGGTAGCGGTGCACATGCGTGCGAGGGCCCTTCCATCGCTGCTTGCAGCTTTAATTAGGGCCCGAGCACACCAGGGTGTGAGGACCCTATTGTTTTTGCTCCGTTTATTATTATTATTATTTTTCTTCTTCTTCTTCTTCTTCTTCTTCTTCTTCTCCGAAATGGATCGCATTTTTGAGGGCCTAAACATACCCGAAAACTCATGAAAATTTGCACACACGTCAGAAGTGGCGAAAATTTACATGTAGTATAGGCGTCAGAAGTGGGCGTGTAGAAATGGCTCGATAGCGCCACCTGCAAAATTTCAAGAGAACAGCCCCCCCACTACGAAAAACTTACAGATACGAAATTTGGTAGGGTCATCTATCACCCCAAGACCTACAAAAAAGTCTCTTGGAGCGAAGCTCTAAACCTCACAGGAAGTCGGCCATTTTGAATTTTTGCTGTGATTTCTGTGCAAATTTTGTCATTTCCAGGCTTCGCACTTTAACGAACTCCTCCTAGAGATTTTGTCACATCGTCATCATATTTGGTCAATCTCATCTAAAGGCCTTTGCGATGTTAAATTGCGGAGCTTTTGACTTTTCGTTGGAGAGTGTGTCCGTGGCGGCCTGACAAATTTCAGCGTTTTCGCCATGAAACAGGAAGTTGTTATAACTAAGGCATACAATGTCCAATCTGCCCCACACTTCACATGTTTGATAAGGGTCCTGGCCTGAACACATCAATATAACAACAATCAGTTACAGTTACAGCGCCACCTGCTGCACACAAGAGGTGTGGCACATCAAAGGTCCTTTAAATATCCACCTATATTTACCCACTTAAATTTAAATCCCCCTGGTTCAATGCTTTATTAAGGCCATAGGGTGGCGGTGCACATGCGTGCGAGGGCTCTTCCATCGCTGCTTGCAGCTTTAATTAGGGCCCGAGCACACCAGGGTGTGAGGACCCTATTGTTTTTGCTCCGTTTATTATTAGGGCCCGAGCACACCAGTGTGAGGACCCTATTGTTTTTGCTCCGTTTATTATTATTCTTATTCTTATTAGGGCCCGAGCACACAAGTGTGAGGACCCTATTGTTTTTGCTCCGTTTATTATTATTATTATTATTATTATTTATTCTTCTTCTTCTCCAAAGTGAATCGCATTTTTGAGGGGCGAAACATGCTCGAAAACTCATGAAATTTTGCACACATGTCAGGAGTGGCGAAAATTTACATGTGGCATAGGCGCCAGAAGTGGGCGTGTAGAAATGGCTCGATAGCGCCACCTGCAATATTTCAAGAGAACAGCCCCCCCACTACGAAAAACGTACAGATACGAAATTTGGTAGGATCATCTATCACCCCAAGACCTACAAAAAAGTCTCTTGGAGCGAAGCTCTAAACCCAACAGGAAGTCGGGCATTTTGAATTTTTGCCTTGATTTTTGTGCAAATTTGGTCATTTCCAGCCTTCATACTTTAACGAACTACTCCTACAGATTTAATCCGATCATCGTCATATTTGGTCAATCTCATCTAAAGGCCTTTGCGATGTTAAATTGCGGAGATCTTGACTTTTCGTCAGAGGGTGTGTCCGTGGCGGCCTGACAAATTTCGGCATTTTCGCCATGAAACAGGAAGTGGCTCTAACTCAGGCATACAATGTCCAATCTGGCCCACGCTTCATACGTTTGATAAGGGTCTTGGCCTGAACACATTTCAATGCCAAAATTCAACTTCACTCATAGCGCCACCTAGAGGTAGGAGGAAATACCATGTTTTATGCTCTGATTTACTGCTCTTAGAGATTTAATCAAATCATCATCATATTTGGTCTGACTGATGTTAAGCCCTTTTCCTTGATAAATTGCGAAGATCTTGACTTTTCGTTGAGGGGCGTGTCCGTGGCGGCCTGGCAAAGTGTGATGTTTCGCCATGAAACAGGAAGTTGTTATAACTCAGGCATACAATGTCCGATCTGCCCCTGACTTCACACGTTTGATAAGGGTCCAGGCCTGAACACATCAACATGGCATAATTCAGTAACACTCATAGCGCCACCTAGAGGCAGCAGGAAATACCATGTTTTACGCTGTGATTTACTGCTCTTAGATATTTAACCATATCAACATCATATTTCACCAGTGTAATCTCAAGACCTTGTGTGATGATAAAAAACAACGACCTTGACTTTTCATTAAAGGGCGTGTCCATGGCGGCCTCACCAAGTATCGCTAAATGAATCGCATTTTTGACAGGCTAAACAAGCCCAAAAAGTCATAAAACGTTGCACACACGTCAGAAGTGGCGAAAATTTACATGTGGCATAGGCGCCAGAAGTGGGCGTGTAGAAATGGCTCGATAGCGCCACCTGCAAAATTTCAAAAGAACAGCCCCCCCACTACGAAAAACATACAGCTATGAAATTTGGTAGGATCATCTACCACCCCAAGACCTACAAAAAAGTCTCTTGGAGCGAAGCTGTAAACCCCAAAGGAAGTCGGCCATTTTTAATTTTTGCTGTGATTTCTGTGCAAATTTGGTCATTTCCAGGCTTCATACTTTAATGAACTTCTCCTACAGATTTAATCCAATCATCGTAATATTTGATCAATGTCATCTAAAGGCCTTTGCGATGTTAAATTGCGGAGATCTTGACTTTTCGTTAGAGGGTGTGTCCGTGGCAGCCTGACAAATTTCGGCATTTTCGCCATGAAGCAGGAAGTGGATCTAACTCAGGCATACAATGTCCAATCTGCCCCACACTTCACATGTTTGATAAGGGTCTTGGCCTGAACACATTTCGATGCCAATATTTAGCTTCCGTCATAGCGCCACCTAGAGGTAGCAGGAAATGCCATGTTTTACGCCGTGATTTACTGCTCTTAGAGATTTAATCAAGTCAACATCATTTTCGGTCAGACTAATCTTAAGGCCTTTGCGATGATAAATTGCGAAGATCTTGACTTTTCGTTGAAGGGCGTGTCCGTGGTGGCCTGTCAAAATGTGATGTTTCGCCAAAAAAAAGGGGGATGTTGTAATTCAGGCATACATTGTCAGATCTGCCCCCAACTTCACACGTTTGATAAGGGTCCAGGCCTGAACACATCAACATGGCATAATTCAGTAACAGTCATAGCGCCACCTAGAGGCAGCAGGAAATACCTTGTTTTACACTGTGACTTACAGCTCTTAGAGATTTAACCATATCAACATCATATTTAATCAGTCTAATCTCAAGACCTTGTGTGATGACAAATAGCGACAACCTTGACTTTTCGTTAAAATGCGTGTCCGTGGCGGTCTCGCAAAGTATTGCTAAATGAATTCCATTTTTGACAGCCTAAACAACCATAAAAAGTCATGAAACGTTGCACACATGTCAAAAGGGGTAAAGATTTACACTTGATATAGGCTTCAGAACTGGGGGTGTAAAAATGGCTCTATAGCGCCACCTACAAAAGTTTAAAAGAGCAGCCCCCCCCCCGCTACGGTAAACATACAGATATGAAATGTGGTAGGTTCATGTATCACTCCAAGACCTACAAAAAAGTATCTTGGAACCAAGCTGTAAACCCCACAGGAAGTCGGCCATTTTTAATTTTCTCTGTAATTTGAGTGCAAATTTTGCCATTTCTGGGCTTCGTACTTTTAATGAACTTCTCCTACAGATTTTATTAGATTAAAACCATATTTGGTCTGTGTCATCTAAAGGCCTCTGCGATGCTAAATTGCGAAGATCTTGAGTTTTCGTTGGAGGGGGTGTCCGTGGCAGCCTGCCAAATTTCGGCTTTTCGCCATAAAACAGGAATTTGATATAACTCAGGCTTATTATATCTAATCTGACCCACGTTTCACATGTTTGATAAGTGCCCTGGCTTGAACACATCAACATGGAATAATTCACATACAGTCATAGCGCCATCTGCTGGCAGCAGGAAATGTCAGGTTTTACACTGTGTTACACATCAAAGTTCTTTTGAATATCCACCTATATTTACCCACTTAAATTTAAAACCCCCTGGTTCACTGCTTTACTAAGGCCATAGGGTGGCGGTGCACATGCGTGCGAGAGCCCTTCCATCGCTGCTTGCAGCTTTAATTAGGGCCCGAGCACCGAGGAGCAGGCCAGAATGGCCTGCACCGTGGGTGCAAAGCCCTATTGTTTTTGCTTCGTTTATTATTAGGGCCCGAGCACCGAGGAGCAGGCCAGAATGGCCTGCACCGTGGGTGCAAAGCCCTATTGTTTTTGCTTCGTTTATTATTATTATTATTAGGGCCCGAGCACACAAGTGTGAGGACCCTATTGTTTTTGCTCCGTTTATTATTATTAGGGCCCGAGCACACAAGTGTGAGGACCCTATTGTTTTTGCTCCGTTTATTATTATTATTATTATTATTAGGGCCCGAGCACACAAGTGTGAGGACCCTATTGTTTTTGCTCCGTTTATTATTATTATTATTATTATTTATTCTTCTTCTTCTCCAAAGTGAATCGCATTTTTGAGGGGCGAAACATGCTCGAAAACTCATGAAATTTTGCACACATGTCAGGAGTGGCGAAAATTTACATGTGGCATAGGCGCCAGAAGTGGGCGTGTAGAAATGGCTCGATAGCGCCACCTGCAAAATTTCAAGAGAACAGCCCCCCCACTACGAAAAACGTACAGATACGAAATTTGGTAGGATCATCTATCACCCCAAGACCTACAAAAAAGTCTCTTGGAGCGAAGCTCTAAACCCAACAGGGAGTCGGCCATTTTGAATTTTTGCCTTGATTTTTGTGCAAATTTGGTCATTTCCAGCCTTCATACTTTAACGAACTCCTCCTACAGATTTAATCCGATCATCGTCATATTTGGTCAATCTCATCTAAAGGCCTTTGCGATGTTAAATTGCGGAGATCTTGACTTTTCGTCAGAGGGTGTGTCCGTGGCGGCCTGACAAATTTCGGCATTTTCGCCATGAAACAGGAAGTGGCTCTAACTCAGGCATACAATGTCCAATCTGCCCCACGCTTCACAAGTTTGATAAGGGTCTTGGCCTGAACACATTTCAATGCCAATATTCAACTTCACTCATAGCGCCACCTAGAGGTAGGAGGAAATACCATGTTTTATGCTCTGATTTACTGCTCTTAGAGATTTAATCAAATCATCATCATATTTGGTCTGACTGATGTTAAGCCCTTTTCCTTGATAAATTGCGAAGATCTTGACTTTTCGTTGAAGGGCGTGTCCGTGGCGGCCTGGCAAAGTGTGATGTTTCGCCATGAAACAGGAAGTTGTTATAACTCAGGCATACAATGTCCGATCTGCCCCTGACTTCACACGTTTGATAAGGGTCCAGGCCTGAACACATCAACATGGCATAATTCAGTAACACTCATAGCGCCACCTAGAGGCAGCAGGAAATACCATGTTTTACGCTGTGATTTACTGCTCTTAGATATTTAACCATATCAACATCATATTTCACCAGTGTAATCTCAAGACCTTGTGTGATGATAAAAAACAACGACCTTGACTTTTCATTAAAGGGCGTGTCCATGGTGGCCTCGCCAAGTATCGCTAAATGAATCGCATTTTTGACAGGCTAAACAAGCCCAAAAAGTCATAAAACGTTGCACACACGTCAGAAGTGGCGAAAATTTACATGTGGCATAGGCGCCAGAAGTGGGCGTGTAGAAATGGCTCGATAGCGCCACCTGCAAAATTTCAAAAGAACAGCCCCCCCACTACGAAAAACATACAAATATGAAATTTGGTAGGATCATCTATCACCCCAAGACTTACAAAAAAGTCTCTTGAAGCTAAGCTCTAAACCCCACAGGAAGTCAGTCATTTTGAATTTTCGCTGTGATTTCTGTGCAAATTTGGTCATTTCCAGGCTTCATACTTTAACGAACTCCTCCTACAGATTTAATCCGATCATCGTCATATTTGGCCAATCTCATCTAAAGGCCTTTGCGATGTTAAATTGCGGAGATCTTGACTTTTCGTTTGAGGGTGTGTCCGTGGCAGCCTGACAAATTTCGGCATTTTCGCCATGAAACAGTAAGTGGCTCTAAGTCAGGCATACAATGTCCAATCTGCCCCATGCTTCACAAGTTTGATAAGGGTCTTGGCCTGAACACATTTCAATGCCAATATTCAGCTTTAATCAAAGCGCCACCTAGAGGTTGCAGGAAATTACATGTTTTACGCTGTGATTTACTGCTCTTAGATATTTAATCAAATCATCATCATTTTTGGTAATACTGATCTTAAGGACTTTAATATGATATATTCAGAAGATCTTGACTTTTCGTTGAAGGGCGTGTCCGTGGCGGCCTGACAAAGTGTGATGTTTCGCCATGAAACAGAAAGCTGTTGTAATTTAGACATACATTGTTCGATCTGCTCGAGACTTCACACGTGTGTTAAGGGTCCCGGCCTGAACACGTCAATATAATAATAATCATGTACAGTCATAGCGCCACCTGCTGCACATTTTCCTTTGAATATCTACCTATATTTACCCACTTTAATTCATATCCCCCTGGTTCACTGCTTTACTAATGCCATAGGGTAGCGGTGCACATGCGTGCGAGGGCCCTTCCATCGCTGCTTGCAGCTTTAATTATTATTATTATTAGGGCCCGAGCACCGAGGAGCAGGCCAGAATGGCCTGCACCGTGGGTGCAAAGCCCTATTGTTTTTGCTTCGTTTATTATTATTATTATTATTATTTTCCGAAATGAATCGCATTTTTGAAGGCCTAAACATGCTCAAAAACTCATGAATTTTGCACACGCGTCAGAAGTGGTGAAAATTTACATGTGGTATAGGCGTCAGAAGTGGGCGTGTAGAAATGGCTCGATAGCGCCACCTGCAAAATTTCAAGAGAACAGCCCCCCCGCTACGAAAAACGTACAGATACGAATTTTGGTAGGATCATCTATCCCCCCAAGACCTACAAAAAAGTCTCTTGGAACTAAGCTCTAAACCCCACAGGAAGTCAGCCATTTTTAATTTTCTCTGTCATTTTTTTACATTTCCAAGCGTCGTACTTTAACGAACTCCTCCTAGAGATTTAATCCGATCATCATCATATTTGGTCAATCTCATCTAAAGGCCTTTGTGATGTTAAATTGCGGAGATCTTGACTTTTCGTTGGAGGGTGTGTCCGTGGCGGCCTGACAAAGTTAGGCATTTTCGCGATGAAACAGGAAGTTGTTATAACTCAGGCATACAATGTCCAATCTGCCCCACGCTTCACATGTTTGATAAGAGTCTCGACCTGAACACATTTTAATGCCAATATTCAGCTTCAGTCATAGTGCCACCTAGAGGTAGCAGGAAATGCCATGTTTTATGCTGTGATTTACTGCGCTTAGAGATTTAATCAAATCATCATCATATTTGGTCAGACTGATGTTAAGCCCTTTGCCGTGATAAATTGCGAAGATCTTGACTTTTCGTTGAAGGGCGTGTCCGTGGCGGCCTGGCAAAGTGTGATGTTTTGACATGAAACAGGAAGCTATTGTAATTCAGGCATACATTATCCAATCTGCTCCAGACTTCACACGTTTGATAAGGGTCCCGGCCTGAACACGTCAATATAACAATAATCAGGTACAGTTATAGCGCCACCTGCTGCACACAGGTGGTGTGGCACATTTTTTGTCCTTTGAATATCAACCTATATTTACCCACTTTAATTCATATCCCCCTGGTTCACTGCTTAACTAATGCCATAGGGTGGCGGTGCACATCCGTGCGAGGGCCCTTCCATCGCTGCTTGCAGCTTTAATTATTATTATTTTCCGAAATGAATCGCATTTTTGAAGGCCTAAACATGCTCAAAAACTCATTAAATTTTGCACACGCATCAGAAGTGGTAAAAATTTACATGTGGTATAGGCGTCAGAAGTGGGCGTGTAGAAATGGCTCGATAGCGCCACCTGCAAAATTTCAAGAGAACAGCCCCCCCGCTACGAAAAACGTACAGATACGAATTTTGGTAGGATCATCTATCACCCCAAGACCTACAAAAAAGTCTCTTGGAACTAAGCTCTAAACCCCACAGGAAGTCGGCCATTTTGATTTTTCTCTGTCATTTTTTGACATTTCCAAGCGTCGTACTTTAACGAACTCCTCATAGAGATTTTATCAGATCGTCATCATATTTGGTCAATCTCATCTAAAGGCCTTTGCGATGTTAAATTGCGGAGCTTTTGACTTTTCATTGGAGGGTGTGTCTGTGGCGGCCTGACAAAGTTAGGCATTTTCGCGATGAAACAGGAAGTTGTTCTAACTCAGGCATACAATGTCCAATCTGCCCCACACTTCACACGTTTGATAAGAGTCTTGGCCTGAACATATTTCAATGCCAATATTCAGCTTCAGTCATAGCGCCACCTAGAGGTAGCAGGAAATGCCATGTTTTACGCTGTGATTTACTGCTCTTAGAGATTTAATAAAATCATCATCATATTTGGTCAGACTGATCTTAAGCCCTTTGCGATGATAAATTGCGAAGATCTTGACTTTTCGTTGAAGGGCGTGTCCGTGGCAGCCTGGCAAAGTGTGATGTTTCACCATGAAACAGGAAGCTGTTGTAATTCAGGCATACATTGTTTGATCTGCTCCAGACTTCACACGTTTGATAAGGGTCTCGGCCTGAACACGTCAATATAACAATAATCAGGTACCGTCATAGCGCCACCTACTGCACACAGGCGTTGTGGCACATCAAATTTCCTTTGAATATCCACCTATATTTACCCACTTTAATTCTTATCCCCCTGGTTCACTGCTTTACTAATGCCATAGGGTAGCGGTGCACATGCGTGCGAGGGCCCTTCCATCGCTGCTTGCAGCTTTAATTATTATTATTATTATTATTATTATTATTATTATTATTTTCCGAAATGAATCGCATTTTTGAAGGCCTAAACATGCTCAAAAACTCATGAAATTTTGCACACCCGTCAGAAGTGGTGAAAATTTACATGTGGTATAGGCGGCAGAAGTGGGCGTGTTGAAATGGCTCGATAGCGCCACCTGCAAAATTTCAAGAGAACAGCCCCCCCGCTACGAAAAACATACAGATACGAATTTTGGTAGGATCGTCTATCACCCCAAGACCTACAAAAAAGTCTCTTGGAACTAAGCTCTTAACCCCACAGGAAGTCAGCCATTTTGAATTTTCTCTGTCATTTTTTCACATTGCCAAGCGTCGTACTTTAACGAACTCCTCCTAGAGATTTAATCCGATCATCATCATATTTGGTCAATCTCATCTAAAGGCCTTTGTGATGTTAAATTGCGGAGATCTTGACTTTTCGTTGGAGGGTGTGTCCGTGGCGGCCTGACAAAGTTAGGCATTTTCGCCATGAAACAGGAAGTTGTTATAACTCAGGGATACAATGTCCAATCTGCCCCACATGCTTCACATGTTTGATAAGGGTCTTGGCCTGAACACATTTCAATGCCAATATTCAGCTTCAGTCATAGCGCCACCTAGAGGTAGCAGGAAATGCCATGTTTTGCGTTGTGATTTACTGCTCTTAGAGATTTAATAAAATCATCATCATATTTGGTCAGACTGATGTTAAGCCCTTTGCCGTGATAAATTGCGAAGATCTTGACTTTTCGTTGAAGGGCGTGTCCGTGGCGGCCTGGCAAAGTGTGATGTTTTGACATGAAACAGGAAGCTGTTGTAATTCAGGCATACATTATCCGATCTGCTCCAGACTTCACACGCTTGATAAGGGTCCCGGCCTGAACACGTCAATATAACAATAATCAGGTACCATCATAGCGCCACCTGCTGCACACAGGCGGTGTGGCACATCATTTTCCCTTTGAATATCCACCTGTATTTACCCACTTTAATTTATACCCCCCTGGTTTACTGTTTTACTAATGCCATAGGGTAGCGGTGCACATGCGTGCGAGGGCCCTTCCATCGCTGCTTGCAGCTTTAATTAGGGCCCGAGCACACAAGTGTGAGGACCCTATTGTTTTTGCTCCGTTTATTATTATTATTATTATTATTATTATTTATTCTTCTTCTTCTCCAAAGTGAATCGCATTTTTGAGAGGCGAAACATGCTCGAAAACTCATGAAATTTTGCACACATGTCAGGAGTGGCGAAAATTTACATGTGGCATAGGCGCCAGAAGTGGGCGTGTAGAAATGGCTCGATAGCGCCACCTGCAAAATTTCAAGAGAACAGCCCCCCCACTGCGAAAAACGTACAGATACGAAATTTGGTAGGATCATCTATCACCCCAAGACCTACAAAAAAGTCTCTTGGAGCGAAGCTCTAAACCCAACAGGAAGTCCGCCATTTTGAAATTTTGCCTTGATTTTTGTGCAAATTTGGTCATTTCCAGCCTTCATACTTTAACGAACTCCTCCTACAGATTTAATCCGATCATCGTCATATTTGGTCAATCTCATCTAAAGGCCTTTGCGATGTTAAATTGCGGAGATCTTGACTTTTCGTCAGAGGGTGTGTCCGTGGCGGCCTGACAAATTTCGGCATTTTCGCCATGAAACAGGAAGTGGCTCTAACTCAGGCATACAATGTCCAATCTGCCCCACGCTTCACATGTTTGATAAGGGTCTTGACCTGAACACATTTCAATGCCAATATTCAACTTCACTCATAGCGCCACCAAGAGGTAGGAGGAAATACCATGTTTTATGCTCTGATTTACTGCTCTTAGAGATTTAATCAAATCATCATCATATTTGGTCTGACTGATGTTAAGCCCTTTTCCTTGATAAATTGCGAAGATCTTGACTTTTCGTTGAAGGGCGTGTCCATGGCGGCCTGGCAAAGTGTGATGTTTCGCCATGAAACAGGAAGTTGTTATAACTCAGGCATACAATGTCCGATCTGCCCCTGACTTCACACGTTTGATAAGGGTCCAGGCCTGAACACATCAACATGGCATAATTCAGTAACACTCATAGCGCCACCTAGAGGCAGCAGGAAATACCATGTTTTACGCTGTGATTTACTGCTCTTAGATATTTAACCATATCAACATCATATTTCACCAGTGTAATCTCAAGACCTTGTGTGATGATAAAAAGCAACGACCTTAACTTTTCATTAAAGGGCGTGTCCGTGGCGGCCTCGCAAAGTATCGGTAAATGAATCGCATTTTTGACAGGCTAAACAAGCCCAAAAAGTCATAAAACGTTGCACACATGTCAGAAGTGGCGAAAATTTACATGTGGTATAGGCGCCAGAAGTGGGCGTGTAGAAATGGCTCGATAGCGCCACCTGCAAAATTTCAAGAGAACAGCCCCCCCGCTACGAAAAACGTACAGATACGAAATGTGGTAGGATCATCTATCACCCCAAGACCTACAAAAAAGTCTCTTGGAGCAAAGCTCTAAACCCAACAGGAAGTCGGCCATTTTGAATTTTTGCCTTGATTTTTGTGCAAATTTGGTCATTTCCAGGCTTCATACTTTAACGAACTCCTCCTACAGATTTAATCCGATCATCGTCATATTTGGTCAATCTCATCTAAAGGCCTTTGCGATGTTAAATTGCGGAGATCTTGACTTTTTGTCAGAGGGTGTGTCCGTGGTGGGCTGCCAATTTCTGCGTTTTCGCCATGAAACAGGAAGTGGCTCTAACTCAGGTATACAATGTCCAATCTGCCCCACGCTTCACATGTTTGATTAGGGTCTTGGCCTGAACACATTTCAATGCCAATATTCAGCTTCAGTCATAGCGCCACCTAGATGTAGCAGGAAATACCATGTTTTACGCTATGATTTACTGCTCTTAGAGATTTAATCAAATCATCATCATATTTGGTTAGATTGATGTTAAGCACTCTGCGGTGATAAATTGCAAAGATCTTGACTTTTCGTTGAAGGGCGTGTCCGTGGCGGCCTGGCAAAGTGTGATGTTTCACCATGAAGCAGGAAGCTGTTGTAATTCAGACATACATTGTTCGATCTGCCCCAGACTTCACATGTTTGATAAGGTTCTTGGCCTGAACACATTTCAATGCCAATATTCAGCTTCAGTCATAGCACCACCTGCTGCACACAGGCGGTGTGGCACATCAGTTTCCCTTTGAATATCCACCTGTATTTACCCACTTTAATTCATATCCCCCTGGTTCACTGCTTTACTAATGCCATAGGGTAGCGGTGCACATGCGTGCGAGGGCCCTTCCATCGCTGCTTGCAGCTTTAATTCTTATTATTCTTTTTCTTCTCCGAAATGGATCGCATTTTTGAGGGGCGAAACATGCTCGAAAACTCATGAAATTTTGCACACATGTCAGAAGTGGCGAAAATTTACATGTGGCATAGGCGCTAGAAGTGGGCGTGTAGAAATGGCTCGATAGCGCCACCTGCAAAATTTCAAGAGAACAGCCCCCCCGCTACGAAAAACGTACAGATACGAAATTTGGTAGGATCATCTATCACCCCAAGACCTACAAAAAAGTCTCTTGGAGCAAAGCTCTAAACCCCACAGGAAGTCGGCCATTTTGAATTTTTGCCTTGATTTTTGTGCAAATTTGGTCATTTCCAGGCTTCATACTTTAATGAACTCCTCCTACAGATTTAATCAGATCATCTTCATATTTGGTCAATCTCATCTAAAGGCCTTTGCGATGTTAAATTGCGGAGATCTTGACTTTTCGTCGGAGGGTGTGTCCGTGGCGGCCTGACAAATTTCAGCATTTTCGCCATGAAACAGGAAGTGGCTCTAACTCAGCCATACAATGTCCAATCTGCCCCACACTTCACATGTTTGATAAGGGTCTTGACCTGAACACATTTCAATGCCAATATTCAACTTTACTCATAGCGCCACCTAGAGGTAGGATGAAATACCATGTTTTACGCTCTGATTTACTGCTCTTAGAGATTTAATCAAATCATCATCATATTTGGTCTGACTGATTTTAAGCCCGTTGCGGTGATAAATTGCAAAGATCTTGACTTTTCGTTGAAGGGCGTGTCCGTGGCAGCCTGGTAAAGTGTGATGTTTCGCCATGAAACAGGAAGCTGTTGTAATTCATACATACATGGTCCGATCTGCCCCTGACTTCACATGTTTCATAAGGGTCCCGGCCTGAACATGTCAATATAACAATAATCAGGTACAGTCACAGCGCCACCTACTGCACACAGGCGTTGTGGCACATCAAATTTCCTTTGAATATCCACCTATATTTACCCACTTTAATTCTTATCCCCCTGGTTCACTGCTTTACTAATGCCATAGGGTAGCGGTGCACATGCGTGCGAGGGCCCTTCCATCGCTGCTTGCAGCTTTAATTATTATTATTTTTCTTCTTCTTCTTCTTCTTCTTCTTCTCCGAAATGGATCGCATTTTTGAGGGCCTAAACATACCCGAAAACTCATGAAAATTTGCACACACGTCAGAAGTGGCGAAAATTTACATGTATTATAGGCGTCAGAAGTGGGCGTGTAAAAATGGCTCGATAGCGCCACCTGCAAAATTTCAAGAGAACAGCCCCCCCACTACGAAAAACGTACAGATACTAAATTTGGTAGGGTCATCTATGACCCCAAGACCTTCAAAAAAGTCTCTGGAGCTAAGCTCTAAACCCCACAGGAAGTCAGCCATTTTGAATTTTCTCTGTCATTTTTTGTCATTTCCAAGCGTCGTACTTTAACGAACTCCTCCTAGAGATTTTATCAGATCATCATCATATTTGGTCAATCTCATCTAAAGACCTTTGCAATGTTAAATTGCGGAGCTTTTGACTTTTCATTGGAGGGTGTGTCTGTGGCGGCCTGACAAAGTTCAGCGTTTTCGCCATGAAACAGGAAGTTGTTATAACTAAGGCATACAATGTCCAATCTGCCCCACACTTCACAAGTTTGAGAAGGGTCTTGGCCTGAACACATTTCAATGCCAATATTCAGCTTCAGTCATAGCGCCACCTAGCGGTAGCAGGAAATGCCATGTTTTACGCTGTGATTTACTGCTCTTAGAGATTTAATCAAATCATCATCATATTTGGTCAGACTGATGTTAAGCCCTTTTCCGTGATAAATTGCGAAGATCTTGACTTTTCGTTGAAGGGCGTGTCCGTGGCAGCCTGGCAAAGTGTGATATTTCGCCATGAAACAGGAAGCTGTTGTAATTCAGACATACATTATCCGATCTGCCCCCGACTTCACAAGTTTGATAAGGGTCCCGGCCTGAACACGTCAATATAACAATAATCAGGTACAGTCATAGCGCCACCTTCTGCACACAGGCGGTGTGGCACATTTTTTGTCCTTTGAATATCCACCTATATTTACCCACATTAATTCATATCCCCCTGGTTCACTGCTTAACTAATGACATAGGGTGGCGGTGCACATGCGTGCGAGGGCCCTTCCATCGCTGCTTGCAGCTTTAATTAGGGCCCGAGCACACAAGTGTGAGGACCCTATTGTTTTTGCTCCGTTTATTATTATTATTATTTATTCTTCTTCTTCTCCAAAGTGAATCGCATTTTTGAGGGGCGAAACATGCTCGAAAACTCATGAAATTTTGCACACATGTCAGGAGTGGCGAAAATTTACATGTGGCATAGGCGCCAGAAGTGGGCGTGTAGAAATGGCTCGATAGCGCCACCTGCAAAATTTCAAGAGAACAGCCCCCCCACTACAAAAAACGTACAGATACGAAATTTGGTAGGATCATCTATCACCCCAAGACCTACAAAAAAGTCTCTTGGAGCGAAGCTCTAAACCCAACAGGAAGTCCGCCATTTTGAATTTTTGCCTTGATTTTTGTGCAAATTTGGTCATTTCCAGCCTTCATACTTTAACAAACTCCTCCTACAGATTTAATCCGATCATCGTCATATTTGGTCAATCTCATCTAAAGGCCTTTGCGATGTTAAATTGCGGAGATCTTGACTTTTCGTCAGAGGGTGTGTCCGGGGCGGCCTGACAAATTTCGGCAATTTCGCCATGAAACAGGAAGTGGCTCTAACTCAGGCATACAATGTCCAATCTGCCCCACGCTTCATACGTTTGATAAGGGTCTTGGCCTGAACACATTTCAATGCCAATATTCAACTTCACTCATAGCGCCACCTAGAGGTAGGAGGAAATACCATGTTTTATGCTCTGATTTACTGCTCTTAGAGATTTAATCAAATCATCATCATATTTGGTCTGACTGATGTTAAGCCCTTTTCCTTGATAAATTGCGAAGATCTTGACTTTTCGTTGAAGGGCGTGTCCGTGGCGGCCTGGCAAAGTGTGATGTTTCGCCATGAAACAGGAAGTCGTTATAACTCAGGCATACAATGTCCGATCTGCCCCTGACTTCACACGTTTGATAAGGGTCCAGGCCTGAACACATCAACATGGCATAATTCAGTAACACTCATAGCGCCACCTAGAGGCAGCAGGAAATACCATGTTTTACGCTGTGATTTACTGCTCTTAGATATTTTACCATATCAACATCATATTTCACCAGTGTAATCTCAAGACCTTGTGTGATGATAAAAAGCAACGACATTGACTTTTCATTAAAGAGCGTGTCCGTGGCGGCCTCGCAAAGTATCGGTAAATGAATCGCATTTTTGACAGGCTAAACAAGCCCAAAAAGTCATAAAACGTTGCACACATGTCAGAAGTGGCGAAAATATACATGTGGCATAGGCGCCAGAAGTGGGCGTGTAGAAATGGCTCGATAGCGCCACCTGCAAAATTTCAAGCGAACAGCCCCCCCGCTACGAAAAATGTACAGATACGAAATTTGGTAGGATCATCTATCACCCCAAGACCTACAAAAAAGTCTCTTGGAGCGAAGCTCTAAACCCCACAGGAAGTCGGCCATTTTGAATTTTTGCATTGATTTTTGTGCAAATTTGGTCATTTCCAGGCTTCATACTGCAACAAACTCCTCCTACAGATTTAATCCGATCATCGTCATATTTGGTCGGTCTTATCTTAAGGCCTTTGCGATGCTAAATTGCAGAGATCTTGACTTTTCGTTGGAGGGTGTGTCCGTGGCGGGCTGCCAAATTTCGGCGTTTTCGCCATGAAACAGGAAGTGGCTCTAACTCAGGTATACAATGTCCAATCTGCCCCACGCTTCACATGTTTGATTAGGGTCTTGGCCTGAACACATTTCAATGCCAATATTCAGCTTCAGTCATAGCGCCACCTAGAGGTAGCAGGAAATACCATGTTTTACGCTATGATTTACTGCTCTTAGAGATTTAATCAAATCATCATCATATTTGGTTAGATTGATGTAAAGCCCTCTGCGGTGATAAATTGTGAATATCTTGACTTTTCGTTGAAGGGCGTGTCCATGGCGGCCTGGCAAAGTGTGATGTTTCGCCATGAAACAGGAAGCTGTTGTAATTCAGACATACATTGTTCGATCTGCCCCAGACTTCACATGTTTGATAAGGTTCTTGGCCTGAACACATTTCAATGCCAATATTCAGCTTCAGTCATAGCACCACCTGCTGCACACAGGCCGTGTGGCACATCAGTTTCCCTTTGAATATCCACCTGTATTCACTTTAATTCATATCCCCCTGGTTCACTGCTTTACTAATGCCATAGGGTAGCGGTGCACATGCGTGCGAGGGCCCTTCCATCGCTGCTTGCAGCTTTAATTATTATTTATTCTTCTTCTTCTCCAAAGTGAATCGCATTTTTGAGGGGCGAAACATGCTCGAAAACTCATGAAATTTTGCACACATGTCAGAAGTGGCGAAAATTTACATGTGGTATAGGCGCCAGAAGTGGGCGTGTAGAAATGGCTCGATAGCGCCACCTGCAAAATTTCAAGAGAACAGCCCCCCCGCTACGAAAAACGTACAGATACGAAATTTGGTAGGATCATCTGTCACCCCAAGACCTACAAAAAAGTCTCTTGGAGCGAAGCTCTAAACCCAACAGGAAGTCCGCCATTTTTAATTTTTGCCTTGATTTTTGTGCAAATTTGGTCATTTCCAGGCTTCATACTTTAACGAACTCCTCCTACAGATTACATACGTTCATCGTCATATTTGGTCAATCTCATCTAAAGGCCTTTGCGATGTTAAATTGCGGAGATCTTGACTTTTCGTCAGAGGGTGTGTCCGTGGCGGCCTGACAAATTTCTGCATTTTCGCCATGAAACAGGAAGTGGCTCTAACTCAGGCATACAATGTCCAATCTGCCCCACGCTTCATACGTTTGATAAGGGTCTTGACCTGAACACATTTCAATGCCAATATTCAGCTTCAGTCATAGCGCCACCTAGAGGTAGGAGGAATTACCATGTTTTACGCCATGATTTACTGCTCTTAGAGATTTAATCAAATCATCATCATATTTGGTCTGACTGATGTTAAGCCCTTTGCCGTGATAAATTGCAAAGATCTTGACTTTTCGTTGAAGGGCGTGTCCGTGGCAGCCTGGCAAAGTGTGATGTTTCACCATGAAACAGGAAGCTGTTGTAATTCAGACATACATAGTCCGATCTGCCCCCAACTTCACACGTTTCATAAGGGTCCCGGCCTGAACACATCAACATGGCATAATTCAGTATCAGTCATAGCGCCACCTAGAGGCAGCAGGAAATACCACCTTTTATGCTGTGACTTACTGCTCTTAGAGATTTAACCATATCAACATCATATTTCATCAGTCTAATCTCAAGACCTTGTGTGATGATAAATAGCAACGACCTTGACTTTTCGTTAAAGGGCGTGTCCGTTGCGGCCTCGCAAGGTATCGCTAAATGAATCCCATTTTTGACAGCCTAAACGAGCTCAAAAAGTCATGAAACGTTGCACACGTGTCAAAAGTGGCGAATATTTTCATGTGATATAGGCCTCAGAACTTGGGGTGTTAAAATGGCTCTATAGCGCCACCTACAAAAATTCAATAGAGCAGCCCCCCCGCTACGTTAATCGCACAGATACGAAATGCGGTAGGATCATGTATCACCCCAAGACCTACAAAAAAGTCTCTTGGAGCAAAGCTCTAAACCCCACAGGAAGTCAGCCATTTTGAATTTTCTCTGTAATTTGAGTGCAAATTTTGCCATTTCTGGCCTTCGTATATTAACAAACTCCTCCTATCAATTTAATCAGATAATCATCATATTTGGTGAGTGTCATCTAAAGGGCTTTGCAATGCTAAATTGCGGAGATCTTGACATTTCAATGGAGGGTGTGTATGTGGCGGCTTGCCAAATTTCTGTGTTTCTCAATGAAACAGGAAGTTGTTCTAACTCAGGTTTAAAATGTCCAATCTGACCCACGCTTCACAAGTTTGATAATTGTCCTGTCCTGAACACATCAACATGGCAATTTTCAGTAAAAGTTATAGCGCCACCTGCTGGAAGCAGGAAATGCCATGTTTTACACAGTGATTTGTTGCTCATTGAAATGTATTCAGATCATCATCATATTTGATCAGTCGGAACTTATGGACTTCACAATGATAAATTGTGAAGATCTTGACTTTTCGTTGAAGGACGTGTCCGTGACGGCCTGGCAAAGTTAGATTTTTCGCCATGAGAAAGCTGTTGTAACTCAGACATGCAATGTCCGACCTGTCACAGACATCATACGTTTGACAAGAGTCCTGGCCTCAACACATCAATGTTACAACAATCAATTACAATCATAGCGCCACCTGCTGCCACCTGCTGCATAAAGGAGTAGTGGCACTTCAAAGTTCCTTTGAATATCCACCTATATTTATCCACGGAAATTTCAATCCCCCTGGTTTATTGCTTTACTAAGGCCATAGAGTGGCGGTGCACATGAGTGCGAGGGCCCTTCCATCACTGCTTGCAGTTTTAATTAGGGCCCGAGCACACAAGTGTGAGGACCCTATTGTTTTTGCTCTGTTTATTATTATTATTAGGGCCCGAGCACCGAGGAGCAGGCCAGAATGGCCTGCACCGTGGGTGCAAAGCCCTATTGTTTTTGCTTCGTTTATTATTATTAGGGCCCGAGCAC
The DNA here is from genome assembly GCF_027580225.2 of Misgurnus anguillicaudatus. Lineage (NCBI taxonomy): Eukaryota > Metazoa > Chordata > Actinopteri > Cypriniformes > Cobitidae > Misgurnus > Misgurnus anguillicaudatus. The sequence continues at coordinate 35,293,852 of NC_073359.2, read as the reverse complement.
ACCAGGGTGTGAGGACCCTATTGTTTTTGCTCCGTTTATTATTATTATTATTTTTCTTCTTCTTCTTCTTCTTCTTCTTCTTCTTCTCCGAAATGGATCGCAATTTTGAGGGCCTAAACATACCCAAAAACTCATGAAAATTTGCACACGCGTCAGAAGTGGCGAAAATTTACATGTAGTATAGGCGTCAGAAGTGGGCGTGTAGAAATGGCTCGATAGCGCCACCTGCAAAATTTCAAGAGAACAGCCCCCCCACTACGAAAAACGTACAGATACGAAATTTGGTAGGATCATCTATCACCCCAAGACCTACAAAAAAGTCTCTTGGAGCGAAGCTCTAAACCCCACAGGAAGTCAGCCATTTTGAATTTTTGCCTTGATTTTTGTGCAAATTTGGTCATTTCCAGGCTTCATACTTTAACGAACTCCTCCTACAGATTTAATCAGATCATCGTCATATTTGGTCAATCTCATCTCAAGGCCTTTGTGATGTTAAATTGCGGAGATCTTGACTTTTCGTCGGAGGGTGTGTCCGTGGCGGCCTGACAAATTTCAGCATTTTCGCCATGAAACAGGAAGTGGCTCTAACTCAGGTATACAATGTCCAATCTGCCCCACGCTTCACATGTTTGATAAGGGTCTTGACCTGAACACATTTCAATGCCAATATTCAGCTTCAGTCATAGCGCCACCTAGAGGTAGCAGGAAATACCATGTTTTACGCTGTGATTTACTGCTCTTAGAGATTTAATCAAATCATCATCATATTTGGTCAGATTGATGTTAAGCCCTTTGCGGTGATAAATTGTGAAGATCTTGACTTTTCCTTTAAGGGTGTGTCCGTGGCGGCCTGGCAAAGTGTGATGTTTCACCATGAAACAGGAAGCTGTTGTAATTCAGGCATACATTGTTCGATCTGCCCCAGACTTCACACGTTTGTTAAGGGTCCCTGCCTGAACACGTCAATATAATAATAATCAGGTACAGTCATAGCGCCACCTGCTGCACACAGGCGGTGTGGTACATAAATGTTTCTTTGAATATCCACCTATATTTACCCACTTTAATTCATATCCCCCTGGTTCACTGCTTTTCTAATGCCATAGGGTAGCGGTGCACATGTGTGCGAGGGCCCTTCCATCGCTGCTTGCAGCTTTAATTAGGGCCCGAGCACACAAGTGTGAGGACCCTATTGTTTTTGCTCCGTTTATTATTATTATTATTATTTATTCTTCTTCTTCTCCAAAGTGAATCGCATTTTTGAGGGGCGAAACATGCTCGAAAACTCATGAAATTTTGCACACATGTCAGGAGTGGCGAAAATTTACATGTGGCATAGGCGCCAGAAGTGGGCGTGTAGAAATGGCTCGATAGCGCCACCTGCAAAATTTCAAGAGAACAGCCCCCCCACTACGAAAAACGTGCAGATACGAAATTTGGTAGGATCATCTATCACCCCAAGACCTACAAAAAAGTCTCTTGGAGCGAAGCTCTAAACCCAACAGGAAGTCCGCCATTTTGAATTTTTGCCTTGATTTTTGTGCAAATTTGGTCATTTCCAGCCTTCATACTTTAACGAACTCCTCCTACAGATTTAATCCGATCATCGTCATATTTGGTCAATCTCATCTAAAGGCCTTTGCGATGTTAAATTGCGGAGATCTTGACTTTTCGTCAGAGGGTGTGTCCGTGGCGGCCTGACAAATTTCGGCATTTTCGCCATGAAACAGGAAGTGGCTCTAACTCAGGCATACAATGTCCAATCTGCCCCACGCTTCATACGTTTGATAAGGGTATTGGCCTGAACACATTTCAATGCCAATATTCAACTTCACTCATAGCGCCACCTAGAGGTAGGAGGAAATACCATGTTTTATGCTCTGATTCACTGCTCTTAGAGATTTAATCAAATCATCATTATATGTGGTCTGACTGATGTTAAGCCCTTTTCCTTGATAAATTGCGAAGATCTTGACTTTTCGTTGAAGGGCGTGTCCGTGGCGGCCTTGCAAAGTGTGATGTTTCGCCATGAAACAGGAAGTTGTTATAACTCAGGCATACAATGTCCGATCTGCCCCTGACTTCACACGTTTGATAAGGGTCCAGGCCTGAACACATCAACATGGCATAATTCAGTAACACTCATAGCGCCACCTAGAGGCAGCAGGAAATACCATGTTTTACGCTGTGATTTACTGCTCTTAGATATTTAACCATATCAACATCATATTTCACCAGTGTAATCTCAAGACCTTGTTTGATGATAAAAAGCAACGACCTTGACTTTTCATTAAAGGGCGTGTCCGTGGTGGCCTCGCAAAGTATCGGTAAATGAATCGCATTTTTGACAGGCTAAACAAGCCCAAAAAGTCATAAAACGGTGCACACATGTCAGAAGTGGCGAAAATTTACATGTGGCATAGGCGCCAGAAGTGGGCGTGTAGAAATGGCTCGATAGCGCCACCTGCAAAATTTCAAGCGAACAGCCCCCCCGCTACGAAAAATGTACAGATACGAAATTTGGTAGGATCATCTATCACCCCAAGACCTACAAAAAAGTCTCTTGGAGCGAAGCTCTAAACCCCACAGGAAGTCGGCCATTTTGAATTTTTGCCTTGATTTTTGTGCAAATTTGGTCATTTCCAGGCTTCATACTGCAACAAACTCCTCCTACAGATTTAACCCGATCATCGTCATATTTGGTCAATCTCATCTAAAGGCCTTTGCGATGTTAAATTGCGGAGATCTTGACTTTTCGTCAGAGGGTGTGTCCGTGGCGGCCTGACAAATTTCTGCATTTTCGCCATGAAACAGGAAGTGGCTCTAACTCAGGCATACAATGTCCAATCTGCCCCACGCTTCATACGTTTGATAAGGGTCTTGGCCTGAACACATTTCAATGCCAATATTCAACTTCACTCATAGCGCCACCTAGAGGTAGGAGGAAATACCATGTTTTACGCTGTGATTTACTGCTCTTAGAGATTTAATCAAATCATCATCATATTTGGTCTGACTGATGTTAAGCCTGTTGCGGTGATAAATTGCAAAGATCTTGACTTTTCGTTGAAGGGCGTGTCCGTGGCAGCCTGGCAAAGTGTGATGTTTCACCATGAAACAGGAAGCTGTTGTAATTCAGACATACATAGTCCGATCTGCCCCCAACTTCACACATTTCATAAGGGTCCAGGCCTGAACACATCAACATGGCATAATTCAGTATCAGTCATAGCGCCACCTAGAGGCAGCAGGAAATACCACCTTTTATGCTGTGACTTCCTGCTCTTAGAGATTTAACCATATCAACATCATATTTCATCAGTCTAATCTCAAGACCTTGTGTGATGATAAATAGCAACGACCTTGACTTTTCGTTAAAGGGCGTGTCCGTTGCGGCCTCGCAAAGTATCGCTAAATGAATCCCATTTTTGACAGCCTAAACGAGCTCAAAAAGTCATGAAACGTTGCACACGTGTCAAAAGTGGCGAATATTTTCATGTGATATAGGCTTTAGAACTTGGGGTGTTAAAATGGCTCTATAGCGCCACCTACAAAAATTCAGTAGAGCAGCCCCCCCGCTACGTTAATCGCACAGATACGAAATGCGGTAGGATCATGTATCACCCCAAGACCTACAAAAAAGTCTCTTGGAGCAAAGCTCTTAACCCCACAGGAAGTCAGCCATTTTGAATTTTCTCTGTAATTTGAGTGCAAATTTTGCCATTTCTGGCCTTCGTATTTTAACAAACTCCTCCTATAAATTTAATCAGATAATCATCATATTTGGTGAGTGTCATCTAAAGGGCTTTGCAATGCTAAATTGCGGAGATCTTGACATTTCAATGGAGGGTGTGTATGTGGCGGCTTGCCAAATTTCTGTGTTTCTCAATGAAACAGGAAGTTGTTCTAACTCAGGTTTAAAATGTCCAATCTGACCCACGCTTCACAAGTTTGATATTTGTCCTGTCCTGAACACATCAACATGGCAATATTCAGTAAAAGTTATAGCGCCACCTGCTGGAAGCAGGAAATGACATGTTTTACACTGTGATTTACTGCTCATCTAAATGTATTCAGATCATCATCATATTTGGTCAGTCTGAACTTAGGGACTTCACAATGATAAATTGTGAAGATCTTGACATTTCGTTAAAGGGGCGTGTCCGTTGTGGCCTGTCAAAGTTAGATTTTTCGTCATGAGAAAGCTGTTGTAAATCAGACATGCAATGTCCGACCTGTCACAGACATCATACGTTTGACAAGGGTCCTGGCCTCAACACATCAATGTTACAACAATCAATTACAATCATAGCGCCACCTGCTGCATAAAGGAGTAGTGGCACTTCAAAGTTCCTTTGAATATCCACCTATATTTATCCACGGAAATTTCAATCCCCCTGGTTTATTGCTTTACTAAGGCCATAGAGTGGCGGTGCACATGAGTGCGAGGGCCCTTCCATCACTGCTTGCAGTTTTAATTATTATTTATTCTTCTTCTTCTCCAAAGTGAATCGCATTTTTGAGAGGCGAAACATGCTCGAAAACTCATGAAATTTTGCACACATGTCAGGAGTGGCGAAAATTTACATGTGGCATAGGCGCCAGAAGTGGGCGTGTAGAAATGGCTCGATAGCGCCACCTGCAAAATTTCAAGAGAACAGCCCCCCCACTACGAAAAACGTACAGATACGAAATTTGGTAGGATCATCTATCACCCCAAGACCTACAAAAAAGTCTCTTGGAGCGAAGCTCTAAACCCAACAGGAAGTCCGCCATTTTGAATTTTTGCCTTGATTTTTGTGCAAATTTGGTCATTTCCAGCCTTCATACTTTAACGAACTCCTCCTACAGATTTAATCCGATCATCGTCATATTTGGTCAATCTCATCTAAAGGCCTTTGCGATGTTAAATTGCGGAGATCTTGACTTTTCGTCAGAGGGTGTGTCCGTGGCGGCCTGACAAATTTCGGCATTTTCGCCATGAAACAGGAAGTGGCTCTAACTCAGGCATACAATGTCCAATCTGCCCCACGCTTCATACGTTTGATAAGGGTCTTGGCCTGAACACATTTCAATGCCAATATTCAACTTCACTCATAGCGCCACCTAGAGGGAGGAGGAAATACCATGTTTTATGCTCTGATTTACTGCTCTTAGAGATTTAATCAAATCATCATCATATTTGGTCTGACTGATGTTAAGCCCTTTTCCTTGATAAATTGCGAAGATCTTGACTTTTCGTTGAAGGGCGTGTCCGTGGCGGCCTGGCAAAGTGTGATGTTTCGCCATGAAACAGGAAGTTGTTATAACTCAGACATACAATGTCCGATCTGCCCCTGACTTCACACGTTTGATAAGGGTCCAGGCCTGAACACATCAACATGGCATAATTCAGTAACACTCATAGCGCCACCTAGAGGCAGCAGGAAATACCATGTTTTACGCTGTGATTTACTGCTCTTAGATATTTAACCATATCAACATCATATTTCACCAGTGTAATCTCAAGACCTTGTGTGATGATAAAAAGCAACGACCTTGACTTTTCATTAAAGGGCGTGTCCGTGGCGGCCTCGAAAGTATCGGTAAATGAATCGCATTTTTGACAGGCTAAACAAGCCCAAAAAGTCATAAAACGTTGCACACATGTCAGAAGTGGCGAAAATTTACATGTGGCATAGGCGCCAGAAGTGGGCGTGTAGAAATGGCTCGATAGCGCCACCTGCAAAATTTCAAGCGAACAGCCCCCCCGCTACGAAAAATGTACAGATACGAAATTTGGTAGGATCATCTATCACCCCAAGACCTACAAAAAAGTCTCTTGGAGCGAAGCTCTAAACCCCACAGGAAGTCGGCCATTTTGAATTTTTGCCTTGATTTTTGTGCAAATTTGGTCATTTCCAGGCTTCATACTGCAACAAACTCCTCCTACAGATTTAATCCGATCATCGTCATATTTGGTCGGTCTTATCTAAAGGCCTTTGCGATGCTAAATTGCAGAGATCTTGACTTTTCGTTGGAGGGTGTGTCCGTGGCGGGCTGCCAAATTTCGGCGTTTTCGCCATGAAACAGGAAGTGGCTCTAACTCAGGTATACAATGTCCAATCTGCCCCACGCTTCACATGTTTGATTAGGGTCTTGGCTTGAACACATTTCAATGCCAATATTCAGCTTCAGTCATAGCGCCACCTAGAGGTAGCAGGAAATACCATGTTTTACGCTATGATTTACTGCTCTTAGAGATTTAATCAAATCATCATCATATTTGGTTAGATTGATGTAAAGCCCTCTGCGGTGATAAATTGTGAATATCTTGAATATCTTTCGTTGAAGGGCGTGTCCGTGGCGGCCTGGCAAAGTGTGATGTTTCGCCATGAAACAGGAAGCTGTTGTAATTCAGACATACATTGTTCGATCTGCCCCAGACTTCACATGTTTGATAAGGTTCTTGGCCTGAACACATTTCAATGCCAATATTCAGCTTCAGTCATAGCACCACCTGCTGCACACAGGCGGTGTGGCACATCAGTTTCCCTTTGAATATCCACCTGTATTTACCCACTTTAATTCATATCCCCCTGGTTCACTGCTTTACTAATGCCATAGGGTAGCGGTGCACATGCGTGCGAGGGCCCTTCCATCGCTGCTTGCAGCGATAATCCGAGCAAAAACAATAGGGCCCCCGCACCTTTCGGTGCAGGCCATTCTGGCCTGCTCCTCGGTGCTCGGGCCCTATTGTTTTTGCTCGGATTATTATTTTTAGGGCCCGAGCACCGAGGAGCAGGCCAGAATGGCCTGCACCGAAAGGTGCGAAGCCCTATTGTTTTCCTTAGGATTGTTATTTAGGGCCCGAGCACCGAGGAGCAGGCCAGAATGGCCTGCACCGAAAGGTGCGAAGCCCTATTGTTTTCCTTAGGATTATTATTTTTATTTATTTTTTTTTTTTTTTCAACACTTGACCTAATTTGGGTCCCTTAACATACTCGAAAACTCTTGAAACTTGGCACACATGTCAGAGTCCCGTACCACTAGGCTCCAGCAAAGGCTGAAACACGGGCGTGGCACTGGGGCTCTGTAGCGCCCCCTGTAATGCAAAAACAAACATTGGTGCACAGATTGGGCAAGCATGTACGCACATGTACGAAAGTTGGTACGCATATAGATCTCATCGACCCGAACAACTTTCGCCCTCTAACATTTTAGCTCCGCCCAACAGGAAGTCCGCCATTTTGGATTGTTTAAAAAATGCATGCGGTGAACTTTTGAATACTCCTCCTAGGGGATTCATGCAAATGACACCAAAAGTGGTGATCATGATGTCAAGACATTGGACTTGCTAAATTGCGAAGGGATTTTTGATATCTCGAACGGTGTTGCCATGGCGAAGCGGCAAAGTCATGGCGAAATCAGAGAAACAGGAAGTGTCTAATATCTATGGCAAAAAATATCTTATTGTGATGCCATGTGGGGTGTTTGTTCGTCTGAAGATTCCGATCACATCGATGCGCCTATTGTGACTCCCGGGTATAGCGCCACCACCAGGCGGCAGGAAGTGTGTCAGTTACAAAGCTGGATTTTTTTGACAGTTCCATGCAATGTTCTTTTAAATACTCCTTCTAGAAAAATCATGCAATTGACACCAAAAGTGATCAACATGATGACGAGGCATAGTAGATGATAAATTGCGAAGGGATTTTTGATATCTCGAACGCTGTTCCCATGGCAACGTGTCAAACTTTACTTTCATTTTAAAGGCATATTTAAGCCTTACAGTTTCATGCAGTGAACTTTTAAATACTCCTTCTAGGATATTCATGCGATTGACACCAAAAGTGGTCAACATGATGCTGAGACATTGTAGATGATAAATTGCGAAGGGATTTTTGATATCTCGAATGTTGTTCCTATGGCAACGCGACAAATTTTACTTTCATTTTAAAGGCTTATTTAAGCATTACAGTTGCATGCGATGTTCTTTTAAATACTACTCCTAGGTAAATAATGTTATTGACACCAAAAGTGGTCAACATGATGACGAGGCATAGTAGATGATAAATTGCGAAGAAATTTTTGATATCTCGAACGCTGTTCCCATGGCAACGTGTCAAACTTTACTTTCATTTTAAAGGCATATTTAAGGCTCTTGACGTGCTTAGATTAAATTTAAATTTGGCACACACATCAGAGTTGTCGGCTGTTAAGTGTTGACAAAAACGTCAGATAAAGGCGTGTCTATTTAGTGTCTCACTAGCGCCCCCATTTGTCTAAAATGTGGGGTTTCTTTTACCTACAGTCCCCAAATGGCTCAGTAACAACATTAAATAGCCCACTGATATTTACCCACTTGATGCCCTTGCCCACCGTGCATCTTTTTCTCGGACGCACCGTGTAGCGGTAAAAAAACGTGCGAGGGCCCGCCATTGCTGCTTGCAGCTATATTTTTATTTTTTTTTTTTTCAACACTTGACCTAATTTGGGTCCCTTAACATACTCAAAAACTCTTGAAATTTGGCACACATGTCAGAGTCCCGTACCACTAGGCTCATGCAAAGGCTGAAACACGGGCGTGGCACGGGGGCTCTGTAGCGCCCCCTGTAATGCAAAAACAAACATTGGTGCACAGATTGGGCAAGCATGTACGCACATGTACGAAAGTTGGTACGCATATAGATCTCATCGACCCGAACAACTTTCGCCCTCTAACATTTTAGCTCCGCCCAACAGGATGTCCGCCATTTTGGATTGTTTAAAAAATGCATGCGGTGAACTTTTGAATACTCCTCCTAGGGGATTCATGCAAATGACACCAAAAGTGGTGATCATGATGTCAAGACATTGGACTTGCTAAATTGCGAAGGGATTTTTGATATCTCGAACGGTGTTGCCATGGCGAAGCGGCAAAGTCATGGCGAAATCAGAGAAACAGGAAGTGTCTAATATCTATGGCAAAAAATGTCTTATTGTAATGACAAGCGGGGTGTTTGTTCATCTGAAGATTCCGATCGCATCGATGCGCCTATTGTGACTCCCGGGTATAGCGCCACCACCAGGCGGCAGGAAGTGTGTCAGTTACAAAGCTGGATTTTTTTGACAGTTCCATGCAATGTTCTTTTAAATACTCCTTCTAGAAAAATCATGCAATTGACACCAAAAGTGGTCAACATGATGACGAGACATTGTAGATGATAAATTGCGAAGGGATTTTTGATATCTCGAACGCTGTTCCCATGGCAACGTGTCAAACTTTACTTTCATTTTAAAGGCATATTTAAGCCTTACAGTTTCATGCAGTGAACTTTTAAATACTCCTTCTAGGTAAATAATGTTATTGACACCAGAAGTGGTCAACATGATGCTGAGACATTGTAGATGCTAAATTGCGAAGGGATTTTTGATATCTCGAACGCTGTTCCCATGGCAACGTGTAAAACTTTACTTTCATTTTTACACATATTTAAGACTGACAGTTACATGCTGTGAACTTTTGAATACTCCTCGTATGGGATTCATGCGATTGACACCAGAAGTGGTCACCATGATGTTGAGACATTGTAGATGCTAAATTGCGAAGGAATTTTTGACATCTCGAACGCTGTTCCCATGGCAACGCGTCAAACTTTACTTTTATTTCAGGCATATTTCAGGCTCTTGGCGTGCTTAGATTACATTTAAATTTGGCACACACATCAGAGTTGTCGGCTGTTAAGTGTTGACAAAAACGTCAGATAAAGGCGTGTCTATTTAGTGTCTCACTAGCGCCCCCATTTGTCTAAAATGTGGGGTTTCTTTTACCTACAGTACCTAAATGGATCAGTAGCAACATGAAATAGTCCACTGATATTTACCCACTTGATGCACATGCCCACCGTGCATCGTTTTCTCGGAGGCACCGTGTAGCGATAAAAAAACGTGCGAGGGCCCGCCATCGCTGCTTGCAGCTATATTTTATTTTTATTTTTTTTAACACTTTTGGGCATTTTGGGTGCCTTAACATACTCGAAAACTTTTGAAATTTGGCACAGACGTCAGAGTCGTCCGTCATTGCGAACGGGCAAAGGCTGGAACACGGGCGTGGCACTGGGGCTCTGTAGCGCCCCCTGTAATGCAAAAACAAACATTGGTACACAGATTGGGCAAGCATGTACGCACATGTACGAGAGTTGGTACGCATATAGATCTCATCGACCCGAACAACTTTCGCCCTCTAACATTTAAGCTCCGCCCAACAGGAAGTCAGCTATTTTGGATTGTTTAAAAAATGCATGCGTTGAACTTTTGAATACTCCTCCTAGAGGATGCATGCGATTGACACCAAAAGTGGTGAACATGATGTCGAGACATTGGACTTGCTAAATTGCGAAGGGATTTTTGATATCTCAAACGGTTCTGCCATGGCGAGCCGACAAAGTCATGGCGTAATCAGAGACACAGGAAGTGTCTAATATCTAAGGCAAAAAATGTCTTATTGTGATGACATGCGGGGTGTTTGTTCGTCTGAAGATTCCGATCGCATCGATGTGCCTATTGTGACTCCCGGGTATAGCGCCACCAGCAGGCGCCAGGAAGTGTGTCAGTCACAAAGCAGGATTTTTTTTAAAGTTCCATGCAATGTTCTTTTAAATACTCCTTCTAGGATTTTCAAGCGATTGACACCAAAAGTGGTCACCATGATGCCGAGACATTGTAGATGATAAATTGCGATGGGATTTTTGATATCTCAAACGGTATTCCCATGGCAACGCGTCAAACTTTACTTTCATTTTAAAGGCATATTTAAGCCTTTCAGTTGCATACAGTTAACTTTTAAATACTCCTTCTAGGATTTTCATGCGATTTACACGAGAAGTGGTCACCATGATGCCGAGACATTGTAGATGATAAATTGCGAAGGGATTTTTGATATCTCAAACGCTGTTGCCATGGCAACCTGTCAAACTTTACTTTCATTTTAAAGGCATATTTAAGTCTTCAGTTGCATACAGTTAACTTTTAAATACTCCTTCTAGGATTTTCATGCGATTTACACATGAAGTGGTCAACATGATGCCGAGACATTGTAGATGATAAATTGCGAAGGAATTTTTGACATCTGGAACGCTGTTCCCATGGCAATGCATCAAACTTTACTTTAATTTCAGGCATGTTTAAGGCTCTTGGCGTGCTTAGTTGAACTTTAAATTTGGCACACACATCAGAGTTTTCGGCTGTTAAGTGTTGAAAAAAAGGTCAGACATAGGCGTGTCTCTTAAGTGGCTCACTAGTGCCCCTGTTTGTCTAAAATGTGGGGCTTCTTTAACCTACAGTCCCCAAATGGCTCAGAAACAACATTAAATAGCCCACTGATATTTTACCCACTTGATGCCCTTGCCCACCGTGCATCGTTTTCTCGGACGCACCGTGTAGCGGTAAAAAAACGTGCGAGGGCCCGCCATTGCTGCTTGCAGCTATATTTTTTATTATTTTTATTATTATTATTATTTTTTTTTAACACTTTTGGGCACTTTGGGTGCCTAAACATACTCGAAAAGTCTTGAAATTTGGCACAGACGTCAGAGTCGTCGGCCATCAGGTCCGGGCAAAGGCTGGACCACGGGCGTGGCAAGGGAGCTCTGTAGCGCCCCCTGTAATGCAAAAACAAACATTGGGGCACAGATCGGGCAAAAATGTACGCACATGTACGAGAGTTGGTACGCATATAGATCTCATCGACCCGAACAACTTTCGCCCTCTAACATTTAAGCTCCGCCCAACAGGAAGTCAGCTATTTTGGATTGTTTAAAAAATGCATGCGTTGAACTTTTAAATACTCCTCCTAGAGGATGCATGCGATTGACACCAAAAGTGCTGAACATGATGTCGAGACATTGGACTTGCTAAATTGCGAAGGGATTTTTGATATCTCGAACGGTTCTGCCATGGCGAGCCGACAAATTTATGGCGAAATCAGAGAAACAGGAAGTGTCTAATATCTAAGGCAAAAAATGTCTTATTGTGATGCCATGCGGGGTGTTTGTTCGTCTGAAGATTCCGATCCCATCGATGTGCCTATTGTGACTCCCGGGTATAGCCCCACCACCAGGCGCCAGGAAGTGTGTCAGTCACAAAGGTGGATTTTTTTTAGAGTTCCATCCAATGTTCTTTTAAATACTCCTTCTAGAATATTCATGCAAGTGACACCAAAAGTGGTCAACATGATGCTGAGACATTGTAGATGATAAATTGCGAAGGGATTTTTGATATCTCGAACGGTGCTCCCATGGCAACGGGTCAAACTTTACTTTCATTTTAAAGGCATATTTAAGCCTTACAGTTGCATGCAGTGAACTTTTAAATACTCCTTCTAGGGAAATAATGCGATTGACAACAAAAGTGGTCAACATAATGGCGAGACATTGTAGATGCTAAATTGCGAAGGGATTTTTGATATCTCAAACTGTGTTGCCATGGCAACGTGTCAAACTTCATTTTCGTTTTTACACATATTTAAGACTGACAGTTACATGCTGTGAACCTTTAAATACTCCTCGTATAGGATCCATGCGATTGACACCAGAAGTGGTCAACATGATGCTGAGACATTGTGGACGCTAAATAGCGAAGGAATTTTTGACATCTCGAACGCTATTCCCATGGCAACGCGTCAAACTTTACTTTTATTTCTGGCATAAGGCTCTTGGCGTGGGTAGATTAACTTTAAATTTGGCACACACATCAGAGTTGTCGGCTGTTAAGTGTTGACAAAAACGTCAGATAAAGGCGTGTCTATTTAGTGGCTCACTAGCGCCCGCGTTTGTCTAAAATGTGGGGTTTCTTTTACGTACAGTACCTAAATGGGTCAGTAACAACATGAAATAGTCCACTGATATTTACCCACTTGATGCACATGCCCACCGTGCATCGTTTTCTCGGAGCCACCGTGTAGCGGTAAAAAAATGTGCGAGGGCCCGCCATCGCTGCTTGCAGCTATATTTATTATTTATTCTTCTTCTTCTCCAAAGTGAATCGCATTTTTGGGGGGGGAAACATGCTCGAAAACTCATGAAATTTTGCACACATGTCAGAAGTGGCGAAAATTTACATGTGGCATAGGCGCCAGAAGTGGGCGTGTAGAAATGGCTCGATAGCGCCACCTGCAAAATTTCAAGAGAACAGCCCCCCCGCTACGAAAAATGTACAGATACGAAATTTGGTAGGATCATCTATCACCCCAAGACCTACAAAAAAGTCTCTTGGAGCGAAGCTCTAAACCCAACAGGAAGTCCGCCATTTTGAATTTTTGCCTTGATTTTTGTGCAAATTTGGTCATTTCCAGGCTTCATACTTTAACGAACTCCTCCTACAGATTTAATCCGATCATCGTCATATTTGGTCAATCTCATCTAAAGGCCTTTGCGATGTTAAATTGCGGAGATCTTGACTTTTCGTCACAGGGTGTGTCCGTGGCGGCCTGACAAATTTCTGCATTTTCGCCATGAAACAGGAAGTGGCTCTAACTCAGGCATACAATGTTCAATCTGCCCCACGCTTCATACGTTTGATAAGGGTCTTGGCCTGAACACATTTCAATGCCAATATTCAACTTCACTCATAGCGCCACCTAGAGGTAGGAGGAAATACCATGTTTTACGCTGTGATTTACTGCTCTTAGAGATTTAATCAAATCATCATCATATTTGGTCTGACTGATGTTAAGCCTGTTGCGGTGATAAATTGCAAAGATCTTGACTTTTCGTTGAAGGGCGTGTCCGTGGCGGCCTGACAAAGTGTGATGTTTCACCATGAAACAGGAAGCTGTTGTAATTCAGACATACATAGTCCGATCTGCCCCCAACTTCACACGTTTCATAAGGGTCCCGGCCTGAACACATCAACATGGCATAATTCAGTATCAGTCATAGCGCCACCTAGAGGCAGCAGGAAATACCACCTATTATGCTGTGACTTACTGCTCTTAGAGATTTAACCATATCAACATCATATTTCATCAGTCTAATCTCAAGACATTGTGTGATGATAAATAGCAACGACCTTGACTTTTCGTTAAAGGGCGTGTCCGTTGCGGCCTCGCAAAGTATCGCTAAATGAATCCCATTTTTGACAGCCTAAACGAGCTCAAAAAGTCATGAAACGTTGCACACGTGTCAAAAGTGGCGAATATTTTCATGTGATATAGGCCTCAGAACTTGGGGTGTTAAAATGGCTCTATAGCGCCACCTACAAAAATTCAATAGAGCAGCCCCCCCGCTACGTTAATCGCACAGATACGAAATGCGGTAGGATCATGTATCACCCCAAGACCTACAAAAAAGTCTCTTGGAGCAAAGCTCTAAACCCCACAGGAAGTCAGCCATTTTGAATTTTCTCTGTAATTTGAGTGCAAATTTTGCCATTTCTGGCCTTCGTATTTTAACAAACTCCTCCTATAAATTTAATCAGATAATCATCATATTTGGTGAGTGTCATCTAAAGGGCTTTGCAATGCTAAATTGCGTAGATCTTGACATGTCATTGGAGGGTGTGGCTGTGGCGGCCTGTCAAATTTCTGTGTTTGGCAATGAAACAGGAAGTTGTTCTAAGTCAGGCTTTAAATGTCCAATCTGACCCACGCTTCACAAGTTTGATAATTGTCCTGTCCTGAACACATCAACATGGCAATATTCAGTAAAAGTTATAGCGCCACCTGCTGGAAGCAGGAAATGACATGTTTTACACTGTGATTACTGCTCATTGAAATGTATTCAGATCATCATCATATTTGGTCAGTCTGAACTTAGGGACTTCACAATGATAAATTGTGAAGATCTTGACATTTCGTTAAAGGGGCGTGTCCGTTGTGGCCTGTCAAAGTTTGATTTTTCGCCATGAGAAAGCTGTTGTAACTCAGACATGCAATGTCCGACCTGTCACAGACATCATACGTTTGACAAGGGTCCTGGCCTCAACACATCAATGTTACAACAATCAATTACAATCATAGTGCCACCTGCTGCATAAAGGAGTAGTGGCACTTCAAAGTTCCTTTGAATATCCACCTATATTTATCCACGGAAATTTCAATCCCCCTGGTTTATTGCTTTACTAAGGCCATAGAGTGGCGGTGCACATGAGTGCGAGGGCCCTTCCATCACTGCTTGCAGTTTTAATTAGGGCCCGAGCACACTAGTGTGAGGACCCTATTGTTTTTGCTTCGTTTATTATTATTATTATTATTATTATTATTCTTATTCTTCTTCTCCGAAATGGATCGCATTTTTGAGGGGCTAAACACACTCGAAAACTCATGAAATTTTGCACACACATCAGAAGTGGCGAAAATTTACATGTGGCATAGGCGCCAGAAGTGGGCGTGTAGAAATGGCTCGATAGCGCCACCTGCAAAATTTCAAAAGAACAGCCCCCCCACTACGAAAAACGTACAGATATGAAATTTGGTAGGATCATCTATCACCCCAAGACCTACAAAAAAGTCTCTTGGAGCTGAGCTCTAAACCCCACAGGAAGTCGGGCATTTTGAATTTTTGCTGTGATTTCTGTGCAAATTTTGTCATTTCCAGGCTTCGTACTTTAACGAACTCCTCCTAGAGATTTAATCCGATCATCATCATATTTGGTCAATCTCATCTAAAGGCCTTTGCGATGTTAAATTGCGGAGCTTTTGACTTTTCGTTGGAGGGTGTGTCCGTGGCGGCCTGACAAAGTTCAGCGTTTTCGCCATGAAACAGGAAGTGGTTCCAACTCAGGCATACAATGTCCAATCTGACCCACGCTTCACACGTTTGATAAGGTTCTTGGCCTGAACACATTTCAATGCCAATATTCAGCTTCAGTCATAGCGCCACCTAGAGGCAGCAGGAAATGCCATGTTTCACGCTGTGATTTACTGCTCTTAGAGATTTAATCACATCATCATCATATTTGGTCAGACTGATCTTAAGCCCTTTGTGATAATAAATTGCGAAGATCTTGACTTTTCGTTGAAGGGCGTGTCCGTGGCAGCCTGGCAAAGTGTGATGTTTCACCATGAAACAGGAAGATGTTGTAATTCAGGCATACATTGTTTGATCTGCTCCAGACTTCACACGTTTGTTAAGGGTCCCGGCCTGAACACGTCAATATAACAATAATCAGGTACAGTCATAGCGCCACCTCCTGCACACAGGCGGTGTGGCACATACATTTTTCTTTGAATATCCACCTATATTTACCCACTTTAATTCATATCCCCCTGGTACACTGCTTTACTAATGCCATAGGGTAGCGGTGCACATGCGTGCGAGGGCCCTTCCATCGCTGCTTGCAGCTTTAATTAGGGCCCGAGCACACCAGTGTGAGGACCCTATTGTTTTTGCTCCGTTTATTATTATTCTTATTCTTATTAGGGCCCGAGCACACCGGGGTGCGAGGACCCTATTGTTTTTGCTCGGTTTATTATTATTATTATTATTATTATTATTATTATTATTATTATTATTTATTCTTCTTCTTCTCCAAAGTGAATCGCATTTTTGAGGGGCGAAACATGCTCGAAAACTCATGAAATTTTGCACACATGTCAGAAGTGGCGAAAATTTACATGTGGTATAGGCGCCAGAAGTGGGCGTGTAGAAATGGCTCGATAGCGCCACCTGCAAAATTTCAAGAGAACAGCCCCCCCGCTACGAAAAACGTACAGATACGAAATTTGGTAGGATGATCTGTCACCCCAAGACCTACAAAAAAGTCTCTTGGAGCGAAGCTCTAAACCCAACAGGAAGTCCGCCATTTTGAATTTTTGCCTTGATTTTTGTGCAAATTTGGTCATTTCCAGGCTTCATACTTTAACGAACTCCTCCTACAGATTTAATCCGTTCATCATCATATTTGGTCAATCTCATCTAAAGGCCTTTGCGATGTTAAATTGCGGAGATCTTGACTTTTCGTCAGAGGGTGTGTCCGTGGCGGCCTGACAAATTTCTGCATTTTCGCCATGAAACAGGAAGTGGCTCTAACTCAGGCATACAATGTCCAATCTGCCCCACGCTTCATACGTTCGATAAGGGTCTTGGCCTGAACACATTTCAATGCCAATATTCAACTTCACTCATAGCGCCACCTAGAGGTAGGAGGAAATACCATGTTTTACGCTGTGATTTACTGCTCTTAGAGATTTAATCAAATCATCATCATATTTGGTCTGACTGATGTTAAGCCTGTTGTGGTGATAAATTGCAAAGATCTTGACTTTTCGTTGGAGGGCGTGTCTGTGGCAGCCTGGCAAAGTGTGATGTTTCACCATGAAACAGGAAGCTGTTGTAATTCAGACATACATAGTCCGATCTGCCCCCAACTTCACACGTTTCATAAGGGTCCTGGCCTGAACACATCAACATGGCATAATTCAGTATCAGTCATAGCGCCACCTAGAGGCAGCAGGAAATACCACCTTTTATGCTGTGACTTCCTGCTCTTAGAGATTTAACCATATCAACATCATATTTCATCAGTCTAATCTCAAGACCTTGTGTGATGATAAATAGCAACGGCCTTGACTTTTCGTTAAAGGGCGTGTCCATTGCAGCCTCGCAAAGTATCGCTAAATGAATCCCATTTTTGACAGCCTAAACGAGCTCAAAAACTCATGAAATGTTGCACATGTGTCAAAAGTGGCGAATATTTTCATGTGATATAGGCTTTAGAACTTGGGGTGTTAAAATGGCTCTATAGCGCCACCTACAAAAATTCAATAGAGCAGCCCCCCCGCTACGTTAATCGCACAGATACGAAATGCGGTAGGATCATGTATCACCCCAAGACCTACAAAAAAGTCTCTTGGAGCAAAGCTCTAAACCCCACAGGAAGTCAGCCATTTTGAATTTTCTCTGTAATTTGAGTGCAAATTTTGCCACTTCTGGCCTTCGTATTTTAACAAACTCCTCCTATAAATTTAATCAGATAATCATCATATTTGGTGAGTGTCATCTAAAGGGCTTTGCAATGCTAAATTGCGGAGATCTTGACATTTTAATGGAGGGTGTGTATGTGGCGGCTTGCCAAATTTCTGTGTTTCTCAATGAAACAGGAACTTGTTCTAACTCAGGTTTAAAATGTCCAATCTGACCCACGCTTCACAAGTTTGATAATTGTCCTGTCCTGAACACATCAACATGGCAATATTCAGTAAAAGTTATAGCGCCACCTGCTGGAAGCAGGAAATGACATGTTTTACACTGTGATTTACTGCTCATTGAAATGTATTCAGATCATCATCATATTTGGTCAGTCTGAACTTAGGGACTTCACAATGATAAATTGTGAAGATCTTGACATTTCGTTAAAGGGGCGTGTCCGTGGTGGCCTGTCAAAGTTTGATGTTTCGCCATGAGAAAGCCGTTGTAACTCAGGCATGCAATGTCCGACCTGTCACAGACATCATACGTTTGACAAGGGTCCTGGCCTCAACACATCAATGTTACAACGATCAATTACAATCATAGCGCCACCTGCTGCACAAAGGAGGTTTGGCACTTCAAAGTTCCTTTGAATATCCACCCATATTTACCCACTGAAATTTCAATCCCCCTGGTTCATTGCTTTACTAAGGCCATAGAGTGGCGGTGCACATGTGTGCGAGGGCCCTTCCATCACTGCTTGCAGTTTTAATTCTTATTATTCTTTTTCTTCTCCGAAATGGATCGCATTTTTGAGGGGCGAAACATGCTCGAAAACTCATGAAAATTTGCACACATGTCAGAAGTGGCGAAAATTTACATGTGGCATAGGCGCCAGAAGTGGGCATGTAGAAATGGCTCGATAGCGCCACCTGCAAAATTTCAAGAGAACAGCCCCCCCGCTACGAAAAACGTACAGATACGAAATTTGGTAGGATCATCTATCACCCCAAGACCTACAAAAAAGTCTCTTGGAGCGAAGCTCTAAACCCCACAGGAAGTCGGCCATTTTGAATTTTTTACTTGATTTTTGTGCAAATTTGGTCATTTCCAGGCTTCATACTTTAATGAACTCCTCCTACAGATTTAATCAGATCATCGTCATATTTGGTCAATCTCATCTAAAGGCCTTTGCGATGTTAAATTGCGGAGATCTTGACTTTTCGTCGGAGGGTGTGTCCGTGGCGGCCTGACAAAGTTAATCGTTTTCGCCATGAAACAGGAAGTGGTTCTAACTCAGGCATACAATGTCCAATCTGACCCACGCTTCACATGTTTGATAAGGGTCTTGACCTGAACACATTTCAATGCCAATATTCAACTTTACTCATAGCGCCACCTAAAGGTAGGAGGAAATACCATGTTTTACGCTCGTATTTACTGCTCTTAGAGATTTAATCAAATCATCATCATATTTGGTTTGACTGATTTTAAGGCCGTTGCGGTGATAAATTGCAAAGATCTTGACTTTTCATTGAAGGGCGTGTCCGTGGCAGCCTGGCAAAGTGTGATGTTTCACCATGAAACAGGAAGCTGTTGTAATTCAGACATACTTAGTCCGATCTGCCCCCAACTTCACACGTTTCATAAGGGTCCCGGCCTGAACACGTCAATATAACAATAATCAGGTACAGTCATAGCGCCACCTGCTGCACACAGACGGTGTGGCACATTTTTTGTCCTTTGAATATCCACCTATATTTACCCACTTTAATTCATATCCCCCTGGTTCACTGCTTAACTAATGCCATAGGGTGGCGGTGCACATGCGTGCGAGGGCCCTTCCATCGCTGCTTGCAGCTTTAATTTATTTTATTTTTTTTAACACTTTTGGGCATTTTGGGTGCCTTAACATACTCGAAAACTCTTGAAATTTGGCACAGACGTTAGAGTCGTCCGTCATTGCGAATGGGCAAAGGCTGGAATACGGGCGTGGCACAGGGGCTCTGTAGCGCCCCCTGTAATGCAAAAAAAAACATTGGTGCACAGATCGGGCAAACATGTACGCACATGTACGAGAGTTGGTACGCATATAGATCTCATCGACCCGAACAACTTTCGCCCTCTAACATTTAAGCTCCGCCCAACAGGAAGTCTGCCATTTTGGATTGTTTAAAAAATGCATGCGGTGAATTTTTAAATACTCCTTCTAGGGGATTCATGTGATTGACACCAAACGTGGTGATAATGATGTCAAGACATTGGACTTGCTAAATTGCGAAGGGATTTTTGATATCTTGAACGGTTCTGCCATGGCGAGGCGACAAAGTCATGGCAAATTTAGAGAAACAGGAAGTGTCTAATATCTAAGCCAAAAAATGTTTTATTTGGATGCCATGCGGGGTGTTTGTTCGTCTGAAGATTCCGATCGCATCAATGTGCCTATTGTGACTCCCGGGTATAGCGCCACCACCAGGGACCAGGAAGTGTGTCAGTCATGAACTTTTAAATACTTCTCCTAGGGAATTCATACGATTGACACCAATCGTGGTGAACATGATGCTGAGACATTGGACTTGCTAAATTGCGAAGGGATTTTTGATATCTCGAACGGTGTTGCCATGGCGAGGCGACAAATTTATGGCGAATTCAGAGAAACAGGAAGTGTCTAATATCTAAAGCAAAAAATGTCTTATTGGGATGAAACGCAGTGTGTATGTTCGGCCAAGGATTCCGATCGCATCGATGTGCCTATTGTGAGTCTCGGGTATAGCGCCACCAACAGGCACCAGGAAGTGTGGCAGTCACAAAAGGTGGATTTTTTGACAGTTCCATGCGATGTTCTTTTAAATACTCCTCCTAGAATGTTTATGCGATTGACACCAAAAGTGGTCAACATGATGCTGAGACATTGTAGATGATAAATTGCGAAGGAATTTTTGATATCTCGAATGTTGCTCCCATGGCAACACGTCAAACTTTACTTTCATTTTCAGGCATATTTAAGCACGTGGCATGCACTTTGGGTGCCTTAACATGCTCGAAAACAACGAAAATTTGGCACAGACCTCATAGTCGTCGGCCATTAGGACTGAGCAAATGATGGAACACGGGCGTGGCAGTAGGGCTCTGTAGCGCCCCCTGTAATGCAAAAAAATATATTGGTGCACAAATCGGGCAAACATGTACGCACATGTACGAGAGTTGGTACGTATATAGATCCCATCGATCCGAACAACTTTCACCAACAAACCTATTAGCTCCGCCCCACAGGAAGTCTGCCATTTTGGATGGTTTCAAAAATGCATACGGTGAACTTTTGAATACTCCTTCTAGGGGATTCATGGGATTGACACCAAAACGTGGTGATCATGATGCCGAGACATTGTACTTGCTAAATTGCTAAGGGATTTTTGATATCTCGAACGGTTCTCCCATGGCGAGGCGACAAATTCATGGCCAAATCAGCGAAACAGGAAGTGTCTAATATCTAAGGTAAAAAATGTCTTATTGTGATGACACACAGGGTGTTTGTTCGTCTGAAGATTCTGATTGCATCGATGTGCCTATTGTGAGTCTCGGGTATAGCGCCACCACCAGGCGCCAGGAAGTGTTGCAGTCACAAAGGTTGATTTTTTAGGACAGTTCCATGTGATATTCTTTTAAATACTCCTCCTAGAATGTTTATGCGATTGACACCAAAAGTTGTCAACATGATGCTGAGACATTGTAGATGCTAAATTGCGAAGGAATTTTTGACATCTCGAACGCTGTTGCCATGGCAACACTTCGAACTTTACTTTAATTTCAGGCATATTTAAGGCTCTTGGCGTGCTTAGATTAACTTTAAATTTGGCACACACATCAGAGTTGTCGGCTGTTAAGTGTTGACAAAAAGGTCAGATAAAGGCGTGTCTATTTAGTGGCTCACTAGCGCCCCCGTTTGTCTAAAATGTGGGGTTTCTTTTACCTACAGTACCTAAATTGGTCAGTAGCAACATGAAATAGTCCACTGATATTTATCCGCTTGATGCACGTGTCCAATTTGCGTCGTTTTCTCGGAGGCACCGTGTAGCGGTAAAAAAACATGCGAGGGCCCGCCATCGCTGCTTGCAGCTATATTTAGGGCCCGAGCACACCAGGGTGTGAGGACCCTATTGTTTTTGCTCCGTTTATTATTATTTTTCTTCTTCTTCTTCTTCTTCTCCGAAATGGATCGCATTTTTGAGGGCCTAAACATACCCGAAAACTCATGAAAATTTGCACACGCGTCAGAAGTGGCGAAAATTTACATGTAGTATAGGTGTCAGAAGTGGGCGTGTAAAAATGGCTCAATAGCGCCACCTGTAAAGTTTCAAGAGAACAGCTCCCCCACTACGAAAAACGTACAGATACGAAATTTGGTAGGGTCATCTATGACCCCAAGATCTTCAAAAAAGTCTCTTGGAGCTAAGCTCTAAACCCCACAGGAAGTCGGCCATTTTGAATTTTCTCTGTCATTTTTTGACATTTCCAAGCGTCGTACTTTAACAAACTCCTCCTAGAGATTTTATCAGATCGTCATCATATTTGGTCAATCTCATCTAAAGGCCTTTGCAATGTTAAATTGCAGAGCTTTTGACTTTTCGTTGGAGGGTGTGTCCGTGGCGGCCTGACAAAGTTTAGCGTTTTCGCCATGAAACAGGAAGTGGCTCTAACTCAGGCATACAATGTTCAATCTGCCCCACACTTCACACGTTTGATAAGAGTCTTGGCCTGAACACATTTCAATGCCAATATTCAGCTTCAGTCATAGCGCCACCTAGAGGTACCAGGACATGCCATGTTTTATGCTGTGATTTACTGCTCTTAGAGATTTAATAAAATCATCATCATATTTGGTCAGACTGATTTTAAGCCCTTTGCGATGATAAATTGCGAAGATCTTGACCTTTTGTTGAAGGGCGTGTCCGTGGCAGCCTGGCAAAGTGTGATGTTTCACCATTAAACAGGAAGCTGTTGTAATTCAGGCATACATTGTTTGATCTGCTCCAGACTTCACGCGTTTGATAAGGGTCCCGGCTTGAACACGTCAATATAACAATAATCAGGTACCATCATAGCGCCACCTGCTGCACACAGGCGGTGTGGCACATCAGTTTACCTTTGAATATCCACCTGTATTTACCCACTTTAATTCATACCCCCCTGGTTTACTGCTTTACTAATGCCATAGGGTAGCGGTGCACATGCGTGCGAGGGCCCTTCCATCGCTGCTTGCAGCTTTAATTCATTATTATTATTACAGAAAAGCAACCGTTACATTTTAGGGTAAGAATGAAACTATGATTGTATGTCTTATGTTTGTAGCTGAATGGCGTATGCGGTCAACAAATACAACTTCCGGAAGACACACCGAAATCCTGGCCAGGACACGTCCGGGAAGAATGGCACTTATGGTCACCCTAGTTAAAGTGAATTAATTGTTTTATTTGTCATTTCGTTTCAGAGACTACATGATTTTAGCAAATACTTTTATCTCTTTCTCCATTTAGTAATGTTAACTTAAATATGTGTTAACTTAAACAGCGACTAACTGCCGTGGTAAGATCTTTAAAGTGTTTCACGAGGCTGCCCTTTCATCTAATTTGATTGCGAAAGTGAGCATATTTTGGCATGCTGTCCTGGGGAGGGCTCCAGATCCAGAGTACGAAGTCAGAATCCGGGGTATGGCCCGATCCAGGGGCGGATTATCCAATGGGCATTATGGGCACGTGCCCAGGGGCCCACGCGCAGTCAGGGCCCACGCGACGGGAGAAAATAAAATGTAAAATCTAATTGTTAATTATTTAGATTAACAATTTAAGCGCAAATAATCCCGCGCTGAATCAAGCGGACTGTGGGTGGCAGTAGTCTTCATAGTTTAAGTTCGGAATGAGTGGGAAAAGCAGCAGTGCACAGTTGATTTATCAGACAATCCATTACTTTTCTTCATTTATCCTGAATATGTGAATGTCCTGTAAATGACGCGAATCAGTGCTGCTCTGACAGCCTGGTAAAGTAATCATTTGTATAAGAAATCATTCGTACTGCGTATGTGTCGAACGGATCCGTCCGCGCTTGTCCGTGGTTTGGAAGCTGCGCGGGAACGCGCGCGCGACAAAGACAGACGGAGAAAGTTTGTCGTATTTGCCCAGATTGCCCTTCCTCCTCTGCATCTGTGCGCAACAGTGAAACACACATCGCCAACAGACAGACAGGCAGGAGCTCTTCACACAGGTCGTATTCCAGCTGTGTTTTTCTTGACTTGTGGGGAAATCAGTGGAGATCAAATGACATAACTACCAGTACGTCAGTTTTACAGCTCATTATCCAAAAGACAATTGTTGTCTTGCTAACATTACTCATAATACGTTTTCTAAAGTGTAGATAAGCCAATAGTAACAGGTTTTAGTTTACTTTTTGAAACAGTTTCAGTTGCTTTATTTTTATTTTGTCAATCTATCTGTAGTTTTTTCCCCCACTTTTTTGCAGCATTTTTCCTGTGAAATTAACAATATAGCAGCAACCCTCCTTTTTTAGTTTAGTGTAAATATGTGTTATTTTAACACCAAAAGAATTAAAAAGATTTACTACCACGTGCAAAATAAACAAACACATTATTAGTGAAACTGTACCCTCTCCTTGGCGCAGTCATTTATTCTAAATATATTTGAAACCAGTAGAACAGACAACATGCACATTGTTGGCAGTATCATTTGCTGTCTTTTGTTCTTGTGATAAACACTTTGTGTGAACTGATTATTTTGTATTTTGTAGAAATCTGTAGAGTATGAAACAGTTGGGTGTGTGTGAAGGAATTAAAATAAGGAAGTTGTGTCAATATATTTAATCTTTTTTTAAAAAAAAGAATTAGGCCTAAGAGAAGTGCCCTTTTTTCACTTGAGCATCTGCCCCCTGTGCAGGTCTCTGTGCAGGTCCCTGCTTGCAACAAAAATATCTACATGTATTGATATTGTTCTACAGGTAGTGATCACCGGCTGTAATGTGTCAGTGTAAATCCTGTAAAAGTAGAGGTGTTTCTAACAAAAAGAACCATATAATATATATATATATATATATATATATATTTATATATATATATATATATATATATATATATATATATATATATATATATATATATATATATATATATATATATATATAGTTTGATTGTGTGCGTGGGGGGGCCTACAAGAAATTGTGCCCAGGGGCCTCCGAATTCTTAATCCGGGCCTGGCCCGATCCTGGAGAACTCCCCCACCCCTAAAGTGGTATAAAAACAGATTACATTGGGGAGTTGGGGTGGTGAAGGAAGTCAGAAAATGAACTCAGAGGTAGGTAGGATGCATGTATATGTAATGTTTAGGCTGATTATGTTACGAATGAACCTGCCTTTTCTTATCTGATTGTGCTCCTCCCAAAACCATGTTAATAAAGCATAATTTTACAAGTTTGCCCTTACATCTAATCTGATTGCGAAATTTTGGAGTGCTGTCCTAGGTATGGGATGCAGACAGGATATTTTCGGTACCAATCACTTCACCTACAGCCAGACTACATTCTTCCACACCCACACCTGTGTCTATTTTAACACCACGACGCCGTGTCAGGAAACCAAAGTTTCCGCTATCTTGGGCAGCCATGCTCCTGATACGGAACCGGGAGCAAACGCTCCGATAAGTTATAAACTAATGATCCTTTTCCTGATTTACAATTATTTCCAAAGTTAGAGGATTGTAAAGGTGTGTTCTTGTACTGTAAGGATGTGATGTTAATTGGGTCGAAGCAAGATTCTGGAAAAGAAATGTATAAAAGTTGTGTCAAATCTCTGAACAGAATGTTTTTAAATAATAAAGTGGATACTCCTTGGGGCAATGTTTTAAATTTAAAAGAGGGTGAAAACCCTGAATGGAGTGCGTTGTCACCATTAATTAACACTCTGGGGTCGCAAACTCTTTATTTTTTAATCACTCCGCAAAGAGACTTAGATTGCTCTGCTGATTTTGGACATAGAGATATGATTTATACATCATTTAAAACGTTAAAGTGTCTAGTTTTTTTCTGTCCACTCCCAATAAAAACAGAATGTTGTGCTTTTCGCAAAATTAAGAAAATAAACATGATGCGCGTTTTGTTCTCTCTCCCTCAGTGAAGTCATTTCAGAAATGCGTCAGAAAATTAACTGTAACTTAACCAATACTTGTCGTAGAAACAAAAGATAAATGTCTACATAATGCTTGGAATGTCTACTTTTAAATGATGTAAGTGAGATCGAAAACAGATATTGTCATTCGGTGTAAACTGTATGAGAAGGAGGAGAAGTACCGTATTTCTCCAGTTACCTGATTATCTGTAATGAGAAGAGATTGCCACACCCCCGCACCATTGAAGTGAACGAGCAGAAACATCCATATGCATGACTCGTGCCTCCTGCAGTCAATGGATACGCAATCCACAATCCATTCTCTCCATTCCTTGTTGTTTCATCCGATTGCACCAAAACATGACATCTAAATCCTTATTTACTGACATCATCCTAGCTCCTGGTGCCAACAGTTACCCTGTGTAGAATAGCTCACAATTCTCTTCCGACAGCCTCCCTTAATATGTCCCCCTTTGAGGCTTCCATGGGTTTTCAGCCTCCCCTGTTTCCATCCCAAGAACCCGATGCGGCGGTTCCGTCTGCGCTAACCTTCGTCCGACGCTGCAAACACACCTGGAAGAGGGCTAGGATCTCCTTACTCCAAGCATCCAGATGAACCAAAGCCGCGGCTGACCGTCACCGTAGACCCGCACCCCATTTTGTCTGTGGGCAGAAGGTATGGCTTTCATCCAAGGATCTGCCTCTCCGGGAGCCATCACGCAAGTTGGCACCCCGCTTCCTTGGGCCATACAGCATTGTTAAGGTGATCAATCCAGTGACGGTCAAGCTCAGACTGCCTCCTACTTTTGGTCGGGTACACCCTGTGTTTCATGTCTCTAAACTTAAACCTGTTTTTTTTTCTCCCCTTAATCCTGTCCCCTCTGCCCCCCTGCCCCACGGCTCATTGACGGCTCCCTGACATACACCGTTAGGTCCTTATTAGATATGCGCTGCCGGGGTAGGGGCTTTTTTAATATCTAGTAGACTGGGAGGGCTACGGCCCGGAGGAGAGGTGTCGGTTACCGGCCCGGGACATCGTGGACCCTGGCCTGATCTGGGACTTCCGCCGGCGACGAGGTGAGCCCTCCAGCAGACCGCCAGGTGGTGGTCGTGGGGGGAAGTAATGTAATGATTTCAATCTTACCGGTTGCTGTGTGTTCTGGTTTTCCCTGTGTTTGTGTTTGTTTGACAGCTCCACGTGCGCGCCTCTCACAGGTTTTCTCCATCAGCGCTGATTTCTCACGGGCGTCACTCTCACACCTGCCCCTTGTTTGATGGCCAATTGGTTTAGTATACATATCCCTCGTGTCTTTTGTTCTTTGCAAGATCATCTTTGTATGTTCCTGCCACTCTAGTCTTGTCTAGTCGAGTTTTCGTATAAAAGTAATTTGCTTGTGCTTTCTGCTGCTCTTCCCCTTATTTCCAGATCTCCTATATATCTGCCGTTTCCCCGGAGGGTCTCTTGTTATCTCCATCGCCTGCCTGCAGATTTTCTGGCCTTTGCCGTCCTCTTCAGTGGTTATCTGTTTGGACATTACCACTCTCTGGCCATCTCGCCATGCTGAGGATTCTCGGAGTGCTGCTCCGCTTCTTTACCCGCTGCCCGGGTTTCTGATCATCATTTTTCTCTCTCTGCCCTCCACAGACTCTCATCCTCCTGCAGTGTTCTCATCATCTGTCACCCCGTGGATGTCGTGCAGCTCGAGAAGCATTTCCCATGGCCCAAGGTGTGAGATTTCCGTGCTCGTTGAACGGTTTTAGACTGTCAGTACTCCGCTGTTAAAGGAACACCATGCCCCTTGAGATCTCCGCGCAGCGGCTGTTGCCGATCTTCCAGTCGGTTACTCCATCGTTAAAGGAGCCCCTGAAATCCCGTACCTGTGGTCCGGGTCGAGAATTGGACGGTCACTGGGTCCTGGCTGGGGCCTCTTCTCTCTCTTCTATTATCTATTTGTCAATAAAGGCTTCTGCATTGGAATCCTTTGTCTGCCATCCCTAACAGTTTTGGTGAGACTTTTTCTAATAGGATTTTTATTTGTGGTTTCAGATATGTTCGGCAAAAGCGTTTTAAATGTCAACTTGTGAACTTTTTATTAGGTCAGGCTAAAGGTGCTATATAGCACCGTTTGTTTTTAGAGTGTAGGTATTTCCGTTTGTGACGGTGAAAACAAAAATGAGCCAAGTTGAGGAGTGATTTAACTCAAACTGCATCAAAAGTCGCTGTTTATTTACTTCCATCATTGCTGGTCTTCTCAAATTATACACAACAAGTTGCTGTTTCTTCTTCGTTTGTGGGTTAACTTGCTTAGCTTCTTCTTCTGTGACTTCTTTTGCTGGTACTGTGGTTACACGCGTGATTACTGCCTACCAGCGGTCTGCGGATGTGTTTGCACGTCGACGCGGACGACGACGCACAAGTATATATGAAAACCGTCGCGGAACCTACGCCGTCGCGGAACCTACGCCGTCGCGCCTACGCCGTAGGACCTACGCACGACTATAAATCGCCCTTAAGGAATGGATGAGGCTAGGCTAAATGCTAACACATTCACAACACACTGTAAGATTAAAAGTGCACGCATTGAAAAAGGATAGCTATTAATTAGTTGAGGTAAGAACATAGTAAAATATCGAAAAACGGTGGTGTTATCCTTTAAAATTAGTTTTTCTGAAAAATGCTACTTCGCCCCTGCTCTCCCCTACTGCCCCCTCCCGAGAGTGAGGTGATGGGGTGGATGCTGTGAAGCTTGTTGCGGGATGGAGGTGAGAGACGGATCACATTTTAAATTAATAATCTCAATCTTGGAAAAACTTTTATTATAGATTTGCTTAGTTTGGACCACTAAAAACTCAAAATAAATATTCAAGTTTGAATTGGTAGCCAAATGAAGAAGTGAAAAATACTGAGTAGCCTACACCCACACACAGCATCACAAATAGAAGTGTGAAGTATAGTATGTGTGAGTCTGTATGTGTTTACTGTGTATGAAGGGCGTCTGTTCCTGTGTAACATCAATATCACGGTCTGATTTTATCTCTACACAAAACAGTCAAATAAAAGAATCAATTGGTCTGTTTTCAATTATAGTTAATAACAAAATTTTCATTGCTATAAGAAAATAGAAAATACATACACAAATATGTATTATTATAGTTTCTGTTAGTTTAGTTTAAGAGTTTAATTAGGTCAAAGCAGTGATCCACATGAATGTGCTTGGGAAAATACGTCGTTGGGCAAGGCATTCTTGGTAGTGGGCACCATTAGGGTATGCTTTCAGAACAAGCGTACATTAGTACAAGGTAGGCTATTTATTATATTTCAGTGTCTCAGGCATTTTCAAAAAATGACAAGTCGCCGATATGGATAATGCTGATGTTGTAGATAATTTTTTATAAACATAAAAGTAACACTAAATACACATAGTTATAGGATCTAACACGTGACAGAGCGCAGGGCTCGTTCAAAGTGGCGGAAGCGCGCAGGCTCGTCAGGCTTATTTTTTCCGTCTCTCGGTTGAAAGCTCCGTAGAGTTGACAGTCAAGATAAAAAAAAAATCTTTTTTTCTCTTTTGATTTGATATCTAAACTAATAGGATTCACGCATTTATTTTGATGTGTTTTTGTCTACTGGTGGGTGAGTATCTATTTATCTAGATATACTATAGATCCTAATGTTGTCATAATTTTGTTTTTGTGTGCTTTTACTGCTTCATAAAGTTCTCTCTTAACGATTAAACTTTGTTCAGCAAAATACAGAGGGTTTAGTTAAAGTTTGAATGTTGTCAGTTCTTAAAAAAATTTATGTACAATACAAATGTTTTTAAAATTAGTTAATGTTTTGAAAATGAATTGATTCATTAGATTCATTTTTAGATTTTGTCTTTAATATCATGACACTATTGTGTGGTGTATGTATTAAGTATTTTAGCATATAATGTTTTTCAGGTGCTGAAGTGAAGTCAGTGTCAGTGATGGAGGGTGAATCTGTTACTCTACACACTGATATTAAACTACAGAGTAAAGATTTGATCGAGTGGGTGTTTGAAAAGATCCGCATCGGCAGAATCAAGAGATCAGTCAACATCAATCCTAGATATTATAATAATGATGAGACTCAGAGATTCAGAGACAGACTGAAGATGAACAATCAGACTGCAGATCTCACCATCATAAACATCAGATCTGAACAAACTGGAGTTTACAGTAAACATTTTAATGGAGATGAACCAGTCAAGAGTTTCTATCTCACAGTTTATGGTGAGTAGGCCTAGGCTATACTATTACTGAAAAACTTGACCTGCCTGTTTCATTTTAATTATTCATTTTTTATGTTGTAAATAGTACATAAATCAGAAATTAAAGTGCATATTAAAATTATTTTTTATATATTTCTTGTTTTCATATATTGCAGCTCGTTTGCCAATTCCTTTCATTACCGGCGGCATATCGCACTGTTCCAGTTCAAACTGTGTGTTGTTGTGTACAGTGTTGAATGTGAGAGATGTGAGTCTGTCCTGGTACAAAGGAAACAGTTTATTGCCCATCATCAGTGAGTCTAAGCCCAAAATCATCAGCATCTCTCTTCATTTGGAGGTGAAAAATCAGGATAACAACACATTTAGCTGTGTGGTGTCCAATTCAGTCAGCAACAGGACTCAAGATTTCCGTCTTGCTGATCTCTGTCAGCCGTATTCATGTCATCAGTACCATGATTGGATAAAATATGCTCATCTGGCAGGTGTGGTTATTGGAATTGCTATAATTGTTTTGGTTTGTGTTATCAAATCCAGAAGAGATAAACAGAAGAGAAAATCACAAACATCCTCAGCAACATCTGATGAATGAGCTTCTAAAACAACAATCAAATCCTCATGATCATCATTGTCACATTCACCTTGATGGACTAATCACCTGTATCCTATCATCACATCATGAAGGACTCAATGTAAGGGATCATGTACTGGCAGTTGATCGCAGAATAAACCCCTGGACAGTGTGATCAGGACTCAACGCGAAGCTGAGGGACAAACTTGATATGAAATAAAAAAAATTTCATACATGTTGAAATTAATGCTGAATCTTCCACTGCAAATCGTAGTTGTCAAGTGTTTTAATCACAAGATGGTGCCAGATGGTAATTTATATTGGACCGAAGTGATATTAAACAAACAAGTAGTACCTGTCAAAATGACCATTTGTTATTAGTTTTGAGCAGTTATCTGTGAATAACAAAGCTTGAAATATAATGACTAGTTAATCAGAATCAAGCATTCTAGCAAGCTTTGAAATAATCAGCACTCATGCCAACTCTGTTACTACCAGATAGAGATTAGCAGGGGGCCCACCAGAACCTACTTATCATAACCCGTATAGGAAAATATAGGTTTCTGCTGTGTGACCCAGGGCTTTCAGGATATTCCTTATCCTCCCACATTTATCACGACTCTTGCCTATGAGCTGTTTTGATGTTTTACCCCTGTTGTTGTACTCTTTACATCAGTTTTTTGTAGATGCATGCAGAATAGGTAAAAGTATTCAGACGCTGTGTGATGAGTATTTTAACACCCCATTATAATAAGAAAATTTACAGATGAGAAATTCCAAACTACAAGTAATTCACAGAGTTTATTGATTGACTAGATATACAAGCAGGACAGATGTGTTAATAAATTGACTGCAGACAAAGTTATAGCACAAGCTTGGTTTTATTACAGATAACTTACTCAGCATGTGGATTTAATTTGTTTAAAATAGATTTTTGTTGTTTTAACTTTTTAACGTTAATGCAATTCATTCCAGTGTTTCTTCACTAAATGGCAGTAATGTTTTTGTTTACCAGCAAGATTAAATAAAACAGAATCATCACATACAGCAGAACATCAATCCTCATTTATATACACAACATAAGAGTGAGTTTCTGACCTCAGCTTACATTTAACATACTAAAAATACTGGCAAGCACACGTTGAAATAAACATAAAATAAAGACAGAAAGTACAAAACAACATATAGACATATTTTCCTCCTAGAAGTTTTTCCCAACGTGTGTGTGTGTGTTACATTATTACTAAGCTCCTAGTACGGTTTAATCTTAGCTGCTGTATTCTGCTGCTTATGTTTTATTTTTGTGTGTTTTCTCCTGCATCAATTAATGTGAAGCTGCTTTGAAACAATTAAACAATTGTGAAAAGCGCTATATAAAAACAATTGAATTGAATTAACAGTGTTACAACAGACCTGCATTGAAAGAAAGTGACCCCCAAAACACTGAAGTAAGTGGCCTCAGATTAACACTAAATGGCAACACTAGGGACAAACAAGTGACCACACCCAGGGTCAGTTTGCTAGACAGGGTTTAGTCTAGTCCAGGGGTCTCAAACTCAAACTGGCTTGGGGCCATTTCTGAGACTGACATTTCATCAGAGGGCCGCAGAGCTATTTTAACGTTTAAAAAAGTACAATATTTCTTTAAAATATTTTTTAATGTATAATAATACTTGAAAATATATAAACAGTGTTTTTTATTTTTTAATATACATTATTTTATAAAAGTAAGTAAATATTTTTTTAACCTTATTAGGCTTTGAATTATTAACTAAGGCCTATTAAAACTAACAAATTTAATTCCTATACATTTATAAACTATTATAAAAAATGTACCAACAGTAAGTGTTTCTGTTTTTATTTATTTTTGACTGTTTTCAGTCATAGTATTGACTTTATTATGCTCCTTTTTGTTATTCCACCGTTTTAATGAATTTGCTATTATATTTAGAAAAATATTAATAAGTGAAAATGATCCTAAAAACATTTGGATGGGTAGTCAATGTTACATAAGCTAGTTGGACAGTAAAAATAAATAATACTGCTCTATGTAGCCTATAAGCAAGCAAGATAATAATGTATTATGCTTCATATATATTTCATATAGAAGTGTACATACTTGTATCCTCTGTAATTTCTCCTCATCTTTCCTCTTTTCCTAACCTGGGCACTTTGATGGGTCATTTTCTCATCCGTAGTTTAATATTAAACTGTTGCACTACATCTCCCACTGCGGTGTCTCCATTAGAAGCTGTGACTTGATGTGAACTACAGTAATAACCCCACAGCAGCTCTTCTCTGAGTAACAGAGTATCCACCCGGAAGTAACAAATCTTCTCTGGACAAACACTACAAAGTGGCGATCAGATGAACTGATCGCATTGTGACAATGATATGATTGACGCGAGAGGAATTAAAATCCGATCACGCATTCCGTTACCCTCGCCATCACGGAGCGCGCGCTCGTGGCTGCGTAGCAACGGGTGACGCGACCCCACGCTGCGCAACCTCCGCTCCCAAGCAAGCACTTTGAAAAGTAAACATACTTTAAGAAACGCCTCGACTCGTTTTAACTCGCGTTGTTAGACGCGACATGTGACCGGACCCTTAAACGTTTAAATAAAAAAAACGAATTTAAATAAAAATCTTTCTGCGGGCCAGATTACGTTATATTGTTGAAGGGTGACGCGGGCCGCAGAGAGGGGGAGGGCGGGCCGCAAATGGCCCGCGGGCCGGGAGTTTGAGACCACTGGTCTAGTCCCAGACTAAACTGCATGTTTGAGTTGTTTTAACTGAAAACAGAATGCACAGATAAATCTTAACATATATCAGTGCCATTGAAATGTTTTAAGATGCACAGCAGTAAGCTAATGTTTGTATGCTTGTAAAAACTTTGTAAAAATGTCCTAATATATTTAAGGCCTAGTCCTAGATTATTCTATACCCTGATCAGCAAATTTGCCCTGATGTCCATATGTAAGCCTGATACTTGACATTGAATTCAATTGAAGATCTATTATTGAAAAACTAGGATACTATGTTAATTTAAAGTTGTTGTTTCTGATTCAAAACATGAATTTTGTGCTCCATTGCAGCCCTACTACATACATCATTCAAAAAGTAAACCATTATGTCACTTTATATAAGAACATGTTTGTCTATATACTCAAAGGCAAAAACAATGTTTGTTACTCTTGTAACAAACTTTTTCCATGTTTAAGTTCTATAATTGGGTCCCCAGTGCTTTTCTTTAAACCTATAAAATGTGAAAAAGATCAACTTAGTAACTTATGCTGGGTACAAACCAAAAGATCTTTTACATCTTATAAGATTTTCAAATTGTGATAGACCACAAACATGAGGATAAAAAATCATAGATTTAACTGTTTTGCACCTACAGTGTGTGGTGTGCCATGATGTGTCAAAGACAGCACACCACACACAGATTTTGAACCAGAGTCTTGACTGTGTGAACACAGGAAATCTCACACAATCTCGCTACATGATACTCATCTCGCGATATGTACCTAGTCATTATCATGTTGTGGATCAATTATCCCCACAAAGATAGGAATACCAGTGTTTTTGTGACCTTGTGGGGACATTTTGATGTCCCCATGAGGAAACAAGCTTATAAATCAAACAAAATTATGTTTCTTGAAAATGTGAAGTATCAGAAAGTTTTCTGTGATGGTTGGGGTTAGTGAATGGGGTAGGTAAGGGGAATAGAATATACAGTTTGTACAGTATAAAATGCATTACGTCTATGGAATGTCCCCGCAAAACATGGAAACCAGAATGTGTGTGTGTGTGTGTGTGTGTGTATGTATATCGATCTGTTCAGCCGCCGATACCATTTGATTTAATATAATTCTGTACACCTACATCATTTTCTGGATAATTTAAAGGGGACAAAGTGATTTTGGTGACATCTTGTGAGTGTTCCATTTACTTGGATTGAATTAATTGAACTGAAAACTAAAAACATCAATTACACAACATATGTCTCTGACTGGACAGCGTGTCTACAGCTTGCATTTAATGAAAAGGCAATCCTAACAAACATGCCTCTTAAACAGAACTTAAACACTTTGACATAAGTCTTAAATACATGGGACATGTATCAGCAAATAGCATGCTATATCATTGCTTTATTTTCTAGCAGGCCCGTTGACATGAAGCTGTACTAGGGCTCAGGCCTCCCACTACTTTTTCTTTAACATACCTAACATGAACGTTATTAATACGTTTTATGCCAATTTACGTAGTGTCCTAAAGTAGATCTAGTGAACTTAACAGTAATTTCATATCTGACAATACACAGGGTTTATACAGAAATCCTTGAGTTAAATTTACTACTTTTTACTACCTTTTTTACTACCTTCAGAATATTTTTTAAAACCATCACGACACTGAATTGCAAGTGTTAATCAGCGACCTATCTATTATTTACACAGATTTTGACATATATAACATACAAAAAAGAATTAAAGTGAAAAAAATTCTTTTGACTGAAATATTTTTCAGGCCAAGTCATATTCCTTTACCTAACACTGTATGTAGGCGAGACCAATAGCATTTTAAGGGGAGATTTTTTTGCCATAAATTCCATATTAAAGTCTCATGTGGCATATAGCTAGCTGTAGTTTGCAGGGCATTTCAGATTAAGGCGAAACAGCTAAATAACTCACTATACTGTATAAAAAGAAAACATGAATATCACCACCTTTAATGAATCTTTTATTAATTATTTATTAATTGTAAATGTATTTATTTTAGCATTTACTAATAATTTTTTAATCAAAGTTGAAACTGTTAACATTAGTGAATGCACCATGAACCACCGTCAATTACTGTAATGACATAAACAAGAATTAATTAATGCTTATATACTCTATATTTTTCATTGTTTGTTTATGTTATATAATGCATTTACTAATGTGAACAAATACAACTTTTTCATATCATATTATTCAGTACACATAAACGAATAATCCAGGGTATGTTCTGTTCACACAACAGCTTACAGTCACAGCTCTAATACAGTAAGGTTATGTGTATGAATATAAACCCTGAACGAGTAACTCGAGTCAAACTCGTGTAGAATTCGCACAGGATGTCTGTAACCATAGTGACAGTTGTAAATTGAATGACTGTACCTTTATCAACAAAATATTATGTTACAATAGAGGCAGCGCTGATGTGCTAGTTTGTGCGCAATGTTTCTGCTGTTTACTTTCTCTTAAGACCTAAATGGTCGTGTTTATATGAGGATATTTGCAAAGACGGGATTTTTGAGGCATATGTGTTATTTAAGGCCAATAAAGCGGCAAAAATACGTACAACACAAGCTCAATGAGAAACGAATGCGCGGCTAGCGTGCTCCTCTGACACAGAAACAGCGGACGCACTGTTGTTTGTGTTTGAATGGCTTAAAATCACTTGTTTTTAAACGGCTGTGCTTAAATATATGTACAAATGTTACGTTTTTGTGACCACACGCAAATGCAACTGCAAGAACCGACAGGTGGATGACATCAAAGTCGCGCGAGAGCATTTCGGAAGCAGTCTCCTCTTATGATTCCTCGTCAATCGCTCTCAAGGGATTTGGATGTCATCTGCCTTTTGGTTGTTGTGGCGCCACATGAAGTTTACCCACGAGTTAAACAAACCCGTTGTACCAGCCACTGGCTATATCAGCATAGCATTAAAAAGCGTGCCGCGGATGATCAGTAACGTGAGAAATCATTTACCCCCAAAATACAGGACCCCTTACGTTAGTCATACTGTGCAAAGACACGCAATTACCTGTTTGGTTTTCTTAGCCCACGAACTGAAAGGCTTGCCAATCTTCATCATTTCGCTAAGCCTTTTACACCTTTATCGATCTTCAAAACATCGGAGCCTTCCTGCATTATAAGTTTGACCATGCTAGCTAAAATAAACTTTTACCTCAGCTTAACGTGATACAGTCAGAAAACCCGGAGTGGATCCGGTCCGTAGTGATTACAGAACGCTTACTGCGGAGAGAGGAACGTGATTTGGCTCCACTCCAGGCTTTGATCACATCCCAGAGACGAAAGATCTTTGATTATTTGCCCAGATATGCGGGTGATTTGAACTAATTTCCAGGCATCATAACATTACAAAAGGCAATCGAAAATTTACTACCTCGTCAGATGACGTTTACTACTTTTTACTACTTTTTACTGGCCTTAATTTGGCATAATTTAATTTACTACCTTTTACTACCTTTTACAACCCCGCGGAAACCCTGATACAGAACAGTACACAAACATGTGTTGATTTTCTCAGCAATAATGCAATTCTCTAGACTTGACTATTGACTGGCTAAGCATATAGTTTGTTTTACCTCCCTTATCATCTATACCAGGGTTCCCCAAATCTTACTCTGGAGGGCCGAGCACTACAGAGTTTAGGTCCAACCCTAATCAAACTTAACCACCTGTAATTTTCTAGTGATCATGAAGACCTTGATTAGCTTGCTCAGTGTTTGATCAGGGTTGGAGCTAAACTCTGCAGTGCTCCGGCCCTCCAGGGTAAGATTTGGGGAACCCTGATCTATACTATGTGCTTATATTTCCCTGCTCTGCACAAAAAAATCTGATGTACATCTATGGGAGCCAGTAAGGATTGAGTCAGAATACGATTGATATTATTTAGAAACTTACTTTAGTTTTGCCATGTTTTCTGGCGTGCCATCACATTTTGTAGCTGCGTGCTACAAAAAGGAAACACAGACGCTCCGCTCGCGGACATTGATTTCTGCGTGCGCTCGCGCCAGTTTGTCTTGAGGCACAACATAGGACACTTGGTAGATTTACACTGCGCATGTGCAACAGTAAAAGGGGTCTAGATGCCCCTGGTTGGCAAGGTTGGCATTAATCCTATTTCTCCGTCTTACCCCTTAAAATAAGGGGTAGGGGTCAGGGGAAGGGGTAAGACAGAGAAATGGGATTGGGCCTTAGTTCCCATACCCTGCCTGTTTACCTTAAAAAACGGTGTTTAGAAGCGTCCTCCCTTGTAAAACAAGTCACAGCATGAAGATAGATCAATTTCGTTATTTTCATTACTTTCCTTATTCATTTTGACAGCTCTCCGCTTTGAAGAGTTTAAAACTAGCACTACGATTGGTCGAAGTCTTATCAGGTTGCAATGCGGTTACACCGATAGATGAGTTGCATAGTGCACAAAAATCGCTCAGCCCTACTGTAGAAGTTCACTTTGCATCAACTTGACTTTGTGCTGCACCATGACTGCTTCCGTCTTCCATCATCTCACTTTCTGATTGGATATTGTTTTGTTTCATGTGATAATCTCAAGAGCGTGCACGCGTTTGTCCTCTTGGTTCCCCCCACCACACATCAGGATTTCTGATCATAAATATGAAACGTGTTTAATATTTACAATTCACAATCGGGGCAGTTCCGACGTTCTTCCGATCAGGTTCAGACACTCGTAACACATCTCACACCAAGGGAAAATCTGACAAGATAATCTGTAAAACCATCAAGATAATCGGGACATAGCTAGGATTGTCGGAAGGGGGGAAATCGTCCCAAAATCAGCCCAATTACCTTTTGGTGTGTACCCAGCATAAGTTTTTGTAAACCATTCTCTGCAAGCATGTGACAAAAATAGCTCATTGAAATGTGGCTACCCTTGTGATGTCAGAAGTGGATAATACCGCCCCTGAATCTGCACTATCCAACCATGGCTGCCATTTAGTGCAAAGAGAGAAAAAATAATAATTGATAGCACAATTGAGTTTCAATTTCAGCAAACCACCATTATGGCAATCAGTGTTTGCCTTATCAGCTTATTTGCATTTTAAAGGGCACACCAAAAATGGCACACACCTACAAAGTGTCAAATTTAACATGTTATAATAAATTATCTGTGGGGTATTTTCAGCTTAAACTTCACATACGCACTCTGGGGACACCAAATATTTATTTGACATCTTAACAAAATCTTGTGAAATGTCTCCTTTAAAGTTAAGTTTCACAGCTGAACAATAGATTTGTAGCTGTCAAACATTGTGGAGTTGTGTTCACTTTTGTTATATACTGCATTCAGTGACTATGGACCATTGCTGTTGGAGGGCTGCTTTCAACACTGTAAGAAAACAGAAGAATCACAGGTGTTAACAGGTCATGTGATTTTCACAATTGTTGCAGGGGTGTTGCTGCCTAAATACTTGATCCATATGAAAAGATGAGTACTACACGTGTGAAAAAGCATCTACTTTATGTCTACAAACGTATGGCTTAAGTGAATGTAGCTTGATTTTTGTTGTACACACTTGATAAATATGATATGATTTTAATCTCATATGCACAAAAAAACTGATTTTGGATTGACAGTGTAAACATATCCTGTGTGAACATGTTTCCTATTGTTATGCTATTAGTAGAATATTAATTCAGCAAGGCAAACATTTTCAGTTAAATTCAAAATGGGTATGAATGGGAACCTTACAACATGAAGCCTAAATTGGGTTATCGCAAAAAAAAAGAGAGTGTAGAGAAAGAAGGTTGATGCATGAATGCAGACAACTTCTGCTTTAGCTATAAAAAATCTATGTTGAGCACATGAATGTAGTGGCAAATCAAAGGTTTAAGTTTCACTGTGCTCCTTAAACCATTTGCTATTTTAGTAAGTTACGTTTTTCATGCTACTTACACTACATACTGCACTTTCAAAAGTGACAAATAAGCGGTGACCTACCAAATTTTGTGAAGACCTAATAAAAAAAATAATTAGAGGTAATTATTAGCCTGGGTGCCAGCCGATCTTTGCCCCGCCCACCCCAATTTGAAAAACGGGAAGATCGGTCTGGCGTTTTTCTGTTGAGGAGCTACTATGCGAGTCCCAAAACCGGCCGACGAATCAAATTGTGAAGGCGGGCTTTATACGATGATGGACAGATGATCAACAGTAACGTATCAACCACGTCACCAGAGAGCGCGTGTGTTCAATCTGTTTACAATGAAATGGCTGCCGCTGTAGAATTCAGATGTTTGGATTCTGACATTGAGTCTGTTCTAAAAGATATCGACAGAGCATTGATTTAAAAAGAGGAACAGAGAAACACGATCAAGGCATTTGTTTATGTTTTCGCCGTCCGTCCTTCCTACGGGATTCGGCAGAAGTTGGTCCTTATGGAGGACAAAGTTAAAGAAGCAACTGAAATGGGTATCACGGCGATGCAACTCGGCGTGCACAACAAGATGGATATAATTAGCGGTCGTTGCCAGCCTCTTTTCGGAAGCCTGGAATCGTGACTGCTGAATAAGTGGAGGGACATGCTAGGCTCCGATATTTTTCAAGCCAACGTAATGGGTATCGTCGTGGATGAAGTTCACCTAACATACAAATGGTAAGAGATAGTCTTACTGTATGACTTAGTAAATACTTAATGTTGTGATATTAATTAAATGTTGTAAACATAGTAGGTGTTGATGTACATTCGCTAACTCAGACTTAGTATAATCACAATGTTAGTGTCAATGTAGCGAAATAACTAGCAGTTCGGTCAGGCTGCTAAAGACGCCATTTCAACATAAGTCACACACTCCGTTGCTCTGATTGGTCGTAGGTCTATCCAGTTGAGTGCAGAGGCATTTTTCGGTTGAGACACGCCTCATAATTTTAGCTCAATGGAGCGGTATCAGACTCAAATTCTGACTAGAATTGAGTATGACAACGTCAGGCTAGGTAATTATACTAAAATCTATTAAATTTTTTGGAAAGTTAGGTTCCAAAACGAGATAACTCGTTTTTTTTTTATGCATTCCAAATTAATATCATTCAAACTGCAGTTGGTTTGTTTTGATTTAAACCTTCATAACATAAAAAATTACAGCTAAGTAGCACAAAAGTAGTACTACCAAAAACACTGGTTTGATGTATGAATTTATGTTGTAAAACAAAACCGACGGACGCGTTTTGACGTGTTTTCCGCTTATCATAGCAGAATCAACTTAAAATACTCCATCATTAATAATCATACACTTATGTGTTTGACATCATTTGAAACTGTGAAGGGTCCTCTTTAATATGTGTACATTCACAATAACAAGAGATCTTTGTGTTTTTGTCAAATACTTAAAATAAACAGGGTGTGCATCCATTTCTGTCTCCGCCAGCTGTCTCTCAAATCACGTTACAAAAATCAGTTGAAACTCTGTGAATACTCGTCACACAAACCTGATACACATATCCAAAGAAAGCCTGAAATGTCTACTTTTAAACAAGCTAATTATAATCGAAAACAAATATTGCCTGTTTATATAATCTGCATTGAAGTAAAGAGAGTACAGTTTTTCCTGGCTGACTTCATTGTCTTTAATGCAGTCACGCCCACAGGCTGTACACGCTGTTGACATGGTAATGAGGAGCAGATCAACACAATAACAAACAGACAAGGTAAAGTTTGATCAGACTTTACCGCAGGTTTGGATTATAAACTTTATAAACACACGTGAGGAAGATCTTCATTTATGTCTGGACATTGAGCAAGAGAAGCGTTTATCTTTAACCCCCTGGGGTC
Source organism: Misgurnus anguillicaudatus (assembly GCF_027580225.2). Classification (NCBI taxonomy): domain Eukaryota; kingdom Metazoa; phylum Chordata; class Actinopteri; order Cypriniformes; family Cobitidae; genus Misgurnus; species Misgurnus anguillicaudatus. The sequence goes on along the minus strand of NC_073359.2, from coordinate 35,252,418 downwards.
CAAAAACGCGGGGCCGCGTTTTGACGTGTTTTTTCCTTATCATGGCAGAATCAACTGAAAAAACTCCGTCATTAACAATCATACACTTACGTGTTTGACATCATTTGAAACGGTAAAGGGTCTTCTTTAATATGTGTTCATTCACAATAACAACAGATCTTTGTGTTTTTGTCAAATAAAGAAAATAAACAGGGTGTCCATCAAGACATTTCTGTCTCCGCCAGCTGTCTCTCAAAACACGTTACAAAAATCAATTGAAACTCCACGATTACTCGTCACACAAGCATGATACACACATCCAAAGAAAGCCTGAAATGTCTACTTTAAAACAAGCTAAATATAATCGAAAACAAATATTGCCAGTTTATGTAATCTGCATTGAAGTAAAGAGAGTACCGTTTTTCCTGGCTGACTTCATTATCTTTAATTTGGCCACGCCCACAGCTGTTGACATGGTAATGAAGACACGAGCTGTTCAACCATAACAAGCAAAGCGTAAAGTTTTTCGGTTGAGACACGCCTCATAATTTTAGCTCAATGGAGCGGTATCAGACTCAAATTCTGACTAGAATTGAGTATGACAACGTCAGGCTAGGTAATTATACTAAAATCTATTAAATTTTTTGGAAAGTTAGGTTCCAAAACGAGATAACTCGTTTTTTTTTTTATGCATTCCAAATTAATATCATTCAAACTGCAGACGTGTTTTTTCCTTATCATGGCAGAATCAACTGAAAAAACTCCGTCATTAACAATCATACACTTACGTGTTTGACATCATTTGAAACGGTAAAGGGTCTTCTTTAATATGTGTTCATTCACAATAACAACAGATCTTTGTGTTTTTGTCAAATAAAGAAAATAAACAGGGTGTCCATCAAGACATTTCTGTCTCCGCCAGCTGTCTCTCAAAACACGTTACAAAAATCAATTGAAACTCCACGATTACTCGTCACACAAGCATGATACACACATCCAAAGAAAGCCTGAAATGTCTACTTTAAAACAAGCTAAATATAATCGAAAACAAATATTGCCAGTTTATGTAATCTGCATTGAAGTAAAGAGAGTACCGTTTTTCCTGGCTGACTTCATTATCTTTAATTTGGCCACGCCCACAGCTGTTGACATGGTAATGAAGACACGAGCTGTTCAACCATAACAAGCAAAGCGTAAAGTTTTTTCATGTTTTTCAAAGAAAAGACAATCAACATAATAAAAATCTGCATTAAACTGTCAGCGCTGTAATAAATGCAAGGCACCACAGGAGGAGTGCGTAAAGTTTGATCAGATTTAAAGACTTTTTACCGCATGTTTGGATTATAAACTTTATTCACACACGTGAGGAATATCTTCATTTATGTCTGGACATTGAGGAAGAGAAGCATTTATCTTTAACGTTACCTAAGAAGAACAATGAAGAACGCACTGCTGGATTAGAAGTAAGTAACGTTAACAGTTAATTTATACCATTTATATTTGCTATCATGTAACTTAATATGCTCATGGCTTGTGCAGTTCAGCCTACATACAGTAACGTTAAGCAACCTTAGCAGACTACATGCTTCGGATTGAAAAACTTTCGCATTGTTTACAAACGGACGCGATCTCACGTAATGGCGGATTTCACTGTTGCATGCTGTAACAGTGTTAAACACAGTTATTCACTTATATCCTTCATGGAAACTTTCAGTAAGCCTGCACTGCTGTATCTTTTAAGTGTGTGCTGTAATATGATTCCATGTTTACATTCTTATTTACAAACGAGTACGAATGACCTCCCATAATGGCGGATATCTGTTACATGTTGTACAGTGTTAAGACACAGTTATTCACTTTCGTATCTGTCATGGCAACTTTGAGTAAATGCTGCACTGGGGGATTTGCTGTAAAATGATTCCATATTGTTTACATGCAAGGTAATTCCATACATTGCGCTTTACACGCGACACCGGTTTTATGAGCGCTGCGTTACACGGAGACGCGAGCTCGCGCACATGCGATGTTTTTTTTAAAGTTCATACGCGCTTACAGAAACACGTTTAAAACAGAAGCTAGACGATAAGGGGATGGGCATCTGAAAACAGTCATCTGAAAACAGCTTTTTATATTAATTGCTGCAGATGTTTATCTGAGATTAAGTTTATGTACAAGATAGTATATGAATGTAACTTAGTATCAGTGACATTTACCCATCAGTTATATAAGTAAGGGTATTTCTGTGGACAATTTATGCTAACAGCTGTTTATAACCCTCTTAGAGGTCTGCATCTCTCTCATCAGTACAAAACTATGAAGTGGGAAAACACTTTTTGGACATAAATTTATATGGTAACATGAGCCACATGAAGTTTACAGCTCTGTTGTGTATCAGTTTCTTAGTTTATACAAAGTTTTAAGAATAGGGTATGTTTCCAAATAAACTTAAAATGTCCTACTAACCATCATTTCTATTTTGATTATATTGTTAACTTAATAAACCTCAAACAGACATGTATACATTTGTCCTCACATTCTTTACTGTAGTTCATTCTCACATTCCTGCCTCATTAAGCAGCTCATTATGCGAGCCTTTGTTGCTTGCTGTCAATCAATCCTTCTCGCATACGGCCCGTCTAAACAAAAAGTGTCTTACAATTTCTAAATGAATACATTGTTTTATGTGAATAAGTAGGCATGGTGATTGTCACATCATTTTAAAGAAAAAACTCTAGACTACTAGATTCCGTTTAGAAAGGTCTTGTTAAAACATGTTTAGTATGGGTTTTGTGGACTTATATCAGTGACTTAAAAATTTTGCTTTTTTAAAAACCACGCATAAACATTTTTCCCTCAAAAATACAAACATGTACATACATGTAGCTCATATAATATTTTAGCCCAGTTTGTGCTGAACACAGTGGTATGAGACACTTCCCATTATTATGTTTTAAAGCAACTGAAAAAAGACCAAATGTAAGAGCATGTCAGAACCTCTGACAGTGTCCCAAAATGGTCGGACCCCAGAGGGTTAACGTTACCTAAGAATGGAAGACGCAATGGAGGAGGATATATTCCTGAAGAAACTGTAAGTCATTTGTCTTCATTTATATTTGCTATCATGTAATATGTTGTGGCTTGTGCAGTTCAGCCTACATAAGCAACCTCAGCAGACTGCACGCTTCGGATTGAAAAACTTTCGCATTGTTTACAAACGAGGATGCGTGATCACGTAATGGCGGATTTCATTGTTAGATGCTGTACAGTGTTAGACACAGTTATTCACTTTCGTATCTTTCATGGCAACTTTGAGTAATGCTGCACTGCTTTATCTTTTAAGTGTGTGCTGTAATATGATTCCATGTTTACATGCTTATTTACAAATGAGGATGCGTGATCACGTAATGGCGAATTTCATTGTTAGATGTTGTACAGTGTTAGACACAGTTATTCACTTTTGTATCCTTCATGGCAACTTTGAGTAATGCTGGGGATCTGCTGTAATATGATTCCATATTGTTTACATGCAAGGCAATTCCATACATTGCGCTTTACACACGTGACATCGTTTTTATGAGCGTCTCCGTGTACGCGGCGCGAGCTCGCGCACATGGACGCCATATGCAATGTGTTTTTAAAGTTCATACTCGCTTACAGAAACGCATTTAAAACAGAAGCTAGACGATAAGGGGAAGGGCATCTGAAAACAGTCATCTGAAAACAGCTTTTTATATAACTAATCATTGCAGATGTTTATCTGAGATGTTCTAAATTTAGTTTATGTACATGATAGTTTATAATGTAGTATCAGTGATATTTACCCATCAGTTATGTATGTAAGGGTATTTCTGTGGACAATTTATGCTAATAGCTGTTTCTAACTCTCTTACAGGTCTGCATCCCTCTCATCAGTACAAAACTATGAAGTGGAAAAACATATTCACACTTTTTGGACATAAAGTTATATGGTAACATGAGCCACATGAAGTTTACAGCTCTGTTGTTTATCAGTTTCTTATACAAGTTAAGTTTTTGAATAGGGTGTGTTCCCAAATAAACTGATAATGTCCTACTGACCTTCATTTCTATTATGATTATATTGTTAACTTCTTAATAAACCTCAAACAAACATGTATACATTTGTCCTCACATTCTTTACTGTAGTTCCCTCCTGCCTCATTATGCAGCTCATTATGCGAGTCTTTTGTTGCTCAGCTGTCAATCAATCCTTCTCGCATACGGCCCCTCTAAACAAAAAGTGTCTTACAATTTCTAAATCAATATATTGTTTTATGTGAATGAGTAGGTAGAATGATTTTCACATCATTTAAAAGAAAAAACTCTAGACTACTAGATTATATTTAGGAAAGTCTTGTTAAAACATGTTCAGTATGGGTTTTGTGGACTTATATCAGTGACTTAAAATGTATGCTTGTTCAAAAAACATGCATAAACATTGTTCCCTCAAAAATACAAACATGTACATACATGTAGTTCATATAATATTTTAGCCCAGTTTGTGCTGAACGCAGTGTTATGAGACACTTGCCATTATTATGTTTTAAAGCAACTGAAAAGACCAAATGTAAGAGCATGTCAGAACCTCTGACAGTGTCCCAAAATGGTCGGACCCCAGAGGGTTAATTCATAAATCCCAAACTGCCATTCCAAAATCAAAAAAATATGAAAAAGATTGCTCAGAAATGTTAATTGTGGATTACAACATAAAAAGTCCAAGGCATCAAGTACATACTATCCACCTTATTTTCAAACGCAGAATTAAAACCCTTAAAAACGCACAAAACCTTTATGAGCTAAAGTAACTCTAACTTGTTCGATTGTCGGCTAACCCATATGATCGCAGTGAGTATTGAACTCCCATCTGATGGTGCGAGAGCCCTTCCAATCGGTAGTAGCTAAAAGTCTTTAGCGGTGGCTTACCTGTCCGATCGCCGCAAAGCCCTCCAAATCTAAAATAACCAAACGTCCACCTAATTGTCAGTGCGGGCTTACCTGTCCGATCACAGCGAGTATTGAACCCCGTTGGACACCGCAAAAGCCCTCCCCCAATATAAACTGTTGTCCTCATCGTCAGTGACGACTTACCCATCCAATCACAGTGAGTATTGAACTTCCATCGAATGCAAAGTCAAACCTCCCGATCCATCAATCAGCTGTCTACTCACAAAGACAGCAAACATCAGCCTCATCATTTCAACTTTTGGGGGGTATAGCTCCTGGCTGCTATCCAAATCATAATTTTGAATCTAATTTGGCAACGCATACTCTGCGTTCGACCCATTTCCAAGCTCAAAGCCCTCTCCCCGGACAGCACGCCAAATACGTTTACAAATTTAATCTGTCCAACTTATTTGTAAGTATGAACTTGTGAAATTATGTTTTATTAACGTAGTTCATTTGGAACACATCAAATAAACTACTCAAGTGCCCCCAGCTGTCTACACTTTTTATGCTGGCATAACATTATTGGAAACTTTGGGAACTTTAAGGGAACATTCTTAAAACCTTTCTCTGTTAGCTGGGTCTGTGGTTAAAGCAACACTATGTAGTTTTTTTACCTTTAAATAATGTCTCTAAAATTATTTCAGTGATAGAACAACTTTTAACTGGACAAATTGTACTGTTGCTGCAACCTGAGCAGCCTCCTAGCTGCTACAAGCACACTCTGAAAGGAAACACAGCCCTGCCCTTCCCCCTGCCTGCAGAAGAGTGTCTGATACCAGGCACTGTTGCGCTTTTCAACCACATGGGGGAGCTGTAAGTCATTTTTACATGGAAACTACATTGTGTTGCTTTAAGCATTGTGGTAGCATCATACAAAGTAATGGGTTCGAACCAGGGAATCCACATGCTGATAAAAAATGTATACTTTGTATTGCACTGTATGTTGTTTGTAAATGTAAATGTAAAGATGGATGTAAACACAGGCAGTCATTGTTTCATTTTAAGTCCAGGAAACTTTTTGACTATAACTGAAAGGTTTACAAAAATGTTAATTTGCTTTTTAACTTTTTTAACATTCAAACCCATAATCAAAACCCAAAGGTGATTTAGTGGTGTTTTGGGTTTATGGTTACAGTGGTAGTGGACCATGACCACCTTCTCCCGCTTCATGTAAAATGTATAACACCAAAAATATAGCATAACTTCATTTAACTTGTGACATATCTTTTAAGTTTTCTAAAGGCGTACATGATTGTGTGTAATCCAAAGTCCTATGCCAAAGACTCCAAATATTCCATCTACACTTCTTCCTGATGTGAATATCTTGCTGGTATGTAGGGCTGCACGATTCAAGCTAAAATGTGAATCACGATTTTTTCCATGGGAATTGAGATCCCGATTCGCTCACCCGATTCTCTTTTTTTTAACAAAAGCATTTATTATGCACTTAACTAAAAAAATGTGCTACAGGACTTTCAGTTATAATAACGTGTTTTAAAAGTCTCTTTTTCTTATTTTAGACCCCTTAAAATTTAGAGTAATTTAAAATTTGTTAAATTGCACCTGTGCTTTTTGTACTATCAAACTGGCCAAACTTAAAACTTTATAAACACTAACGTTAAACCTTTAAAAGACTAAACGATCAACATTTTGAGGCATCAGAGAGAAACGCAGACAAGTAACAATGTTCCCCTCGTGCGAAAAACCCTTTCTAATGGGGAACGCACAGAGGCCGTTTCTCAATGTGAAGGCTGCAGCCTCTCTGGAGCCTGCATGCGACCTCCAGAGGTTGCAGCCTTCCGATTTAGAAACGTCCGGAGCCTGAGGTAAATAATTTCCTTGCCTTCTTTCGAAAGCAATGTTGTTGCATCTTCCCTTTCTCCGTCGCCACCAGGATTTTCCACAATGACACTCGTTAATCCTCCCTTTTTTTGTGAAAATTGCCACTCCAAATCCACCAAGTAAAGACTGTGTTTAGGTCTGCCGCCTTGTTATACATCACGCGAGTGACAGCGGAACGCCGCAAATTAGATGAGAGAGAAGAGAAAAGGTCCGGTCAGATTGGTGAATGAATAGAGTTTGGTTTTACCCTGTATGAGTGTGTGTTAGCAAGTTTGACTGATATTCTTGGATTGTAATGTAAATACGTGAACACTTGAACGCAGAATCTGAATACAGGGAAATACTGTATATGCAAGTGAATCGCCGTCTTTTAAAATAAGGATATGTATGAATATATGTATGAATCGAGATCGTGATTCTTTTTCGATTAATCGTGCAGCCCTACTGGTATGTCCTGGTTGTTGACTTGACAGTAAACTTGACTGTGAGCATCCTATCCATCAGGTACTGTTTACTTGCAATTTCATGAACACTCATTCAGACAAATGATGGGTCCAAATTGTTTATATGAATTATTTTTGTCTTCAGGACACTTGAAATATATAGCATGTATAATGTGAGTCATTTCTAATATCTTGAGATGGTCACAGCCTACTCCCATTGTAACTGGACAACTTAAAGGAACAGTATGTAGGATTGTGGCCAAAACTGGTATTGCAATCACAAATCTTGTGGCTAAAACTGGTACTGCAATCACACAACTGTTGGCCAATACACAACATGACAACATAAACATCAGTTGAGGGCTGCAACTCCACTTTTTAAATGACAATATCCTGGCCGGACCACTGCTGTCAGTGATATAAGTATTTAAAATGAAAATAATTTCATAATGTCTAGTGACATAGCAGGGCCATTTTATGATTAATTGATATAAATTTATTACATACTGTTCCTTTAAAACATCAGCATTTTGGATTAAAGGTCAAAGAAAATCATTGGGTTTAAATTATAAAATTATAATTTTTGAAATAACTAAACCTGTAATCAGTGTTATATGTATGTAAGTTTGTAATTTGTGTTATTTTAAATTTATTCCTGCAAATTATTTTTAAATGTGTATGTTCTTAAAGAGCCACACAGATCCAAAATCGAAAATGACCTGTATTCTGCCCTACAAAGGCAAAAAAACCTTAACTCGCTAGAGTGTGAAACTGAGAAAAATTACTTTAAAGTTTAGACTTATAGTGAGTTTCAGTTGTCAGTTAATTTCTTCTTTATTTTAATTTTCTCGAAAAAACATAAAATTGACTCAAGATACTAATGCAAATAATAAAGGAGGTCTTGAATGTCTCAAAAATATCAATAAGTAATTTTTGACCAAAAATGAAGTTACTGCCTTTTGCCATTGTAGGGCAGTATTGCAGTGTGTCATGTATCTGTCCATCAATGTAAACAATGTGCAAAGTAGTTGAACCAAAATGTGCATGATTATCCCTCTGGGGTCTAAGGGGTTTTTAGGGCCCTGGGGAAGTTTTGACATGCACTGACATTTTTGCTTTTTTCAGTTGCTTAAAAACATATTAATGGCAAAAGTCTCATAACACTGCGTTCAGCACAAACTGGGCTTGAATAAGCATCACAAACTTGAATAATGAGCCACATAATGAGCCTTGTGGGGATGTTCAACAGGAATGTAACTTTCTCTGTAGTAAAACCATGATAAGGTTTACTTTTCAATATAATGTAAATACACACACACACACACACACACATTATATATATATATATATATATATATATATATATATATATATATATATATATATATATATATATATATATTAGGGCTGTCAATAGATTAAAAAAATTAATCTAGATTAATCGCATGATTTCATGAGTTAACTGCGATTAATCGCAAATTAATCGCACATTTTTATCCATTCTAAATTTACCCTAATTTAACACTTTTCAGGTTTTTAATATTCTAATCATATATACATATATAGATGCTTTATGCAAATGTATGTTAACAACAGCCTGTTTACATTTTAACAGAATCACCAGCCATTGTTTTGTATATGAATTTTCCTTTCAGAAGATTTTTCTTTCTCCATTTTTGTTTGCTGCTCCATCATTTGTGACCTGTGCTGGCAAGTTGAGTCGGAATTAGCAAATTTAAAAAAAATAGTTGTTCATATTTTGACATTCTCTATTAAAACATAGAACAATGCATGATTTGTTGAAATATAACAAAATATGACAGAACTACACGTGTTTGAAGTTGAAAGAGTCAAATTACCACAAAAATTTCCACATCCATACATTATATTACCACATCAATACCTTAAAATCACTGGTAAAACTAATAGATTTAGCACACACAAAGCAAAAACATCATCAATGTATGTTCAACTTTTTTTCCTTTTGTTTGATTGACATTGAGACAGACTGCTTAAAATCTAAGTGATCTAATATAATGTTACACATCAGATATTTTTACCCAACAGTTAACCAAACATTTACTTAAGACATAACAGATTATAGAGCCTACCTGCGTGAATTCTTATCAAAACGCGTCTTCCGAACGCGACGTCTGCGTCTTCCGAACGCGACGTCTGCGTCTTCCGAACGCGACGTCTGCGTCTTCCGAACGCGACGTCTGCGTCTTCCGAACGCGACGTCTGCGTCTTCCGAACGCGACGTCTGCGTCTTCCGAACGCGACGTCTGCGTCTTCCGAACGCGACGTCTGCGTCTTCCGAACGCGGCGTCTGCGTCTGCCCGGCGCGGCGTCTGCGTCTTCCGGGCGCGGCGTCTGCGTCTGCACTTCACTCGAACGCGTGCCCAACGTGACGTCTACGCAACACGTCCACTGAGGTAAATGTCCTCTAAACACTGGTTATTTATGTTTCAGTTATATGAATTATATAATAATAGTTTTTATATTATGTGTATAACAGTTTTATCTCGAAGTAATGGTAGTGCTACAGTCTAATTTATTGTTTCTGAGGCTGCTAGATTTTTCTTTACGCTATTCACGTTTGTGAAGTGAATTTAAAGCACAGATTGCTTGCAGTTGACTTATTAAGCCACTATGCATTGGTTTTGTTATCATGTTTGGTGAGATATCTCACGTGATTTTCGTGGGGCTTAAAGAAAAAAATCTTGACCCCGCTAGTTCTGCCATTGCAGTCATGAATCAATGCAAGCTAACTGTTTTTTGCCTCATTATTATACGTAAACGTGCCTTATATAACGTTGGGAAATGATTGTTTTTCCTTTATTTATTTATTTTTTGCAGCAACCATGTCTGTTTCCTTTAAAGGAACTCTGTCAGGTACAGAGTGGAACGATGAACTTGAAAATCAACCATTCTGATGACTGGCGTCCACATCACCAACTTTGAAACTCCACCTCAGACAACAACACAGTCACAAACTCACAAACACAAATACACTCAGTAATGGGCTTAATAAAGAAAGACTTAACTATGATTTTATCTGTGTTAACCTGATATCAGTTATTGATGTATTTTAAATATTTACGTATTACTAGGCTTATCATACATGCACTGAAGTTTTAAAATGTATATCTAATATAATACTTGAATTAAATTGAATGTTTTGGATACCACCATTACATTATTTTGTGCATGTTAAACACAAGTAAAGGTTTAATCTATTGGAGATAAAAGGGCTGTTTAATTAATATAATAATTCTGCTTGTTAGACACTAACAAGTAAAAATTAGAGCCCGACCGATTTATCGTTTTGCCGATTTTATCGGCCGATATGAGCATGTCGCAGATATATCTGTATCGGCGTATAAGCCGCAGATATGCGCCGATATGAACGTTTGTTACAGAACACATTAAATGCATTTGAAAGATGTAAGTACTTGTTTGTCCAGCAGAGTGCGCCCTACTGGTTGCTAATGGTGACCCAGGTCACTCACTGTTGTGACACCATCCAATCCCCCACCCCCTTCCTTCACTTCAGTCAGTCTCTCAGTTCAGGTGGCGTGGAAGCAGTCACGCAGTGTCTTCTAAACAACATTGTTACACCTGGTATTAAGACGCGCTTTGGTCGATTGGATTATAAATGGACAAGAGAGACGCATTCCCGTTTACATTTGGTGTTTTAAACCGTCTCTTTGTCGACTTGCGAGTTAAAACGCAAGCGGGAGAAATGACGCGAGACGGAGAAATGACACGTTTAAACTACGCGCAGCCGTGCACTTATATATCACTATATGAGATTACTGCTGCTTGTGTTGTTAGTTAACATGCTAATTTCAGAGCAATTGATTCAATAAGCTCGAGCAACTCTACACCCTTGCTAAATAAAAGAGGCGGAGCGAAGACGCTTTAGTTTTATAAAAGTCTAAAGTTTGCACGGAACCCTGGGTTTGTGTTATAAAAACGTTGTGCACAAGCACAACATTAAACATAGCGTACATTAGTATGTGCTCCGTCAAGCATTGTCTTCGTAACTGTGAGTAGCTAACTAATTTGTGAAGTACACAACTTACTGTAAAGCTAGTAATCAGTGACTTCATAAGTTTCTCTTTATAACGTTATTCTTGTCAAAACTGCAAATGATGCAAGTTTTATGTATTTTGTTCTCTTTGTGTTTTAAAGTTATTTATAATAAGTCAAGTTTACTGTTTAGTGCACTGATATCCGACTCATTTTGGATAATAAAGTTTATTGTTAACTTCTTGCCTATAGTACATATCTTTGTCACATCAATATAAGTGTTGGATCACCACATTTGTGAGTGATCACCACATTTGTGAGTGATCATTGCATTTAATTGTATTTATTCATAAACAGTATATTATGTTGAAGTATATAGTGTATTCTATATACAGTACTGTAGTATAATATACTGCAGTATATGTGTACTGAACTATAATATACACATAAAGATATCGGCCGGCACGCCCGCCGACAGGGGGGGACAAACGGGTCTGTTGTCCCGGGCCCAGGGTGGGGGTGGGCCCAGAGGGGGGCCCAGAACTGGAACCTATGGATTATTGTTAAAAATAAAGAAAATATTTGATTCATTTGATTTGAAGTTCAGTACGCTCAAAATTTCCGGTCAGACTCAGCACAAGTCCGGTGCTCAGAAAATAAAAGAAAAGAAGAAAATATAGGCCTTATAGAGGAAAATAGAGGAAAATAGAATTCCTAATTCTCCCCATTAGGAATCTGTGACCGCAGATATAGTCACTGCATCGCGTGTGTTTAGAAGTATGTGCTGTATTGGCTGTTTGCTGTGAGGTTTTTATGAGAGAAAGCACCAACTATTTAATATTTAATGTGTAAAACTTGAATTTGAAATAAACTTACCGCGGAGAAGATAATGAGATGAGATCTCTATTGCTAAGTGACGCGACAATTATTTATTATTTCAAATCCGTTTACAAGATAAATATAAATTGTTAAACAGATGAAATTATCTTGATATAGGCTACATTCATAATGAGAAGCCTTTTCTTTTTACTGTTACACTGTAGACAGTAATATATGTATTTTATATAAAACTCTATGGTCGTGACAGCACATTGTTCATTATCTGTTGGTTCATGTTGGTCCAGTTTAATTCAGGGTAATCCTTTAATAAAATGTAATTATAAAATATTTTATTGTTTTGTAATATTCACAGCGCACATTCTCTCAAATGAATGTGCTTAATGTGCTTAAAACATGTTTAATTATTCTGCAAAATTCCGCATAGATTTTGCAAAAGAAATCCGCAGAAATAGCAAAAAAATAACTCCTTGCACAGATTCCTTATACAGCTGTACTACTCTTGCAGAAATTAAAGCAGTTCAGATTTGTTTTAAATGGCAAAATAGTTATATTTCATTTTTTTATTTACATTTTAGAGTATTTTTGTTTGTTCCAACAAGCGGTTAGCAGCCGACAGCAAGTTGACGATATGTTTGATGAATTGAACTCTCAAATCAACACTTCACTTGTCTATAATAACAACTACATAAAATATATATTTTCAGCATATCACAGTGTTAGTTTAAACGTTTATTATCTACACACACTATTTTTTAAAAGCGGAGGCAGGTTGCTCTGCTGCTCGCAGCTGCAACGGGGGCAGAAATATAAAAATGAAAAGGGCTATAGCTACAAAACGAAACGAAATAAACATGAAACCGAATAAACATGCAACCTGCTTACAACTTCGCTATGCATATATAGATTATGTATTGGATGCTGTTTGCATAGATTATGCGCATTATCCAAGGTTTTAGTCCTCCATTAATATTTTTTCGCGGTGCGCTGCGGTACTGCTGTTAAATACGCAACAGCTGCATTGTAAATGTGTGGCTGGCTGTGCTTATAGCGGACTCGTGCTATAGGTTAAAAGTCTTACTACGTTTGTTTTGCAATTATCGTCTGTCAAAATGTTATTTTAATTAAATTGAAAAATATAAAAAGACGGAGAAGCCTAAATAAGCTCGAGGTCCGCCCGCGTATCAGCTGTGAGGTTAAAATTGGCCGAAACCCAACCTGAGGGGTGTAAAAAGGTCGGGTCGGGCTTGGGCTGAAATGCAGTGCTCTACCCTCAGTCGCATTCATTGAGAAAAATGCAATGCATGCTCATCATGAAAGCTCTTTACAAAATAATATCCCTCTGGGCTTTTGGTTCAAAGGCGTGCATGTTTGGAGAAATTTTGATTGAGTTTATATGTTTACAAAGAGAGGAGTAATATTTATTCAATTTTTAGTCCAAACACGGCATAATATTAGCTGAAGTTGTTTTACTGATATTTCCAATAGTCTGTTCATAATTCATACGTGATTATGATATTTTGTGTCAGTATACAGTGTCAGTACACTGAAAAAAATATTCATTGAATTTAATCAGTTTTTTAAGGTAAGTGGTTGCAATCAATTTATTTAAGCTACATTTAAACAAAAGTTTATATTTTATTTTACTTTACTAATCTTTTTTGTTTAAATGTAGCTTAAATAAATTGATTGCAACCGCTTATCTTAAAAAATTTATTAAATTCAATGAATATATTTTTTCAGTGTACTACATTTAAAGGTGCAAATTGTGTAAATTTTAGAAGCATCTCGTGGTGAGGTTGCAAATTGCAACCAACGGCTCAATCCACTCACCCCTCGCTTTTGAAACGCATAGAGAAGCTACAGTAGCCACCACCGGTAAAACATGTCATCGTCAGAGACAACTTAGTAAAAAAAGTTTGTCCGTTAAAGGTTTCTGTAGAAACATGGCGACACAAAATGGCGACCTCCACGTAAGGGGACCCTCTGTGTATGTAGATAAAAACTTCTCATTCTTATGTAATAAAAACATAACGGTTCATTAAAAAAGGTCTTTGTACACCCCTGATAATATAGTTTTGTTTATTATTTTGCATTTCTGTCAAGAGATCTTTCTAAAAATTACACACTGCACCTTTAACTAAATGTTTTATACAATGTGTAATATGCAATATTCGTGGGTCCTGAATCTGATAATGCCAAATGTCTTGTTACCAGTAAAAAGTAAGGGGTGGGGGGCCCTCTAAGATTATCTTGTCCCGGGCCCAAGCAAGACTGTCAGCTGGCCTGCGATATATCGTTATCGGTCTTTTTTTACTCCCTAATATCTGTATCGGCATCGGCCCAAAAAAACGCATATCGGTCGGGCTCTAGTAAAAATAGTTCGGTTTGAGTACATTTATTAAAACTCGATAGCTGTAATGCTTCTGTGCAGAAGGAAGCCCGTGAACCACGAAGGTAAGTTTGCGAGCAGATTAATTTCCATTTTTTAGACAGCATAGTCCGCTCATTGTGTTTTTTATTGCATTGGCTTTGACATGACTGCTAAAACTAAGAAAATGGAAAATTATGGATTATTTATAATCTTTACGTTTTTTATAACATTGTAATATTACGTAGTATTTTATTACTTTTTAAAAATAATTTTATTTTGATTTGTTCATATCTAATAAACCTTATGAAAGTGTATTGTACACGAACTACGCCAGTAAATAAAATATAACAGCACAATGAGCACATCACTTTTATTTCGTTATAGACTGTATTATAATAGAAAAAGTGCAGCTGATTTAATTTGGATATCTGTGAAGTACAATAAAATTTAGCAACTTGTACCTCTTTGTTCTGTATAAGCTATATGAGTTACCAACTCTTACGTTTGCAGACTGTAAAAAAAGTGGTGCTTTGTTTAACTCTTGTTACAAATATAGTTATAGGGTAAAAACCATAATAATACATACACAATACTGTCATCTTTATTTTAAAAACAACTTATTTCAAAGCATCTTTACAACACTATTTAAGTCAAGATTCATCCTTTTTTGGTGAAATAAAAAGTAATGACAATTTTCCGTTTTTGCTGCTTGCCTTTCTCCATTTGTTGAGTTTTGTAATCTCACAAATGTAGCTGTTCTGCATTACATATAAAGCCAATAAATGTTTCTTCACTGTGCCTTGACAAACCAAGCCTCCAGCAGACAGGCGTGCGCTCTGCATTTGCGCAATATGCATCATAGCAACCTAGCCTGCTTCAGCGCGATACCCATCTGCTGTTGTTTCGTTCTTGTTTGACGTTGCATAAATATATTTGGCTAAAATGCTTGTATTTACACATGCTGCAAAGTTTCATTCTCCCAGTAATAACACATATTAAAATGAATAAAATAGGTGCTGTTTTGTTGTCATTATTATGTCGTTTGAAATAGAACATTTTTAACATAAGTTTCGAAGTCAAGCATATCCGATTTCATATACAGCACACTTTACCATTTCATACAACCCCACTTCAAATTACAGGCCGCAAATGTTAGATGGTAAATAGGGGATACGTTGTTATTTATAATGAAACTGTGTTTCTGCCATTAAGTTCAGCGAGCTTATTTAATTTTGAGATTTTGTGCGTCAAAGTCTTTATGAAAAAAACGACAAATGACCTATAAATTGGGATTGTTACTGTAAATGATAAAAACTAAGCTTTATATACAATTCCTTAAACGTTAATTTCAGTATTAGAAAAATACAGAAATTAATAGATTGGTTTGCACAGAAATGCTTGCTTAGCTACTTTGAACATCTCTATCACCTGATGATTCCTATATCATGTGTTTCAGGAATCTCTTTTAAGTGAACACAGACCATAAAAAAAGAGACAATTGTGTCAAATATGTTCTTTGCAAATATGTTTCGCGTCGTCACCGAAACAGCTTACCAGTTTTATATTATATGTGAATGAAATCAGATAATGTGCACCCTTATAGCCACAATTGAATGATCCTTATTTCATCATAACACATTATTAACCTTTATTCATCAATATAAAAATATTTTATCATTGTACTGTCAGCAGAATAGAGAAAAAATGTCACAGAAAAAAAATGAAACACGCCTGTCACTCAAATTATTAGCAAAATAAAAATTAAGGAAAAACGTTGGGTTGCAACTAGTGCGAAATCCATTTAAGAAAATAATTTGCAGAGACAACCTTTTTAGCGTCTCTCCTTCAAAAACCAACCACGATGGCTGAATGCGATCTCTTTTAGGGTGCATTCGTAGGATTAACCCTTACGTAAATTAACCAGGGTTTTACTACAGTTAAAAAAAAATCATGGTTACTGTAGTAAAACCATAGTAACTACAAAATTACCATGGTTTCGACAACCATGGTTTTCCAAAACCATAGTTAAACCATCGTTAGTGTAGTAAATCCATGGTTTTGCTGATAGTAATCAATACACCAAAAAAACATGTTTACTACACTTTTACTACAAAAAAAAAAACCATGGATAATTTTCGTAAGGGAAGGGGATGCAGAGACTGAGAGACACATTTGCGAAAACCAGATACTTGGCCTACTAACAAATTAGGCATATTTTTGCAAACTATTTGAAACGTAGACACAAAAATGTCTTGATGGCAAGGCTTGCTAATCATTTAGCCTAATGTTGCATTTCTGCCACCTACTTAAAGTTTATGAAACAAAGTCCATGGAAACAAATAATTTATTTGCATCATTTATTTATAAAGTCTACTAAGAGTTAAATTAAATAGCAACTACTAGTCCACAATATAGGAATTTGATATTAGAATTCTGCCACCTACTGGACAAAAAAAGACAGACGCAGACGTCACGTTCATTGTGAGGAATGTGTGAAGTGTGAGTTACAAAGTCAGGCGCTTTTGGCACTTGACACACTGCACCGAGCCGTGTTAAGCACGTGTTGAAATACGTGTGAGCAAAAAATCAAATAAATAACTTCACTGAAACACGTTAATGACGCGTGACGTCTGCCTTGACACTTCACTGGCACACGTGATATACGCGACATCGGCGTCGCGTCTGCGCGGCGTGGGCGCCACGTCTGCGCCTCAAACTCAATGCAATATATAGGAGAAAAGAAAAAAAACATAAGGCGTTGAGTGAGACGTTCAGTGACGCGAGTGTGTGTAGCAAGGTCATAATAATGAGCTGAATGGGACGCTATAGGAATGGAGAGACTGGATTGTGGATTGCGTATCCATTGACTGCAGGAGGCACGAGTCATGCATATGGATGTTTCTGCTCGTTCACTTCAATGGTGCGGGGGTGTGGCAATCTCTTCTCATTACAGATAATGAGGTAACTGGAGAAATACGGTACTTCTCCTCCTTCTCATACAGTTTACACCGAATGACAATATCTGTTTTCAATCTCACTTACATAATTTAAAAGTTGACATTCCAAGCATTATGTAGACATTTATCTTTTGTTTCTACGACAAGTATTGGTTAAGTTACAGTTTCTTTTTCTGATGCGTTTCTGAAAGGACTTCACTGAGGGAGAGAGAACAAAACGCGCATCATGTTTATTTTCGTAATTTTGCGAAAAGCACAACATTCTGTTTTTATTGGGAGTGGACAGAAAAAAACTAGACACTTTAATGTTTTAAATTATGTATAAATCATATCTGTATGTCAAAAATCAGCTGAGTAATTTAAGTCTCTTTGCGGAGTGATTGCCGTCGACCCCAGAGTGTTAATAAAGTTATTGGCTTCTAAAGTAGGGAGTCGACTCTGAATCGCTGAAATGAGTCGTTATATGGATTGGATCTCCTGTCTGACTTTATCCACATAATACCAATACTTTGCATAATAATCTCCCCCTACAGCCTTGACCGCGGGAGAAACGAAAACTATGACCTGCCCACAGCTAGTTTGTGTGTAAACATCATATCACGCTGTGTTTTCAGTTTGTGTGGTTTTCACTTCCAAAGGATGAAGATATGAAGAATCTGGTGTTAAAATTACTTTTACAAGGAGGGATTTACTAGATGTTTGGCAATGAAAGAATGAGTGTAAAATGTCTATCGTCGTTTTTATTGCTTGGATTAATGATGAATGATGTCGATGTTTAAATTCTTAATATACTGTCAGAGAGTCACGTTAGCAAGCAGCTAATGCTGCACTTACGGTTTTGCTATGACCCGATTAGCTTACATGAATGTTAAATGAGTGTAAAAATGTGAATGTCTGTCATTGTTTTTATAACCTAGACTAATGATGAATGATAGGGGTGTAACGATATTACAAACTAAACCAACCGATCGCGATACACCACCCACAGTACGATTCACGAAACTCCCGTGGCGTGTCGCGGTACTCTCACGCCTCCTGCTCCCCATTGTTAAGGTTAATGTCACTTATTTGCATACATTTGATTAAATTGTATTAGTAACGACTAATAAGAGCTTTTTAAATGCTGTTCTAAATAGTATATTCCAAAGTTACTGTTTTTCAAGTGCATGTCATGTCATTTGACTTGGGATTGAGCGCAGAGATTACTCCGCCTGAGATTGCAGATTTTAATCGCAACAGTGATTTGATTTGTTTACATTTGCCTGTTCAGCTCAAAGTTCACGTGTTTGATCGCCTCCGCTGTCACTGCGCGAGAAAAAATCATTAATTCATCTGTTTCATGATGTTAAACATGGTCTCTTCTGTTCATCTGTTCTCTTCACAAATAAATAAACACATTTGATCTTGTATGCTCGTTTTGTAAGTTCATGATTAAAAATGAACATTTAAACAAAAACAATTATTATCATTAAAGCATGAAATGACGCATAATAAGTGATGGCAGTGAAAAAGCCTAACGCGACCTTTGGTGTGTGTGTGTGTGTGTGTGTGTATGTGTGTGTGCTTGCCTGCGTGTGATGATTACCTTGATTCATTACTATTAATAAACCCACATTATACTCAGATTTACAGATTCATAGTACATTTATTTCATGCATTAGTTGACTTCAACATAACATTTTCAGCAATTTAGCTAAGGAAAGATATTTATTGCCTGATAAACAGCTATTTACAGTCCTGCATTACTACAGTAAAAGTTTGATTTTAAGTTTGTTTGCCAAAGTTAATAAAGAAATAGTCAAGTTATTTTTGTTGTTATTATCAAATTAAGTTAATCTATTGTTCCATAGCATTGCTGGTAAAATGACAGGAATCCTACTCCCACAGCAAACCGAACCGAATCGGACCGAACCTTGGCTCCAAAACCGTAAACCGATCCGAACCGTGCCATTGGTGTATCGTTACACCCCTAATGAATGATGCGTACTGATGTTGTTGTTTAAACTCTTAATATACTGTCAGAAAGTCACGTTAACAAGCGGTTAACACATGCTGCACTTACGGTTTTGCTATGACCTGGTTAGCTTACATGAATACTTAAATGAGTGTAAAATGTTAGTTTCTATCGTCATTTTTATTGCTTCGATTAATGTTGAATGATGTGTATTTGTTGTCGATAATGTCTTCTCAGTAAAACATGTTAACACTAGGTTCATACATGTTAGGGTTGTGCTGATAGACGATAGTATCATGTATCGACGATCTTCAGACATATCGCCAATGGAAGGCTTTCATGGCGATAGTCATGACGATAGTTGGCGAATGGTTAATATTATCATCATCATAGTTTTTGCATGCTTTTCCTTGCATGAGGGTTTGTGGGCTTTACTTTACACGGAGAGCTTGTAAAGAGAGAATTCCTTCTTGAACGCACATGGACTTAATGCGTGCGTCTTGGACTCCTTCTAGCACCTAAATCCAGCGCGTCACAAGCAGCTGCACTTCTCTCTGTCTCACGTGCACGCGCTCTCGCATCTGTCCGAAGTCTAAACATAAACTAAAGTAGTAATTTTATGTATTTGTTCAGTTTAATGCGTTTCATGCGAGCTGAGGCAAACTATCCCTTTTGTTTAAAATATAACCTGCTGCATATTGGTGCCTCTCTCACTCTCGTGTACGTGCAGAGAGCTGCGCTCTGTCTGAAGTCAGATAGTAATCCTGTATATGATATGCATTTCAAAGAGTTGTAGCAATACATCCCTCGTGCTTAAATTATGATCGCGTTCTGCTGGACCAATGTGTTTAAAGACCTCTGAGACCACCACTTCTTGACACGTGTAGCCTTCTGCAACAACACTAAACAAATGTATTGCATTAAATTGTTTGTATGTGCATGCCCGTGTGTGTGTGTGTGTGTGTGTGTGTGTGTGTGTGTGTGTGTGTGTGTGTGTGTGTGTGTGTGTGTGTGTGTGTGTGTGTGTGTGTGTGTGTGTGTGCGCAGATGCATGTTTTTACAGTCATTTAGTAATCATGTTAAATAATCAGGATTATGATTTTCCCATAATGGAGAAGCCCTAGTACTTACATTTCCTTGCACCAGAGAGGTTGTTAGCGCGCAGAGGGTTAAAACCAGCAAGTGTCTTGTTCTCGCTCCCTGACACGCAGGAAATTTTAGACGGACTTTAATGACGCGCTCGGATTAATGGCATCAGTTTTAAGAAGGTTGTGGTCATGATGGTGTTGCTTTTGTTCTTTTTTGTCCACCAATCAAGTGACTTGTTATAATGAGTAAAACATTAACAAATAAATAAATGAGTCAACTCATGCCCCGCCCCCCGATACTATCGTGTATCGCTGATCTCACAGGCTGACGATAGGACGATCTCAAATATGGGGCATATCGCCCAACACTAATACATGTTGAACTATTGTTGGTCTGTGCCACTGATCCGTGATCTGTGTGAAGACTGTGTCAGTTGACCTATCAGAGCAGAGTAGGCTACTGAAAGGTGGGGTTTAGGCAGACTGAGTTGTTGAACGGCTTCACACAAATCGTTTGGGGATCTCTGAGAAATGGGGTAATTTTAAATTTATATTTTGAGAAAATTACAGTGTTTTTTGACCTTGCATGCATTTAAACCTGTTGTCTGGGACCTTATAAACAGTGATAGGACGCTTAAAATGTGCATCTTACTGGCTCTTTAAATTACATTTTTCACACAACTTCTTAAAGCAAATGTATTGTCTTAAATAAAGACTTCGATATTTTAAATTGTGTCTCTTTGGATTAAATGTAAGCAGTATCTTTAGGTTAAAATTAATTTTATTTAAAAATTATAGCTAATTCAAAAATAGTACAAATTAATGTATACAAAAATAAAAAGAATAGTAGTATAGTATACAGTAGTAAAATGTAAACCTGGGGTTTTTACAGTAGCACACTGTATTACACATTTACAGTAGCATTTAGATACTGTAAAATGGAAATACATTTACAGTAGACTACTGGCAACTGGCAGCCTACTTTTCAATCCTTGAAAATGTCCAACAGTGTGGTCAAAACAAATGTTTTGTAGAGATTTACTACGCTTGTATCAGCTATTATGGCAACCCTAACTACACAAATTATGCCGGTATACCTGGATTTAATAATAAACATTAACTAGCCAGTCTAAATGGAATTCTCGTGTCCCTTGCAATCGGACTGCTGTAGTGGCTCACTGGAAGTCTTACACAAAAGAGTTCAAATATGGCGCCGCTCACATTTATGTCAAAAATAAGGTGGATATACAATATTGAAACTTGTACTGTATTAGGGATGCCACAATTCTCAATACATTATTGAACCGTTCGGTTCGACCCCCACGGTTCAATACGCGCGTGTGAATTGCGGTTTTTCGGTTTATCCATCCAAATCTGTCAGTTTTATATTCCCTGCACTTTTGTTAATGTGCGCGTCTGCTTGATCTGCACGCTTATAAACGCCACAGTGAGTTGATATCCAGTCACTGTACGCTAGCTGTGTTAAATCTCTGCTTGAACTCTGCTTGCAATGCTGGTGTCAGATTTCATTCGCGTGCACACACACCCAACAGAAATACAACAACAAAAAGAAGCAGCACGACTGTCTTTTAAATCTGAGGTGTGGATTAATTATTTGCGCGAGTAGATTACATACAACATCAATGTAAAGATGCAAATTCGCGTGGGGCAATGCGAATGGCGCTAATTGGGCTTGTTATTGATGCAAACGCGCGTTATTTGCCTCAAACACGTCTTCCTCGCAAGTTGAAAAAGAGAATGCGCATGCTAAAATAAATCCCACCAGTAATCTTGATTGAGAAACGCATTTTTGGTTTCTACACAGACAGCATGATGTTGGACTTAAAAGTAGTGCAGTAAGGTATAGCCTTCATTTACAATATAAAGTTTAATTTACTAAGTACAGGTATATAAAATGGCCAATTTATGTAATGTAATGAATTCACATGTTCCCCAGTTTGAATAGGATATCATTTTTATATGTCTTTATTTAATTATATCTTATATTATTGTATCAACACACTAGAAATATGTAAGATTATTTTTGCATTTACATAAAATAAAGAGAACTGCAATTAAAACCAGTATTTTTGCTTCTTAACATCTCACTGTTCCTGTTACCTAAGCATAGAATAAGTAAAAACACTTTAACAGGCCAAGGCATCAGAACCGAAACCGAACCGAAAACCGTGGACAAGAACCAAAAATTGTATTGAACCGTGAACTAAGTGTATTGTTGCATCACTATACTGTATAGTGTACTGCATAAATTATTTTTATTTGTTGTAAAACACATCTTTCATTTCTCTGTGTCTTTAGATTACTAAAACATGTTGATTTGTCCAGGAGAAGTTTGTTAGCCTGTTGTTACAGCAGACAGTGCAATTAAACAGCTTATAACAAACTTTGTTGGGAATCTGAACAGTAGTGCTGTGTTCAAAATATCGATACTACGATACATCGTCATGGACACCTGACAATGCACGCATCGATACAGCACCTTCCATATCGATTCGGATGCACTTTTATAAGTAACGTGACGAATCGCTGTTGATCCGTGATCCATATGGAAAGAACGCATGTGTCCCGCGGAGTACGTAGAATGAAAGGTAGCGGGGTATACGTTCACTTTGCGTGTCTTTCTCGCTGGTGCATGTGTCTGCATAACTTGCGATCAGTGTACTCTCTCACTCTCTCCGTATTTAAAATCAATGAGTTCAGTATGAAAGCGCAGATATCTTTGCCTATACTACTGCAAAGGGCTTTATTAGACAGTCTCTTATAAAACACACTAACGCATTAGAGAAGAAACACAACAAAGATTTGCATGTGAAAATTGAACGTCTTGAGAAGAGATACAGAGCTACTTCAAACTATAGCTGTCTCATTAACTCATTTCCCGCCATTGACGAGTTATCTCGTCAATTATGAGTTAATATTTAACTAATTAATATGCCTTTCTGGACGAATTTCAAAGTGAAAGTGTAATACCGCTTTTATCCACTGGATGGCGCCAAAACCGAATTTATCAAAAACGGAAGTTAAAAAGAAGTAATGATTGATTTTAAATGCCTTTATGTTTGATAGTCATTCTGAGTCTGATATCTAACATAAATTCCTTTACAAAAACGCAATTTTTTAAGCTTTTTCCTCAAAATGTTGTATTTTTGAAGAGAAATATCCATATTTCAGTGGTTAAATTAAGTGGAAAAAGTAAATATATAATAAAACGTTTTTTCCCCATTTTGTTTGTTTGTTTGTTTGTTTATTGTTTGTTTGAAAGCAGAGGGTGTGTTCTTTAATTTGATATAATTTGTATGTTTATATATTTATAGAAGATAATTTTTCCTGCAAGGAATTTTGTGAAACTTTTGTTAAAATCACAAAAATGCAGGTGGGCAACTTTTCTCAAAAAGGCTGGCGGTGAATGAGTTAATAATCTGATTTCTATTAAATAGTATTAACTCGGACTGCATGTTTATAGATATATTCATAGATATAGAATAATTAAAATAAATGTTAAAATAAATGAAAGGGACAACACAAGTTGTGTTAAAAACAGTGACGGGAGTAATGCGTTACAAAGTAATTCCGTTACTGTAATTCCACTACTTTTAGCGGTAATGAACCCTTATTTTTTTAAATCAAGTAACGCAGTTACAATTACTGAAATTTAAATGAGTTTGTTACTCGCGTTACTCTAAAATGAACACTTGCAGACAAGACATTTCTGATCTAATGTCGCAGGACCGTGGTGGGCGGCACAATGAATAATAACACAGAAGGTGTGTTAGTTTAGGGACAACACATTTAATGTGTTGTCCCTAGACTAACACACCTTCTGTGTTAGTATAAAATACTTCATTACATGCTCATTACAGCTAAAAGTAGTGGAAGTACACTAACGGAATTACTTTGTGATACGTTACTCCCATCACTGTTTTTAACACAACTTGTGATGGCACTTTCATTTATTTTAACATGAAAAAACGCCTTAAATGGCATGACACACACAATGTGTAAAAAATTAACACATCATTTTTCGCAGTGTATAGACCTCCTGTAGGAGGTCCTAACAGGTTTCTATTGTAGTCCATTTGTTATCATGTATAAAGTTCTGTCCCACAGACAGAACTTTGGGTTAAGAATGTAGAAGGTTGACACAACATCGCTCCTGAAGAACTATGCTACATAAGAACCTTTATTAAATCTATTTTGCCCACATGCACTTGGTCCTCCTTATTATTTTACATATTAGATGCATTCTAATGCGTTGGCAAGCCATGAAAGACTGAGCAGCCAAATTCAAGAAAATCTAACAGTGTTATTAAAGAGTAACTAAACCCTAAACCAACTTTTATTAGTTACTGATCTGTAAGAATGATGCTTTATTAGTGCAGTTCATTGATTTTAGTACGTTTTTTGACATTTGGGTATAAAGTGTTTCAATACTACAATATATGGTGTAAAAACGTCTGAGTGCTGCCCTCTTCAGGTTGAACGGTGGCTACTGCAGTTGAATTTTCCTATTGGATGTTGTGTCCAAAAAATGTCTTGTGACGTAAGCAGGTTCAAGCTCACCACGGCCTTGTTACGATCTCACCACACTTTAGTTCGTCCCCTCTATCTTCGTTAGGATCTGCCCGCTTTTCTTGCATTTTTAAAATATTGCCAGTGGGTGGAGTCACGCTCTGACCAGGGGTTTAGTTACCCATTAAACTATTGTCATGTAATGAAGTAATTTAATGTGTTACTTACGTCTCCTGTAGCAGACTAAACCATGGCTATGACCAAGAGGATCACTAGTACAAATAATCCTGGACCAACCTGATGTGACCTCGAACTGGATTCTGTAGTAGTAAAAGATAAATGAATTAACTGCTCTTGTTATAGTAAGCAATAAGATACTACATCAGGGGTCTCCGTCTTCTCAAAACTTTTACTTGTTGATTTTATTTTATTTTACTCTGATATGTTTTAGTATTGTTTAAAATGTTAACATATGTAAGCCAAGCATATATATAAAATGGGTTAGTGTAAATAAATATTACAATTGAGACTATTTAGAATGTTCTTTGGCACTATGTCGGAAACCCCTGTACTTTATGCTGCTATATCGTTGAATAAGTCATGGCCGTAGGGCATTGTTAAAACAAACTACTCACCAGTGACATTAAGACTGAATCTCTTGTGAACAATATTTTTGCTGTTAGTGATGTTTACATCATAAAGTCCAGAGTCTTCAGTTTTGAGCTTCATAATAATGAGAGATCCAAAAATATCCATATGCAGTCTGTCTCTCCTTTCAGCATCAGTATATGGGAACTTGTAGGCAGTTCTGTTAAACTGAGCTATGAGTGTGTTTTTAAACTTCAGCTCGATCACATCATCTGACTGTGGTTCTAGTGTGGTAAAAGTGGGCAGAATGACAAATTCACCCTTTGTCTGTGATACTGACTCCTCTTCTGTTACAGAGACAAACAGAAAAAAAGTCTAACTGAATATTTCCAGTATAAATAAACACATAACATCAGATAAAGTCTGTTTGTGGATAGCACAGCATCTTAAAATATTTTTAAATATAGTTCTTTACAAAAATATAAATATTATAAGCAGTACATTTTAAATGATCAATAAAACAATTTAATACACGGGTGCCCAATCCTGCTCCTGGTGATCGACTATCGTGTAGAGTTCACGTCTAACTCAGAAATACACAAATGCACAATTACTTGTCAAGAAGAAATGTGGCAAGCTCTGCATCCAGCTTGAACCCTTTAAAATCTCGCAGATTCCTCCACCTTTCAAATGCCAGAACCGATATTAATCCTAGTTTTATTACGGGCACGACTTGCTTTCTATCTTTGTTTCCTTCTTTTCATTGGTTGTTCTCCTAGCTCTGGTTGTTAACCGAGGAATCTGAAGTTTGTTAGTGAATGCGCCATCACACTGCGTTCAATCCAACACACCTGTGAACTTCAGTCGGATGTGATATTGGCTGCATCCGAAAACTCTAAATTGCTGCCTTCTGCTGCAGCTTTTCAAGGCAGTAAGGCATCAAGTCATGTCCGAATCCAATGTTAGGTTTACTTCCTGTCTCCTGAGATCTTGTCCCACAATTCTATGTGTGTGCGTGCATTGGGAATGTGATAGCCTGGTCGAGTTCGAAAAAATAAAATGGCGACCAAGAAAGCATCTGGAGCACAAATTTAGTGTTAACAAATTTATATTTTTACTTTTAGTTTTTACACCTTTTAATTGCATTTCTAGAGAGAAATAAGTATTGTAGTTTTCAAATATGTGATTAGTTATCACCAGGGATGGGCAGTATTTCAAATACATGTATTTAAAATACGTATTTGAAATACAAAATAGTATTTTGTATTCTGTATTTCAAAGCCTTTGAAAAAAATGAAATGTAATTTGTATTTAAATACATTTAAGATGAGTATTTTTGTATTTTTAAAATACTCAAAATACTTTGAGCCAGTCAACCAGTCAGGGTGCTGTTTTCATGCATCAACTAGTTCAGACCAGACACCAGAGTTCAGGTAACAACTGCCATTAAGTGTCATTTGTTCAATTATGTCATTTTTATTGCAAAGATGACATTGTTTGAGATGTCTTTGTTATGACAACTTGACATTAACCCATACATCATAACTTGTCATGACAACTTGACATTAACCAAGACAACATAACTGACCATTTTTTTACCAGTGATACAAATTGAAATTGTCATTAAAATGTCATTATGGGCCCTATTTTAACGATCTAAGCGCATTGTCTAAAGCGCACAGCGCAACGTGTAAATGGGCGTGTCCGAATCCACTTTTGCTAATTTAACGACGGGAAAAATGGTTTGTGCGCCGAGCGCATGGTCGAAAAGGGTTGGTCCTATTGTAATGGGAGTATTTTGGGCGTAACGTGCAGTAAACCAATGAGAGTCTCAGCTCTCATCCCCTTTAAAAGCAAGTTGCGCTGGCGCTATGTCTAATCCCTATTTAGATGACGAACTTTGTAAACTGAAAAACTAAGCGGAGGAAGAAGATCCCCAGTTTAAGATTAATGTTAAATAATCGTGTTGTTTTTCACTTGTATTGAAATGGTTATTTTTTTATTAAAACCTTTAAAACCCGTTTTCTTTTAGTCATGGAAGTAAAAAAGCTTTAAATGTATGGCTGTCCAATATCATAAAAAAATAATTTACAAGTATGTAAGATAAGGTTTGTACTCTAAAAATGCTTTATTTGTAACAAACAGAAGATAAAGAATTTACAAACAGCTCTATGCGCGTTTCAGCACTTTGGACAGCGTTTTTTTAGCAAAGAGTTTTTTTAAGCATTACTTAAAAATGTTTCTCATCTCACCATATCCGCAGGTACAGAGTCATCATATAATAAATCCGTGAGGTAGCATTTAAAAAAACATTTAAAAACAGATACATTTGTTTAAAGCAAAGCATTTATTTACTTACCAGGCTACAGGTGAAGCAGCTCTTTGCGCCTTCTAACGTCTCATAATTAGTCCTCATTTATGTCCAAGAGATTCAATAATAATCTTTTACATTCAATCCTTTAATCTTTCATATTTAAAAGCATTTTTGTGCTGCTGCGCATTCATGTACTTTGTGATAAGCAAACCCGCATTGTCATCCCGTTTATAGGCGCATATTACTAATGCGCTCTTTAAATAACAAAAAAAACATATTGCGCCATTGACTTTAGACTTTAGACCAGGTTTTTGTTGGTCAATGGCGTAGTCTATTTTAGTTGCCTCAAAATAGCAACGCGCCAACAATGCGCCTGAACACACCTCGTTTTCAGACCAGAACGCCCATGGGCGCAAAAGGGGGCGCAAATGCATTTGCTATTTAAACAACGCGGCGCTAAACGTGAAAATTAGGGTGGAAACTAGCGAAAGACACTTGCGTCGCGCATTGCGCTGCATTGCGCCGGGTGTAAGATAGAACCCTAAGTGTTAATACGCTGTTAAATAGTTTTATAACAGCATCATGAATATTCTTCAGTTCATAATGTTTATTTGACCGAGTATTAATAATATTTGACATAGTATCAACACTTAATGACATTTAAATCACAGTTTAATGTAATGTTAACCCACAAAGCTAGGTAGTTTCTTAAGTTTGATAATTATTGTTTATGATTTATAACAAGTTGTGTTGTATTGGTTTATGTGTCAAGTTGTCATAACAAAGATATCTCAAACAATGTCATATTTCCATTGAAAATTACATAATTGAGTAAATGATACTTAATGCCAGTTGTCATAAATGTGCATAAAATCTTCTTCATGTTCATGACACGTGTCATGTTATGATTATGAAGGTGTCATGTCAGTCTTATACCAAGTTTTTTTTCTAGTTTTTTATTTCCTACAGGGCAGGGGAAAGCAAGAGGTACGTAAAATAAAATGAAAGTTTCTAAGCAGTTGCACACATCTAAATACTTTTTGGCATTTAGAAATAGACCCAGATAGATTTCAGCCTAATAGGGATACTCGCACTGAATCGCCAATTTCACATGTATTTTGTGTATTTTTAAAATACAAAATACTGTATTTGTATTTAAATACATTTTTTCTCACAGTATTTTGTATTTGTATTTAAATACATTTTTCGACACAGTATTTTGTATTTGTATTTGAAATACATTTCCATGTATTTATGCCCATCTCTGGTTATCACAAAGGTGCTCTCTGTTTATATGGTGACAATCAACAACAAAGCTTCATGCCGCAATGCATGCTGGGTACCAGGATTGTGGAAAACTCTCTTAACATTTACTCTCACCATTGTTGAGATTTGTATCCAAAATGTTGATGTCCCTCTGAAGCAAAATATACAACTGATACATTACAGCAATCTTATTCAATAGAGTGTCTTATTAGATCAGCATAGAGTGTCACTCTTATACATTTCAGTTCTTTATTCTTATTTTATCATTTCATATTTAAATGTTAGGCAGCATAACATAACAACAACCAAGCTTATATGACATCATAGAAAATTCTCCTTCCTCAAGCAACAAACAAGTTTTAATTACTACAAGCAAAAACATTGTTGCAATGCTAAAAGAGCAGAGTCAGTTCTGGAAGGTCAAGGGACAAAAGCCTAACTAAAGGGAACACTAATCACCATAGTGGTGACTTCAAATGAATCAATCTAAAACAAACACAAACTGTAGATTTAATGTGATAAATGTTGTGGTAAATATCCATTTGACTTACACAGGGGCGTTGCACAAGATCTGGGGCCCTATATGCATAGGCAGTCCTGATGGCCCCCCATGCCCCACCCCCATAATATATTTCATACTTTCAAGGGCCCTCTCTTCCTTTGGGGCCCTGGTAATCAGTACTGGTTTTACCCCCAGTCCGACGCCCCTGGACTTACACGTCACATCAGAAAGAAGATTTGTCTACTAAATCACATGTGTTGATGCTGTAATAGTTTAACACTTGTATCTTGTTCTGACAGCATTTGTTTAGAAGTTAAACATCATCCATGTTAGAAAAGAACGTCTCGGTTACGTATGTAACCCTCGTTCCCTGAAGGAGGGAACGGAGACGTCACGTCGTGACCGACGAATTGGGAACTCGCTTAGAGAGACCAATCTGCTTCGAATACTACTAAAACGCCAATGAACTTGGCATTGAGATATTTGCATAATGCTGGCGCCGCCCCGCCAGGTGCGTATATAAGCCCCAGGTGCAAATATAGAAATCAGCTTCTTTTTCGCTGAGAAAGCCGGAAAGTGTGACCGGCCGATAAACAGCAGGGAGCAGCCCTGTGGCGACGGGACGTGACGTCTCCGTTCCCTCCTTCAGGGAACGAGGGTTACATACGTAACCGAGACGTTCCCTTTCAGTCGGTCACTACGACGTCACGTCGTGACCGACGAATTGGGAATCCCTACCAAAACGCCACTGAGGGCTGACCTCTTCCAGTGTCTGCGTAAAGCCCTCCGGTTCCACTTAAGGATAAGGAGAATTAGGTTTTAAGGCAGAAGGCCGGGCACTAGATGTTCCTTTAACCCCACAGTAGTGCCAGCGACTGGGAAGCGCCCTATCTGAGCGGTATAGGGACGCTGCGGAAGCCACCGCCCCGTTAAGGGCTATTGGTGGGCGAAAGTCAACCGTAGTTGAGGTATAAATGACAGTCGTGGCTGTGTAAGCAAAGCAGTGCTCTGCTGAGGGAAACGTGGGCTAGTAGGATTAACCCCACGGAAAAATACTCACAAAGGAACCCGGTGGGACGCAATGTGGATGCCCGAGCCAAACACAGGTTCGCGAGGATGCAGCTAGTGAGAGGCTGGCAGTGGATGCTCCGCAACATCAGGCTGCCAAGGCAGCGGAGGAAGGCAAAACAAATTATTACGCGTTTTTGCCTCGATGGCCTTCCATACTGAGCTCAGTTTGGAGCAGCAGTCGGAGGCTGCAAGCCGACCTGCGAGCCTGTTCTCTGTGCTTCCCCTAACGAGGAAAGGACACGGGAGGAGAACGGCTCGACACAAACACTGTAAAATCTAATGAACGTATTAGGTGTCGCCCAACCAGCAGCTCTGCAGATGTCTGTTAGCGAGGAACCACGAGCGAGTGCCCAAGATGAGGCAACACTCCGTGTGGAGTGCGCTCTCAAATTAAATGGACAAGGAATGCCCTGCAGATTATAAGCAAGGGCGATAGTATCAACTATCCAATGAGACATCCTCTGCTTGGTGACAGCCTTCCCTCTCTGCTGACCACCGTAACAAACAAAGAGCTGATCTGAGGTCCTAAGGCTTTGTGTGCGATCCACGTAGATGCGTAACGCTCGTACGGGGCATAATAAAGCCATGGTTGGGTCTGCCGCCTCCGCGGGCAAAGCTTGCAAGCTCACCACCTTATCTCTGAAGGGAGTGGTGGGAACTTTGGGCACGTAGCCTGGTCTGGGTCTCAGTGAGACAGCAGGACCAAACTGAAGGCACGAATCGTCAACAGAGAATGCATGTAAATTCCTTACTCTCTTCACGGAGACCAATGTTAGTAGGGTCAGAGTTTTCATTGACAAAAACTTCAGACTCGCAGACTGCAAAGGCTCGAACGCGGAACCTGTAGTAGGGCTTCAGCACCATGGACAGGTCTCAGAGTAATAGAGGGAGGGCGCGAGGGGTTTAGCCTGCGAGCGCCTCTTAAAATCTAATAACCAAATCATGCTGGCCAACTGATCTGCCGTTGATAAGTGAGTGATGAGCAGAAATAGCGGCGATATCAACTTTAATGGTGGAGGGTGACAGCCTACCATCTAACCTATGTTGAAGATATATAAAAGCACAATGTTAAGCATTCTCTGTGGTCCTCGCGTTGCGAAGAGCACCAGGTGACGAAAAGGGTTTCATTTAAGCGCGTAAGCCCGTCTTGTGGACGGTGCTTGTACCGCGTCGATGGTGTTAGATACCGCTTGCGATAAATCACCTAAACCTTGCGCGCACTCAACGACCATACATGGAAATCCCACAGGTCGGGGCGCGGGTGCCATAATGTGCCCCTTCCTTGAGAAAGAAAGTCCTTCCTCCGGGGAATTCACCAGGGAGGGGCTGTCGCGAGGAGCATTAACTCTGAAAACCAATTCCTGGTCGTCCAGTACGGGGCGGCTAATAAAAGGCTCTACTCGTCCTGCCTGACTTTGCACAGTGTATGTGCGATAAAGCTCACTGGAGTGAATGTGTATTTGCGCGTCCCCCGCGGCCAGCTGTGTGCCAACGCATCCACGCCGAGGCTGCCCTCGGTTAGTGAATAAAACAGGCGACAGTGGGTATCGTCCGGTGACGCAAATAGATATATCTGCGCACGACCGAACTTCTTCCAAATTAGCTGAACCGTCTGGGGGTGGAGTCGCCATTCGCCGGTTCGCGCAGCTCGGGAAAGCGCGTCAGCCGCTGTATTGAGCGAACCCGGGATGTAAATGGCACGAAGGGACCTCAGATGCTTCTGACTCCAAAGGAGGAGATGACGAGCGAGATGCGACAGGTGACGAGAGCGCAAAAACCGCCTTAACGGTAAATAATGCAACAGTCGCAATGATGTCGGTGTCGGCTAATACATCCTTCCCTCGCATCTCCATAGCGGAGCGTACAAGTCCGAGATATACAGCGCACCGCTCGCGGCAGTTGGGGTGCTAAGCACACCCCTGAGACTGCAAGCCCGTCATACGTGGCTGCTCATCCCGTGCTGGGGGCATCGTATGTGCTACAGAATGCCAGGAGACCCGACTCAGGGGCATATCTTGCTATCAGAAATGCTGGGTCTGCCACGGGGTAAAATTGAAATGACACGCAGGTGTAATGGTTACACAGTGTATGCCGTTGCGCCACGCTCTCCTCGAGACTCGATCGTAAAACCAATGCTGAAGCGGTCTCATATGAAGCAGCTCGAGCAGCGTCACAGCCGCAGCATGCTGTCATATGTCCAGGAGCTTCTGAAATAGTTTCAGAGGGACCGCGTACTTCCCTCGAATTAAACTGAGGCAAGTCAGAACTGACTGGTCGCGCGCTCTTGTAAAACACGCCAATAAATCGATCGAGTCTATTTCCATACTGAGACAAGGATCCTCTGCACGGGGCAAAGTTGCTCTTTTCCCAGCTGACCTGATGACTTAAACGAGCGAGATGCTAAAGCATTAAATCTCTGTTTTCGCGCACGTCTGCCAAGAACGAGCCATTATAGTTGACGTAAATATAAGCAGAATGCGAACAACGCTCTCTCTCTCGGTGATTTTAATGCCGTGACTAGCACTTTCATGGAGACACGGAGAGATAGAGAGACAGCTCGAATGGTGTACTTAGTATTAATATGCCCACCCCATGACGCAGAGCGAAAGAACGGTCTAAGGCGAGGGGAGATGGACACATGAAGTACACGTCTACAGGTCTGCAAACCGATCTGAATATTGAAATACGAGCCTCGGCGTATCATCCTAAAGGACCACATTTGTAGAGCCGGTGCGTAAATAAATCGGTCGTAACCCACCGCGTATTTTAGGTAATATGAGATAAAGGCTGGAAAAACTTTATCATCATTCTCGGTAAGAGGGACCGGCTCGAAATGTCCTTCGCCAGCAGGACATCGACTTTTGCACGCAGTACATGTGCATCGGACGCTTTCACTATAGTGAAACGAATGCCTGAGAATTTGGGGGAGTGCCGGTAATTGTATTTCGTAACCGAGGCGGACAGTGCGTAAAACTCAACGAGACGGGCTGGGAACTGAAGCGAAGCATCCAGAGACCGTACGAGGAGAATTAACGACACTACCAAAGTACCCGCGGTGGGGCAGCGAAGCGAGACAGGTGAAACTGCCGGTGTGTCTGCTGTGACAGCATAAACATCTACAGTATGTGTGTGTGTGACACTGACCTGAGCCCGCTGAGGGTGACGGTCGTCTGGTCTCCTGCGCGGAGAGCGCAGACTCCGGAAAAACACCCGCTGGCGATAGAGGAGAGGTAGGGTGAGCTGGTGTGCCCGCTCACGGCTCTCTCGATCCTCTGGAGACCTGGAGAGGGAAGAGGAATGCACTCTTATGTGTGGTTAAGTGGGTACCGGCTGGACAGCCGGTGGAACAGATGCAAACCAAGAATTTTCCACCCGACCCTCTACCGGGGGAAGGAGCGAATCACCGTCTCCTGAAGAGTGATCCTCTGCCAATCCGGATCGCCCGTTACTGGCCACTTAAACTCCCAATTTTCACGGGAAGCGGCTAAGCGGGCGGGGCGAGCTGCTGACGACCGGTTCCCATGCGCTGCCGAGATGGGGTCTGAGGAGGGGAACAGAGGTGGCCGCCGCAGGACCCCGACGGCGAGAGGCAGACTGAGGAGCCGGCGTGGTGGACCAAGGGCAGCTCTATTTCGCCGGGGCATGACCTAGGAGATCGCCTCAGTCTGCGCAGCGGAGCTGTACGACTCCACGGGCTCGCCGAAGAGGCCGGTCTGTGAGACAGGAGCATTCAAGAAGTTGTTCTCGTCTGCGTCCGTCATGTAAGTCAGACATAGCCAAAGGTGGCGATCTTGAACACTGTGGTGGACATCGCACGACTGAAGGTCGCGGCTTCCCTCGTAAATCTCTAAAGCCTTCGCTTGGTGAACCTGCAGTAACGTTATTGCGTGCAGGGCTGAAGCCGCGTCTCCGCATGCCTGATGGGCAGCGCCCGTAACTGGACGACTGTCCATACAAACACGGGAGGGAAGGGTGGGGTGGTCCCTCCAGGAACGCAGCTGCATCGCAACCCCCCGCTCTACTGAGGGGATCCCCCCCTTAGCGGCTCCGTTGGTGAGGGAGGTGAGGGGTGAAAGCTGAACGGCCGAGACGGCCGCAAATCACGTCAGCTCTTCGTGCCGTCGGGAAAGGCGGGCACAGGAGGTGAGGACCGTAGAGGCCCGGGCAGCTCCGAAGTACCAATCACGTGGGCGGAACGGTTCGGGCGGAGAGGGGTTAACCCCTCCTACTCTACCGTTTCCGCCGCTCGAGCGGGCACGGCCGCCATCTCCGGGATGACTCCGCCTCGGAGGGAAAAAACGGACACCCCTCTGATGCTGCAGAAGTGACGGGACCAGAAGGAGGTCCAATGGATTCGGCAGAAATCGCAGAACACGACTCTGCAGTCTCCACCGGAGCCTCAACCGGCTGAGGATGAGAAGGCCGGTAGGTGAAGGACGCATCCTCCGTCCTACTCAGCGTAGTGATGCGAAGAGCGTCCTGCGAGCGCTTGACAGCCGCACCATGACGGCGTTCAGCACTGCAAAGGCGCGGACGTCGTTCCCGTAGAAACGACAGTCATCTCCGCAATCCAAGAGGGTTATGCTCTCACAGAGAGAACAAAAACTCTCCACGAGTGCAGCCTCGGAGTGCTCGATGCCCAAGCACGAAGACAGCGCTCGTGACCGTCACTGGAATCCCTGTACTTCTCGCATCCAAGATCGCACGGAGGAAAAGCTATCCTGAAAAGGACGCTGATCTCCGAATATACGAGAGAGTGGCTGTCTTTAAAAAGACACAGAGCTCTCACGTATCACTCTTTAGGGAAATCACTCTTTAGGTGCTCAGCTGATGATGCGCACAGGGAGAGGCAACGCACACACTAAACTCAAAACAAAAAATATGCAGAGCAGTGGAATACTGCGAGCGTCCGCTGTGTCAGTACTGCTTGTCAATCAACTTCAGCAACCGTTCCCAGAAGAGCAGAGAGTAGCTTCTCAGTAGCAGATAATGCCGGCTTTCGAAGCGATAAAAAGCTGATTTCTATATTTGCACCTGGGGCTTATATACGCACCTGGCGGGGCGGCGCCAGCATTATGCAAATATCTCAATGCCAAGTTCATTGGCGTTTTAGTAGTATTCGAAGCAGATTGGTCTCTCTAAGCGAGTTCCCAATTCGTCGGTCACGACATGACGTCGTAGTGACCGACTGAAAGGGAACTCTGCAAGCAAGTTGTAATTTTAGGTTTCAAACAGAGATGGAGATAGAGAGGCAAAAGTGAAAAATTGCAGCAGGAGTTGTTGCACCCATAATGCAACATGTTATTAAAAAAACAGATAAATGCCTGTAAAACATAAATACGGAAAATTCCTTCATATTTACACAGTACTTTGTCCGTTTTTTACGGATTTTTTTATTTTTTTGAGTGTAGGCGAGAAATCCCCGGATACCCTACTGAGTCCACCCAGATTCTGAAGCAAGCATCGGATGGACACTTCTATCCCGGCTTTCCCATTATGCCACGGGAAAGCAAAGCAATCAACATATCGACCGGAGAAATCGGGTGATTTCGATACACACAGCACCCTTACTTCACGCACAGACCAAGGATATCCCACAAAGGGCTGAGTTGATTGATGAAAATAACGTGTTGAGGTGGCAGTAAATATGTGATGGTTTGTTAGAAAATACATTTGAATAAAGTTTTGTTTCATATATGGTATTCACTTCTATACGTTTTCATGTATTGTGATGGTTTTATTCATTCATTTTTTTTATTCATGTTTCCTGTTGTTTTCAGTAAACAAGAGATTGCTTCACGCATACATTTTCATGCCTGTTATTAGGTTTGTTTGAGTTCATGCACCGCTGTAAGAACCAACAGGTGGATGACATCAAAGTACCGTAAGAGCGATTCCAGAAATCAGACGGAGAAGTCAGATTTCGAGTGACCACCAGCTAAACCAGCATCAAACCAGGATAGACCAGCATAATTCCCATGCTGGTTTGATGCTCTTTTTTCAGCAGGGCATACTAACGCAAGCGTAAGTACTGTCTTAGCACTCGTTAAAGGGATAGTTCGGCCAAAAACGATATTAAACCCATGATTTACTCACCCCCAAGCTGTCCAAGTTGCATATGTCCATCGTTTTTCAGACAAACACATTTTCGGATATTTTAGAAAATATTTTAGATCTTTCAGTTGATTAAATGTAATATTACAGGGTCCAGCCATAGTCCACGACCTTCAAGTCCAAAAAAAGTACGTCCATCCTTCACAAATTAAATCCAAACAGCTCCAGGATGATAAACAAAGGTCTTCTGAGGGTAATCCGTCCGGTGTTGTTGTAGAAATATCCATATTTAAAATTTTATTAACGTAATTAACTACGTTCCGGTAGCACCGCCATCTTAGACTCAGGAGAGAGTATTAGCGTAGTGTACGCACTTTTCTTAGTGACGTATGACAAATTCGGATGGCGGGGGGACAGAGCAGCAGCAGAGAAACCCGTATGCTGCGTAAGCGCTCATCCTGAATGCGGATGAGTCTAAGATGGGGGAGCTCCCGGAAGGTAGTTAATTACGTTAATAAAATTTTAAATATGGATATTTCTACAACAACACCGCACGGATTACCCTCAGAAGACCTTTGTTTATCATCCTGGAGCCGTTTGGATTTAATTTGTGAAGGTTGGACGCACTTTTTTGGACTTGAAGGTCGTGGACTATTGCTGGACCCCGTAACATTACATTTAATCAACAGAAAGATCTAAAATATTTTCTAAAATATCCGAAAATGTGTTTGTCTGAAAAACGATGGACATATGCAACTCGGACAGCTTGGGGGTGAGTAAATCATGGGTTTAATATTGTTTTTGGCCGAACTATCCCTTTAAGTAGGTACTCAGTAAAATTCAGTACCTACTCAGTATGCAATTTCAGATTCAGCGTGGTTTTAATGGTAAAAGTTAATGGTTCATATTGGTATTTTAATGGAAACCATTAGAATTTTCTGTAATGGTTTTATTGTTTTTTTCAGCAGGGCTTAATTAATAATATTTTTTTTGTGATTTTAAGCCTTTTGCTATGAAGAGAACACTGGTTTGGGCTCAAAACATGGAATGCAGAGTTTAATAAGTTTGAATTTGAATATCAAACGAATGTCCCAGCTAACAGAAAAAAGTTCTAAGAACGTTCCATGAAAGTTTTTAACGTTCCCAAAAACGTTCTGCCAACGTTAAAAGTGTCCAGTTTTCTTGACGTTCTAAGAACGTTTTTGTGTTGTCTCAACGTTAGAGGAATGTTACATTTTACCATTTTTAAACGTTATGACAATGTCATGTTTTAATGTTTACAGTCACACAATGTTTAAAACAACAACTGTTTATTATATTGACTTCTTTGATTGTTATGTAAATGATAGAGAAACATTGCATTTTATTATATTTATTTTTTATATTTATATTATTTTATTATATTTATTATATATTATATATTTATTATATATTATATATCTATTATATGTAAGTTTAGATGTTGATGTTTTGTTTAATTTTAAGTCACCATTATTGTGATTAGTGTTCGTTTTAGTTGGGCTCTTGAGCCTTGTCCTTTGCTTGCTAGTTTTTTCCCTGGTTGTGTTAACTTTTTGTTAATACACCACATTTGTTATGAACATGTTAAGTTAGTAGTGTAATTCTGTGGTGTGGTGGTTGGTACATAATGGTAAAAAAATCGTTCCTAATTAATTTACTAATCAAAAGTTTATTTTCTGTCAATAATGTAAATGAGAGCCAGCACTTTCACAGCAGTTTGTCATTAAAGAGTTTTAGAAACTTTGGACAAAAAATATCCGCTATTTAATTGGGACGTACAAACATCAAGAATCAGACTATGAATCTCAATCATGGTGACAATTAAATGAAAAACTTCATGCTGCAATGCATGCTGGGTATTAACAAATTACAAATCTCATTCAGGACTCCCAGCATGCACTGCAGCATGGATAAATAAGGATTTTTTTTCCAATTTTCTTTGTCACCATGGTTGAGATTCATAGTCTGATTCTTGATGTTTGTGCATCCCAATTATACAGCAGATATTTTTTGTCCAAAGTTTCTTAAACTCCTTAATGACAAACTGCTGTGAAAGTGCTGGATCTCATTTAAATTATTGACAGAAAATAAACTTTTGATTAGTAAATTAATTAGGAACGATTTTTTACCATTATGTACCAACCACCACACCACAGAATCACACCACTAACTCAACATGTTCATAACAAATGTGGTGTACCAACAAAAAGTCAACACAACCAGGGAAAAATCTAGCAAGCAAAAGACAAGGCTCGAGAGCCCCACTAAAACGAACACTAATCACAATAATGGTGACTTAAAATGAAACGAAACATCAACATCCAAACCCACACATAATAGATATATAATATACAATAAATATATAATATATAATAAATACAATAAAATAATATAAATACAAAAAAACAAATATAATAAAATGCAATGCCTCTCTATCATTTACATAACAATCAAAGAAGTCAATATAATAAACAGTTGTTGTTTTAAACATTGTGTGAACATTAAAACATGATATTGTCATAACGTTTAAAAATGGTAAAATGTAACATTCCTCTAACGTTGAGACAACACAAAAACGTTCTTAGAACGTCAAGAAAACTGGACACTTTTAACGTTGGCAGAACGTTTTTGGGAACGTTAAAAACTTTCAGGGAACGTTCTTAGAACTTTTTTCTGTTAGCTGGGGTCAAACGTAAAACTAACTTTACCGCAGTGCACTACAGTTAGTCCGGTATAGATTCGATTAAAGTGTTAACATGTCGCATACTGCGATTAAAAACGGCATACGCCGTTTTAATACGATAACACTTGCTGCGATTATGAGCCTTATCACACAATGTTATTGAAGTATTGTGTTTAGATGAGGTAACGTATCGCAATATTGACACAATTCCATTATAATCGATCATGATGCATATAAACGTGGTCAATGCTCTGGTGGTTATTTTGAGACTTAAGACATTGACAGGTTGTGCGTTTTACAGAAAAATAATCAGCAGCCTTGGAACAATTCTCAACCCATCATAAATAAATTGTAATTATGTAATTTAGAGTGAACGACATTCTTTTTACAAAACATTTTGTAATAAGTCACTCACCGTTGACGCTAACGTTGAATATCCTGTGTAAAATTACATCTCTGCCGTTGATTTCCACTTCATATTGCCCAGACTGGTTGAGTTTGATGTCACTGATGTTTAACTCTGCGCTCTCAGAATTCACTTTCATGTTTGTCATCGTCGAGTGAGTTAAGTTAGCAATGAAGTTGCCCTTAAACTTCCACTGCACATCATCTGGCCGTATTTTAACACCAGTTGGTAAAATTACAGGATCTCCCTTTATCACTGACAATGTGCTTGGTTCATCTGTCTCACAGGAAAACACACAGAGAACAAACACAAAAATAGTTTAAAACTTAATTTAGACTTGTAATAATGCTGTCAGTAATTTTCACACAATTAAACAAAATCGAATGTGTACAGGGAAGTCCAAGGTCAACACCGAAAATGTAAATCTTCATACATAATACAAAATTGTCATATTTTTATTTAAAATTAAACATGTATCATTAGGTTAGGATCATGTAGTTTCAGTGCTGCTGTCATTAAAGAGTTAAACACCCTATATTTGCATTCAAGTTGTGCCTAAATTAAAATGGCAGTTTGAATTATTTTAAACTATCATTGAATCTGACTGTCTGTCCATTACTGTAAACACCAAAGAATTTACATTACAACCTAATGTTTGTGAGAGTAAATTACAAATAAAACAAAATGTTTAATTTCTCTTCTGTAAATACAGGCAGTTTAATATTTTTTATGCTTTTTAAGGTTTTAATAATTTGTTGTAATATTATGATTGCACAGCAGGTGGTGTTGTGGGCATAAAGAAAGGTTGTTGACTGGTGTAAATTCAAGGAATTTCTAAACTGTGAACATAAACAAACTGAAGGCTCTATGTGAGTAAATCATGATTAAACTCTCAGTGCTGCTGTTGTTAGTTTCTTGATTTAATATGTTATGATGTTTTATAGAGATTAAAGATAAATCTTGTGATTATTTCAGAATAAATAAGTTGTAAAATTCAAATAAATCCAGAGAATGATGACAATAAAATACTTGAAGTACTCACCATTGAAAGTAACACTGAATGTTTTGTGTTTTATCTTTGTACCGTTCTTGTTTATCAGCTTATATTCTCCAGTGTCATTAGTTCTGATGTTGTTGATGCTGAGAGATCCAGTCGTACGGTCCAGATTCAGTCTGCTGTTAAATCTCCCATCAGGGTATTTTGCTTTGCTATTTTCCATTTCTAAATCAATAGTTGCTATATTTTTGTTGTTAAACTTCCAGAACAAACGTTCAGCTCCCTTTATTTCATCAGGATTAATGAGCAGAGTAACATTATCTCCCTTCATCACTATCAATGTAACATCAGCACTAAACACACCTGCAGACACAAACACAAACTGTCTATCAATTAAAGATCAACTTAAATAAACACTGTATTGTTAAATGTGTGCTGTAAAATACTGTGTATTAATATATATGCAGTGTCTTCAGTAATGTACCACTGATTCACAGCTCTATCATTGTGTTGGGCAGGGCTTAACATAAAGGACTGCCCGGTGGCCCGGGGCAAGCGTGAGAGACGTTCAGGCCAGTAAAAAGTATTGTCACTTGCCTGATCGGGCCAGTGCTTCACCCTCACTAAAATATATTTTCATTGATGTATATTATTTTACATCTTGGAAGCAGACATTTACTTGGGTAAAACATGATGACAGAAACAATGCAATATTTTGCACAATTTGCTGTCAGTTTACAGGTAAAGCGGATAAATTGGGAGCCTTTTTTTGTTGGAACATGTCTGTTGTTTATGTACACAATTATATTTGACTTTTGAATTATTATTTTTAAATATGTGACACCAACATTTTTTTATTGGGGCCAGTGAAAAATTTGGCAGGGCAAGTGAAAACCTGAACCACTGGCCCAAACGGGCCAGTATAAAAAATTATTTGCATTGAGCCCTGTTGGGTTTACTGTATTATACATACTCTATTTATTAAATTTATTTATCCTTTAACTTAAAGTATCATTATTTGTAAATAAATCAAAAGAGCACAGATTTATACTCTAGTAGAATAATACAATTCCTGATAATATTTGTATATTTTAAGATTTAAATAATAGTAATAGTATTATAACACAAGAGTCATTAATTCATTTCAATGTTAAAATTCACGTTTGTAGGCCAAGCACTTTTTATGTATGAAGTCTAAATGAGTTTACTAGAAACAAATTAGACTTTAAAACCAAAGTATTTGAATGTGGCAAGCACTGCACAACCTCAATCTGTTTAAATAAAAGTAAAATAAACGCTTGCTGCACAATAGTATCTATTTCCATATCAGTATCCAAGCTAAAATGAGAAAATATATGTCAGACACCCATGTGAGACCACA
Source organism: Misgurnus anguillicaudatus (assembly GCF_027580225.2). Taxonomy (NCBI): domain Eukaryota; kingdom Metazoa; phylum Chordata; class Actinopteri; order Cypriniformes; family Cobitidae; genus Misgurnus; species Misgurnus anguillicaudatus. The sequence continues at coordinate 35,210,131 of NC_073359.2, read as the reverse complement.
ATACTACACATTCTCATATTTGTCAGCTTTCATAATGTTTTGTTTTTTGTATTTATTTTGTTTATTTATTTATAGATTTAGCCAGAACTGTTTTTGAGGCAATTTAGAATTGTGCACAAATTGATTTGCACAGTGTTGCTGCATTGACATGAATTCAAATAACACTTTGTTATACTATTATATATGTAGTGGCAATCTGCCCACAAAAAAAATGCCACTACAGGTATTTTGAAGCCCTTTCCAACTCTTGCTGTTGCAAATGATTGAGGTCCTCCATCATTGTATAATTTACTCTTCTTTATTATGTAAATTTAAAAAACATATACAAACGACTGACTTAACGTTTAAAGACAAACAGACTAAAAAACCATCACCATCGCACAGCTGAGGTTGAAAAACTGTGTGGCTTCCTCAGCTAAATTCCTCCTCTGGCTTCCCAGTGACAGACGGGAAGCCAGAGCTCGTCACAGTTCACGCTCTGCTCCGACAAAGTTAGTTCCATTATCAGATCTAATGTGTGACACTTGGCCTCGTCTTGAAATGAATCTACGCAATGCATGGATGCATGAACTGGTGTCCAGTGAGTACGCCATTTCCAAGTGTACTGCCCTGCTGGCCATACAAGTGAAGATAACTCCATATCTTTTGATGCGGCTGCGGCCTGCCTTCACCTCAAAAGGACCAAAATAATCGACGCCCACATTTGTAAATGGTGGGAGATCTGGTTGGAGTCTTTCCTTTGGCAAATTAGCCATCTTTTGTTCACCCAAATTTCCCCTATAACGTCTACAAATAACACAGGAAGAAATGATCTTTCTGGCTGCAGAATTAGCACTGGTGATCCAGTACTGTTGGCAGAGTCTGGAAAGCAGATGATTTTTTCCACAATGTCCCAATTGCTCATGAATGTGGCGCGAAATAAGAGTTGAGATGTGCTGATCTTTAGCAAGAATGACTGGGTGTTTTATGCCATCAGGCATTGCCGCTTTACTGAGTCGTCCTCCCACTCTCAAAAGCCCATTTTCCAGCACTGGATCAAGTTTGTAAATCTGACTGTTTTTCTTAACTCCAGATGTTCCACTGTTTTTCATTGCTGAACTTTTCCATTTGCCAATACTGAATAATGGCACTTTCAGCAGTGTTAATATCTTCTAATGACAAAGTCTGACCACCCAATGTGGCTTTGAAGCCTTGCATCTCATTTTTTCACTTTGTTCTTCTGTTCAGATATGTGAAGTCCACAACCAGACTCACACTCTTGTATTTCCTGTCTTTTCTGACACAACAACTGCAACACCTTTCTCCACCGATGAAACCAAGCAACTGAGGTCTTCAACCTTTTCCATGACGAGAAGTTTGTAATCAGCTGGGTCATTGCATTATGTGACTCTTTGAGGATTACAGTATCCACAATAGCCTGTCCTTTGACCTCAGGATCATCACAGCTAAGAGAAGTAGGTTCCACAATATTTATAGGCCAGTCACCTTCATTCTTGAAAAGGAAGTCTGGACCATGGATCCATCTGCAACATGTAAGAAGTTCTTCAGCTTTTAAACCCCGAGAGGCTTCGTCTGCTGGATTCTTGTTTGTGTCAACATACCTCCATTGGGAGACAACAGTGGCTTCTCTGATTATGGAGATCCTATTTGAAACAAAGGTGTGAAAGCGTTTCGTTTCATTTCTGATGTACTTTAGCACAGTTGTGCTGTCCGTCCAGAAAATTGAACTTTCCAGCTCTAATTGCAACTCTGCTTTCAGCATTCTGTCAACTCTAACAGCAAGCACAGCAGCTGTTAGTTCCATCCTTGGTATTGTCACCTTCTTTACTGGAGCAACTCGTGCCTTTCCTAAAATGAAAGCTAGGTGAACTTTGTCCCGGTCATTTTTTAACCTCAGGTATGAAACCGTGCCGTAGCCATCCTCGCAAGCATCAGAGAAGTGATGCAGTTGAACACTTACGAGCTGTCCAAAATCTTTTGGTTTGATGCATCTTGGCACGCTGAATGTGCTAAGCCCTTTTAGGTCGTCTAGCCACCTGGCCCACTGCAGCTGGTATTGTTGAGGAATGAGGTCATCCCAACTGTAGCTCAACCTACAAAGGTTTTGCAGCATCAACTTAGCAGGTAAGGTGAAAGGTGCCAGGAACCCAATGGGATCGTATACGGAACTCACAACAGACAAGATGCCTCTTCTTGTAAATGGTCTTTCCTGGACTACCATCTTGAATCTGAAGGTGTCAGTTTCTGCACACCATTGCAAACCCAATGTTCTCTCTACAGGGAGATCGTCTCTGTCGAAATCCAGTCCTTTGACTTCTTTAGCTTTTTTCTCTACATCAATGGACTCCAACACTGATCTGCTGTTACTGACCCATTTCAACAACTGAAATCCTCCCAATTGGCATAGAGCTGTCAGGTCTTTAACCAAGGGCATTGCTTCTGCCTCTGAAGGCATGGACTTCAAGCAGTCATCTACATAAAAGTTCTGCTTGATGGTGTTGATTACATGTGCTGAGAACTTTTCTCTGTTGTCGTCAGCAGTCTTTCTTAGGGCAAAACTAGCACAGCTGGGTGATGATATTGCACCAAACAAATGAACAGTCATTCTGTATTCAGTGAGATGTTGTGTCAGTTCACCATTTGGCCACCAGAGGAAACGAAGATAATCTGTGTCCTGTTTTGCCACTTTGACTTGGTGATACATTGCCTGTATATCCGCCATCACTGCTATAGGTTCTTGACGAAACCTTATAAGAACTCCAAGCAAAGAATTTGTCAAGTCAGGTCCCTGGAGTAGTTGATTGTTGAGGGAAATCCCTTTGAAACTTGCACCACAGTCAAACACCACTCTCAGGGTTCCTTTTTTGGGATGATGCACGCCATGGTGCGGGATGTACCAGACCTTTCCTTCTTTTCCTTTCAAGTGGTTTTCTGGCACTCTCTCTGCATAGCCCTTGTCTATGACATCACCAAGGAACTGGACATATTCCTCCTTAAATGTTGCATTTTTCTCAAGTTTTCTTTTCAGGCAAAGAGCTCTTTGCTCAACAACATGGCGGTTATTGGGCATAACAACATTATCCTCTCTAAAAGGTAATCTTAAGCAGCAATGTCCACTGTTGAGTTCAGCTGAACTGTTCATGATTGCCATAAAATTGAGATCTTCTCTAGACATTTCTAGCTTGTCATCTGCTGATTTCTCATTGAAATCATGGTTGTATTGCTTCACCAGTAGTTCCTCTATATGAGCAATAGTTATTCTGTTGGCTGTAATAGTGGGACAGCTAATCTCAGTCTCATTGCCTCCTCTTACTGGTCCATTGATAACCCAGCCGAGTATGGTTTTGACAGCATAAGGTCCTTCGTTGTTGCTGTGTAACACTTGCCATGGTTCCATTGCCTTTGGAACATTGGTCCCAATTAACAGCTCTACATCAGCATCAATTACAGGAATTTCCACAGACCTTAAGTATGGCCATGCACTTAACTCTTCCTGTCGTGGGATGTTGTCACGAGTCACAGGCATCTTACACTGGGTGTAAACTTCTGGCAATTCAAAGTAGGTGTTACCATTGAGTGCAGCTATCTCCAATTCTGAGATAACATGACTGTCAACAAACTTTTCTTGATTCACAGTCCTTAACAAAATTTTGGCACTCCTTCCTCTGACTTTTAGCTCCCTCATGAGTCCTTCAGAGCAGAAAGTGGCTGTGCTGCCAGGATCTAAAAATGCATATGTATTTAACACTTGGTTACCTTTCTTAGCCTTAATCTGAACAGGCACAATTGCCAACACACTGTCCTGTGCTCCGGCCCCTATATGGCCACATGTCTTGGGAGAAACCTTATGACTGTTTCCTGATATTTCCTGCTGTGTGTCCTCTGAATTGGTTTTCTTCTCCTTTGAATGGATGTGAAGGATGGTAGGATGTTTCAGATTACACAATTTACAAGACAGACGCCTATGACAGTCCCTGCTCATGTGTCCAACAGATAAACACCCAAAACAAACACCTTTCTCCTTCAAGAAGTTAATTTTTTCATTGTGTAACTTCTTCTCCATTTTGGGACACAACTCCAATTTGTGACCCTCTTCACACAGCAGACAAATTACCTTATTTGGTTTATCAGGTAAGTTTCTCTCATTTTGCTTTTGAGTCACAGGTTGAGAATTGACAGCTGTCACAGAAGTAGCAAAACTGCTTCCTTTTCTTTTAAAGCATACTCGTGAGACTTTGTTTCTCTCCTTACACTTAGTCGTTGAAGTAATTGTATCCTGAATGTTTCCAAAGAGTGGACTGGAAGCAATAGACACTTGCCTTTCAATTAAGTTGACAATATCACTGAAAAGTGCTTGACGACTATGCTTCTCCTGCAGCTCATAAGCAGTGCTTCTCCACTTTTCCCTCGACTTATATGGTAACTTCAAGACAATAGCACGCATGTTGGATGGCATATTCATCTCTGACATATAGCTGATGTCCTCCATAGCGTTACAAAAGACACGTAAAAACAAAGCAAAGGCTTGCAAAGCTTCAATGTCTTCAGATTTTACTGATGGCCATCCAAGAGCTTTTTCCATGTATGCAGTGGCTATTTTTTGTTCATTTCCAAAACGTTCTTGTAAGAGGGCCTTTGCTCTTTGATATCCTCTGTCTGGTGGCATGTGCTGACAGCTCTTAACCAGCTCCCTTGGTTGGCCTTTAGTATACTGCTCCAAAAAGTATAAACAGTCTATGCTGCTACCAGCAGCCTTTCCCTCCACTCCATGCTCAAATGCTCTAATAAAGGTGCTGTACTCAAGCGGATCTCCATCAAAGCATGGTATATCCCTTGGAGGTAATGATAATGAAGAGTGTTGTTGCACTAATAAAGCTGTTATGTCGTTTTGTTGTTTCATAATGGAAAGAAGATTCCCCTGGTCCGCATTAGTTTGCATCAGGTCAACATGTTGAATGGGTTTCTTTGTATGACGTGTTGCAGGATATGTTTCCTGACATATTTGAGGTATGCTTGGTTGGGGATTCAGAGCATGAGCTTTTGGTACAACATACTGTGAAAATGTTTCCTTGCGTCGTGCTCCCATTGATATGGCAGTTTTGTCACCTCCTATTGATGGAAGATTGAACTGAGGATTAGAATACTTAGGCTGAGCCTCTGTTAGCGCTGCTGCATTGCTGCCTCCTGTTGGTGGAAGATTAAACTGAGGATTGTAATACGTAGGTTGAACCTCTGTTTGCACTGCCGCCTCCTGTTGGTGGATGATTGAATTGAGGCTTTGAACTTTGTGGAACAAATTCCGTAGCAGAGAGTCTGAGAGAAGATTTACGTTTAGAACTTCGCAAATACGAATTCATTCCATCTGAATGAGCTTGTGAGCTCTCCACATCAGATCCTCTGTAAACATTAACCATTGCAGTTTGTACAGCAATTTGACTTTGCAATTCCAGCAATTCCTTTTTCTGTCAGATTTGCTCCTCCTGAGCGTCCAGCTCATGTTTTTCTTTAAGGGCAGCTGCCTTAGCAATAAGAGCAGCTTTTTCCGCTTCTGCTTTTAGGCATGCAGAGGAAATTGAAGACCTTGAAGACCTATTGCTGTAACTGCCAGTTGATGAGCCTGATTTACCACCAACATTAGAAACGCTGTCCCCTGGACTAATGTCATCAGTGACCACAGTGGTTGCTGGTGCAGCTTCATTTAATGCAGCATCATCATCATTGTCCCCTTTTTCAAACAACCACTTTTCCACATTTTGTATAATTGCTTTATTGTTGTGCATTTGATTTTCAACCCATTCATTTTGCTTTGACATTTCATCATCAGGCAATTTTTGTTTCAATGCTTCGTGAAACTGTTCAATTTCCACACAAAGTTTCAAACACATTTCATACTTTGTTTGTACCTCAGACACATTTCCCTTTAAAAGCATCAGTTGCTTAACATCCTTTGTTAGTTTGTATAATTTATTTAACCTGGAATTCCTTTCCTTTTGATTTGATATGATTTGTAATTGCAATGCTTTGACCGTCAATTTGACCGATCTTTTACCACTTTCATTTTCCGTTTCATTTTGATTGACAGCTGCAGACACATCACTCATTTTGATATAGCAGAACTGCTGAAGGCTTTATTAAGAATTGTAGCAGGACGTACCTGTATCCTTTTTGTGAGAAGGCCAATCTCTTCTTCACAGCTTGTAACAATCCTTATTTTGTCCTACCGTGATTCCTCTGCGAAGCACTTTCCCAGCCTGTGTCTGCATTCAGTTGAGTGGATTCAGCTGGCACTCAATCAATGAAGCGCGGCGCTGTCCTTCGCGTGGCAAATCCAATCTTTCCATCCTTTGAAGCTGAGTTTTTCAACAAAATGTAGTGGCAATCTGCCCACAAAAAAAAATGCCACTACAGGTATTTTGAAGCCCTTTCCAACTCTTGCTGTTGCAAATAAATGAGGTCCTCCATCGTTGTATAATTCACTCTTCTTTATTATGTAAATTTAAAAAACATATACAAACGACTGACTTAACGTTTAAAGACAAACAGACTTAAAAAACCATCATCAACGCACAGCTGAGGTTGAAAAACTGTGTGGCTTCCTCAGCTAAAATTCCTCCTCTGGCTTCCCAGTGATTCCCTTACTACCCTGGCTGATTAGCACATCCACACAGGTGCGCAGGTGACGTAACGGACAAATCATTCACGCAAACCTCACGCCCACCCACACACACACACTATACATGCACACACATTTACATTGGCCACAACAATATACATTATATACAACTTCATTGCTGTAAGGCAGTAATTCAGAAGTGGTTACTAAATCAGTGAATCATATACTGTTTGCATAAGGCCCATTGTCCTTGCTAATCTGGGAAGATTATTTTAGTGTCATAAACTTTTGTTAAACATAGTTTATTGTTTTTGCGAAAATCCAAAAGTCTACGCTTTCTAGCGAGGTAACAAGTGTCCTGTTAATTTTCAGGGTTGGCCTACAAAAATACGTCATCTGTGGCGTGATTTTGACAGTACTAAAATGGCCGTTTCTCAATCAGAACGCTGGACCGCTGCAGCATCCAGAGGTTGCATTCGTAGGCTGCATGCGTCATCAAAAGGTCTTGTTTTAGAATATTAACAATTATAAACTGTAATATTATTCTTAGTTAATCGTAAATTGTTGTAAAATGCTTATGACTTGCGAATGTAATGCTCAGTTAACTTAAATAAACCAGACTTGATGACGTATGCAGACTGTATGCGACCTCTGCAGGTTGCAGCCTTCAGATTGAGAAACGGCTAATATGATCTGGGGCCGTATTCACAAAGAATTTTAAGGCTAAAAGTAGCTCCTAACTGGCGAATTTAGGAGCAACTCCTAAAAATAATGGGCGTGTCACTCCTAAATGTAGGACTCCTAATTTTTTTCACTAAAAGTAATTCACGAAGCATTTTAGCCCTAAAAGTAGCACCTAAGTCTGGGACAGCTTAAAAGAACTCACTAAGACCTATTCACAAAGGAATGGCATAGATGCTGATTAACACATACATGGACAGTTTCACCAACTCAAAAGTGTCAAATAAATCTCTCTTACAACGACTTTGTTGCTTAGAACTTATTTATTTAATAGAACGTTACAGACACTGTCTTAATGCCTCAGTCTCAGACTACTGAATTCCAGTCCCGCCCCCTCTTACTCTGATTGGTTGTCAGTCAACATATATAATTATCTAACCGCTATGACACCTCCCCCTTTAAATTTTCCAAAAGAAACCCATTATTGTAACTGTAATTCTTTGTTTACGTTCAAGCACTAACCCTTATTCATTTTAACTATAATGAACATTTCAACATTTAACAGTTTCCTTTTTCCAATGAACACTTAACTTAGCAGCCATTTAAGATGCATAACTCACATCCACTACACATTAAACATGCATAGATTTTCTATTTACTTAACTATAAATTCAGTTTAACAGTAGGTTTTATTACTCTGCCGGACCTGGTCACAGTCACTCCTTTTGTTTCACACGGTGTCTGCGACACTAGCTGATCCGCATTACTGATGTACAGTTTTTCAACATTCAGCGGGCTCTTCGCCATCGTTTCACAGTTATTATCAGCATTTAGACATTCCGCAGGCACTTTCTGTAGGTGTCTGCGATTCTGCCTCATCTCACCTTCCCCCTTTGGAGCCTCCACCACAAACGAGCGCGACGTGCTCTCTTGCGTTCTGACCTGCACTGAACCTTTCCACGACTTTTCTCCGTCCAGTTTCATCAGCACTGCATCACCCGGCTGCAACTCAGGTAAGTCACGCACCCCGTGTCTACGATTAAAGTAGAAGGCATGTTGTCTTTTAGACGACGCATCTCTTTCTCTCACCAACAGTCTATTTGGCCACTTTGGCTGCAGGTTTTTCTTTAACATAGGCAGGGTCGTACGGATTTTCCTGCCCATCAACAATGCGGCGGGGCTTACCCCTGTAGATGAATGAGGTGTTGCGCGGTAACACATCAAAGCAAGGTGCGGGTCGTCCTGTCTGAGGATGCGTTTGGCAACTTGGACCGCGCGCTCGGCATGCCCGTTTGCTTGCGGGTTGTGCGAGCTCGATGTAACATGTTCAAAGTCATATTTTTCTTTAAATAAAGTCCATGCCTCACTAGTAAACTGCGGACCGTTATCACTCATGATCTGCTCGGGAATTCCAAATCTCGCAAATGTAGCTTGCAGTCTGTTAATCACCTGCGCCGTCGTTATCTTTGGCAGATGAAGGATCTCTATGAAACGTGAGTAATAATCCGAAACAATCAAATACATCTGGCCCTTGTTCTCGCAAATGTCAATAGCCACGCGCTGCCACGGTCTCTCCGGTAGCAGGGTTGACTTAAGTGGCTCTTTTCTTTGCGTCTTCCTGTTTTCACGACAGAACATACACAGGTCAATTTTGTTATTTATGTCCGATGATATACCAGGCCACCATACGGATGAAGCTGCGCGTTCCCTGCATTTAGTCAACCCTAAATGGCCTTCGTGGATGCGCTCCAGGATGTCCTGTCTCAGTTCCTTTGGAATACAAATGCGTCTGCCCAGAATTATCAGTCCTTCACTTATTGACAGCGCATCTTTCACTGAGAAATAGTCTCTAATACCTTCCGGTACTTTTCTTATGTGCTCTGGCCATCCCTGCTTTATGAACTTACTCACTAGTTGTAACTGTTCATCTTTTTCCGTCGCTTCTGCGATCTGGCTCAACTTTGACTGTGACACGGGCAAGCTGGCTATAACCGCGTCAACGTAACAGGTTATCGCGTCCGCTGTAGGTCTACTGCTGGTTGCATCATCACCTATTGGACTTCTCGACAGTGTATCGGCTACCACCAATGTTTTCCCAGGTGCGTATTCCGCGGTCACTGCGAAGCGCATCAGTCTCATTAAAAGTCTTTGACAGCGTATTGGTACCGTGTCCAAGTCTTTTTTATTAATCAATGGTACGAGGGGTTTGTGGTCCGTAATAAGGCGAAACCTGTCCAAGCCTATGAGATACTTCTCGAATCTCTCGCACGCCCAGACTCCGGCCAAGCATTCTTTCTCAATCTGCGCGTACAGGGTTTCCGCCTCATTTAACCTCCTCGAGCAATATGCCACCGGTTTCCAGCTATCTCCGTGCTGCTGTAGTAGGACTCCTCCCAGCCCATAGCTACTCGCGTCTGCTGACACCGCCGTGGGTTTCCCTGAATTGTAGTACGCAAGAACAGGTGCAATGATTAGGGTTTTTTGAGTTTTTGAAATGCGCTTTCTTGAGGCTGGTCCCATGTCCAGCGCTTGAAACAATATCTTGCAAACGGCGTTATGAATGTAGTGAGAAGGCTGCTCTCATCGTGGAGGGGAATTTGCCAAAAGCCGCTTGCGGCATCCAATGAAGAGAATATTTTGGACCCGGCGAGTTTGGCGAGAATTTCATCAGTCGTGGGTAGGATGAACCGCTCCCTTTTTACATTTTCGTTTAGCTTTTTCAAATCCACACAGATGCACACTTTACCGTTAGGTTTCATCACAGGTACCATCGGCGCGCACCAGTCCGTAGGTTTCGTTATCTTTTCAATGACTCCATTCTCCTCCATTCTCTGAAGTTCAGCTTTAACTTTGGGGAGTAATGGTAACGGCACTCTTCTCGCGGTGTGGACTGCGTAAGGCTCCACGTTCTCTTTTAGATTTATTTTAACAGGTTCTGTTCTCATTATTCCCTGTTCACCGAAAGCTGCGCTGACTTGCTCGATTCTTTTGACTAAGCCCATTTCAACTGCTTGTTCTCTGCTTAGCAGATTGTTCACGGTGTCGCCCTCCATGACGTGAATTGTGAACTTGAACTTTTTATCTTTGTACTCCGTGGTCGTTTCAAATTGTCCTAAACAATTTATCCTTCCACCTGGGCTGTCATATTTCGCATGTGTCTGGCTCAGTTTCACTTTACTTCCAAGTGAATTAAAAGTCTCCTCATTCATGACGGTCACGTCAGCTCCGGTATCAATTTTAAATTTTACTTGTGAGCCTAGCACGTTCAATTTCACAAACCAGTTCTCTGAGACGTCTTGACTAGTTTTGCTTACCGTTCCCAGGTAATATGCCTCATCATCATCACTTGGCTGTGTGTGTGTTCCTCTTGTTACCTCATTAACTGTCCTTGAGTAACACATACGCTCCCAGTGTCCTTTCTTTTTACATTTTCGACACTCACTTTCTGCTGCGGGGCATTTTTCCTTGTAGTGATGCTTCCTTTTTCCACATTTTCCGCACCATCCGCCACCAGCAATTCTATTCTTCTTTCCTCTTGCTGGCTTCTTTTCATTCCATTTTCCTCTCCATTCAGGTCGTCTGCGTGTAACCTCCTGAACACTGCTTGTCGCACCTTCCTCTTGTTGGCTCACCTGCTGTGCGATGTCCTCCGCCTGCCTCACCATCAGCACCGCTGTATCTAAGGTAAGGTCAGTCATCAGCTGCAACTTTCTTGAAAGCTCTTTATCTTTGATGCCAACAACAAGCTTATCTCTGATGTTCTCTGTTTTCTGTGCACCGAAATCACAACTCTCTGCTAATTCGTAGAGTGCACGGATGAACATCTCTGCCTTTTCCCCTGTATGCGTTGGTAAAAGCACGCCCTCTCGTGGATGATGTTCTTTTTCGGGATGAAATAGTCATTAAACTTGTTCAGCATGGCGTCAAAATCTTTTTTCTGCTCGTCTCTCTCAAACGTGAACGAGCTGAATATGTTTTCTGCCTCAGGTCCCATGGCATATATGAGGGTACTCACTTGTACTTCGCCATCCTCCTCCTTTAGCTTCGAGGCTATCCTGTACCTCGGAAGCGCTGTCGCCATGCGGCCCATTCCTGAGGTCTATCAAAGGTGAAGTTCGTGGGTGGAGCAAATTTCGCCATCTCTACTTCTCCACAACTTCTGACACCATGTCAAATAAGTCTCTCTTACAACGACTTTGTTGCTTAGAACTTATTTATTTAATAGAACGTTACAGACACTGTCTTAATGCCTCAGTCTCAGACTACTGAATTCAAGTCCCGCCCCCTCTTACTCTGATTGGTTGTCAGTCAACATTTATAATTATCTAACCGCTATGACAAAAAGCATTGCCTAGACTTAAAAGCACACTTTAATGTAAGCATATTTTTATGACAGTTGTTTCATAATTCATTACATTCATGACAAGCAGGAAGTTTTTAGAATTACATGAAACAATAATGATATTATATATTTAATATTGTACGCCAACCTGTTGCCATGTTTGCCCGTTTGAAGGCTGCAATCTCAACCCTTGACTGCGAATGTAATGCATACCACCGCCTCTCGCAGTTGTCCGGGGTCAGCGACACAAACGGGAATGCTGCATTGATCTGCAAACAAATCCTCTCCCATCAGTGATGCGCGGATTGATCCGAAATGAGCGGGTGCCTGCGTTTACGAGTCATCCAAAAATATTTTTTATGATATTCGGGTTGCGGTCGGTCGGGTCGTTTGAAATAAAAATGGCAGTTAACTATTTTAAACAATTACTACTTTAAAAAAAGTGCGGGCCAGGGAGCGGGTCGGGTATATTTATTTTTTATTTATTGCGGTCCGAGTTGCGGGTGGGTTATTTGATAACGTTGGTCGGGTGCCGGTTGTTTTGTACATTGACCCGCGCATCACTGTCTCCCACGTCTCACGCTTAGTTTTGCTTGATATCTCAGTGCCGAATTTCCCTTTTATTATGTTTCTTTTTTCCAGCACTAACTGGGACAGCAGCAGTAACTGATCCTGCATCCAGTTGGGCTTTCTTTTCCGTTTTGGCGAGTTCATAATCCAACGTCATTATTTATTACATTAGGTACATTTATTACTTCTTCAATATGGGCAACATTTCCTTGCTTTAAGTAGTCTATTTGGGCTAATAGGATGTAAATTAATCAAGCAAGTGTTAATGCAATGTCGTTTTTTATTATTAGGCAATTGGCGGTTTTCATTTGGGTATTATCTACCTTGATTTAATTTAATTTCATTCACGACTTTTCTTTTATATATGCATTTCGATGGCATTACTATTATTATTTTGTGTAGGACACAGACATATTTCGATGTAATTCCATGATTTGGTGCGTCTGTGTTATGTTACGCATGACAGCCCTGTCATCTAACAACCAATCACCGTGGTCATTGCGAGGCAGCTCGTGCATGAGAATTGACGTCATCCGTAGCAACGAAGACTCACTCTTAGATTAAGAGTTATATTTTTTCCTTACTAAAAGTAGGTCTGAAAGGCGTTGTGAATAACTTTTAAGAGAAAACTCCTAGCTAAAATCTTTTAGTGTGATTTAGGAGTACTCTTAGTGGTAAGATAAATTCTTTGTGAATACGGCCCCTGATCTCTTGCACACATTTTACTGTTCTGTATAATATGATGCGTTTTAAATATAGAGAGGTCAGCAGTTTAAGACATTCAGGATCAAAATGTGTTTTTCTGTTTGCGTTTCCGGCACAGAACGAAACCGAAAGTGTCAAATAGCCTACACAACAAATATGATTAAATAACAAACCCCGTTTAAAATATATCGATATATATATGAAAGTGTCCTAAAATATTAATGTTGAGTATTAATGTATTGATCAAGATCTGATCAGAGAAGTCTTATTTGTCTTATGAAAGTGAGCCGCACCCAAATCTCAAGGGCTGTGAAAAACATTCATAAAACCTCTTTACACCACCATAGACACTAGAAGCATTTGTGGCTGTTGTTAGTTATTATTTTTATACAGCTAAAACAGCGACATATAAGTTTGTGTTGCAATTCTTGGCGAAAGACAAACAAGAGATGCGCAATGTTTTTAGACGCTCGAAGCTTTCAGCGGCCCCTATTGAGCTGCGGTTAAAATAAACACGCATACACATCACACCATCATACTCTTACAGGATAAACATGCTGCTGTCTAATATTATTATCATTACTGTTTGAAGAAAATAGTCTGTATGGCAATAAACGAGAAATGTGCATTTGTTAAATCAAACCATAATCTGTAAAAGCAATAAAATAAATCTCACTCACCAGCCAGTAGAAATGAAAAACAGCAGACTACTAAAAGCCTCGTCATGTTTATGTCTGATCTGCACTCAGTTTGTGTGAGGATTAAAGAATAGAGATAAAGCTGCACTGGTAACGGTCTGTTCAAGTCACGTGATATCTGTGAAGAAAAGATGCTGAGAACTGCGTCACACATTTGAAAGTGTCCTGAAGTGAACTCAAAAACAAAAATGAGACATAAGGTGTCGCTAATACGACCCTTTTAAACAACATTACTCCCTCTACAATTTTAATGTATCTATATTATATATAAGAACAGTTAAATTATCATTCTTTTTTGTAAAAATATTATTTTGTTAGGGAAAAGACTTCTTTTTAGGTTAAGAAAGAAATGTTTTTAATACCCTGAATGGATCATTTGGGAATCGTAATCAAGCACACTCAGTCACAACACTGTATGTATTATCTGTATGGCTGTTGATGTGATGTATGTGAGTGTGGGGTGATAATGTTAGTATTGTTGTCCTGCTGACGTCACTGGAGTGCCCCCCCCGTGCCAGAACATTTAACACATTCACTCAGGTCTATTCATGTAAAAAATCATGTGAAAATCTAGTTTAAATAGTATCATATATAACTATAAGTATTGTTTAACAATGAGTAAAATGAGAACAAATAATATATATATTATTTTAAATGAACCAACATTTCTGACAGTTTTGATTTTAAAGCACAATACTGAATATTACCAGATGTTTGCTATTTGCTTTCTTTCTCCATGTCAGAATCTGGAGCTGATGACATCACAAATCTACATTCATATCATTGGTCTCCTCAGGTCAGTTCATTGGTTAGGGCTAGAAAAAAAAGAAAAGAAACTCTGGCAAAACTGATTGTTGCACTGTAAAACAAATGCAACATTTTTGTCAAATCAACATAAATTTTTATGTTACTTTAACTTCTAACTTTAAAAATTACTGTAAGTTAAACAATTTCAACTTGCTTAGTTATGTCAACTTATCACAGGTCACAACTTAAAATAGTAGGTTGAATTGACTTGCAAAACCAAGTTGTTTTAACTTCATGCTGCATTTTTTTACATTGTTGATCAAAATCTTCAAGATGTTTGCTGTTTTTTATGCTGACTCAAACCTATCAGACCTCATATACAGTATATGACCTTAATATATATAAAGAGATGTGAAATGTCTGCAAGTTTCTCCTTCTGAAAAAGCTTTTCTGTGTTGGATGATTTTAAAACCAAGTCTCCATGTTAATTATCTTTATAGGATCATCTGAGATTAAATACAGGTTTTTGACACGGCGCGCACACACACACACAAAGAGGTAAGATCCAAGTGCAGTTTATTTAGGGTAATCCAAAATTGTATCCAGCCAGGCAAAGGGTCAAAATCCAAATAAACAGTCCAGAACATAAAACAAACAAGAAAACTATACAAGAAAGTGGTGTGACATATAACAAGGACTCCATAACAAGAACTGAACAGACAGGAGCGGTTTCTCAATGTCAAGGATACTTTCTTAGCAGGACTAGTCCTTACAAGTCACTTCCTTCAGACACTATAAGAGGCTCCTCTGTAGCAT
The DNA here is from genome assembly GCF_027580225.2 of Misgurnus anguillicaudatus. NCBI lineage: Eukaryota > Metazoa > Chordata > Actinopteri > Cypriniformes > Cobitidae > Misgurnus > Misgurnus anguillicaudatus. The sequence goes on along the minus strand of NC_073359.2, from coordinate 35,194,959 downwards.
GCAGAGAACATGTAAAGGAAACAGGCTAGCAAGTGCACGTCATTACGTCAGTTAAAAGGTGTGCTTTCAGCGCTGTGCGCATAGGATTGTGGGGGATTTCAGAGCGTGAATGCTAAATGTATGAGCCATATTCATTTTGTATTATTTATTTTGTGTTATGTAATTTTGCCATGTGCCACTAGAGGGCGGTATGAGCTTTGTGGCTCAGCTGATCTCGGGTCAGCCCGGGTGATTTAACCTCAAGGAAATCCAGACACAGGTGTTGCGAATTTGGGAAGCAAACAGTTTTCGACTGTGCTTTGGTGTTTAGCTTGCTACAGGGAAGAATAGGTTTTGTTGTTTTTGGTATGTATTATGAGTCAAGTTATTGCCGCTGTATGATATACATAAGGAAAATAAACTTGCTAGATAATATAATACGCAATTGTCTTAGTGTTGATTGGTGTAAGCTGCACGGGCACACGTCAAAACTTTATACACTCTATTTGCAACCAGTACTAGATTTTGTTAGGACATAGTCAGTACAATTTAGGTCGAAAACTGCTTCAATGGATAATCGTTCATCGTAAGGACGCGGAACGGTTATATTGTGGATTTAACTGTGTTCGTTTGGAAACCCCGGATGTGAGGTGGGCAAATGTTTGGAGTTGCCGATTGCTGAAAGGAGCTCTGCTGGAGCGAGTTAAAGGGTCAACGGAATACCAGCATCATTACGCCAGGACACCATTCATCAAGCCGGCCAACGCACTATTGGGGTATGTGATGATCAGCGCTGATATTATGAATGGCCATGTTAATTTGTGTGTACACATTCGCGTAAAACCAATGCATTGGTAGCAACTCATAACCATCTAAAAATAACTTTGTGCGTTTAGACGAACTGTTGCGCAACACAAAACTGTTTGCGAGGTTCTGAAGAAGATTTTTTAATTCAGAACTATATCTTTGGTGAACATGGTACTCAGATTCAAATGTGTTTTGCAAGTATGTATGTCTCAAGCTTGTAAGCTGAAGACTAGCAGTCGTAAAGACTGCAATGTATGCAGGGTTTAAAATATGGTAACTGAGAGCAGAGCTAAAAATGCATAGGCTGACATTTGGAAGGAATGAAGTTACCACACCTGTCAAACATAAAAACATGCTAAAAACAACTACATGGGAGGGGTTTCAACTTTTAGAGAACTGTATATTAGGTTGCATTCTGAAAAAGACTCTTTAGTTGCTTGGCCACCAACTCAGCCTTATTGTTGTATGCAATAAAGTCATCTTTTGGCAATGGAACCCTCTGCTGAAAATTATTTTTCATAATCACTACAAAAATCCACAACAGTTCTTGATTAAATAAGCCAATTCACTTTGTGTGGTCATTATGGCTGAAAAGGAAAATGGCCAGCTTGGCCCTGAGACTGAACTTTGTGTGGATGAAGGGGTAAAAACTGTAACTGAAAAACGTGTGGTTAAATTAACACCCAAAGCTTTGTTGGAAAAATAAGCACTTTAGAAAAGGAAAGAAAGTCTAAATTTAGTAAACTAGCAAACAAAAAGAAATCTATTGCTAAATTAATGGGTGATAAAAAGCATGTAAATCAGGTTGAAAATGAATTTAACACGTTTAATGAGTTGTGTGATGAAATACAGCATATACATACATCTTTATTGGGTTTATTGCCTGCTGATGAAGCAGACAAACATGAAATATGGTACAGAGCTAAAATGTTGAATTTCAATGAGTTTTTTTGTGAGTACAAATCAATGGTTGTATGATACTAAAACTTGTTCAGTTACCAAAATGGATGATGATCATGATGATATGCCGGTTCAAACTGAAACTCAAACTTTTGATGTCAATGCTGAAAATGGAAATGAGGTTGATGTCAGCAATGTAAGAAGAACTGCTAGTGGAAATGATGAGGAAGAGGAGGATCAGATTCAACCTCAAGACAGCATTTCAAACGTGCAGTCAAGGCACCGTGACTCAAGTAAAGGATCCTCCAGTAGTAGATCGTCCACTTCTTCAGCCAGATGCAGGGCGAGGGCAGAACAGGCCGCTCTCTTGGCTCAAGCTGCTGCCTTAAAGGACAATCATGCATTGGAGGAACAGGAGCTCATCTTGAGGAAAAGGAAGGAGCAGCTTGAGCTGGATACTGAGATAGCTGCCACTTCTGCTAAACTAGCAGTGTTACAGGTTGGTGGTAGCGTCCATTCAAGGCAATCTGATGGAATGGCTTCCTATATTAGGAAAGGGGCTAGATCTAAGCTCTCGCCCACTTCTCTCAATCCACAGGCCTCAGTATTTGTACCTATGCCCTCACAGGGACATGTTTATCCACCACTACAAAGCAATGCTTCACAATTAGTCACATCAACTATTTTGCCAAAGCCAGCTGTCATTCAAGACTTACAACACACTGTAGGCCAACAAGTGTTTCCACCCGTACAAGACCAACATCAGACAGCAGGACTCTACAATTTGCTGCAACAACAGAATGACATAACAGCTCTCCTTGTTAAAATGCAAACTTCACAACTGCTGCCGCACCGAGAAATTCCAATTTATGATGGAGATCCTTTAAGGTTCAACACATTTATGAAGGCGTTTGAGTACTGCGTGGAAGCAAAGACCAGCTGCAAAGGAGACTGTTTGTATTACCTTGAGCAATTTACTAGGGGGCAGCCAAGGGATATGGTGCGTAGCTGCCTTCATATGACTGCAGATAAAGGATTCACTGTTGCTAAAAAACTGCTAAAGGAGCATTTTGGAAATGAGTTTAAGATAACAGAGGCATATATGGAGAAGGTCACAGGATGGCCAAGTATCAAAGCCGAGGACTCCAAAGCACTCAAAGCTTATGGACTCTTCCTCCGCGAGTGTCCCAACGCTATGGATGATCTTCAGTACTTAGAAGAACTTAACATGCCAGCAAACATAAAGACTTTGAGTCAGAAGCTTCCGTATAAACTCAGAGATAAGTGGAGAGCAAGGGCATGTGAGATACTGGAGAGAACTGGTCGAAGAGCACGATTCTTAGACATTGTGGAGTACATCGAGCGCCAGGTCAGAATAATTTCAGATCCAGTCTTTGGTGACATACAGGATAGTTCACCTGTTATCAAAGGAGCTACAAAAGGAAGCAAGTTTCAGGTGAAACCTAGGCTGGGAAGAAATAGCTTTGCAACACAGGTGGTCATTGAGGATGGATACAGCAAACCAGATCTTAACAAGAAGGAAAAGGCTCAGAACAAAGGGACATTCCTTACCAATAATGATTCTATTTCCTGCCTGTATTGTGGTGCAAGTAATCATGTTTTGGAACAATGTTTTAAACTGGGAAAGAAGACACACAGGGAGAAACTAGACTTTCTAAAGGAGAAAGGTCTGTGTTTCGCTTGCTTGTGCACAGGACACTTGAGTAAGAATTGCGACAGGCGCATAATTTGCAACAAGTGCAACCGAACGCACCCCAGTGTTTTGCACATAGGAGAGAAGGAAAGGGTTACTCAAATGGATCAAAAGGATGGTGAGCAGAAAATTACTGAGCGGTCAAATACTTCTAACAGCTGTGCAACATCCTCTGCTTGTTGTCATATAGGGGCTGGCCACTGCAATGGAATTCTTCCCATTTTACCTGTTAAAGTGAAGTGCTTAAAGGGAAACAAGGTTATTGAAACGTATGCTTTTCTGGACCCAGGGAGCACAGGAACTTTCTGCACCAGGAAGCTCATTGATAAGTTGAACATGGAAGGGCGCAAATGCAAGATTCATATCCGCACCTTAGGCCATAATAACGCAGTAGAATGCTCCGTTGTTGACGGTCTGGAAATTTCAGGAGTTTCTGGCGAGTCCTTCTATCCACTTTCAAAAGTGTGTACCCAGAAAGAGATGCCTGTCTCTACAGCCAATATAATCAGCGAAAGGGAGCTGAGAAAATGGCGTTATTTAAATGATGTAAAGATTCCCCATATAAATGCTGATGTTGACCTATTAATTGGCACAAACGCATCCAAGTTGATGGAGCCTTGGGAGGTGATTAACAGTCATGAAGGTGAAGGACCCTACGCAATCAAAACTCTACTGGGATGGGTAATAAATGGTCCATTACAAGGAAGTAGTGACTGTGGAAGTGACCACCCTTTAGTTTATGCCAACAGAATTGCCATTGACAGAATTGAAGAACTGTTAACCAGCCAATACAACTACGACTTCAATGAGCAAGCGTCTGCAGAACAGGAAGAAATGTCAAGGGAAGAAAAGAAGTTTGTAGAGATAATGGAAAGCTCTGCTCAGCTTAAAAACGGACATTATACATTTCAAATGCCTTTCAAAGAGAAAGATGTTTCTATGCCGAACAATCTTTGTGTTGCTATGCAACGTGTTCGTGGTTTGAAAAGGAGACTTCAGAAAAATGCAAGCTTTCATGAAGAGTACAACAACTTTCTTGCTGATGTCATTAGAAATGGCTATGCTGAAGAAGTGCCGCAGCATCAGTTGGAAGCGCCAACAGGTAAGGTGTGGTATATCCCGCACCATGGTGTGTACCATCCACGTAAAGGAAAGCTACGAGTGGTGTTTGACTGTGGAGCAGAGTACAAAGGGGTCTCACTCAACAGTCAGCTTCTGCAAGGACCCAACCTCACCAGCTCGTTAGTTGGAGTTCTTATGAGGTTCAGACAGGAACAAGTGGCCATAATGGCAGACATAAAGGCTATGTTCCATCAGGTTAAGGTGGCAGAGAAACACAGGGACTACTTAAGATTCTTATGGTGGCCTCAAGGTAACCTGGAAACAGGTCTTGTAGAACATCGCATGACTGTCCATTTATTCGGAGCGGTTTCCTCACCCAGTGTCGCCTGTCTTGCTCTTAGAAGAACTGCTGAAGACAATCAGGCCAACTTTCCAACAGAAGTGATTGAAACGGTGAACCGAAACTTCTATATGGATGACCTACTGAAGAGTCTGCCCTCTGAAGAGGAGGCAGTCACTATGGTTAAGAACCTTATAACCATTTGCAGTAAAGGAGGGTTTACCCTCACTCAATGGATAAGTAACAGTCGAGAAGTGCTACAGGGTCTTCCAGAGAATCTCAAGTCTAAGAACCTGCATGAGCTTGATCTGGACAGGGATAAGCTGCCATTGGACAGAGCTTTAGGTTTACAGTGGTGTATAGAGACGGACACTTTCAAATTCAAGCTGAAAGTCAAAGAGAAGCCAGCAACCAAGCGAGGCATGTTATCCATTATCAGTTCAGTCTACGATCCATTGGGGTTCCTGGCACCTATAGTACTCCCGGCCAAGCTGCTGTTGCAGGAGTTGTGTAGGACAAATTGTGATTGGGATGATCCAATACCTCCAGCTTTCCAGCAAAAGTGGAAAAAATGGTTGACAGATCTTGAGAAGGTGGCATATTTCAAGATCCACAGATGTGTGAAACCTGCAGGATTTGGGAGGACTGTCAGTGCTCAATTGCATCATTTCGCGGACGCAAGCGAGAACGGCTATGGTACGGCTACTTACCTGAGGATGCAGAACATGGATGAGAGGGTTCATGTTACTTTCTTATTTGGCAAAGCCCGAGTGGCCCCCTTGAAGACTGTCACCATTCCCTGTTTAGAGCTCACTGCTGCCGTTGTTGCAGACTGAGTAGACAAGATGCTTCAATCAGAGCTCCAGCTTCCATTAAAAAAGACTTGCTTTTGGACTGACAGCACATCAGTTCTTAAGTACATAAAGAATAAGGACAGAAGATTTCAAACTTTTGTAGCAAACAGGGTAACCACCATCAGGGTTAACTCAGAAATTGAACAGTGGAGATACGTTCCCAGAACCCTGAACCCTGCTGACGATGCTTCACGTGGATTGAAGGCCGAAGATCTTATGAAGCAAAGATGGATAGAAGGCCCAAAATTCCTACTGGAACCTGAAGAAATGTGGCCAACATTTCCTGTAGATACAAGTGTCACTGCCGACGATCCAGAAGTAAAGAACAGTCTGACGGTCAATGCGACACTTGTTGACATCAATGCCACATCGCAACTGATGACCCATTTCTCTGATTGGCAAAGATTGAGAGTTGCAGTTGCGTGGCTCATTAAGTTGAAAGAAACCCTGTTCAAACTGAAAGAAAAAAGAAAAGAATTGGAGCGTGCAAACACCAGTGGAGCAGCAAGGTTGGATGTGCAAAAGGAGATGCAAGCTTTCTCAACATCACTTGGGAATCAGAAGGTGGCGTTGGAAGATCTCCTAAAGGCTGAGACCTCCATAATCGCTTTTTGCCAGCAAGAGAGATTCCCCATTGAATTTGCTGCACTAACCTCTTGCAAGTCACAAGTGCCAAGAAGTAGCTGCCTCCTCAAATTGGATCCGGTTTTGGATGGAGGACTTCTACGAGTTGGGGGTCGGCTTAAAAGGGCAGCAATCCCTAAGGACATTAAACACCCTCTCATCTTATCAAAGGACCAACATATCTCCAATCTCATTCTTCGTCATGTCCACTTACAGCTTGGACATGGTGGTAGAAATCATGTTCTTTCTGCTACAAGGAGAAAATACTGGATCACAAGCGGACCTACTGCAGTAAGGAAGATCATATCAAGATGCCTCATTTGTAAGCTCCTTGGTAGAAGACCTGGTGAGCAAAAAATGGCAGACCTACCAGAAGAGAGAGTGGTTCCTGATCTTCCGCCATTTACTAATGTTGGCGTGGATTACTTTGGGCCAGTTGACGTAAAAAGAGGGCATAGCATCGTGAAAAGGTATGGAGTAGTATTCACTTGTATGACAAGGAGGGCTGTGCACCTGGAAGTGGCATATTCTCTTGATACGGATTCATGCATCAATGCGTTGCGAAGGTTCATCTGTCGGAGAGGACAAGTCACACATTTGAGATCTGACAATGGCACCACCTTTGTGGGTGCAGAAAGAGAGTTGCGAGGAAGCCTTAACCTCTTTGAATCATGACCGTATTGAAAGAGCCTTGTCCAAAAGGGGAATTAAGTGGGATTTTAACCCTCCAGCTGGGTCACACCATGGTGGCGCATGGGAGCGCATGATACGAATGATCAGGAAGATCTTGTGTTCTGTGCTCCGTCAGCAAACCTTGGATGACGAAGGGTTACATACCGTGCTCTGTGAGGCTGAAGCTATGCTTAACGATCGCCCCATTACAAGACTGTTAGAGGATCCCAATGATCTCGAGGCATTGACACCAAACCATCTGCTACTCCTTAAAGGAAAACCAGTTCTCCCACCAGGACTGTTTGATAAAAAAGATGTTTACGCAAGGAGAAGGTGGAAACAAACCCAATACATTTCTGATCTCTTTTGGAAGAGGTGGATCCGTGAGTACTTGCCGCTTTTACAGGAGCGTCAAAAATGGAACCAGGAGAAGAGGAGTTTTGTTCCTGGAGACCTGGTCATGGTTGTGGACTCCACAGCTCCACGTGGGTCATGGATGCTAGGAAGAGTCCTGGAAACCTTCCCTGACAAGAGAGGTCTGGTACGTGTGGTTCGTTTGAAGACGAAGACAAATATCATTGAACGACCAATAACTAAAATATGCTTGCTTAATGAAGCTAAAGAATAATTGGTTCCTAATTCATGGATGCTATATTATTGGTATCTATGGCTCTTTTTTTGAATTTGGTGTAATTGCTCTGCCAGACGCAATTAGGGGCTGGAGTGTATGAGCCATATTCATTTTGTATTATTCATTTTGTTATGTAATTTTGTCATGTGCCACTAGAGGGCGGTATGAGCTTTGTGGCTCAGCTGATCTCGGGTCACCCCGGGTGATTTAACCTCAAGGAAATCCATACACAGGTGTTGCGAATTTGGGAAGCAAACAGTTTTCGACTGTGCTTTGGTGTTTAGCTTGCTACAAGGAAGAATAGGTTTTGTTGTTTTTGGTATGTATTATGAGTCAAGTTATTGCCGCTGTATGATATACATAAGGAAAATAAACTTGCTAGATAATATAATACGCAATTGTCTTAGTGTTGATTGGTGTAAGCTGCACGGGCACACGTCAAAACTTTATACACTCTATTTGCAACCAGTACTAGATTTTGTTAGGACATAGTCAGTACACTAAACATATGCATCCTTTCCTGACAAACAAAATTTCAAATGAGCTTATGGTAAATCTTGTTCATTCTCATATATATTAATATGACTGGCAGTGTATTTGTTCATGGTCGGCTTGTCTCTAATACTGTATAGATGGTTAATGTGACTGATTGATCAATTTTTATTTGATAAACAGATTAATTCTACAGTCTTCTTTGTTGTATCACAATAATAAGAGGTCAGCATGCATTTAACAAATAGGCCAAAATCTTCTCAATGACCGCACTGTCCCCTTTACACAGATAAACACAGGGAAAGTAATGTAATAACTCACTCTCTCTTTGTTTAAATTAACACAATCTGTATCCCTTGGCATCCATCTTAGCTCTAACCATTCATTTCCTTTTTGAAACCATTTTGCTAACACTAAACATCATTGGGCTGTAACGGTGGTGGTCGCCCCGAACAACCATTCAAATAAAAAATATATATATATATACACATTTACTTTAAGTTCGGGCGCCAGACAGGATGATTATTAGCCTGTCACTAATTAGTCAAATAAGTACATTTTTTAATTTCTACCCACCATTTACACACACAAAAAACACTCAGATATAATAATTTTAAGGTTTTAAATAAGAAGGCATAATAAACACACAGAAATTAAGTTTCCAAAAATATATTTCTTACAAGGAAAATAAAGGTTTGTAACAAATACCAATTAATAGGTTTCCTTACAATACAACAATAAACTCAAAAGTATAACTCAATTCTAATGTCTTATACATTAAACAGCAAAGAAAAATAATAAAGCATCAAACCAACCCAACTTCAATTTTGGCATTCAAAAAAGACAAGTCAGTGTGAACTTGCGAAAAAAAGTAGCACATATTTCACACGAGCAGATTCACCACAATTTCTCATGAAAAAATAAAGCAAACAAAAACTTTAAATAATACAACCCCTAACAAGAAAAAAAACCAATTTTCACACCCTTTGCTATTTGATCAGTTTGTGTAAATTAATTTAAAAGGCGAACCTTTTATTCATTTCTCAGATTTCACAAAGTCCCAAAATGCTGGCGTGAATAGTTCGCGTGTGTCCGTCAACAATTGCTGCGTCCGAAACAGCCTACTACTTACTATATAGTACGCGAAAAGCAGTAGGCGAGGCGAGTAGTATGTCCGAATACATAGTATTCGAAAAACAGTATGCGAAAAGTACCCGGATGACCTACTACTTCCGGTTAGATTTTGCAGTGTGCATACGATGGACGCTTCACTATCCCATGATGCCCCGGGAGAGGAGTTATCCAACGAAGAAGACGGGGCATGCGGTTGTTTTCGCGCTAAAATGACATGACGTGATGACGACGTATGTCACGTGATGTAGCAACATGGCGGATGTAGTACGTCCGAATCTCATTCATACTACCAGGATTCATACTATACAGTACCTACTGTTTTAACGCTAAGTAAGTAGGTACTTCATCTAATTCCGTACCTACTATACAGTATGCGGTTTCGGACGCAGCCAATGTGTGTGCGTTAACTGTATGTGTCTGCTTAGATTAATCGTGTGAGGGAAAGTTTGTTCAAGGGAAATGGTGATGAAAACACAGTGTATCAGCACGAGCAGGAGACAAATAAGTAATTTAAAAGTTTTACGTGCTGGCACTGAACTCTGGCCCGAACCTTTTGGCCAGTATGTAAGGCATCCGCCAGAATGAGATCGCCCACGGCGGATATAACTTAGCACCACCAAATAGCGGACCAACAGAGAGCGGCAGGACGCCGACCAGTAAAACAGTCGTACTCTTCAGGTAAGTCTGATAATCCACTCGCCAATACTGAATAACTTGTGAAAAACCCCTTCCCGTGCGTAGCGTAGACCTCGCCTTTTATTCATTCATAAATTTGCTTGCTCCGCCTAGTCTTTAGCGTTTGAAACGCCCCGGCGAAAGTGAAAGTAAACACTTAATTGCGCTGGAGGCAATTCATAATTTAATGAATTGCTACAGGGCCAAAGTTAGTGAAAGCATAAACCATTTACTATTTTGAGTCACTTTGTATAAAATCATCTGCCAAATGCATAATGCACAAACACCCATCAGCACTTATATACTGAACAATCCAGCTAAAACAAGCTACCAGCTTATGCTGGTCTTTCCTGGATTTTTCAGTAGGGTTATTAGCAAACATTTTAGAAACACCGCCTCTGTTGCCAACAGGAAGTGAAATGGAGTTTATTTCCGTTTAGTCATTTCACAAGCCGCTGTGCTAAGCACTCCCTTCTTAACCAAAGGTCCTAGTTTTGTTTTAGAAGTGCTGCTGAATTTTTATACAGATCCACAAACATATTTTGTGTTATTTCAAAGGTCATAACAAAGAGAAGAAACACAATATTACTTGCAAAGGACACCTTACATTAATATTACTTTGATCTTACAAACATAAAAGGAATTCAGATTATTGTAATTACAGAACATAACGGATTAATAACTGATTAAATCACTCAAAATGTTATAGTGAGACTGTTCAGTCCTTTGATTTAGATGTGGAGCCAAATACGCACTTCTGGTCTATTTTAATCATTAGGAAGGATGGGAGTGGTGCCACACAGACTTAACAAACAATTTCAACTTATTGTCAACTTAGCACAAGTCAAAACTTAACATTGTAGGTTAAATTGACTTGCAAAACCAAGTTGTATTAACTTCATGCTGCATTTTTTTTTTTTTAAAGAAAACAGGGAAATTAATTTAATAAAACCTCACTCTGCTCTTTCCTCCTAAGACATACGTGCACTGTAAACAATTCTGTAGAAATTACAGTATTACTGGTTATTAATGTCAACTAGCTGCCAGTAACTTACTGTAGATTTTACATTTATGTTATTTTCTGGCAACAGTTTGTTCAAAATTAAATGAACATGAAACATGTTCTGTCTTTATCTTCTACAGTAAGTTACTGGCAACCAGCTGCATAATTACAGCAAATTACAGTGTGGACATCACATTTTTTTGTTGATTGGACCATACTACTTAATTCTGTGTAACTAAAACCTGTTGTACACAAACATAGACAAATACACATGCTTCATGTTTTAAGAAAAATATTTCTGCTTCATGTTCTAAGAAAACTCAGAGGTTAAATGAACTGAAACTGTCCACACCCCATTGCAACCATCTTAGCAACCTCTTATTTCCTTTTTGAAACCAAACCATATCCTCTGGTAAAAAAAAGATCAGGTCAACATGTGTGTAACGGGTGAAGTGCAATGCAAATCTACTGCAGACATGAAGATTACTCTTGGGTTGCATGTGAAAGATAATGATACATTATTCATGTATAAGATGGCTTTGTATAGAGCCTTACAAGCAACACTAGAGAGCCACCCTCAGGCTGAATTACGCAAAAAACACCAAACCTCTGCCAAAAGTATTCTGTAGTGTTTCTGAATGCATGACTGATCACATCCCATAGTAACCCATATTAACAGGTTTAGGTCAAAGGAACACGCCCACATGTTGGGAATGTAGCTCACCGTTTCCCACAGAGTTAGAATTCCCCAAAATGTGGGCGTGTTCCTTTAATGTTCATCCACCACTGGTTCCTGATAAGAAGCGCAGGAGACAGGCAACAGTTCAACTCTTTATTGTACTCATATTTATCCATAGCATTAAACAATTTAAACACATGACTACAAAGTATTAATGTGGTTTTCTTGCAATAAACAGAACAAAATATACATAAATGTAGGTCAGATAACATAAACAAAACAGCATGTGCATTTAAACCACGGAACATATAAAATGCATATCAGCTAAACATTGAAATGTGTTGACATCAAACGTTATATTATTTAAGAAAAACTTGCATTCATTCACGCACATCAGCACCAGAACAAAATGGCGGTGAAAGCGAAAGTAAAATAATAAATAGTGCAACTACGACATCTAGCGGCAAATAATAAAAGTTTCAAAATAATGCTTCGTCTTGAATTTAAAACAGTATGGGGAAGTTTACCGGACAGGGCAAGACTACAATGCTTGTTTAAGTTGTCCTAACTGAAAACAGCTTGCACTGACAGATCTTAAAATATATTCAAAATCAGACTACGTATGATTTCTCGAATCGCTCTCGCGGTACTTTGATGTCACCTGCCTGCTGGTTTCATACTCAGAAAAATACTTAATACTTAAGATATCTCTAACATATCATACCAGAATATGTTATGACCAATACTTTATTATATTACACATTTTTTAGTGGACAAAAATGAGTAAAACAAGCAAGCTGTAATCTAATGTGTATTGTCAGATGACAGCTGTGTTCCTAAATACAAACTAGACAAATACAGGTGATGTAAATACATTCATTTTTTTAGTTAAGAAATTATTAATTCATGAGTTAATGCAATTTCCTTTTATTTACTGAAAACAACAGGAAACATGAATAAAAAAAGAATGAATAAAACTATCACAATAAATGAAAACATAGAAGTAAATAACATATGAAACAAAACTTTATTTAAATGTATTTTCTAACAAACTGTCACATATTTACTATCATGTCAAGGAAATATTGAAGTAAACTGTTGCCTACAATCCGTGTGTTTGTTGTGGTCCAAAAAAAAGAGATTTACGTTGGAGATGATAACTTGCGTCACCATTTACTTTGGGGTTTGTACCTTTTGCATAGTGTTAACATGTACTAATACACACTTAAACACCAAAGGAAATGAAAAAATGTGAATCGGACAATAGGTGCTCTTTAATGTTAAATACTTTTGAAGTCTTTCAACAAATAAAACATAAAAAAATATAAAACATAAAGATAAATCTTGTGATTATTATAGATTATTTACAGGCATTGAATCCAGATAATCACTTGAACTATTCACCAGTGACAGTAACATTGAATGTCTTTAATGGTTTGTAGTTTGTTTCTTGTCTGTCTTTGATCTCCAGCTGATATTCTCCAGTGTCTTCAGATCTGATGTTTTTGACGGTGAGAGATCCAGTTTGAGGGTCCACATTCAGTCTGTTTGTGAATCTCTCATCAATGTAATTTGGTTGGCTAGTTCCTAAATCAATAAGTGCTATATATGCGTTTTTAAATTTCCACACCAGCCATTCATCTCCCTTTATTTCACTAGCATTGATAGGTAAAGTAACCGAATCTCCCTTCATCACTGACATCACTGTAACGTCATCATCACCAGACACACCTGCAGACACAAACACAAACACTTTATTTAATAAAAAATCAACTTAAATATACATATAAACATTGTATTGTTAAATGTGTGCCGACCCAAATCTTATTTAGAAATTACCTCCCTCCCTACATCTGAGTTTCGTGGCCGGTTCACACAGGATAAGCAAAGCCTGTGATTTTATTTAAATTTACTGACTTTTTTCCAGATATGATGTTGAGGCTTTGCATAACACCTTGTCCTATACAAGCAACACAACGACACAAAGCCGCTGCATCAAGCATCAGTGGAATCTACATTGTAAAAACTGCTGTAAAACAGCCAGATTCTACAGGAAAATGCTGTAATGAAATACTATAGAAATTTACATCCTAAACTTATATGGTTCAAGGCGACTGGTTTCCCAAATGAAATAAGGTTCCATGGTATTAATATGGTAACATACCGTTAAATATAGCGGAGTAACGGTAGTATAACTGTAAATTAACAGTAGATTGCTGGCAGCTTAGCTGCTATATAACCGCAATCCTGTAGTACCGTGCTAATGAAAAGCAACCGCAACAACCACGGTTTTCAGGTTAAGTATATAAAGCTATGCCCTTCTTGTTTATATTCTTTATAGGTTTTTTCTTTGTGTATCAACAGCCTCCGCTCTGTAGATGAGGGAGCTGCAGCCAATATAACTCTGATGGCTTTATTATTAACTCACTTTAAAGCCCAAAAAAGTGCATTCTTCCTTCACATAAGTAATCCACACAGCTCCACGAGAAATACGGAAAATTATTTAAACGGATGATGGCGGGATAGAATTAGAGCTGTCACGGTTATGACATTTGGCTGACGGTTAATTGCCTAATAAACTGTGACGATTATGACGATTAATTGACTGTTTTAATTCTCATAGATCTTTTTTTGTTTGGTCATGAAATATTTTTTACACATTGTTGTGATCATTTAAATTAAATCTTTTGCAAGGTTTAACTGGAAGTACATATTAATACACATATTTAAAAGTAATTATTTAATGAATATATTTAAAAAACTGAAAATTCTTCATAAGAAATACAAAAATAACTAAAAATTTAATAAAAATAAAAATGCAATCAAAATAAACTGACTATAGCAGAACAGGCCTTAAATAGTAGCCAAGCCTACTAAGGTCATATTAGCACTGGACCACATGTCTGTAGTGACTGCAAAACAAATCAATTCCTTACAGATCCTTAAGAATAGCATCCTTCACTTCCCTAAATTTGGAATTGCTGTTCTGAAAATGTATATTCATACTGCTTATCAAAGGTTTGCGCCATTTCTTTAAATGGTGTTTTTTCACTGTATTAAATGGCTTTGCAATGTATCGCATTACACTGTTAGTCAAGGAGTGCCATTACATACTGTCTCGTTTATACAGGGGCTGCAGCTCCCCATTGTGTTTTGTAAAGAGATGTGCAATCATCGCGGTGATATGAAACCATCGCGATGAGGTCAAACAATCGCGATGAGATGATTATTTAATCATTGTGACAGCCCTAGAATGTTTTTTAAAAATACAGGATAGTTGCAAGAACTCTTGACGAAGAACACAGGAAATCATGTAGAAATCTTGCGATGTCTTTCGCTGTCAAACATGACTTTACAGTAAACAAACACGATGGACGAACATAAAGAAATGTCATTAATACTGTGGACTGATTTTTGCATCTCTGATGTCCATCTTACTGTGGACTACTCACCAGTGACAGTAACATTGAATGTCTTTAAAGGATAGTAGTTTTTATCTATGATGCCCTTGATCTTCAGCTGATATTCTCCAGTGTCTTCAGTTCTGATGTTGTTGATGGTGAGAGATCCACTCTTAGGGTCCATAAAAAGTCTGTTTGTGAATCTCTCATCAGGGTAATTTGTTTGGCTAGGTATCATGTCTGAATGAATAGCTGCTATATCCTTGTCATTAAACTTCCACAGCAGCCGTTCATCTCCCTTTAAACGCCAAGCAACAGGCAGAGTGACATCATCTCTCTTCATCACTGACATCACTACAACATCAGCACCAAACACACCTGCAGACACAAACTCTTTATTCAATTAAACATCAACTTACATATAAACACTGTATTATCTGTATATATATCTGTAGTTTATCAAGTGATGTAATGATAATTTATTCACAGCTCTATCATTGTGCTCGTAAAATGTTTACAGTATTTTTTAATACATATTATTATAGTTATTCAGTTTATTTATTTAGTAATCATTTAACTTAAGATTTTTTGGATTTTGAGAGCTTTTTAACTGTCCTCTCTCTCGCTCTCTCTCTCTACTGACATGATGCTGACGTCAAAGTACCGCGAGAGCGGATCGAATGAGACTTCTCCGTATGATTTCTCGAATCGCTCTCGCGGTACTTTGACGTCATGCGCCTGTCAGTTATTTTTGAACAAGCCTAAACACTCATGTCTTGTTCTCCTGTATCATGTGACTTTAATACAGTTGCGCTGTAATTTTACATAACTACTTGTTTTGTTATTCTTGCAATACATTTTTCCAACGTTGTGTTCAAAATGAAACCGAAAGTGTTGAATTAATAAACCGTTATATGGACTTATTGTGTACGGTAAGAAAGAACAAACACTTAAATAGTTATATATTATTGACACGTATGTGTTTATAGCTTGTATATATTTATGTTGAGTTCATTATCTGACTGAATAAAGATAGAGAAGTTCTCAAAACCAATCCAAACACAAAGACTTCGTAAACACATACAAATCCTTAAGCCACCAGTGGAGCACATTGAAAGCACTTTTGTAACACATTTAACCATCATTAAGTTATATCTCTAAACTCATATCTTACTCACCATCCAGGAGCAATGCAAAACAGAAGAATAATAAACGATCCATTAGGTAAATACAAAAACAGCACGATGTATTATTGTGGGTGCATACACTACATATTACGGTAATATATTTTTTCCAAAATAAAAGCCAGTTCCAACGAAGGAAATGTAAAATTTCTCTAGTAAATACTATAATTTACTACAGTTAACTATAGTAAATAGTACTAAAGTATACTACAGTATTTTTTCATGTGGGATATGATCCTAAAAACAGAAGAACCAGATTAATTTAAAGAAGACCATCCTGTGGAGAAAACAAACATCTAACTGTGTTACTAAAGGGGTTTGGTCTTATATAGCCTCCCAAACTGGTTTTCATTTTAACTGTAAAACCATGGTTACTTTCTATAAGAGTTTACTTGTTATTTATTGACTTTTGTCAAAGACTAGTAGCCTATACTATGTTGGCATCTCTCTTCACCCACAGCAAAAACATTACGGGGTCAGTTTTTGTGTGCTGAAACAAAAAAGTGTCTGGAACTGAAAGTGATTCAAAATAGTTTATTTAGTGTGACATTAAAAGTGAGACTATAGCACACAAACAGAAATGTAAACTTTAGTTCTCATCCCAGATCTTTATATTTGGCTATAAGAAAATACATTTATGCATTTGGCAGATGCTTTAATTAAAAGCAACAGTACGTACACATTTTTTTGATCAGTATGTGTGTTTCCTGGGTTCAAACCTATGACCTTTTGCATTTCTAATGCAATGCTCTACCACTGAGCTATACATAAGATAATAACAGATCTTTATGTCATTTTTTTTTAGAAACAACAAAATACTGTTTAGCAGCTCTCACAAGTATGGACAATGTAGTGAGGCATAGAGTAAAAAGTTATAGACAATACATATTGCAATATAAACAAGTAAAGCCCAGGATACACTACACGATTATTGGCTGTCCCAGACGAAAGATTGCCATCTTGAAAAACGTGGCGATTTCTCTGATCGTGGCTCTTCATCGGTGGTCCTATGTCGTACAGTGAGAGATCTTCAAAGACTGTTTTCCCAGTGTTGCGTCTAAAGATAACCTACAATAGTTTTCTGACAGTGTCAGAAATTCAGCTTGATCAACGCACAGTGTGTTTGCTGCTACGACCTGCGTACCAGCCCGGTACACACAAATCGGACTGAATTTGGGCCGATTTTCCCCCTTACGACAATCCTAGTTAAAGGCGCTCTAAGCGAATTCACGCGTTTTAGACCATAAAACATCTCCTCACTATCTGCTTGATGCCTGTCCGCTGATAAAACTGTAAAAAACGCGATCTCTGTAGACAGCCCCGGCTCTACAAACTTTAATATAAACACAGTGGCCAAACCTGCACCACGAAACAAAACAAAGTGTTCCAGCCAATAAACGACAAGAAGGATTTGGGGGTGGGGGTTGGGCGCGTTCATGAAAGCATGGAAGGGAGGGGGAGGAGTTAGCTACGCTCCGTTTGTTTGAAAACAGTTCAAACATCAACAAAAAGTGACGTCTCGCAGATTCGCTTAGAGCGCCTTTAATGGAATTGAATGCAAGCTAATGCTTTGCTGTCTCGCTGCATGCTGGGAAATAATACCTGCCATTAAATCTGCTTATATCAGGACATTTACTGCTTTACTGACAGATCTCAAATTGTTTGTTTCAGTTTGACCGATTTCATCTTATTAAGTTCATATTGAAAGATTGCTATCTGTTTCATCAACAAACTTGTTTTGAAAATGTTTTGGTTTTTAAATACAAATGTTTTATTGCTTTTTAGTGATCGTAAGTATTTTAAAGGTATTTCGCATTGGTCGCCCTTCAGACCATTAAGCACTGATCAGACCAGCTCGCGTTTGGACCAAAAAGGCATTGGCTTGATGTTTTCTATCGTAATGGCTTAAACAATATTTTAAAATATGTTAACATACAAATGCTGCCTTGTGTCCCTTTATAGCATATCTTTAAATAATCTTTAAATGTTTGTGTTTGAGCTATCAGTTTTATTTAATGCAAAAAGGAGTATTTATATCATTGTGTTTATAAACAAATCTATGTGTTGCCATGAGTTTATTGATGCGAAATTTCAATTCTGGATTTTATTTGTAGTTCTATAGATGATGTAAAAGGGATCACTTTATTACACTACATGTACAGATGGCACAGCTTTATCAAGAAAGGCTAACTTTGTATCATTGTGTCTATTATTTCTGGAAAATGTTAAAAAGAATTTGTGAGATAAAGAAATGTATATTTTTCATGTCAACCTGGTGTTTTTTAGTTTGTTTTGACTTTACAATTGTTTTAAAAACTACAATAACACAATTGTAGAACACAACAACTTTTTATTATTTACAAGTAATTCATATTTTATGATTACTTTCTGTTGTGATTCTTCAAAGCTTCAGGTTTTACTCTTCCATATCTTTTCCCTTTAAAAAAAAGATAAAAAATGCATACATTTTACTAAATGATTCTTTATACAGTAAGCTACAAAATCTTACACCATTAGTAAATGTATGCTATTGTGCATTTTACAAAATTAATATTTGTTTATTTCCATTTTTTCAATTTTAAAATTAATTGTGTTGTCTCAGACTTTATAACTCAAATGTATGCATGTATGTATGTGTTTATTCCAGCAGGTGGCGCTCACCTTTCCAATTTCACGGCTCTTGGCTCTCAGCTTGTTGACCTGGGACTCTGCAATATCAGCGCGTTCCTGAGCCTCCTCCATCTCGTGCTGCACCTTCCTGTATCTGGACAGGTGAGTGTTGGCCTGCTCCTCCTGTAAATTGAGATGTATGTTGTTAGTCACTTTGGATCTTCTTGTTTGATTCATGAACTTTTAAGAAGATCCCTCAAGATCTCACAATGTTCTAACACAAAACCATCACTCACAGCTTCCTCAGCTTGACGCTTGTAGGACTTGACTTTCATCTGCAGCTTGTCCACCAGATCCTGCAGTCGGGTCACATTCTTCTTATCTTCTTCAGTCTGTAGAGGTCAAAGAGGTTAAATCACTATCCAGCATTGTAGATTGACTGATTTGTTGTTATTGCTGTACAGATGGTACCTGGTATGTGAGTTCCTTCACTCTCCTCTCATATTTGCGCACTCCTTTAATAGCTTCAGCACTACGTCTCTGTTCAGACTCAACTTCAGACTCCAGCTCACGCACCTTCAGTAAAGAAGTATTATACAGAAAGTTTTGGTTAATTTACTTTACTACACAAGCGACACCACAAGAACTTCTCACTCTTTAACATATCTTCGCCATGGTTAGGACTTGTGAGAATAAATTCTTCTGAGCACCTAAACATTCAAAACCTACCCTGGCCTCCAGTTTCTGGAGCTGTTTCTTTCCACCTTTCATGGCCAGACTCTCAGCCTCATCCAGACGGTGCTGCAGGTCTTTGACCGTAATTTCCATGTTCTTCTTCATCCTCTCCAGGTGAGCACTGGTGTCCTGCTCCTTCTTCAGCTCCTCAGCCATCATGGCAGCCTGGAATTGAGAGCGAAATATCATTGACTAAGCTATAGGAGAAAGACATATCAAAACTGCATTTGCAAAATGACATGGTTGCACATGCTCTTCAGAAGAATTTCTGCATTAAAAGTAGACTGTAGCAAACACTCACATCAGTGATGGCCTTCTTGGCTTTCTCCTCTGCATTTCTGGCCTCCTGGACCGCATCATCCACCTCACCTTGAACCTGGACCAGATCAGCTTCAAGCTTCTTCTTGGTGTTAATAAGACTTGTATTCTGAGAGACATAAACCGCTTCAGTCAGAAACCTCACTGTTAGCTTCAAACAGCTGTTCTCAAGTTTAGTGTTATTGTACAATTATAGTACCTGAGAGTGCAGCAGTCCCACACGCTCACTGGCGTCCACAAGCTCCTGCTCGGCCACTTTGCGGCCTCTCTCAGCTTGCTCCAGTGCAACTCTCAGCTCCTCAATCTCAGCTTGCATCAGGTTATTCCTGCGCTCCACCATGGCAACCTGTTCCTTCATGTCTTCCTGTCCTCTGATGGCTTCATCAAGGTGCAGTTGGGCATCCTGTGGCAGATTTACGGTGTCAATATTCATGCTTTGATTCTTATTCAGACAAGTAAATGTTTTGTGAAGACATTTTACAAAGGAAAGGTTACCTTGAGTTGGCCTTGGACGTTCCTAAGCTGTTTCTGGGCCTCAGCAGCCTGACGGTTTGCATGGCTCAGCTGGATCTCCATCTCATTGAGATCTCCCTCCATCTTCTTCTTGACCCTCAGGGCATCATTTCTGCTCCTTACCTCAGCATCCAAAGTGCTTTGCATGGAATCAATCACTCGTTGGCTGTTTCTCTTGATCTGCTCAATCTCTTCATCTTTCTCAGCAATCTTTCTGTCAATCTCGCTCTTGACCTGGGTCAGCTCGAGCTGGATACGGACAATCTTGGTTTCTTCATGTTCCAGAGTGCCCTGACAAACAGTAGTGAGGTTTTATTAACAAACTTGAAAAGTGAGAAAGGGTGAGTAATAGATTCTTGCATAATTTTAATGTTGATTTACCTCAGCTTCCTCCAGTGCAGTCTGGATCTCTGATTTCTCAGCCTCCACTGCCTTCTTGGCTTTCTCTAATTCATGAATGCTCTTACCAGTCTCTCCAAGCTGCTCAGTGAGGTCAGAAATCTCCTCTAAGGGTGCAAAATACAATTATAAGAATTATAGTTTCAATGTTTCTTTTTCATGATGTATAAATAAAAGTGCCATTTACGTTGCAAATTCTTGTTCTCCCTCTTCAGAGTCTCCAGTTGATCAAGAGCTTCTTCATAAGAGTTCTTCATCTTGAAGAGCTCAGTGCTGAGGGAACGAGCTTCTTTCTGAGCACCTTCTAGCTCAGCCTGGCCTTCCTCATACTTCTGTTTCCACTCTGCCAAGACCTGACAATAATAGAAACGTAGTTATATTTCAATTAATCATTAAGTTGTTAATTTTATGAAGTTTAGATTTTTAGATGTCATGTTTTCCTTACCTTGTCAAAGTTTCTCTGTTTCTTGTCCAAGTTGGCAGCCAATGCGTTTGCTCTCTCCACATCAATCATGAGGTCCTCAACTTCACCCAGCAATCTCTGCTTGGTCTTTTCCAGAGAAGCACACTTGGAGTTTACAGCCTCAATAGATTCTTCAGCATCCTGGAGACGCTGGGCCAGCTTTTTCCTGTGGAAAATTGAATGATATCATGTCTTGGTCTATCAGATGTTTAATTTACTTAAATGTTGTGCATTTGTGCATACTTGGCTTCCTCAAGTTCCTCAGTGCGCTGGATAGCATCAGTCTCATATTTGGTTCTCCACTGAGCCACCTCACTGTTGGCCTTAGACATTCCACGCTGAAGTTCACCTTTTGCCTCTTGCTCCTCTTCATACTGCTCTCTGAGCAGATCACAATCATGGCGGGCAGACTGGACAGCATGAGCCAGAGCGTTCTTGGCCTTAAATCGGACATATTTAATTTGCAATTGAAGTCTTGGTCTCCATGGTTTTCTTGAAATGGAAATACATTTCACTATGTTGTGATATACCTTAAGTTCCTCCTCAATGTGTCTCTTGAGTTCTTCAATCTGTTGAGTGAAAGCCTGTTTTCCTCTGGTCAGCTGAGAAACAAGAGCTTCTTTCTCCTCCAGCTGGCGAGCCAGTTCACCTGTGCATCCGCTTTGTGTTAATAATTCTATTGAACAGTTTTATTAAGAAAACATTTTTGGTTGTGCACTAACCATTCTCAGTGGCAAGTCTTGCTTTTTGGGCACTCGTGTCATTGAGCTGGCGAACATTTTCATCATTCTTGGACTTGATTTCACTCAGTTGGTCTTCAAGAGTGCGGCACATCTTTTCTAAGTTAGTCTAACAAAATACAATGTTTTACACATGCTGTCTCACTGTACATTTTTATTTAATGATCTTCTGCTTGTGATTACCTTTGATTTGGCCACTGCCTCCATGTTGCTTGATAGGTCATCAATCTCCATCTTGTACTCACTCTTCTCCTTCTCCAGCTTTTGCTTAACACGCTGAAGATTGTCAATCTGTTCTCCCAGTTCGGCCACGCTGTCTGCCTGCTTCTTTCGGAGAGCGGCTGCTGTAGCCTCATGTTGCAAGGTGGACTCTTCCAGATCACGACGCAACTTCTGGAATTCTGCTTCACGCTTCTTGTTCATCTCAATCTGGGCAGAAGTGGCACCACCAGCTTCCTCAAGCCTCTCGCTGATCTCTTCAAGTTCCCTGGAGAGATCAGCCCTCTGCTTCTCCACTTTAGCACGAGCAGCTCGCTCTGCCTCAATTTCCTCTTCCAGCTCTTCAATACGGGCCTAATTTTAAAATGTTTACTTAGCTTTTCATACAGTAGTGTGAATTCCCCAGTTATGTACTTTAGTTTAACATATGAAAGACATTACCTGAAGTTCTTTGATCTTCTTCTGAAGCTGTGCTCCCAAAGACTGTTCATCTTCAATCTTGCTGAGCAGTTGACTTATCTCAAAGTCCTTCCTGTTTTGAGAAAATTAATGTTTTGTAAAATGTGCATTGTTTAGATTTACAATTGTTCTATCTTCAACTCACTTTTTGATCTTTTCGTCTGCTTGTTGTTTGTCATTCTCTAGGTCCATTAGTGATTCCTGGGCCAGTTTCAGATCACCCTCGAGCTTTCTCTTGGCTCTCTCGAGGTCCATACGAAGTTTCTTCTCTTGCTCCAGTGAACCCTCGAGCTGTTCCCAAAAGCCAGTACATTAGAATTTCCTACATTCAGATAAATGTCTTTCACTGATTTATGGTCTCATTCTCATGTCAAACATCTTACATCATCCACTTGCTGCTCAAGTTTTGTCTTGGCTTTAGTCAGAGTGTTGACTTTGTCTTCCTCTGCCTGAAGGTCATCAAGGGTTTGCTGGTGTGCCTCTTGGAGGGCTTTCTTCTCTTTGGTCAGCTTGGCAATGCTCTCATCCTGAGAGGCCATCTCCTCAGTCAGGTTTTTCACCTAAATGCAAGCATTGTTTAGTGTTTTTCTTCTCATGTATAAACACATGAGCCACGTTAAGAAGATGTGTTTAAATGTGAACCTTATTTTCTGTTGCATGTTTCTCCTTTTCCACTTTGGCCAAGGTGAGCTCCAGGTCATCGATATCTTTCTTCAGTTCAGAGCACTCATCTTCCAGTTTCCTCTTCTTTGCAGTCAGTTCAGCATTGACCTCCTCCTCATCTTCCAGTCTCTCGGTTGTCTCTTTGAGTTTGGCCTCGAGCTGGATCTTGCTTTTAATAAGACCTTCACATCTCTCCTCAGCATCACTGAGATTGTCAGCTTCCTATTCATTGAGATAAGGACAAGGTTAATTTCTTGAACCTTTTAAAATCTATAAATGTGGGTATAAGCACTGAAGCACTCACAGATGCTACTTGCAGTTGAAGATCGTTTTTCTCTTGCAGGAGTGACACCATTTTCTCCTCAAGCTCCTTCTTTTTTGCTAGTGCCTTGGCTAGATCCTCCTTCATTTTCTCGTAATTCTCCTTCATTGCTGCCATTTCTTTCTCTGTCTCGGCAGTCTTCAGAAGAGGTTTGATCTTGAAGTAAAGCTTCATCCATGGCCAGTGTTTCACATTCATGAATGAGCGGATGTTGTATTGGATGGAAAAAATTGCTTCTCTGTGTAAAATATTACCAGTTACTCTTTGAAACCAGTTCATTTAATTATTTTTTTTACTAGGCAGTTTTGTAAGTGCATTGTACCTCCTCTCCATCATCTTGACAAACTCCTTCCTCATGACGAATCCACGGCACAAAGCCTGAGTCATGGTTACCAGTATTGCTAGTTTATCATCTCTCATCTCTTCAAGAGTACCCAGCAAACCAGCTTTGAAGAACACCTGCAATCCCACCACAGAATTTATTTGAACTGGTAGCAAACCTATTGTCTCTGTCCACGTAAAATGACTTCAAGATTTCAACTAAACTTCTATCACATACTTTGGTGTGTCCAAATTTATACTGAGTGTGGTCGACGTCAATAGAGCCCAAGAGTTTCTCTGAAGCTTTCTTGTTGTCAATGAACTGTCCCTCAGGGATGACACTAGCATTCAATACTTTATATCTAAAATTAAGTGTTTTAAAACATTAATGATAGGCCTTGATTGTATTTGTAGTGATATTAATGTGTTACACTGTGATAGTTTAAACAGAATATCTCTGCTTGAAATCACCATAGAGGATTCTGCTGGGGAAACCCTTTCTGCAGATTCTGATACCTTCCAGCACACCATTACACCTCAGCTGATGGATAACCAGGGGGTTCTCCATCAGACCTAAAACAGAGATGACCATGAGTTCTCTAAGTAACTTAAACAATCATTGCACATTTGACTCAGGAGTCTTTACCTGGAGTCTTGGACTCGTTGGGAATCAGGCAGCGCACAAAGTGAGGGTGAGTGCTCCTCAGGTTTGTCATCAGCTTGCCCAAGTTCTCCTGTAGAATCAATATTGTTGTGTGTTGACTTGGACAGTAATCTAACTTGAAATACAACATTTTACCTGCTGTTGAGCAAAACATACCCTAAACAATGCAGACACAGTCTGGAATGAACCACCCTTCTTCTTGCCTCCCTTTTTTCCACCACCTTCAGCTGTTTTGTGTGAAGGCGAAACAAGTTAATGAATATTTAATATTATAATTAATCTCATAATTATTGTATTGTCACCACTTGTTCTGTCATTCTTACCTTCAGCACCTGCATGAGCAGCATACAGGAGGGACAGCAGTTTGACTGATGACTTCTGATAGAGTTGCACAACAGAGTCATTCAGTGGATCCTTGTTCTTGTCCAACCAGCCAGTAATGTTATAGTCAACAGTGCCGGCGTAGTGCACCAGAGAGAAGTGAGCCTCTGCCTTGCCTTTGACAGGTTTGGGCTTCTGAAAAGCTGCGCTTTTGCCAAGATGTTGATCATACAGCTTGTTTTTGAAGCTCACGTCTGTGGCTTTGGGGAACATGCACTCCTCTTCAAGGATGGAGAAGATGCCCATTGGCTGGTGGAGAAATACTCAAGCTTAAGCACAAGTACATAATATAAACATTGTTCTGTCAAGTCTTTATTTTTACCTTCTCAATAAGCTCAATGCAGGCAGCTAAGTCCATTCCAAAGTCAATGAACTCCCATTCAATGCCTTCTTTCTTGTACTCCTCTTGCTCCAGCACAAACATGTGATGATTGAAAAACTGTTGCAGTTTCTCGTTGGTGAAGTTGATGCAGAGCTGCTCCAAGCTGTTGTAATCAAATTGCAACACAAGCAAATTCTCAGTCTTATATCATTACATTTATATTTTGATTCTTAGAAACATATTAGTAAATTATTCTCACATCAAAGATCTCAAATCCAGCAATGTCCAGCACACCAATGAAGAACTGTCTGGCTTGCTTTGTGTCCAACATCTCATTGATACGGACGACCATCCACAAGAACATTTTCTCATAAATTGACTTGCTGAGAGCGCTGACTGAGTTATTCACCTGTGAAAGAGTGTACAGAGGTCATGAATTTGATCTAAGATAATTTTAGATTTTAGACATTGATTGTGTTACTCATCATCACCTGTGGTACAGTTTGGCCTTTGGTCACAAACTCATTTCCAACCTTTACTCTAGGGTAACACAAAGCTTTCAGCATGTCTGCAGAGTTCAGGCCCAAGAGATAGGCGATTTTATCAGCCACTAAACAAAGAGAGATTTTCAGATAATGGTCAGTAAATGAATGCTTGTACATTTAAAAAGAGTATAATCTCTCTTCAGATAGTCCATCTCTCACCCTCAGTGCCATCAGGTTCAGCCTGCTCCTCTCTCTGCTTCTGCTTGAACTTCATGCTGCCATGATGCATCACAGCACCTGTCAGCTTGAAGATGCTCATTTTCTCCTCAGCAGTGAAGCCCAGAATGTCGATAGCAGTCTTTTGGAGACAAGTAAGGTGATTTATTCTACATCATCTCATACGGTAGCATAAGTTTTACTCATGCAAATGAATAATAACATTGTTGTCCACCACGTACATCTGTTGCAATGAACTCTTCCACATCATTAATACTCTTGACAGTGATTTCACCCTGGCTGATCATTGGATAGTCATAAGGATTGGTGGTGATGAGCAGTGCCTCTGTAAACAATTCATGTGCACTTTATTAACACTGCTCTTAGACTTTTTATCAATCATACACTACTCTAGATTTCTCACCGATCAGTTCTGGTTTGTGTCCAGTCATGAGCTGGTAGAAGATGTGGTAGCTCCTCTCAGCAGACAGCTGGAATGTTACTCTTGACTTTTCCAGCAGATCTTTACAGGATAACATTGGCTTCAGATGACTAATATTCATGCTTATTTAACAATAAAACATGTTTTGGTTTTAAAACGGTGCTACTTACAAGTTTCAATATCAGCTGACGCCAGTTTCCCAGTTGTACCAAAGTGAATCCTGATGAATTTACCCTGAAACATTATTTAGGACACCTTTGAATGTCTGCCATCTTGGGATGGTATAACACAAATGATAATGCATTTCATCAGACTTTAACTTACCAAAACGAGAGGAGTTGTCGTTCCTTATAGTCTTGGCATTACCATAAGCCTCCAGCAGGGGGTTGGCTGCGATGATTTGATCCTCCAGCGATCCCTGTGGCGTATACAAGTAATTTCATCATGTAGAACAGTTGTAGCACTAAACTTTGTTTATTTTTACAGTATTGTGTGTTTGCTAACCTGCATTTTTCCTGCA
This sequence comes from Misgurnus anguillicaudatus, assembly GCF_027580225.2. Classification (NCBI taxonomy): domain Eukaryota; kingdom Metazoa; phylum Chordata; class Actinopteri; order Cypriniformes; family Cobitidae; genus Misgurnus; species Misgurnus anguillicaudatus. The sequence goes on along the minus strand of NC_073359.2, from coordinate 35,168,016 downwards.
ACAGGTTCTGCCTTCTTCTGTCCAGACACAGCGATTGTCGCAAAGTACTGGATGACACGTTTGGTGTTGACGGTCTTTCCTGCGCCGGATTCTCCGCTGTAGTGGGAAAACGAAAATGTAAGACACTTTACATTAAAAAATACAATAGTATAAAGTTTATACAAAGTACAGTTAGAAAAGATCTAAACTCACGTAATTAGGATAGACTGGTTCTCACGATCTGTGTTAAAAAGTGTTAAAAGTTGTTCGTTTTAGTTTCATGTTCTTTGGAAAACTTTAGTTATTTGTTTAAAAACTTTTTAAAGAGTGTCTGACCGGTGAGCATGAACTGGTAGGCATTGTCAGAGATGGAGAAGATGTGGGGAGGAGCTTCAACTCTTTTCTTGCCCCTGTATCCATTCACAACAATTGCATCGTACACCGGCAGCCATTTGTATGGATTGACGGTGACGCAAAACAAACCAGAGTAGGTATAGATCATCCATGCTGCGTAACGCTCTTTGAGATTATACAGCACAGTGGCCTCATTGAGGTGGGTCATCATGGCCATGTCCTCAATTTTGTCAAACTTGGGTGGATTCATGGGAAAGATTTGATCGTCTTTGACGGTTACAGTCTGAAAATAAACAACAACAGTTATCAGGACTCACTTACAATATTAGTAACATGAAATAATTTCTCAAGATCACAATTAATAGTTTTGAACGTACCTTCCCACTATGAGTTTTGACAGTAGCTTTGCCACCCTCTTTACTAACAAGAGTACCCTTCAGGTACATCTCATCTGCATCAGATACATAGAAGGCTGTTTTGGCATCAAACGGGGCATTCTGCGCCTCGATCCTCTCTCTCTCTGGTTTGCGGAGGAATACGGCCGCCGGGCCAAAACACTCCATCTCACCGTCTCCCATGATGACTTGTGCTGAAGTATTATATAAATAAAAAAATCACTATGTAGTTTACATAAATAACATTAAATAACACAAATTAAATGTGTAGGAAGTGAGCAAAACATGTCAGACAGGTTAAGGATCGCCAGGTTTAGCTTACATTACAGACATTTGTACTGTATAAAGGCTTAAATGAGCATTTCAAGGATTCGTAGCTTAGGGAGCGTTCAGTCAGTTGTGTTCAGATGTTTGATTTCTGAATCACATTAAATCAGTGACGGTGTTTCTACTGAGTCTGAACTCTACATGCATGTTTATTCATTACATCATACAAACAGAAACTTTTGTTTTACCTTTTTCACTACCAGTTCAGAGAAATGATGGCCAGGGTCTTGTTCCCTGAACACATATAAGATAGCTGTCAAATATCTGTTATAATAATTACACATTACTTTATATACAGTCACATATAGTATAGTATGGTATAGTACAGTGCAGTATAGAACATCCCTTATATACCACATAGTGCAGTATAGTATAGAACAGCCCTTATATACTGTATAGCATGGTGTAGCATAGTATAGAACAGCCCTTATATACCGTATAGCATAGTGCAGTACAGTATAGAACAGCCCTTATATATCGTATAGCATAGTGCAGTATAGTATAGAACAGCCCTTATATACCGTATAGCATAGTGCAGTACATTATAGAACAGCCCTTATATACCGTATAGCATAGTCCAGTATAGTATAGGACTGTATAGCATAGGTCAGTAGAGTGTGGTATAGTATAGCATAGCTCATATACAGTATAATATAGTGCAGTATAGTGTGGTATAGAATAGCGTGTATACAGTATAGTGTAGTGCAGTACAGTGCAGTATAGGATAGCGCATATATACAGTATAGAATAGTGCAGTACAGCACAGTATAGTATGTTGTTAGTAAAGTGTATATATACAGTATAGTGTAGTATAGTATAGTGCAGCATAGTATACGCCAGTACAATATAGTATATCATTGTATAATACAGTACAGTACAGTATAAAAGAATACTGGAATTCAAATAATACCTATAGCAGATACAGGTGTATTAAATAATCTTACCGTGGATGGGTCTGTGTGAGGTCTTGTTGAAGTGGGAAAACTGATTCTTTTATAGAGATGCTGCTGTGTACTCAGCAGAATCCACCGGCTCTATATGGTCATGTTAAATCACTGTAAAGGGTGGCGACACTTGCCATTTCCCATTTATAGATTCGTATTTGATAATGATATCATTTATTTCCATCTTCATGACTCATTTCATATGACAAGATTATTAGAAACATTAAATAACTTACATTCACAAGCATTGTATAATCCTTCACTGATCAGTCCATTCAGTCAGGATGTAAGATTTGTTTATATCTATGAATCAACTATTTTTTTAAAATGTAATACTGTTTGTGTTTTCAGTAAATGTTCTGCTGTACCTAAACACTCAATATTTGGATTTGCATTGTTTTGATGCGTTTTACTTATTTTTAGATATCTAGGTATCTCAGTGTTGATGCACACAGTATAAAGATTATTTTAAACATCACATTCATGTTGAATGAATCTGTTGTTTTTATTTTCCTGGTCAAATTCTAACATGAACTCTCTCATACTCTGGGCTGGAAATGGGGGGAGCGCGAGGGGATGAAGTTCAGGGAGTGATTTTCGAGGCGGTTTCACATTAAACTGGTTAGAATTTTTTAAATGGTGCAATTGAAAAGCATCTTAACAGCATTTGAAAACAACTCCCCATGATGGGTATTTTTTTATTGCAGCTATTATTTTATAATACATCATCAAGCATCATCGCATGACACTTCAGTCACAGTGGTGCCGTATGACTGATGTATCAGTTTCATTTCAAATTTTACCTCTTATTTAAAATATTAACTAAATATACAAAATTTCACACTTTACAAGTTTTCTTTAAGCTAACAACAAATGTATTGTTAAAAGTTTTTGACTGAAATTCTCAAGAAAACTTACATAAGAGCAATGAATATAAAAATGGCAATGTTATTAGTTATTTTAAACCCACCTAAGAAGACATCTAAGATTACCCCCTCCCAACTACTTGAGTCCCCCAAGTGAATTTCTGCCATTTCCAGCCCTGCTCTGTTATAAAACACAAGAGGACTCAAACGGCATATATTTAGACATGTATGCATTGTTCACTGTAAAATGACAGCAAATAAATGATTCAGAAATGAGCACGTAAAAGCATCTTTATTTATTTCTACACAATAAATATATAAGTATTAATAGGCATCTCTGTTTTATATTCAGCTCTTTCTTGTTGTTCCAGCTCTCTCTCTTTTGGATGTCTATGGTGTCAGATTCTTAATCGGTCACATAGTTTCCTGATGATAAAATCTTGAATGCGGATCTTCCAGGAAATGTTCTGAGACGTTTCAACAATATATCACTCAACAGTTGTTACTTTAACCAAATGCATGTATGTATATGCATATGTAACGTGATAATAGCCGAAAGAAAGGCTTCATCGCGTGATGTTGAGTGCTTTATGTGTGTGTGTGTGTTTTATATATGGGTGTGTGTTTTAATGCGCGTGTTTTTGATGTAGAGACGTGCAGCTGTGACAGAGATCTCCAGTGTCACTTTAAGCATCTTTCACACTTGCCAAAAATGGAAAGGCGTGTTTTTTATGAACTTTGATCTTTCTACATGAAGCCCAAATCCACAAATAGAAGCTTTAAACTTGATTGGATGAAGAACATTTCCTTATTAATGCGTTTTATTTCTTTGCCCTTGATGTCAATTTCTAAATATATATGTTTATCTGTAACGTGGCGTACGCTTTCGCGTTAACTTGTAATATTCATCGTTTATTTGATTGATATGATCACGTACTTACAAAATGTAACTTTATAGGGTTAAACGCTTTTATCTAAAATATATATCATTAATGTTGACTAAATTTTAACATAACTTTTTCCTTACACCAACTGTTGTTATTTGTATTGTGCTTATTTTCCCATTGCCAATCATGTACAATTTTAAGTAATATAAAATTAAACAGAAGTATTTCAAAATAATATGTAATATGTATGTATAGTGTACAAAAGATAAAATCAAACTTATAAAATCTATGAATTTAGCCTTGGCAAGTACAATCATAGACATTATATAATGTCTACTATGAGTACAATCACATCACGGACTGATGCACGCGCCTGCAGTGTGATATCTCGCTGTCCGAGTATCGCGAGAAGTGAGTCTGTGAGCCCGCGGGACTTGAGAAGATGGACGGTGTCGGTTTAAGTGCTAATAACAAGCAACAGAAACCGAAACAAATGCTGCTAAATAAGATAAGAGGAGAATTTACTAGAAACATGAGGAAAGATTCAGAGGTGAGACTCAAACCTGTGTGTTTATATCAGTTAATGTCACGTGTTTTTAGTTTTAAAGCGTTTCAGCGGCTGTTAGCATTCAATATGATCTGAGGAAATTATAAACACAGACAAAGTTTTTTCATTTGAGTGAAATTTACGTTATTTTTTATTAAGCCATCAGTGTTACTGACTGAATATGAAGCTGATGTTAAACATGTACAGTGACAGATGTACAAAAAGATGTATAATAATCAAAAAGATTTTATATAAAATTATGAACTGCACTAACGTTATCCTTACGAAAATTAACAATGTTTTTTCTACAGTTAAAACCCCCAAAAAACATGGTTACTGTAGTAAAACCATGGTAATGGGCATGTTGCTAAAATTTTCATAATGGTTAAATACTAAAACTAGTTGTTCAGATAAAAAGAGCTTGAAAAAAGCTTTTAAATGAGACCAAGATCATATTTAAGGGTTCAAGAATAACAAAATTCTGGCCATTTGAAACTCGAAAATCATCACTTTATTTTGTCCCATGTTTTCCATTAAAATTCAAGAAAATGTGACCGAATCATGAAAATTATAAAGTTTTTTTTGCCATAACTTTTTACATTTTTGAGATATTGACCTGGATCTTTTAAGCTGTTTGCCATCTTCTCTACATATTCTACTTCTGAAAAACAAACCACTAATTACACCAAATAGCAATCTTTATTCAGAATATCGCTAATAACCCCAAGATTGGCTCCAAGATCTCATTTGTTTTAACCAAAGGGTTTCGTAACTCCTTTAAAAGTTTTAGATTAAAAACAAAAATATTCAAATCATAACTATTTTATTGTTTTACATTACATTCCGCACAAACTCTAATATATACAGACATCTACTACATGGCTATATGTCTGCTTCACATTCTTTGTCCATTCAAGCAGATTTTGGGGGTGGTAAAACTCCCGTGGTCGTCGTTCAAATTTATAAAAATTTCGTTCACTTGTAGTTTAGCAATTAAACTAAATGTCCATTACAATTTCAAGAATGTCTTTACTCAACTTCTGCAAAAACAACGACAATTTTACAAACAACAGACTTTGGCGGCCAGAAATTAAACATGAAAATTGGTGACCGAAAACGAGAATGTACCTATGCTTCTTCCGGTGATGTTAACAAAAAAAATTTACATCAACAAACCAACAGAAGCATTATTTTCCACAACACTGCGCGCGGCCTGAGGAAATCTTGAGTTTCGTTGAGCGAAACCAAAAAGTCAGCGAAGTTAGCAACATAATGGTAACCACAAAATAAACATGGTTTTCAGAAACCATAACTAAACCATGGTTAGTGGTGTAAAACCATAGTTTTGCTGTTAGTAATCAATACACTGAAAAACCATGGTTACTACACTTTTACTACAATAAAACTATGGTTAATTTTCATAAGGGTATATTTACTAATAAAATATGCCCAAAAGCTGTGCTGTATGATGATAACCACTAGTATTAGATTATATTACTATCAGGTATAAGTTAAAATCTTGTTTCTTCATATTTGCAGATTGTGATGATTGACATGTTATTCACATCAGTTGTGTTTATTAAAGTGATGTCATTTATTTATTTGTGTTTTAGGGTTTATCAGAAGCTCCTGATTTGGAGGTTGAATATTCAGATGCTATAAAAGGACCTCTAAACTCTCAGGTGATAGAAACTCAACACCAAACTTTTAGAGCAGACTTGTAAGGCATATTAATCTCTCATGAGATCAGATATTAGATGACATGATAATAGGGCTGGACATGGGCAGTATATAGACCCTTTTACAGCCCATGTGATCAAATAGTCTGCGTGTGCTCTTGGCAACAGAAGTGGTGTTATTCCCCATTGGTTCAAACGTGTTAGCAACTCAGAAAGTTTATTAAAACGGGTTCCCAGCATCAAAATGTCTGGTTGTTGCATTTGGTTGCACTAATATATACTAATATACAAATATGTATCTGGACACTTTATATTTGGGCATCTGCTAACGTCTTCTATCCACTCCACTATAGCACACGGATCTGGTAGCTGTGTTGAAAAAGTTGATAAGTCAACTTTTTATAATAACTTTCTCTGTCTGTGTTGCTTCACTGCTGATTCTTGCCATACTTCCGCACGCATATCTTGACACGTAATAATTGTGTACAAACAGTAAAAGGGTCTATAGGGCTACAGTTAAAACAAATACATGGTTATTGTAAGTTAGATCAAGCATGGTTGCCACAAAATAACAAAATCGTAATTAAACCATGGTAACTATAATAAAACCATAGTTTTGCTAATAGTAATCCTTTTACGACAAAAACGTGTTTAATTATTCATAAGGGTTTTCCCAGTGTGATACGGGATAAGACAAAAAAGCGCTTGTATTAGTGCCGTCTGATATGAGCCTCATTCTTTGCAACAGAAGCTCTGTCAAAAAATGTACACTAAAGTCAGATGTGTTCATCTTAAGCCGTGTACACACCAGAAGATAATCGGGTTGAATTTGAATTAGCCCTTACGACAATCCTTGGTAAAGTCCTGATCGTCTTTGTGGTTGCACCGATGATCTGATCAGATTATCCTGTGGTACGTGGTGTGTTAAGACTAAGAGCGTCTGAATCTGCTAGGAAGCACGTCGGGACCGTTCCGATCGCGAATATTTAACATGTTGAATATTTACGATCAGAAACCCAGAGGACAAACACACACACACACTGTAGATTTTTACGAGAAACGAAACAATACCCAGATCAGAAAGCGAGCTGATGAAAGATGAAACCATAACAACTACAGTCATGGCGTAGCAGGCACAGTCCAAAATGTGATGGACATCAGAGATATAAAAAAGCAGTCCATTGTATTAACCTCCTAAGACATGGGGTCTCATTTATAAAGCGTGCACAAGTGTGTGTACATGAATCATCCTCAGATCCCAACCTGCAAGCCCATTCTCCCATCAAGTTTGTTTTTTATAGGTCACAACCTTTGCGTGGGAACCGGGGGTACACAAGCCCTGATTTGTGCATACGGCAGTTCCCATGCAAAAGTTGTGATCTATAAAAACAAACTTGCAGGATGGGATCTGAAGAAGATTCATGTATGCACACTTGCAGGTAATCTGTGATTTATAAAAGGAACATTGCATTGTTTTATAAGTCTTAATATTTCTTGGCATACCCCATTTTGTGGTTTTGGCGCACGTAAACGTTTAGTAAGGATCGTGTGCACAGTTTTATAAATGAGTACCAATGTGTGTCCATATACGTATTATAAATACGCATTATTTGTTGTTTGCACCTTAATACTTAATTCTGTGTAACTGGAACATATTGTACACAAACGTGGACGCTTATACTGCCCTCCAAAGGCTAAGTGCAGTATCTACGCAAACACTGAAACTGAGAAAAATGGCTTTAAAGTTTTTTACATCAGCCAGTCAAACATGTTACTGCAATTTTGGCACACACATTTCTCTGAAATGGGACAAAATTTAACCAGGAGACTTTGTCACAAGACACAACAGATCTCACAAAGCCCATTTTATCCCTTAACTCAATTTTGACCAAATGCGTAGTTACTGCGCTTTCGCTTTGTAGGGCAGTATACTGCTTCATATTCAAAGAAAAATATTTGGTTGTTATATTTATTGGTTCTTCCAAACCCCAAATAGCTCTCTAAATTCTACAATGCAAGCCAAACCAAAGCTCGGGTCTTAGGAGGTTATTGCCATTTCTTTACTCCCATTGTTTGCCATGTTTGTTTAATGTAAAGTCACGTTGGGCTGCAAGAAACATCGTAAGATCTCAGACTTGCGTTGTTTGTGAAGTTAATCTGATGATGCATGGTGTGACCACATAGCGGCGCTGGCACTCCACAGACTATAGGAACAAACATGTTAAATCTTAATTTTTTTCATCATGTTTGTGGTCTCTCATGTTTTGAAAATCTTATAAGATTTAAAAAATGTTTTGGTGTGGCCCTAGCTTAGGTGGTCTCATCCACATTGACTATATGATGACTTGATTGTTCCATTTGTAAGTCGGCTAAATAATTGGCAAGAGATGCTCCGTTTCGATAATAAATAATATAAGCATTAGGCACATGAAAGCAATGCATATGTTTGACATGTACTTCAAATCTTGCTGATGTTAAACAGACGCCATACTGAAATTTTCTATCACTTATCTTTGTGTCAGAAAACAGCAGAATCATACTGTATATTTAATAAAACATTATTAATGTACAGCTACACAATATTAAATTATACATCAGAATCTTACTGCAACTGTGAGCTGTCTCTAACAAAACAATAAAAATGTTTTATAAAATTAAATGTGTTTTGATGTGCTCTATACTCTTTTATACTTTTGTATGTTATGTTTACTTCACATAATATTTTGTATAATGTATATTGTTTCTATTTTTATTTAGAAGATATATGTACATGCACATATACACGAGTTGGACAAAATGTTAACATAATTACAAAAGCAACTCATTTGGGGCCAAAGGTACAGCTTTAATATTTAAAATATCAAATATTAAAGTTATTTGATAAATATTAGTATTATATACCCTGACTTGGATGTCCATGTTCAAAAATTAAAGATCTCTTTGTGATGAAGATCAGTATATACACATAATAATTATTTTCAAATGAAGTAGTTATATATCTTCACATGTAAGGATACCCTACCATGCACTGATCTCTCGTGCTGTTTCCATACACAACTTTTTCCAGAGTAACTCATGTCTTTGGCATCCGTGGTCCATTTTGCGATCCTGGATCAGGGTGGGTTACAATACTGCATTCAAGGTATATATTTCTCATTATCATGTGTGTTCCCCTGGAGTTATACCAATGAACTTTTGCACATTGCTTATACCAACGGATTAACACTATAGTGCTTATATACACGGTACAGTTTAGTGATCACTTTTAAGACATTTCTGTAAAATGACATGCATTTACAGACGTCTTTCTTCATGTCAGCTCAAGATTCTGACATGGACATATCAAACAAAAGACATCCATGAATCCCCTCAGAACAACATGTTGTTTTTTATGGATGTCTTTTGTTTGATATGTGTTTGCTCGACAGATGTCAACAATCTTATAAACCTATCATTGCATTGATTCATATCATGTTTCTGAATACACACTGACAAGATAATTGTCTTGCTTTTTATTAACTGGATGTGAATTTATTTTGGTCTTTATTTCCAGTGAACATGTTGAACCTCACAGTAGTAATGCATTGAAGTGGCTTTGTACATTGCTATGCCAAAGTCTTAAGCCGCGGCCACTTGTGTATGTGGGCAGCAACTGGATATGATATCAAGGATTATTTTAAATTCTAATTCAATGACTTCAGTCTCCTCAAAAGAGTTCAAGACGTGTTTAGTGCCAAGAGAGGACAAAACAAAATACTGACTTTTTCCTAAAGACAACATTTTATTCAGAAAATTGTGGGATTTTTTACATCTTGTGTACATATTTCCTGTATTTTCTTCGTATCTTAATAAAAAGATGAACATATAAACTTAGCTAAAACAACTAGGTAGTGCCCTAAGACTTTTGCACAGTAGGCTACTTTATTTTTATGAAACATTGCCACAGTAACACAATTTTCATTCTGTATCAAATCTACATAAAATAATGGCTTAAAAAGATTGTAAACATATCACCAGATTTCTCATTTATAAATAATAACTTACCGTATTTAGTGGCCCACATGTTGCGGTAATGATGATTATAAGCACACACTGTTTAATGGTGCGCATATTACCGCAATGATAAGCGCGCTTTATTTATAGTTGCTTCAAACCTGTCCAGTTAAGAACGTGTGGAGTTTAATCATACCATTTAAACTCCTTTCTAACACAAGCAATCAAATGAGTAGATTTATGGCTGCTTTTACGCCGGCTTGCTTTTTTGGCATGAGGTTTATTTGGACAGATACAGCTTGAGAGTGTTTGTCTCTCGCCAAATGCCTTGGGTTGGCAAACCCTGTTAAAGTTAGATTTCAAATAACCTGTTGCTTTGAAACAACCTCAGTCGTCGTCAAGTAGCTTAGCTTTGCAATGACCTCTATCATTACAATAATAATACTGTAACTGTATTGTCTGTATTTGGTATTATGTGTATCACATCTGTGGAAATAAATTTTCTGAGGCCAATCAAGAATGAATCTAAATCTTAACTATTGATAAAAGTTTTTTGGCATCGTCACTGTACTGTCATTTGCGCCAGTTTGCATGACATATTTCCAGTGTTTGGACGTGATTTTGCCAGGTATTTGAATTTTCTTTTCTTTATTGAAGTAAAGACTGTAAATTCTCCATATATCTATAAGAAATAAATAGTTAAAGAAAGCAGGTAATAGTTCAGTTAATTCAGTTAACCATTTACTAGCATTTTATCTAAAGCATGCATATACTCTACTCTCTGCACCAATAAACTATACTACACTTTACAATCAATTTATATGAATAACTCACACTATAGTGTACTAATGTCTGACCTAGGCTGACTTTGTAATTATTAAGCATTTTTAAATTGTATACATTAGACATCTATTATGCTAGACACATAGACACGTCCCTTACTGCTGATTGGCTACATGTGTGTTTTGGTAGTCGGCCTGACTCCCTTTTCCAAAGTGTTTTTCAAAAATCAAGCACAATTAATTTATGCATTATTAATGCATTCATCCAGCGAATATGCCCATAATTGTACATTAACTTAATTGTACATTGTAATTAAGTACTACCTCAAAGCATGTCACAAGATCAAAGGCAAATAAAGCGACATTAATTTCGATGAGCATTGAACACAGAAACAATCCACTTGTGAAATGTTAACTAACATTACACTACAAAAAACACACAAGACTAAGGGGGCGTGCACACCAAAGCTTTTACGCCTGCGGCCGGCATGTTTTCAATTGTTTCCAATTGAAGATATGCGTTTTTCTAATAAGCCAGCAGCTAGTGTTTTTTTCCGCACTGAAAACCGGCGCTGAGCGTAGAGAGTTGAAAAATATTAAACTTTGGGTGAAAAGCTCCGCTGTCAGTTCTGGGTTTAAATACACAACAACTAATAATTTCATAACTTTGAATTATAAGACATAATAGGGTAAAGCAAACATCACTCTAGTTTTACCAGAAAGTGGTACATCACAAATACGAACATGCAATACAAGGATATATACATTTTAAACAGCTTATTGTGATCTTTAACTGGGATCTTAACTACAGACACACAATCTCGTAGTGTCAGCCTTCTGTCGGTCTCTGACAATTGTCACCCAATTATCAGATCTCAAGTTTCTCTGATGGAATTCATTTGAAGCTTGTTTGAATTTGTTTAGACTGTCACCAATTTACGATCCGGCAGAGGAGTCAGTAGGTGACAAGATCTGTTATCAGAAGACCCTTCCCCCCTCTATCTAAGGTTACAGTTTGAAGCTGTAACTATCCAGATAAGCGAATAACCTCGATTTGACTGCTAGTCATCCATTACAGTGTTTTTCTTTGGACCCATTTTAACTTAATGCCGTCGTTGCTGCCTCCTAAAACACACAGTCGTTACTGCAGCGGTCTAACAGCGCACATCAGTGTCAAAATGTTGAAAAAAATCAAAATTAAAGAAGGCGGGAGATAATTCTGTTCACGGCTTTTGTGAACGACTTCCAGCCAACTGAATGACACGGCCAAGCAGGAACTAATCAAATAAAAGAAGTCGGGTATTTCTTAAGACGAAACACCAATTCCAACCAATCACATTACAGAGCTGAGCAGATTCCAACCAATAAAATAAAAGAAGGCGGGAGTTTGTGTTCACCATGTTTGAGTGTTTGTATAGTGCTTTACACATAAATGCATATTGTTTTAAAGCTGCATTACAGAAACTGCATCCTTATATTTAAAAAATACAGATATTGCAAGTAATGAAATGACATTTAAGTTTTTTTTTGTTAGATTTTTCATAGTCTCTGTGTCTGTTGGTTTACCAACCTTACATTTAGTGTACAGAAACTAACACTTCTTCCATGGGTAACGTTATTTCAACTGCATATTTCACTCATAAAACAACAGGCCTATCAGAAGAGAGGCTCATGAATATTACTTATTACAGGCCAAAACGACCTGTTTTTAGCAGAGCTCCTGAAAGAGGAGCTGTAAAAATATATAGAGATTGTTTTTGGTACTTAAACTGAAAATAAATATTTTTAAGTACATCATAACCTAAAATAAAACTCTGAATAGCTTAGAAATATGGAAGTTTTAACACATTATGTGTAATTTTCTGTTGATTTCGTGTTAAAAGTAACACAAAATGTGTTTCAGTTATAACACCGAGATGGTGGATTCTGGGACAAAGCATTTAGTGTGTTGTCCCAGAATCAACACAAATGTGTTGTTTTTAACACATCAGTTAGTGTGTATTCAGCATTAACTGAATTAAAGATAATGTAATCAGTGTATCTGATGTTCAAAGTTAATAAATGACTTTTCTACTTACTGGAGTTTCACTAGAACTACTGAACTTTGTCCTCTCTCTGTGTAGGAGCAAATCATGCAGCGGACCAAACATAAGGATGAACTTAAAAAGCATTTTTTGCCTTGTTTGCATTTGTTTTACTACACAGTTGTTTTAAGTATATCTTCATATTATTTATAACATGCCTGGTTTCAATTATATTTTTATGGGGCAACCCTCAGATGGGGACCTGCAGTCACAGCCCCCCCCACATACATCGGTATTTACGCCTATTGTTTTATATTACTGGCAAAGTAATGTTTACAAGGGTGAAAGTCCACATGGACAGACGGTGTTGTTTTGGCCTGACGGTGTTGTTTTGGCCTCACAGTTTGCCTGAACGCACTGATAAGGATCTGCTTTCAGAATTGAAATACATTTTCTAAGCTTGAAAGACCGTCAGGTGCTACTACTAAAAAGTAAGTTGTAGTGATTTAATAATTAGAGATGTGCAATTGTAATTTAGGCTAAAGTGTGACAATTACAGTTTTCTATATCTAAGTGTGATTAGAATTTACACAGGATATCTGCAAATATGATGACGTTTAATTAAATTCAAACTTAAATAGGGTTTTAAAGTAGTTCCTTATTGACGCTATTATTTTCTCTGTATTGTAGCTTTTATCTTATTTTAATGTCACTTTATGCAGTAAAGATAATAAATTTCTATTTATTAATTTTAGCAATAGACCTCCCCCAAAAATGAGTTAAAATGTATGAACCCAAAAATACTTTACAGCCATATTACATTTTATAACATTAATTTTACCATTACCAAAGCTGCTCATTACAGACATTTACTTAATGTAGCTTTACATTTTAACACTCTTTTTTCTCTCATAACTCTGTTATTCAGTTTATTTTTAATTGTATATCACTCTCATAGAAACTACAGAAACACAACAAAGTTCCCTCAATACAGCATGAATAATGCAAAACCTTTGCTGGCTATGGAAAACCTGCATCGCTTCTTTTAAGGTGGAATGAAAAGCGTTAACATTTAGCTGGATTATGGTTTAAAATAAGTTTAATTAACTTACAGGCGACAAAGCTGCCATAATTTTGAACAAACCCCACAATGGAAAAACAATAATACACATATAGAGTTAAAAATGGTTCATTTTTGTTTATTTTTGACTGTGAGCCTGAAATGGGGATCGTTGTGTTAAAGTGAAACCGAAAGTATTCGCAAACATTGCACTTTCTGCCACAGGAAGACACAACCATTTCAACATGTAAGTGATTTAATGAGCAGCTTTGTTTAATGGTAAATGAATGTTGTTAAAGGTAATATGGCTGTAAAGTAGGGATGTTAACAATTAATCGATCTTCGATTAATTGTCGATAAGAATTAAATCGATAAAAATTAACGATTGTCGACAAAGCAAGCACGTGTGTCCGGCGCCTGCGCAAAGCACATACACAGCTGGTGAAAAAATTAAACAAGCGCGAAGAAGTTAAACTAGCCATGATCACAACGATACTTGATGCCAAACACTCACTTGGGCTTTATAACCTCATTCGAGACGAGGCTGGCTGCTAACGCAACGAAATGGCATCCGCAGTGGATCTGAGAGGTTCCGATGCCGAAAATCTAAACACAGTTAGGATACTGAAAGCAAAGACCCTCTTCAGGGAAGCCTGCAAGATTAGCATAGCAACGCTGCTAACGCTGCTTTACACAGGAAAGGAGACCAGAAGCCGTTTTTAATAAACAGATTAAAATGTAAAACTTACATTCTGGCAAGAAACTGTTAAATGTAAACTGTAACTGACTGTCGTTACACTCTGAACGCCCACAACATATATCACTGATCATCATTATTACTGGCTGAGGCGCTACACGCTAAACGGATTTTCTAATGGAAGGTTGAAATCGTCATAATAAAAGCATCTTTGCTGAAAGTACGCCGCAGGTCTAAAGCTGAGGTGACGACGGGAAAAGTGCCCTTTGTGTGCTTCTTGGATATAATTACAACAAGTGATGTATCAACAGCTCAGAAAGCAAGGTGAACAACTAGAAAAATAACACTTGATGATAATGAAAACTTATTTTGTCATGGACGCACAGACTTTCATCCGACTGTGCGAAGTGCCCGTTATGAGGCGGAGTTTACTGTGTCTATTAGTAATTATATTTCATTACGAGATTCAATTGATGATTTTTATCAAAACACCAACTACATTGACTCATTTTACAATCCCACTAGCATGTTATTTAGACAAAATAAAAACTTTTAATTTGCGTGAGGAAGCTGGCATTTTTACGCACACTTTTATGTCATTGGCTATATGTCACTGCTGTAATGGCTTATTGCACTATTACTGTTAACGATTATTCAATTGATTGATCGTTAATTTAAATGATCATCGAATATGGGAAATTGCATATTTTGACATCCTTACTGTAAAGTATATTTGGGTTTATACATTTTAAAGGGGACATTTCACAAAACCTTTTTAAGAGGTCAAATAAATATTTGGTGTCTCCAGAGTGCGTAGGTGACATTTTAGCTCAAAATACCCCACAGATAATTTATTATAACATGTTAAAATTGCCACTTTGTAGGTGTGAGCAAAAATATAAAATTTTTGTGTGTGTCCTTTAAAACATAGTGCAGATTAAGGGGTGGTATGTATTATTATAATGTATGTATTATTCTAATAAGAACCCCTTCTGACATCACAAGGGGAGCCAAATTTCAATTACCTATTTTTTCACATGCTTGTGTAGCAGCACTACCCTGAGACTGGCTGAATGATGAGTGCTTTAGTTAGAGACATGTGCGTTATGGGTGTAAGTGTGTGTAAAAGGAAGGTTTTCAGCATTTTTTGAGCGTGTTGACGGGTGGCTGCTGCTGCAACTTTGGCAACGTTCCGTGTCTAATGTTCTCTTAGTGGATCTTTGAGTCATTTGGGACGAGCATTTGGTTGTGGACTTCATTTTGGGTATGTCACAGACCACGAATAATTGTTTATCTAAGATGAGCTGTTGACTGTATGTTCTTTGTTCGTTTGTCTCGGTTTTCATTCCGGGCTGTGTTTATCGTGCCGGGTGCCACACTTGCAGAGAAAGGATTAGCAAAACTAAGTTACTGGGTTGATCATTTTCACATTTTCTAGGTTGCTACAAGCACTGGGGACTAAATTATAGCACTTGTGTAAAAATAATAATATATATATCCATCCATCTGGCTCAATGGCGGAAACCAACTGGCATGGCGAAGAGTCCTGCGCATTCAGTCTTTTTCGGCGCTTACCAATGATGTTTTAACATTACGTAATTCAGGTTGTTTTATCTGTATCCAAAAGATGAAACCTCGTTATTCATAATTATGAATCAAATAGATAGAATTGAGGAATTTGGGTAAATGTTTGATCATTTTATTTAACTCGTGTTTATATTGAACTAATTTATTTGATTATTAATGTCGTATCGGTCCACACCTGCTATTGTGTGGGTTCTGAACACAAACTCGATTGTACTAGAGGTTGTAGCTAAAGCAATTTAACAATGATGATCCAGTGATCTTTTGTTAAAAGGTCCCCATGTAGCTCTCTACAATCGCCAATAAAATATAAAATTTAAACTATAATCAGAGGTTCAGTCTAGCTCCTTCTAGCTGCCAATAGTTAAATCATATCACTACATAACAACTTGATTATAACAGAGGTAATTATGATTACCAAATGCGATTACATAACAGCTTAGTTAAGATTAAATAATTAATCTGACCATACAATATCATAGGTTAATGGTTGAAGTGATTTAACAATACCGCTCCATGCTTACATGCTCTCGTTAAAAGGTACCCATTTAGCCCCTACAGGTTCAGTCTAGCTCCTTCTAGCTGCCTGTAGTTAAATCATAATCGTAATACTTTAAAGTAACTTTTAAGAGAATACAGAGCAAATTAGAATGAATGCAAACGTAGCAATTTATACCAGGTAGGAAAACCATAATTCAGAAGCCAATTTACAATCCGAATCAAATCCGAAATAATCAAATGAAAAAACATTGCTTAGGTTGGAGGTGTCTTCTAATATTAGGTGAAGTTTGCTTACTTTTATTGTTACACTTTAACGTTGAATTCTGTTGTCATATTAATAAACCCATTGAAACATTTAATTGATACCAAGCAAGATCAGTTTTAGATACTTTGTGCATGTATAATGTAGTATTTCATATACAGTTTGTTCTGAGACAATGAGAGAATGAGGAGAGGGTTATGAGAAAGTGTGGTAGGGTGTGTCTCTTCTGTTCCTAAACCATGGGATAGCTATCTTTGGGGAGGTAAATTTGATTAGACCTTTTAGATGCTCTGTGTTATAACAAAGGGTGATTGTCTTTGAGGTAGATATGAGCTTAATGAGATCTTTTTAGTTTCTCACCAGAATGAAGTGTCTTTGATAAATAGTTACCTCTGGGATCAGCCATTGGTGCTGGTCTTACAATATATTTTGTCAGTGTTTGGCACCACCTTACACTATAGAAAAAGTCGGATTTTCATGATATGTCCCCTTTAACTCATTTGTTAACTCATTGTGGGAGGTCTATAGTTTTATATAATGTGTAGGAATATGCAACGAGCGGACCCTTTCACACTATATGGGCAGATTTAAAGTAAAAAATCTTATAACAATATAAAATCTTCCTATACAAGCTCAATGGGAAACGCAAAAGTTTGTTGAAAAAAGTGAGTTAGCTCTTCAACTATGAACAAATTAGTCAAGAAAGAAAACAGTAAAGATATGTGAATCATTTGAGTACTGTCTTTTATAGTGGGATTAATTCAATAGAACCATTACCCCTGCATTACAGTACCTGAAGTTTCTGTTAAAATATATCAAACTTTGTGTAAATTATGAAATAAGAATTTTGTTAAACCAAACAGTATAGCCTAGTGTATAACCAAAATAAATAAATAATCTAAAGGGAAGTCAAAATTTGGTAATTCTGCAGCCCAATATAGTTGTAACATTTACTGTAGCCTATTTTTTAAATAATTTAGATTATCTGTTGCTTATCTGTGTCTCATTTTCTTGATCCACAGCATTTATCATTGTGAAGTGTTTTTGTACTAAACACACACATTGTGATCTCCAGGTCATGACTGAATTTATCATCACATGCTGAACTTCATCATCACATGCTGAACTTCACCTCTAAGATGAGTGAAACAGAGAAACAGAGGTAAGAGTGATGCTGCATGAAGTCTAAATCCTTCAAAAGATGCATGAGGCTACAGCTTTAAGTCTGAGTACTTGTCTTTAAAGTCAAATGTTGCTGTAATGTTGCTATTTCATGTGTTTGTTATTCCTCATCACATTTATGCTGCATTTACACCAACCGCGGTAAAGGCGTGAAGCGCGAGTGATTTCAATGTTAAGTCAAAGCGGAAGAGGCGTTCGGCGCGAAAGACGCGTTTCGAGGCGCGAATTGATCGTTGTGCGCAGTACGCGCGAAAGGTGCTATCGTGCATTTTGCGGTTCACACGAATTTGCGGCTGACGCTCGAGTTGAAAAATTTTAACTTTGGCGGAATTTCGCGCTGCGTTAACCAATCAGGAGCCTGCTTGCTGCTGTCGTGGCAGCCCCGCCCGGAGTCACTCATTCAACCAACGCTTGATATTGACCGTAAGCAGTCACCTGGAGCTATACGACACAAGTTCTTATTTCTATAGAGGAGACAGGAATAAAAAGGACCTCGCTTGGAAGAGTGTCAGTGAGGACATTGGGCAAACTGTTAAGTTGTAATACACCCTTCACTTTTGAGTCACGTGACGTTTATCGACTCGCAACATTTATTTTCCCCCTATAGTAAGATGACCAAATACAAACTGATAACTCTCTCGATAAATGCACAATCAACATCAGTCATCTTGCAAACAGACAACCACATAGCACTTGCCCCTCCCACAAGAAGCGGATTTTGCCTCTGATGCGCGTCAAATGCTTGCTTTTTCAGCGCGCCTACTCTGCTCTACACGCGCGAATGCATCCAAATTGTTCAAGCGGCAAACCACGCGGGGTAGACACGATTTTGAAGCCTGAAACGTGGTTGGTGTAAACTCAGCATTAGACTGTGTTAAAGATCAGCTGAACTTTATTGTTTGTACCTGTATTCAGCTCTGTGTCTATGAAGAGTGACAACTCCAAAGATGTTGGCACAAACTTCAGTGAGAAAACACCAACAGCTACTACAAGGTATTTCATGTGTTTCTTATTGATGGTCACATTTAGACTGTGTTAAAGATCAGCTGAACTTTATTGTTTGTACCTGTATACAGTTCTGTGACTATAAAGAGTGACAACTCCAAAAATGTTGGACCAAACTTGAGTGAGAAAACACCAACAGCTACTACAAGGTATTTCATGTGTTTCTTATTGATGGTCACATTTAGACTGTGTTAAAGATCAGCTGAACTTTATTGTTTGTACCTGTATACAGTTCTGTGTCTGTAAAGAGTGACAACTCCAAAAATGTTGGACCAAACTTAAGTGAGAAAACACCATCAGCTACTACAAGGTATTTCATGTGTTTCTTATTGATGGTCACATTTAGACTGTGTTAAAGATCAGCTGAACTTTATTGTTTGTACATGTATTCAGTTCTGTGTCTATAAAGAGTGACAACTCCAAAAATGTTGGACCAAACTTGAGTGAGAAAACACCAACAGCTACTACAAGGTATTTCATGTGTTTCTTATTGATGGTCACATTTAGACTGTGTTAAAGATCAGCTGAACTTTATTGTTTGTACCTGTATACAGTTCTGTGACTATAAAGAGTGACAACTCCAAAAATGTTGGACCAAACTTGAGTGAGAAAACACCATCAGCTACTACAAGGTATTTCATGTGTTTCTTATTGATGGTCACATTTAGACTGTGTTAAAGATCAGCTGAACTTTATTGTTTGTACCTGTATACAGTTCTGTGTCTGTAAAGAGTGACAACTCCAAAAATGTTGGACCAAACTTGAGTGAGAAAACACCATCAGCTACTACAAGGTATTTCATGTGTTTCTTATTGATGGTCACATTTAGACTGTGTTAAAGATCAGCTGAACTTTATTGTTTGTACCTGTACTCAGTTCTGTGTCTGTAAAGAGTGACAACTCCAAAAATGTTGGACCAAACTTGAGTGAGAAAACACCAACAGCTACTACAAGGTATTTTTTTGATGTGTTTCTTATTGCTCATCGCATTTAGACTGTGTTAAAGATCAGCTGAACTTTATTGTTTGTACCTGTATACAGTTCTGTGTCTATAAAGAGTGACAACTCCAAAAATGTTGGACCAAACTTGAGTGAGAAAACACCAACAGCTACTACAAGGTATTTTTTTGATGTGTTTCTTATTGCCGTCACATTTAGACTGTGTTAAAGATCAGCTGAACTTTATTGTTTGTACCTGTATACAGTTCTGTGTCTATAAAGAGTGACAACTCCAAAAATGTTGGACCAAACATGAGTGAGAAAACACCAACAACTACTACAAGGTATTTTTTTGATGTGTTTCTTATTGCTCGTCACATTTAGACTGTGTTAAAGATCAGCTGAACTTTATTGTTTGTACCTGTATTCAGTTCTGTGTCTATAAAGAGTGACAACTCAAAAAATGTTGGACCGAACTTGAGTGAGAAAACACCATCAGCTACTACAAGGTATTTCATGTGTTTCTTATTGATGGTCACATTTAGACTGTGTTAAAGATCAGCTGAACTTTATTGTTTGTACCTTTATTCAGTTCTGTGTCTATAAAGAGTGACAACTCAAAAAATGTTGGACCAAACTTAAGTGAGAAAACACCATCAGCTACTACAAGGTATTTCATGTGTTTCTTATTGATGGTCACATTTAGACTGTGTTAAAGATCAGCTGAACTTTATTGTTTGTACCTGTACTCAGTTCTGTGTCTGTAAAGAGTGACAACTCCAAAAATGTTGGACCAAACTTGAGTGAGAAAACACCATCAGCTACTACAATGTATTTCATGTGTTTCTTATTGCTCATCACATTCAGACTGTGTTTAAGATCAGCTGAACTTTATTGTTTGTACCTGTATTCAGCTCTGTGTCTATAAAGAGTGACAACTCAAAAGATGTTGGACCAAACTTGAGTGAGAAAACACCAACAGCTACTACAAGGTATTTCATGTGTTTCTTATTGCTCATCACATTTAGACTGTGTTAAAGATCAGCTGAACTTTATTGTTTGTACCTGTATTCAGCTCTGTGTCTATAAAGAGTGACAACTCCAAAGATGTTGGACCAAACTTCAGTGAGAAAACACCAACAGCTACTACAAGGTATTTTTTTTGATGTGTTTCTTATTGCTCATCACATTCAGACTGTGTTTAAGATCAGCTGAACTTTATTGTTTGTACCTGTATTCAGCTCTGTGTCTATAAAGAGTGACAACTCCAAAGGTGTTGGACCAAACTTCAGTGAGAAAACACCAACAGCTACTACAAGGTATTTCATGTGTTTCTTATTGCTCATCACATTTAGACTGTGTTCAAGATCAGCTGAACTTTATTGTTTGTTTGAATTGACCCGGAGGTATATAGCCTCAGTTGATGACGACATCACAGCGCATCCGATGCGAGGCTATAAAATAGATGAGCACCAGCTGTGTCATCAGATCTTTTGTTTGAAGTCCAGTCCTTGGACATCTACTGTACAGGAAGACAGCGCAGCATCTCGTTCCGCTTTTTCAGGGAACAAGGTTATACTCAAGTAACCCCTCCGTTCCTTATCAAAAGCTTTACTCGATGCTGCGCTGCTAAGCGCTATGGGGAACGACAATACCCACGCTGCCGTATTTGGAGATGTCTGGACCCATTACAGAGGTGTAAGTGTGCGCACAAGGACCGCAAGGAAATGTCAGACATAAACAACCAAGCTAAAAATAGTGGATCTGTGCGGAAAGGATGCTCTTGCAGCCTCACAAACACCTATAAGAAGGCACCACTTACTAATAAATAGTAGTGGGGGATACCCCTTTATGGACAAATGGTATAGACATCAGCTTGAGATGTTGACTCGACGACATGAGCTCCTGGAGTGACATGAGCATCCAAGCTATAAAATCTTGTGAACGTATGCGGAAAGGACCAGCCTGCCGCAACATCTTCATCATTCCTGGGGCAAAATCTAGACAGGATGGCGCCTGCATATCCCCAATTCTTTTTAAAGGAGTTATCGCCATTAGAAAAACCATCTTTAGTGCCAAAAGTCTATCAGACACTGACTCTAGAGGTTCAAAGGGGGTCTGAACCAGGTCTTATCCACATAGTTAGTGTACGAAGCCAGCGGCGCATCACTTTTATTAGCCTTTGAGGGTTGGCCCTTGGATGAAACCCTCCGGCTCTGAGTCACAACTGAAACGGCGTCATATGCAACAGCCCCAAAGGAATCACCGTGGATGCTGATGCCATAAGCCCTAATATTCTCTGATATTGTTTCACACTGAGATCCTGGCCTAGCCTGAATCTGCTCAGGGTATGCTGAATGGTCGCGATTCGTTCGGGAGACAGATGTGCCCGCATCGTAATCGAATCCCAGACTATCCCCAAATAAGTCATTCTCTGGGCATGAGAAAGAACGCTTTAATTGGCGTTCAACCCTAGAAAAAGATGAGCAGCTGGTGCTCATCTATTTTATAGCCATGCATCGGGTGCGCTGTGATGTCGTCATCAACCGAGGCTATATACCTCCGGGTCAATTTCATTGACGTGTTTACACACTATATTCAGCTGGTCAACAATAAAGACGTTTCCCCATAGCGCTTAGCAGCGCAGCAGCAAGTAAAGCTTTTGATAGGGAACTTATTGTTTGTACCTGTATTCAGCTCTGTGTCTATGAAGAGTGACAACTCCAAAGATGTTGGCACAAACTTCAGTGAGGACAAACCAACAGATACTAAAAGGTATTTCATGTGTTTCTTATTGCTCATCACATTTAGACTGTGTTAAAGATCAGCTGAACTTTATTGTTTGTACCTGTATTCAGCTCTGTGTCTATAAAGAGTGACAACTCCAAAGATGATGGACCAAACTTCAGTGAGAAAACACCAACAGCTACTACAAGGTATTTCATGTGTTTCTTTTGCTTGTCACACTTGGACTGTGCCAGGAAGTACTGGAATATATATTATAGCTGCAAATTTGAGAAACAAACACCTAAATTTAGCCAGGCTGCTGTATGTCTACTGCTTTTATCTTTTCTCTGTGTTTTGGCCTTTTGCTCTCTGAAATTTTATTCACATT
The DNA here is from genome assembly GCF_027580225.2 of Misgurnus anguillicaudatus. Lineage (NCBI taxonomy): Eukaryota > Metazoa > Chordata > Actinopteri > Cypriniformes > Cobitidae > Misgurnus > Misgurnus anguillicaudatus. Next base: position 35,144,894 of record NC_073359.2, on the reverse strand, counting down.
AGCAGCGACTAGCAGTTGCAGAGCAACACAATCTCATTGATTTCAATGGAAGCTTGGTGACTTCCGGTGACACGAGCTACAGTGAACATTGGCAAAAAATGTATGCAAATGATGAGCAACTTCCAATCGCATTTAGAACGTGTAAACTAGGGATGCTCCGATCAATGTCGATCTCCACTAAAAAAAAAAAGTGGCCGATCACTATTCTGAATCTGACAGCCGATCTTATTCACAGCTGTTTCATGTACTACGGCTTTTGATCAGTAAGTCCTTATCGATCTAAAATCACTGTTAGTTTGAGTAGTTTATAACATGCATTTGAAAAAAGCAACACTCGTCAAACATAATTATTACATTAAATTCAAGTCAATTAAATTTTTTTTATATAGCGCTTTTCACAATTGTTAATTGTTGCAAAGCAGCTTTACATGAGTAAATGTAGGGGAGAACACAGAAAATCAATAGATAATATTGCGGCTAAGGATAAACCGTAAAAGCGAGCGTAGTAATAATGTAACGTATACAGTAAAGTGCTAAGTTAAGCCAAAGTTGGCTGACTCTCCCGTGGAAAGAAAACCCCCCTAGGAGAAAACCCAGTGGGAAAAACTCCTAGAAGGACAAAAACCCTTGGGAGAAATTAATATATATTTATATATATCATACCTGCAAACTAGTTACTTTTCGGCGAAAATCGCCGTTTTGAATTGAAAAAGGTCATCCACGTGAATCATGTAGATCCGAAGAGTTTTTTTTTTTTTTGGGGGGGGGTCTCAACTTCCCATAAACGGGAGTTTAAAAAACCTGCAGCGGTCTTCACAAAAACAATTAAAGCTCTTTGGTCATCACGTGAGGTCATCACAGTGTGGTTAAGGTTAGGATAGCCGATTGGTCAATGGATGGGAGCTGAACAAATGGGGTTACGTGAAGGGCGGGTCTTTGCGTTGCCAGCAGCTTCTATACAAAGGCCTTGGCTGCATCAGCTTTGTTAGTTTTGAGGCACTTTTGCTTGTCCGATTGCTACAGGTTTTTGAAAATATAAGCCATTCTTGCTGCTCATAAAGGGTTTAAACATTGACATGCGCTCTTTTATATGTCAATGGCATTAATTAGGCATCGTTTAAAGGTGGAAATCTTACTGTTCAGATGCATACTAGTTCAAGATAATTTGCGATTTATAGATTTCACATCTGAAAGAAAGGGGTGCGTGCGTTTATTCTGTGAATCACACACAGAGGTGTAAAGTACTCGAGTAAATGTACTTCGTTACTGTACTTAAGTATTTTTTGGGCTACTTTGTACTTGTACTGAGTATCAAAAATATAAGCAACTTTTACTCTCTACTCAATTACATTTTTGATTGGGTATTTGTACTCTTTACTCCACTACATTTGAAATGACACTTAACGTTACTCGCTACATTGTTTATTCGTCAAATAAAAACGTGACGAAAGTGTCAGAGGGTGATGATGGATATAATCTGTTGGCGCGAGGTACGCACACACACAACTGAGGGACCTCATGTGGCGCCACGCAGGGCAATCGTATGAAATCAAAGTACTGCGAGAGCGAATCAAATGCATATGGAGAAGTCTGGTCTCGCGGTACTTTGATGTCAAACGCTGAATGGCTTGTGTTGAGCCACCGTAGCGGGACATCTGCGTGCTCCGTATGTCATAAACTGTAGAGAAAAGTAAGCGTCTTATCTGAGAGAAGAGATAAAGCGCAAACATATGGATGCATATCACATTTGCTTCTGTCAAGGGACCCTTTGTTAAACATGTGATGCTGCAATCAAAAGAAAAATGAAGCGCGATCGCAGGAGGGTCATCCCGCAACTCAAAGGCAAGCACAAATGTTTTATATACTCTGATGCTACTTTATCAGCTAACCTGAGCTGGTTGATATAACTTACTAAGCCAAAATAAACCAGCGATGTCCTGTACTGATTGCCTGAGTAACTTAAGTACAGTATAAGATTGATAATAAGTGTACAATTTCACTGTCCTCACATTTAATCAAGTATGCTGTAATGTATTTACTGTAAAGAGTGATGCATGACTGAAGAAATGTAGTGCACTTAATGTGAGAGTGGTGTTACGTCTACTACATGTGTTTTCAATTAATCTTTCAAATGAACAACTTCACGTTTTTAATATGCAAATTTCTGTTACTGTATATTAACTGTAACAACCTACTGGACTCTAATACTGGATTTTTTGATATATTTAGATTATAACTTTTTTAGGATTGGCCTATAAGAATATTTGGTAACACTTTACAATAAGGTTGATTAGTTAACATTAGTTAATGTATTAACTAACTTGAACAAACCATGAGCAATACATTTGTTACAGTATTTATTAATCTTTGTTAAGGTTAGTTAATAAAAATGTAAGCTTTAATTGTTTGTTCATGTTAATTCAGAGTCCATTAACTAATGTTAACAAGATTTTAATAAAGTATTGGTAATTGTTGAAATTAACATTAACAAAGATTAATAAATGCTGTATAAGTGCAGTTCATTATTAGTTCATGTTAACTAATGTAGCTAACTAATGTTAACTAATGAACCTTATTGTAAAGTGTTACCATATTTATATAACAACAGTTAGGCTTTATATTTGTCAGCATGGCACATTCAAGTACACAATGACACTAGACTAAAATTAAATGGGTTTAAATTAAATTTAATGTAGACTAAAATCTTATGCCATTTAGTTGAATATAATTAAATGAATTCAGATGACAAAAATCACTAAAACTAAATTAAATTTTAGTCAAAAGACTATGACTATGTTTAATCTGCGTTTGTTCTGCCAGGTCAAAATTTTGAGGTGTTTGATTTCTTTTCTATATTAGGAAGTAAAACCTCATAAATAAACTTTTCACTGACCTACAATGTCTCTTTGTGTTGAGGACTAGTGCATCTTTGAGCCAACATTCAGTACGAGTAAAAATACTTAAGTACTTTTAAATTGGGTTACTTTAATACTTTTACTCAAGTTTTATTTAAATTGGGGGGGGGGGGGGAGTTGCGGGCGCGTATACAATGTGTCACCTTTTTCAGCCCTTCTGAGTTTGCAGGTATGATATATAAACACAGTAGGGATAGTAAGCGGGTAAGCGGATTAAACTGGTTCAGACGGTGGTCGTTGGTCGCGCATCGGCTGGGCATCACGTTGAAGGACAGCCAGTAGATCAGTGGCGTGATGACCTTCACAGCTACAGGAACTGGGTCTGTTTGTCTCATTGTCCTCTGGGTCGAGGACGAGACAGGGAGACAAAAACAGAGTTCTATTAGCGTAGGGGCCGTTCGCATGTAATGCAAGTGTCATACATTATAGTGGTTTAAGTCAGCTCGGTTCCAGACAGGCTAACTATTGCGGCAATAGTATATAACCCATATGAGGTGAGTGCTTTGTTCTAGTCAAAATAACTATTGCGGGATAATTACATTTACTGTACATTTTATGTGAATGCTTTGTTAAAGAAGAATGTCTTAAGTTTAAATTTAAATTGATCGACTGTGTCTGATACTCGAACATTATTTGGTAAATCATTCCAGAGCTTAGGGGCTAAGTAAGAAAAGGATCTACCGCCTTTAGACACTTTTGATATTCTAGGGATAGTTAAGTGACCAGAATTTTGTGATCGCAGTTTACGTGGTGGATTGTATTCTGATAGTAATTATTTAATATACAAGGGCGCTAGGCCATTTAAGGCTTTGTAGGTGATTAGTGGTATTTTAAATTGTATGCGATATTTAACTGGTAGCCAGCAATGTTCCCTCTAATTTTTTTCACCACTGAGCAAATTCTTTTTTTTCTGAGCGCACATTTCAATACTGTGAGCAATTCGCAACCACACGACCTGCCGAAAATGTCCACGAGCCTGCGTTAGCCATAGGAGATTCAAAGAGATAACAGCAAATGCATCAAAGTTTACCAGAGGTGATTCTAGGGTTAGAGCTTTAGGGGTGCTGAGCACCCAATGAGCTCCGCTGCCACCACCTGCTCTTTTTTCCTACAGAAACCAATAATATGTCTATTGTAAAATAACGATCATTTTAACATTGGTTCAACTAACTCCAAAATCCAGATTTTTTTGGAGACCTTTCAGGCATGAAAACGGGTCAGGGGTGAAAAAGATTAGAAGAATATTACCCCTCTAGGGTCTGGGAGCATGCTCCCCCTTAGAATTTTTTTAAAATTACATATTTTAATGTTTTGAGATGCATTTTTTTGCCAACCTTTTTATTTCGAATTAATGGCGAGCTAGCACTTTTTTGCCATTAATGCCATATTAAAGCCTCAGGACAAAAGGTGGGCTACAGCAGCAGTGTGGGTATGGTTTTATGTAAATATACAACGTATCGTTTTAATCCTTTGTCAGAATGACAAATCTCCTAATTTATAACTTTTATGCCTACAACTACAACATAAGTCCTTTAATTGAACCATTACCTTTACTGTATGTCTAAAACAAAACACTTGTGACTCCTGCACTAAGGGTTAAAAACTAGGGATGCACCGAATCCAGGATTCGGATTCGGCTGAATACTGGGCTTTTTGACGGGGTTCGGGTTCGGCCGAATCTTAGATTTTTTTCCACCGAACCGAACCCTGAGCTTGTGCTACGCTGGTCGACGTCACGCGGCCGTTGATTACACACATCAAGTGTTTTTTTTCCTTACGAGCGCATCGCACCGCATCGCTTTTATTGTGCTTTGCAGTTGGGCTATCAAAATGCATCCCGCCCTGCCCGTCAGGTTATCTTGACTTATAAGTAGGAAAAATATATTTAAATGCTTATGTATTCTCTCACAGATTTGGATGGGTAATTGTAGTGCATGAAATTCAGGCATTGGGTATTTAAAACGCGCTCGAGTTTTACTTTCACTTTCGTGATCGGGCGAAGCCACAGTACAGGAAGCAATCCGTACTGATTTGTCATGGATTTTTGTGCAAATCCTCCAACTCCAAAAGTGATATAGATTGTACGGGCAGTGAAGAGGGTGACTGTGCAGAATCGCTCAGCGACAGTAGCCCCTGTTTTTCTGATCGAAAAAATTATCCAATCTCTAACTAGATTATCCAAACTGTGAGTTTTGTGATCCACTGAACCACTTTTAAATGGTGAGTATATCTGGTGTGGGGATGAGCAGGAACAGTTGGTTTACATGGAAATCTAGTTTTTTTTGTTTGTTAAAAAACAACAGCATCAAAACAATAACAAGAATAGCAGATTAAACATTGTGGTTAGAGGCCCTATTGGCTTTGTATTGGCAAAATTTCGGGCTACCAAAAACTGAAGAGTGCCTGCCCGAAGGGCTACCAGGGATTTTGAAATTTTTAAAAGCCCTGTAATGGAATAAGGATGCAAGTAGGATTTGGTATTCGGTTTCGGATTCCGCCTAATCTTAAACAGTGGATTCGGTATTCGGCCGAATCCAAAAAATCTGGATTCGGTGCATCCCTATTAAAAACGTTATCCCCTTCATATTAATCTACATGTGACAAACTAAAAAAATATTTATTGTCTAGTTGTCTATAACTTACCGGTTCTGGTGGTATACAGTGATATGTAATTTGTTTTCACCCTGTTCCAAACGCCATGTTTTCATGACGACTGACCAGAAAAGACGCACGTGACGTCATCTTTACATGACTCCCGATTGTTAAAATAAGTCTCAAATTAACGAATTAAATCATACAATAAACTTTAACAACAGAGACACATATGCAACTACCCACTGAGAGCACAAAACTGCATACGTCTTGCGGAAGAACATTGTAACGGCGCTACTTCTCTCCGTTTAAGTCTATGGACGAGTCACCTAGGTACTGTGCTACTCTGCAGCGCGCGGGTACCCGCCGGACTAAAATAATCCGAAAATAAACACTTATTATATGTGTACCATGGTAATTCAGTATAAGACAAAAACACGGCTTGAAAGATTGATTCGTGATGTACTCCCTCATTATAAACATAACGTAAACATTTTGTAAGATTTGAACAAAAAAGTTGCATCAAACACTTTTAACTGAATCTCACTCTGCGTGTGTTCCGCGCTGGATGACGGCAATACAGGTACAGAGAAGTAGAGGAAGAGGATGACACCATTTGCTAAGCGGGGAGGTTTTCATTTTCTACCTTAACATATATACAATTTAAACCACAAACTACGGAGTATGTTTTGGACATTATTTAACCTTGTCAAAGACGAACGAACATTTTAGAATAAATACATTTCTTGCTCCAAGTTTTAGGGGTGCTGAGCTCCTTTTTAGGGGTGCTGAAGCATTCCTAAAAAGGGGCTAGCCTCGCCCACGTTGTGCGGTCTGAAAAAATGTGCGCGGTCTGACAAATCTATTTAGCTTAGAGGGAACATTGGTAGCCAGTGTAAAGATGCCAGAATTGGACTTATGTGGTCATACTTTTTAGATCTAGTAAGCACTCTTGCGGCGGCGTTTTGAGCCATCTGTAGCTTATTTACCTGATTTGCGTGACATCCCCCGGGTAACAAGTTACAATAGTCTATTCTAGAGGTCATAAAAGCATGGATAAGCTTTTCTGCATCTGATGCAGACAGCATATGGCCTATTTTTGAGATATTTCTAAGATGGAAGAATGCTGTGCGGCAGACGTTGGAGATATGACTATTGAAAGATAGATTGCTGTCGAACATTACGCCTAAATTCTTAACCGTGGAAGATGGCACCAACGTGCAGCCATCTATGGGCAACTTGTAATCTTACATGTTTGTAGCGATTCGGTTCAATAATAAGTATCTCTGTCTTATTGGAGTTTAGCTTAAGAAAGTTATGATGTAAAGCTGGGTATCATCCGCATAACAGTGAAAACTTATGTTATGTTTCCTGATAATGTCTCCTAGAGGTAACATATATAACGATAATAGGATAGGGCCTAAAACTGATCCCTGTAGTATGCCGTATTTAACGGGGGAGTGATATGACTCTTCCTCATTTACATAAACAAAGTGATATCGATTGGTTAGATACGATCTAAACCAGGCTAACGCCTGACCACTGATGCCAACATAGTTTTCTAGTCTACTGAGTAAGATTCTGTGATCTATTGTGTCAAAGGCTGCACTAAGGTCTAATAATATAAGGATTGAGATTTCACCACGATTGGATGTTAAAAGGAGGTCATTATGTAACTCTAAGCAGCGCTGTCTCTGTGCTATGGTGGGGCCTGAATCCTGATTGGAACTTTTCATATGTATTATTATTCACTATGAATGTGCGTAGCTGGCTTGCCACTATTTTTTCTAATATTTTCGAAAGAAAAGGTAGATTTGAGATTGGTCTAAAGTTATTAAGATCTCCCTGGTCAAGGTGTGGGTTTTTAATGATAGGTCTAATAACTGCTAGTTTGAAAGCTGTTGGAAAGTAGCCTAATTCTAGTGATGAGTTAAAGATATTTAGTACTGTGTCAGACACTACATAAAATACCTCTTTAAGTAGTTTTGTGGGAACGAGGTCTAGTATACAGGACGATGATTTGGATGACGTTACTAATTTAGAGAGCTCTTCTATTGTAGTAGGTTTAAATGACTCAAGATGTTCATATGGTAATCTAGTATTAAATGTACTATTGGGTAGAGTGGTGGCTGCTTGCGTAGTTTCTATGTCTTCCCTAATAACTGTAATTAGAGTTTACTATTGGTTTCTGTTTGTTCTTTGTTTCTAGTCAGTTTCGCAACTGTGCTAAAGAGGAAACGAGGGTTGTTATGGTTTTCTTTAATAAGCATTCTGAGATAGGTCGATCTGGCGGTTTTAATAGCCTGTCTGTAGTGTTGAACACTCTCTTTCCATGCTGAACGCCATACCTCTAACTTTGTGCTTCGGTAGTTTCTTTCCATTTTTTCTAGCTACTTTTTTAAGGGCTGCAGTATGATGGTCATACCATGGAGCTGGCGTTTTTTCTTTGATTCTCTTTTTTTCGAATGGGAGCAAGGGCATCCAGCGTGCTTAAACACACATTGTTCAGGTTTTCTATTATAATATCCAGATCTTCACGGTTATCTGCTACATGTGTCATGAACTGTCAGGAAACACAGAACACATAAATCCCAAAGCAGAAATGGTTTATTGAATGTTCACAGGAAAAAGTCTCTTAACCACCAAAAGTCAATCAGATGTCCTCAGTCTCAGCAGGAAGTATTTCCCCCGGCTTATACTGCACGGGGTGAAGGCTTGGGGACCCCGATACGGGGCAGGGTGTGTAGACCGCTCCCGTGAGCGCCGCGTCTTCAATGCATGGGCGGAGAGATGTAGAACTGTAAACACAGTGGAGACTAGGACAGCAGAGGGCACAAACAAAATAATTAGCAAAGTCCATAGATAACACGACAAGACAAGAGCTAGCAAAACTAGCTGGCAGGAACATACAACACAACGATCTTGCAACGAGACACCAAACACACAGGGAATATATATTGAACCGATTGGGCAACAAATAAGCAGCAGCTGTGCATGGTGCAGGTGGAGAAGATCAGACTAATGACACCCGTGATAGAGACGGGCACATGTGAAGCTGTCAAAACAAAACACACAACACAGAGAAACCAAAAATAATCAATCAAACTAGAATCATGACAGGACCCCCCCACGACCGCCACCAGGCAGTCCAAGGGAGGGCTCACCTCGTCGCCGACGGAAGTCCTCAATCAGGTCAGGGTCCAGGATGTCCCGGGCCGATACCCAACATCTCTCCTCCGGACCATAGCCCTCCCAATCCACTAAATACTGAAACCCCCTGCCTCGCCGGCACACATCTAAAAGGGATTTCACAGTATATATAGGGGCACCGTCCAAAAGCTGCGGGGTGGGAGGGGTGGGAGCAGACGGGACAGGATTAAGGGGAGAAAAGAACACAGGCTTCAGTTTAGACACATGAAAAACTGGGTGAACCCGACCGAGAGCAGGAAGCAATCTGAGTTTAACCGTCACCGGATTAATTACCTTCTCAATAGTGTATGGCCCAAGGAAACGAGGAGCCAGCTTACGGGATGGTCCTCGGAGAGACAGATCCTTGGAAGAAAGCCATACTTTCTGCCCACAGATAAAGCGGGGCGCGGGTCTACGGTGGCGATCAGCCGTGGCCTTGGTTCGTCTGGAAGTCTCTATAAGCGTTCTTCTAGCCCTCCTCCAGGTGCGTCTGCAACGTTGAACAAAGGCTAGCGCAGACGGAACCGCCACATCGGGTTCTTGAGCTGGAAACAGAGGAGGCTGAAATCCCATGGAAGCCTCAAACGGGGACATTTTCAGAGATGAAACGGGGAGAGAATTATGAGCATATTCTACCCAGGGTAACTGTTGGCACCAAGAGCTCGGATACTGAGATGACAGACAGCAGAGTGTACGACCAAGATCCTGGTTAGCCCGTTCACATTGCTCGTTGATCTGTGGGTGATAACCTGAAGACAAGCTGGCTGAGGAGCCGATCTGTCTACAGAACTCCTGCCAAAAACGGGAAATAAACTGAGGACCCCTATCAGAAACTACGTCAGAAGGCAGACCATGTAAGCGAAAGACGTGCTCTATCATAATCTGAGCCATTTCTTTGGCAGAGGGAAGCTTGGGCAGAGGGACATGCTGAGTGTGTTCCTGCATAGAGGGAGAAAAGATGAGAATGTCATCTAGGTACACAAAGACAAATTTATTAATCATGTCTCTCAGAACATCATTAACCAGAGCCTGGAAGACAGAGGGAGCGTTACAAAGCCCGAAAGGGAGAAAGCAGTACTCAAAGTGTCCAGTAGGGGTGTTAAATGCTGTCTTCCACTCATCGCCCTCTCTTATGCGCAACAGATGGTAGGCATTGCGCAAATCTAACTTGGTGAAGAATTGTGCTCCCTGCAAAAGCTCAAAAGCAGAAGACATTAAAGAAGAGGGTACCTATTCTTAACAGTAATGTCATTGAAGCCCCTATAATCAATACAGGGACGGAGGGAGCCATCCTTCTTCTTAACAAAGAAAAACCCCACCCCTGCGAGAGAGGTGGAGGGACGGATGAGACCGGCACTAAGGGCATCATTAATATAACGGTCCATGGCCTCTCTCAGGACCAGACAAAGAGTAAAGTTTACCTTTAGGCGGAGAAGTGCCTGGGAGGAGTTCGTACGGCCGATGGGGAGGAAGGGAGGTGGCCCGGGCTTTACTGAACACCTGACCGATGTCGGCATATTCCGCCGGGACCCCAGTTAGATCGACCACCGAAACCTGAGGATGAGAGAGAACAGAACCAGAAACAGCAGAACCAAGACAAGACTCATGACAATACTTAGACCAAGACAAAATAATATTATGTTGCCAATCAACGTGAGGATTGTGTTGCACTAACCATACATGCCCTAACACAATAGGGGTTTGAGAGGCATGGAGGATGTGAAACACAATCTCTTCACGATGATTGCCTGACACAGACAGACTCACAGGAGCGGTGCAATGTGTAACCTGCTGTCCTTTGAGAGTCCAGACATCCAAGGGGTTCTGGAGAGGGACAGTCGGAATCTTCAGGTCACGAACCAGAGCAGCATCAATAAAGTTGCCTTCAGCATCAGAGTCGAGAAGGGCGGTAGACGGATGGTCCTGTCCACCGACAGACAACATGACAGGAAGATGAGTACTGGAAACAGAGGAGAGTTTTGAAGTAACGCCCACCAGGACTCCCGAACTCACTGGTGGGCAGCGGCTTTTAATGGACACATCTTGGCAATATGACCAGACTTTCCACAATAGAGACATAAAACGTTCTGAAGTCGTCTCTTCTTCTCCTTCATAGGAAACCGCATCTTACCCAACTGCATAAGTTCGGCCTCGACAGGTGGTGAGGAGGGAGAGGTGGACAGGACAGACTCCTCCAGAAAAGTCTTCTGGCGAAAGGAACGGCACTGATTACGTAACAGCTTGCGCTCTTCAATCCTAAGCGCCAGGTCCATTATGCCATCGAGTAAGTTGGGAAAATCGTGAGCAGCAATCTCATCCTGAAGATCATCCGACAGACCATCCACAAACTGAGCTCGGAGAGCAGCCTCATTCCACTGACAGGCAGCCGCTAGGGTCTTGAATTCAATGGCGTAGTTGGTAACAGACATCTTTCCTTGGACTAGACGAGCCAAACGAGCGGCTGCTGCGTCTCCACGCACAGATCGATCAAAGTTTTTCCATCTCCTCTCGAAACTCCTTAAAAGAGCAACAACAGGGGTCCCGAGCATCCCACACAGCCGTAGCCCACTCACGCGCTTTACCAACCAGCAAAGTGATAACAAACGCAACACGAGTGTGTTCAGAAGAGAAGCGCCGGGGCTGGAGAGCAAACACCAGGGAGCATTGAGAGAGAAACACCCGGCAGGAAGAGGGATTGCCGTCGTAAGGTGGTGGGGCTGTGACATGAGGTTCCCTCTCGGACGATTTACTGGGTGGAGAAACTTCATGACGGACCTGGTCGACACGTGAAGAAAGGTCAGCCAGACGGGAACTTAGATCTTCGACTTCCTGAGAAGTGGTGGTGAGACGAGACAGACAGCTCAATAGCAGCAAACAGTCCGGAGCTGTGGCAGAGGGAGGGAACAGAGTTAGTGAAAGAATCAGCAGGACAATCACTGGACAGCACTTACAGTACTGGACAGTGCGAAGTTGGTTTCCAATGCAGCAATGTCAAACTTGGCTGAGATAGTATTCCAATAACAAAGTCCAACTCGGCAGCGTCACAGCCGATGAGATGGTGGATTGAGACTTGTAATGCTCCAACAAACAATCAGCGAGGAAGCGTCTTCAATGCATGGGCAGAGAGATGTAGAACTGTGAACACAGTGGAAACTAGGACAGCAGAGGGCACAAATAATAATAATTAGCAAAGTCCATAGATAACACAACAAGACAAGAGCTCGGAAAGCTAGCTGGCAGGAACATACAACAACTATCTTGCAACGAGACACTAAACACACGAGGAATATATATTGAACCGATTGGGCAACAAATAAGCAGCAGCTGTGCATGGCGCAGGTGGAGAAGATCAGACTAATGACACCCGTGATAGAGACGGGCACATGTGAAGCTGTCAAAACAAAACAAACAACACAGAGAAACCTAAAATAACAATCAATCAAGCTAGAATCATGACAACATGTTTCATTCAAGACAGGTCTGGAAGAATGCTAATAAAGCTTTCTTTTAGTGGTGGAAATTATTGTTCTGGCTAATCTGTAAGCATGTTGTAGACTGAGTGATCCTATCTAGAAGTACAGTGTATGACACAAGGCAATGGTCTGAAACTGCATCGCTCTGGGGTGATATTTCGATGTCATTAATATTGAGTCAGAGTGACAGAATAAAGTCTAATGTGTGCTTACGAGTATGCGTGGGCCCTGACACGTTTTGTTTAATACCAAGATAATTTAGAACATCCATAAACAGTGTTTCCCACAGATCTGAAATTTACTTGTGGTGGTAGCTCGTGAAAAGGGCAATCATTATATCCACCGACAAAAAATGGTCTACTATACATGTGACAAAGAACTAATAATGTGTGACACAACACAATACTTTGATTTATTAAACATTAATATTAATTTCGCATTATAGTTCATTAATCTAACCACCCCAAACTTTCTTTGCCATAAACAAAGCTGACACTGTTTGTTAAAGCACCACGAAAACACTTTATGTTTTTGCACTGATATATGAAGCAATTTGAGGACCCCTTTTATCAAACTCAATTATATACAATACTATGTATACTATTAATAGACAGTGCAGGTCTATAGATTATAAATGTGACTGATGTTATAATGTTAATAATTTCTATTAGCCCAGATAGCAAAATTTTTCAGGGCCAGAAATGGCTGAGTTCAGGCTGTTCTTTTGGCACACATGCCGCCACGGCTTACGGTCCTTGATTGGTCCCAGAGCTGCTTGCCTTAAGTAATCCAGAATCTAGCCGAAAGCAGACCATAGCTTAGCCGCAACCCTTTCACACCTCGAGAAATCAGCCACAGCTCTCCCGGAATCTCCAGATAACAACCAAAAAAGAGCCCAAATTACCACATTTATCCCCAAACTTACCCACAACTGTTCCAGAAACCCCAAATGTAACCCAGAAAATAACCAAAATTACCATATTTACCCCAGAACCCACCCACAACTTATCCAGATGCCCCAGAAAATAGCCATAAAGTGACCAAAATATATTTATATCCCGTAAAATGTGTAATTGAAAAACACAGATATAAAGCAAATATAGAGTTTTATTGATGCTGACAAGAAAAATTTCAGATAACAGCAAAATAAATGAAATGTCAAATGTTCTGCCAAATAAACAAATAACAGTAGAAGGATCAAATAAAAGCAAAGAAATAGCCAAAGTAACATAAAAGCTAACAGAGAAACATTAACTTAATTGTTTTAAACAATAAACAGGCAAAAAAAACAGATGTAATAACAGAAAGCAATATACAACAACTGGTTAAATATAAAAAACATCCTATATAAAATGAATGTTTACAGATGTGCAAATGTGTATTAGATAAATACATTTGAAAATAATACCATGTTATGTCACCAGCTAGAAAAAGCGCAACATTTAGTAACTTTAATCTCCAGTCATGTCTGTGCACACAAAGGGCTTCTTACAGCCTACAGAAAAATCATAAAATACAGTTAGAAAATAAATTTACATAAAATGAATAAGAGTAAGGACAAAAATGATATAGTACACACTGCCAGTCCAAGAACTGATACTTTTAACATTCAATTCAAGACATGGGAAAAAATATGTTTGCAGATTTCAGAGTTCCAGAAGGATTTCTAAATTACCAATTAAATAAAGCACTTACCAAGTACAAAAATTGTTTTAGTCAATTTCCTGCTTCATTATTTTCCAGCGTTCACTACTTCACTCCAAACAATCCAAGATCAAGTACCTGGAATATTTTTAAAACATGGTGTCACTTTTAAGCCAAAACTTGTGCTTTTGTAACTTATATGAATATTAGACAAATTACCCTAATAAGAGAATTAACAAATAAGATATAGACAATAATGTAATTCATCAAATCAAACTGCACAAAGATAAATAATGAACATAATATACATCATCTTACTTAATTTTCTGTTTTGATGTCCATGTCTTTGTCTCTGTCTGGAGAATGGTTTGCTGTTCTCCAAGAGGCAGTAATGTCTATCAAATACAGAAGTCAAAAATCAAATCACACACATTGGTTTACTCTTTTAAACTGATACATTTTTTAACGAAGTTAAACTCACATCAGTCTTTACCCAGACAGCTGGAACAACATAGTCTGGTATAGGACTTCTGCAAACAAAAAACAAGTATAAGTAAACTTTATATTGTAAAAAGGTAAAATAAAAGATTAAGACAAGCAATAAAGACAACATTTATAACTCTTAGGTATAAAATTCCTTTACAAAAGCAATGGATGTCCTCATGTCTTTGTCTCTGTCTGGAGTACAGTCTGCTGTTTTCCCAAGAGGCAGTAATATCTATTAAATAGAGGAGTCAAACACAAACATCTTAACACATACACATTTGTTTATTATTTAAACGGTTAGGTTTATTAACCTCATTATTATTCTTTACTCACATTATTCTTTATCCAGATTGCAGAAACAACATTTATTGTTGACAAAGTGTGGTTCATGACTTCAGCAAACAAAATGCAAATATAATTAAACTTTATACTGTAAAATAAAAGATTAAAACAAACACATACAAAATGCATGACTCTTGCATATTAAATTCTTTACAAAAGTATGTGGTTATTCTTCAAGTGGGGTTGGTTATGTTACACCATAAAATAAAGCAAATAAATCTGGCCTTTTAACAACACAATCTTGTAAACTGCACTGACCAGGACTGAAGAGAATAAGAGATCATAGTAAACCATCTTTATTAAGCTAAAACTTGAATACATGCCTTTCTAGAATATCAAAAACATTGTTTTACTAAGATATAAATAGTTGGAATGAATGAGTCACTTTGTAACTGTTATGATTACCAGCAAATGCTGATTTGTGGTTTAGTACAGAAAACATCTAATCTTCGTTTGGCTTCTTTGGGGTTCAGCATTCATTTAAAGATTCAAACTTCTTATTGATTATTTTATCATCCCCGTCATGCATGTTGCGTCTCTTACTGTAAAAACATGCATGTTTAACGTTATCTACGTTAAATGGCGACTGATGATAAAATACTTGCACTTACACGAAAATACATCACAGAAAAGAATAACAAACAAAAACGAAAACCAACTGGATATCGCGCTGTAGAACAATAAGTGCAATCTACGTGAATTTAAAAGAAAAGTATCTTAATAACTTACCTTACTGTGTTATATAAAACTCCACAAGACAAAAGATCGCGTGTCCTTCGTCCAGTACACAGTGGGGGTTTGAATTTCGCGGAAGTTCCTGATCATGACCAGTTGCATTATGGGAAAGGTAGTTCATTTTCCACGGCGGATTGAACGCTGTTGAGGTTAAAGGACTACTATTTCCAAGATCCATTGCAATATATGTCATTGTTTTAGAAACGAAAGTGCACCAATAAATATTAGTATTAGTTAGTCGTATTTTTTAATTGTAAACACAATTTAATGTAAAGTCTTATTTATTTATAAAAAATAAAATACAAAACTAAAAAGACTTAAACAAGCACACATACTTAAAATACTTTTGTTTGATGTATATTAGTGCAGACTGAATTATTAATTTATCTGTTTATTGCATTGTTTGTATATTGCACATTGACACCTTTGGATTAACTGCCCAAAATAACATTTTCTACATTTCGTCTTTTAATAAGGATAAACATATTTATTATTGCCTTAAATATTAACTTTGATGTTTTTATCAATTGTAAATGATTTTATTTGGTGTTTTTTTTTACTCTTTGGCCAACCAAACCGTAGCCAGAACTCTGCCATATATTGACTATTTTCTGGCAGACCACACTTAAGCCAGGACTCAGCCAAAAATGTACCTTTTTGCTTTTGGCTGGCTAGCCTCACCCCACAACTCCCCCGAAAGCTGTTTCACACAAAGGTGTGAACAAAAGAGAGCCTAAATTTAGCCATAAATGCCCAATGTAAGCCAGATTTGTGCCAGAAACTTTGCTATCTGGGAGTTAGGCACTTTTACCGCTTCTGCTTTCTATTTCTCTTTTGCCGATTAAAAAAGCTTAATCCACTCATTATTTCAGATTTAAAAGTCTACTTGCTGTCCCGATGACAGACGTTACATTACAGCTTTGCGTTTTTTATATCCTGAGTCAGCTAGAGCTTTGCTCATTCAGTATTAGCACTGCTTTTTGCTACAATCTCTGTGCAAACTGTTTAGATTTTAGTAAAGATATGGTCTATTAATTGTAAGATTATAAAAAAAATGGGATAAAGAAAAAATGAAGCGTCGCGTGGTCGTGACAAGAGCCAGCTGTTATCGCCAAAGAAACCGGAGGCACGCTGAAACAGCACTCGAGCTTTGCGCTAGCGGCCGTTCTCCGCTCGACTCGGGTTTTACACACATATTAATCAGACTTGGGACCCGAAGTAATGAACTAGGACCGACCCGGACCCGACTGACCATTTAACTCATTCTCCGCCATTGACGAGTTATCTCGTCAATTATGAGTTAATATTTAACTAACAAATGTGCCTTTCTGGACGAATTTCAAAGTGAAAGTGTAATACCGCTTTTATCCAATTTATCAAAAACGGAAGTTAAAATGATTTGATGATTTATTTGAACTGCCTTTATGTTTGATAGTCATTCTGAGTCTGATCTCTAACATAAATTCCTTTACAAAAACGCATTTTTTTAAGCTTTTTGCTCAAAATGTTGTATTTTTGAAGAGAAATATCCATATTTCAGTTGTCAAATTAAGTGGAAAAAGTAAATATATAATGAAACGTTTTTTCCCCAGTTTGTTTGTTTGTTTGTTTGTTGTTTGTTTGAAAGCAGATGGTGTGTTCTTTAATTTGATATAATTTGTATGTTTATATATTTATAGAAGATAATTTTTCCTGCAAGGAATTTTGTGAAACTTTTGTTAAAATCACAAAAATGCAGGTGGGCAACTTTTCTGAAAAAGGCTGGCGGTGAATGAGTTAAAATATAAACCCAGAACCGTACGGTCCCGCGTCCTCAGTGAAGAAAGACCTCTAATGGTAAAACTCTGCTCAAGTTCAGAAACATGAAAGGATACATTATGTGACACTGAGGTTGCTTCGCGTCGCACCCAATTCATTGAGAAACAGAGAGCATGTGAACGGACACTCAACGGGAGAGACACAACGTGCTTGCACGCAAAATGAAGCCAACTTGGATGCTATAAACACATATGCACATAAGCATATGCGACCATTTTGGTCGCAGTGTAGTTCCCTGGCTGCTCAGTTACCTCAGTATGTGCTGCAGTTGATCCAGTTTGCCGCGCTGGATGATGAGTTTATCATGCGTGCATCATCTTCACGGTCACCCGGCCCCCACCTTTCTGTCTCTCGCGCGCGCTCTCTCGCTCGCGCTCTCTCTCTTTCTCTCGCTCTCTCTCTCTCTCTCGCTCTCTCCAAAACACGGGTCATCCAGTCGAGTTCAGAAAATACGGAAATTCGTAAAGTGATTTTTTTTTACCTGGGCGGGTCGCAATTTACCTGGGCGAACCGCCCAAGTAGAGCCTATGTATGGGAAACACTGATAAATGCACGTCCTAATGCATCTTTTTGGTTATCCACATTAGGGCTGTGTTGAAAAAATTGGTTCACCGATTCTGAATCGATTTTCATGTTAATTTCTAAAGATCGATCCGTAACTCAGAGGATCGATTTAATAATTAATAACTTGAACTTGTCGCATCATTGAATTCACGAATGCGCGCGAGGTCATGGTGGTCAGTAACGTTAAGCAAGTGGTTGTTTTAAAAACTCCAGAAACGCTCAAAGCTGCGATCTATATGTAAAATAATCCACTCATAACAAATGAACGAGTTATTTGTGTTATTTTTATAATAAGCGCCAGTGAATCCACTGCGGGTCTGGCAGCGAATCTCTCTCTCCCTCCCTTTGTGCTCATGCAGCTGGTCTCTCACGGGCAGAGGTTTCTTGAGGCGCGCGCAACAGGTCGCCAAATAAAGAGTTCTTCTCGCACATAATGCTTATAGTTGTAAAGTTTTGTGAACTTTAAGCAAGCTAAGACAAAACTCGCGTTTATATCAGTGACAGGTGCGCTGCTGGAGCGATGTAGTTTGACGCCTAATTTGCTTATATTACAAATATCTCTGATCAGAAAGACGAGAAAGAGACGCAAATGTTAATGTCTAATAGAAAGTAAAGAGCGTCAAGACCTTAAAACAGACTTCATCACATCATAGCACCTGTCATATTTATAATATCTATATCTAGAGATCCGTCTCTCATATACAGCTATTTATCCTGTCTGTAGGTTTGTGCATAATTTATACCTGTTCATTTTACATATGCATACATTACATTAAAAATAGGCAATAAATACAAAATACAATGCATACTATAGCTTCAATAGTCTATAAAATTAATAACTCAAGATATTGTCTATCAAGACTTAACTCTTTCACCGCCAGCATTTTTTAAAAAAGTTGCCAGCCAGCGCCAGCGTTTTTCATGATTTTCACCAAAGTTTAATGCCTTCCAGAAAATGTTCTTCTTCAGATATATAAACATACAATATACCAAATGAAAGAACAGACCCTCTGCTTTCAAACAAAACAACCCGTTTCATCCTACCTTGAGTAGTTCTTTTGTAATCAGCTTTTGAATATGAGTAGGTTTCTGCAAAAACACCACATTTTGAGCAAAAAGCAGAGATAATTCCATGTTTGTGACGGACTTTTCATAGAGATCCCATTCAGAGCGATCTTTAAAACAGACATGGACATGCAGCAGCTTGTCATAGAAATACTTCCGGTTTAAAAAGGTTGTGGAAGGGCGCCACCTGGTGGATAATAGCGGTATTGCGGAAAGACGGAAAATCTCGTCATTGGCGGGGAAGCGTTTTTTCTTAATTGACGAGATATCTCGTCAATGGCGGGGAAAGAGTTAATCTGTTGTTATCATCTGGGCATTTTCACTTTAACATTATTAACTTTAAATTGTTCATATTTTAAAACTGTGGTGAGCAGTTAAAAGCTATAGTGAGTGGCAAATAACTGCACATTTTCAGACCTGCCAACCTGTACGCATTTTGTCGTATGGCCAATCAGTAACAAGAGTCTGCTATCGATGGAATCACAAAATCCAGCATGATCTCCTTCCTCCACCCGCAGTTTCTGACCATCTTTTTCAACGGAGAGTCGAGACGTCTGAATCGCTAAGGTAAACTGGTCAGGGTTGATGTGCAAATAATGAAATAATGCATAGCTTAATCCTATGAAGTCGACGGTCGCGCGGGCTCCGTTTCATAACGTGCACGTGACCGCAAGATACGTAAACATTACTTCTGATTTGTAAATGAGCATCATTTATAATTAAGCGCTTACGAAAAAGTACAATGATTTTACCATGGGGCAGATCATCCAGTTTTAGTCAAATAAAAACGGAAAGTTCACTCTCAGTGAAGGGAATCCACCTGACATCTGAGTGAAGCGGATTAAATGCGTTCTGAAATAACGCGCTCTTGATAATTGTCAATAAAATAAAACATCATATACAAACCACATCAAATAAAGTTTTATAAATGGAGAATATCTCGTGTCTCGAGTGCCCACGTGATAGGTGCTTATGCCGTACTGTACTGTACTGTAAACAAAGCTACAATAAATTACAGACAGACATACAGTTAACAGCACTACTGTCACAGTTATGGTTGAATTTAAAGCAGTGTTAACTCTAAAATACTGTCTTAAAGGGGTAGTTAACTTAAAACATGTAATTCAGTCATAGTTTACATACCAGACCATCCAAACATTTATGAGTTTCTTTATTGTGTGATACACAAGTTATTTTAAAGAGTGTTGATAACCACAGTGACTGGTCCCCACTCCATTGTATTTTTTGCTAGTCAGGGAAAAACAAAATTTTTTTTCTCTTTTTTTTGTGCGTTTCACTCAAGAAAGGAATCATAAAGGTTAGACACAATATGAGGTGGAGTAAATGATAACAGAATGTCATTTTTGGGTTAACCATCTCCCACTTTTTAACAGTAATATCACTTTTAACAGTGTTTGTGCAGACATGCTAAACTTTGGAGAATACAGTATTTAACATTAATAATGTTATTAATCACCATGTAAGGCAAATTTAGTTAAACATGACTTTATTCACATTTATAATTATTTTTAAAGCAGATTATGGCAGGATGGGGAAAAAAGTGAGTGCAATGTGCAGCATGTTACCTTGAAAGTTACCAAGAGGTGTGTGTGCGTGCATGTGTTAAATTATATGTTAAAAACCCGTGTTCTGTCCTTTCGGCCGATGCTACTGTACTCAAAAACAATTTCCAAG
The DNA here is from genome assembly GCF_027580225.2 of Misgurnus anguillicaudatus. Classification (NCBI taxonomy): domain Eukaryota; kingdom Metazoa; phylum Chordata; class Actinopteri; order Cypriniformes; family Cobitidae; genus Misgurnus; species Misgurnus anguillicaudatus. The sequence goes on along the minus strand of NC_073359.2, from coordinate 35,124,376 downwards.
GTTGGCAGGTCTGCATTTTTAAAATCCAAAAACAATATAAACTGAAAAACATGTATACCATGAAATATACAGTTACCGTGAAATAAAATGACTCATTCCGTGGAATAGATTTTTAGTCATTCCGCCCACCCCTATCTGACACCACTTTGGGCTTTTTTCAAAAACACTTATCTAAATCTCGAAGATCGGATCAGATCGGATCGAAACGAATAATGATAATCGATTCAAGATCTTGAGAATCGGAATCGAATCGATTCTTGAAATTTGAATCAAAACCCAGCTCTAATCCACATGGATGTTAAAATCACCAACAAAAAAGCTTTATCTACCGTGACTGTAAGCTCAGATAGGAAATCTGCTATTTCATTAACCTCTCGACGCGCACTAGTTCGTGCACGGAAAAACGTCAGTTTTTTTAATGCTGCTAACACTATATTTATAGCCTACTGTGTACAAACAAACAATAATAATAACATTGCTATACATCGTTTAAAAGGTCTAAGGGTTTAGCATCAGTGTATGGTGTCCGTTTTGAGATACAATTGCTCTAGCATCATAAATATAGTATTTTGTTACAGAAGTCCAGATGACAACATGCATAAAATAAGCTGACTCCTTACCTTTGGGCTGGTATAAGGAACGCGAATAGAATCCAGTCTGTTTCAGATGTGTGAATAACCCATAAAAACTCTCCAACAAAGTACATCCAATGACTGTTTTTGTCCACAAATGCGTATAATCCGTGAAATATTGAAATATTGTCCATTGTTTACATCACATTTCACATGCACGTCTTGTAATAGATTATAATATACAATCTGATGACTATTTACATCGTAACACTTGTATATGAGATTACACTAGCGTTCAAAACCAGCGCTCAAACTTGTTTGTACAAGTAGGCGGGCAGTGTTGTGCCTGAACGAGTTCATTGAACGAAAGTTCATGAACTAGTTCATATTTTGGGCGAACGTGAACTGAACGTACTGTATTACTGCCTGATGAACGCAAGGTGAACTCGTTCATTCTGGGGCTTGTGAACGGCACGTTCTCTCATTTTAACGTCATTCAGTAGGGTGCCAGATTTCTATAGAGTCTTCCAGGCGAAAACCCGTCTAAAACACACTGTAAACAGACCTTAATGTGTAGCGGAAAAAACACCCAATCTGGCAACACTGCCACCAGGCTGCATACGTCATCAAAACAACACTGACTGGACGCTGCTATCCAAATCCCTGCCGCGCCACTCGCATAGTTTAACATTAAATAACATCATATTTGTCCTAAATCGTTAATGATTAACAAAGGCTGCTTACGCATATTCTGGATCTTGAAATAGACTTTGACTAAGCTCACGCTGTTTAACGTGCACGTGCGGTGTGCAATACCTGCAAGTTGTCAATACACGCAACGCCTCGCAGCGCTTCTCGCCCGGAAAACCCCTTGAAGCACCCGGCTAGCCTTTCAAGGTATGTGCAAGCAAATACAAAAATTAACAGACTGTCAATGCTCGTAATCCCTGGTTGGATAAGGGTTTAAAGTTGGATATGAAGATGAAATCTGATGCATTTAGCTTCAGTGTTAAAACTGATAAAATAATTCCTGTCTGTGGTTCTATATGGGGTATAATGGCAATGTTTTAAAAAAAAAATAATATGGGGAAAAAGAACTATAAATTCGTTCATTTTTGGAACTGTGAACTAGTTCAAAATTTGGAAATATGAACTATGAACTGAACTAGTTCATTTTAAAATTTGTGAACTGTGAACTGAACTAGTTCATGTAGAAAGTGAACTTTCCCAACACTGTAGGCGGGAGTATAATACATAATATCCAAACTGCGCTGTCAAATATCGTGACGTCATCTGACTCACGCGTTCCTCCAATGACTTCATGGAAAATATTGATAGACAGAACGTGTAGCCAATTAGATAACGAATTCAACGATCTTTGTGTGAAGCTTTATTTCCTGGTGTGGAAACTGCATTTCATACGCTTACATAAGGATAAACAATAAAAAGAACGAACGTGTATGCATGTAAACAAAAGACTTTTATTTTGTGGCTGACTGGCACTTAGAAAAGGCACTAGTCTTACAAAAACTCTTGCAAGAACCTCATTTTTGGGTCTATTGACTTCAAACGTGAAACATAACTTCTTTAGACTTGTGGCTTTGGCATCATTGCATTTCTAGGTTCCACACATATATTTATCATTAAGATTTTTAGTGTTAAAAAAGATGTTATGCAAAAAAACATTTATTACAATGTACTTCAGCCTCTCTAACTTTTTTAATTTTTATCTTAAAATTATTTTGAAACATGGAAAACGAAGCTCAAAGTGTCTTCTATCTAATGATACCACAGTTATGCATGTACTCTAAATAGTTTAGTAAAAACAGCCCTTTTAGTGAAAGTAGGTATTTTCATGGTTTGGGGCCAGAATGGGGGTGCTTTTCAAGAGGTTAAGAAAATCTGTGTGGTGGCCCGGAGGCCTGTAGATGGTAGCTACAACAAACGAAAGCTGTTTGTTGTTACAATCAGTTATTTCCATATTTAACAGTATTATTTCAAACGAATTAAATTTTAGGTCGGATTTATGGTTTACTTTAAAAATTTTGATGTATATTGTATATACACCACCCCCTCTCCCTTTTAGACGAGGAACGTGTTTATAAACATATTCTTTATTATCATGAAAATACCTAAAAAGGTTTGAAGAACAGCAATATAAATATATCCTTAAGACATTTCCTGGAGCTGCATGTCATCATAGCTGCGTGTGTATTGTTCTTCGTCTACAGCGCATTTTGAGTTTCTGCACGAGAGCGCCCCCTGGCTTTGAGAAGCATAGCAAGCATTATCGGCTGATCGATCGGAGCATCCCTAGTAGTGTTGCTTTCATCAACGAAAAGTATGACGAAATATAGTCGTCAACGAACCTTTTTCACGTGACGAAAACGAGACGAGACGTAACGAAAATGCTGGTCATGTGACGATGACTATAATAAAATGTATAATGCAATATTGTTGACGAATAAAAACGAGACTAAAAGTGGTTTACAAAATAAAAACTAAGCCAAAATGTCTCTTAATTTTCGTTGACTAAAACGAGACGAGACGAAAAGTTATAACGTTATTTCGTCTTTTACTCATACCAACATCTCCGCGCCCCCGCCACCTGACTGCAGGGGATCACGTGTGTTCTTGGCGCTGCGTAGATCAATCAAAACATGAAAGTACCGCGAGAGTGAGTAGAAAGCATGCGGAGCAGTCTGCTCTCGCGATGCTTTGATATCATACGGCTCCATTTGCACGCTAATGATGAGCATTTCAAACAGTGTACGCGGCAACTGCGAAACATGCGGAAAGCGGAGAAACGGGGGCGGTCACAGAGGGGAAGCGGAGTTGGTTCACACGCCTTGCTCGTGCACCTAAGATCCTCTTCCTTTTATGGACACGACTCTTCATGGCAGTCGCCGTTGAAGATAGACACATTTCCACTAAATGCTGCACAAAATGCTTCCACTACATTAGAAAAGCTGTAGCCGCACGGCGATTCCGACCGGCAAGATGCAGCATTCTAGCTCTAAATGTAAAAGAAAAGTCCGAAATAAATCCTGTGCATCACTTTCAGGTCAGTTCAACAAGCCTGTTAAAATGTAAAGCTTTGATTGCTGACACCAACAGTATAACAATGTACAAATTTATATCATGTAACAGTTGTTTAAATGACATTGTGCTGCGTTGCGTTTTAAAACATTGTAAATATATCTATGCTAAAGACATTCGTTGTTTTGTATATGTTTAATAACTACACTTATTTATTATTTAAATAAAAAAAACATACTTCGCTGAATACTTGACTATTAAATCAATCAAACACCTGTACTGTTGAGAACATAACCATACATACCAACTTTGCTTTTCTTAATAGACATCTGCTGTTTTCTTAAAGCTGACTTTTAATTTACTTACAAAAAAACATTTAGTAATTCTACAAAATTGCTTGGATTTATACTGACATTTAAGATCAGCTTTGTCACATAAGATTAAGCCAAAGTCCATTAGCTACACTGGTGGTAACGTACAGATGCAGAAATATAAACTATAATATATAATTACATATGTATGATTGTAGTTTGTGCTGCTGTCAAAATACAATTATAAATGTTAACAATAGCATATTTCTATTCTCACACATACTATAGTTGTGTGTGACCCATTTGCCTGTGTGTGTGTGTGTGTGTGTGCGTGCGTGCGTGCATGCGTGTGTGTGTGTGTGTGTGTATGTGTTTGTTTGGACTACTTCTGACTTTTATGTAGACTCTTACGAGCAGTCACTTCACTCACTCAGAGGATAGTAAAATAAATATCTATTCAAATCAGGGTATCTTCCATGTCTGTAATGGATGTATTCTTGGGTCTATAAGGTAACAATAATGTAACTTTTGTTTGAAATGGGTTTGGCTAAAAGAAAATTATGTTTTGTCTATACTACTACTAGGTCATTATACAATATGGGTTAAATACAATTGCATTACTAAAGAGACTAAAATACAATTACACTGACTAAAACTAGACTAAAATGTCAACAGTTTTCGTCGACTAAAACAAGACTAAAATAGTCATGGATAAGTCTGACTAAAATAAGACTAAAATGGACAGAATTTTAGTCGACTAAAACTTGACTAGACTAAAAAGAGTATGACGTGACTAAAACTAATAAAAACTAAAAGGACAGCTTGACACAAAGATTAGACTAAAACTAAAATGAAAACAGGCTGCCAAAAACAACACTAATCCCTAGTATAAATGGCCAAAAAACACATACAATCATTTTTTTCTAATCTGTTTCAGGCCACATCCAGAGGTGGTTTTGAAATCCCATTTCCAGAAATTCCAATTCAGTCTGACCATTCTGATTGCATTTAGCTTTTTGGTTACGTCATGCTGTCAGGTCACGTAAACGCAATCCCAGCGTGAACTTTGGAAAAAAGTCCATGTATTGGGGAATATAGTTTCTACAACGTCAGACATCGAGGCAGTTTGTCATGCCAGTGCCACGCCATTGCCATAGAAACAGTGCAGATAATCTAGAACATGGCACAACACTACAGGACGCACAGATCGGATCTGAACAGTTGTGATACACATTGTGGACAGTGAGCCAAAATCGGATATGGACTGACATTTGTCGTGGAATTTTAGCTGCATCAAATAATACTCACTAGGAGTGAAAGTCAAGGATCACACAGACACACTGTCGACAGAATTTTCTTTGTCGGAATTTTATATATTCTGCAGAATAGGCTCTCACCCCCTTGGTGCTAGAAGTTTAAAAACCTAAGAGCCCCGATTGCAAAGTTGAACACACATTTATAGTAAGATGCTGAAACACCTACAATCATCCGTTTCTACGTCATATAGAACATAAACAGTTAAATATCTTATCATATAGGACAGTACATGCTGGTACATGATGTTTAAGTCCTTGGACATTGTACTTGGTGAAAAGACAGAAAGAGCATAATTCTGTACGTTAGCAGAAAAACATGATCTCCATATGAATCATAATTTATGAGCTTATGATTGTAATTAAAAAATGAAAAATAGGATGAAAAATAGAACATAATAATATGAAAATAAAAGCATAATAAAAATCTTCCACTACACTCCTCCCTTTTTATGATTTATTCATAACTTCATTTACTGTCATCGTTTCATACACTCCAGGGAGCTACACTGCGACCAAAATGGTCGCATATGCGACCTTTTGAACTGCCGTTGCGACCCTAATTTTTAATGGGTCGCAAATTTGCTACCTAATGTTTTAGACAATATGCTATGATTTACTATAAGCATTTATTAAAACAGAAATGTGGATTTTAAGAATACGTTTTATAACGTGCTCTGAGCCATCAACATGTTGGCTTCATTTTGCGTGAAAGCACGTCGTGTCTCTCCCTATCAGTGTGCGTTTGCGTGCTCAGCTGTTTCTCAATGAATTAGGTGCGACGCAAGCGCAGTGTCTTCCATGTTTCTGAACTTGAGCAGAGGTCTTTCTTCACTGAGGACGCAGGACCCGTATGGTTCCGGGTTTATATTTTAAATGGTCTGTCGGGTCCGGTTAGGTCCTAGTTTAATTACTTTGGGTCCCAAGTCTGATTAATGTTGTGTTTATAACCCGAGTCGATCGGAAAACGGCCATGAGCGCTACCGCGCTAAAGCTCGAGTGCAGTTTTAGCGTGCCTCCGGTTTCTATGGCGATGGTTCTTGTTACGACCACGCGCAGCATTTTTCTTTCTCACATTTTTTTAATAATCTTAATATTAATAAACCATATCTTTTCTAAAACCATATCCATATTGAGTTTAGACAGAGATTGTAGCAAAAAGCAATGCTAATGTCAAGCCAATTGCACTGAACGAGCAAAGCAATGTAAAGTCTGTCATCGGGACAGCAAGTAGACTTTTAAATTTGAAATAATAAGTGGATTAAGCTTTTTAAATCGACAAGAGAGAAATAGAAAGATAGAGCAGAAGCAGTAAAAGTCTAATAGAAATTATTACCATTATAACATCAGTCATAACATCAGTCACATTTATAATATATAGACCTGCACTGTCTATTAATATACTATACATAGTATTGTATTATATTGAGTTTGATAAAAGGGGTCTAATTGCTTCATATATCAGTGCAAAAACAGTAAGTGTTTTCGTGGTGCTTTGACAAACAGTGTCAGCTTTGTTAATGGCAAAGAAAGTTTGGGGTGGTTAGATTGATGAAATATAATGTGAAATTAATATTAATTTTCAATAAATCAAAGTATTGTGTTGTGTCACACATTATTAGTTCTTCGTCACATGTATAGTAGACCATTATTTGTCAGTGGGTAATAATTGCCTTTTTTACCGGCTACCACCACCAAGTAAATTTCAGCTCTGTGGGAAACACTGCAACGTTTAAGAAAACAAGAAGGCATGTGCAAAAGATGGCAAGTAAAATAAAAAGCATATCTGTATGCAATACAGTTTCATTATTGTTCATTATTATCGAGAGCGCCTTAACCCTCTGGGGTCTAAGGGGTTTTTAGGCCCTGGGAAGTTTTGACATGCACTGACATTTCAGCTTTTTTCAGTTGCTTAAAAACATATTAATGGCAAAAGTCTCATAACACTGCATTCAGCACAAACTGGGCTACAATATCATATAATCAACATGTATGTACATGTTTGTATTTTTAAAGTCACTCGCGTATCCATTGACTGCAGGAGGCACAAGTTATGCATATGCATGTCTCTGCTCATTCACTTCAATGGCGCGGGGGCGTGGCGATCTCTTCTCATTACAGATAATCAGGTAACATTAGAAAGACGGTCCCTCTCCTACTTTTCATACAGTTTACACCGAATGACAATATATGTTTTCGATTTCACTTACATCATTTAAAAGCTGACATTCCAAGCATTATGTAGACATTTATCCTTTGTTTATATAACATGTATTCGTGAAGTTACAGTTAATTTTCTGACGCGTTTCTGAAATGACTTCACTGAGGGAGAGAGAACAAAACGCGCATCATGTTTATTTTCTTAATTTTGCGAAAAGCACAACATTCTGTTTTTATTGGGAGTGGACAGAAAAAAAACTAGACACTTTAACGTTTTAAATGATGTATAAATCATATCTGTATGTCCAAAATCAGCAGAGTTATCTAAGTCTCTTCACGGAGTGATTGAAAAATAAAGAGTTGGCGGCGCCCGCGCCGCAGCCGACCCCAGAGTGTTAATATAACTTGAAAAAAATATGTGCGACCAAATCATATTTTGCGCCAGTAACTGAAAAAGTTGGTAGCGCAAGTGCCACCAGTGGAAAAGGTTAGTGTAGTTCCCTGCACTCTTAAAACGAATGTGTCAAATCAACACATCCCGTGTCCAGCCAAGGACAACACATCCAGTGTGCCGTCCCCAATCCAACACATCTATTCCAAGAGTGTATGGTCTTTTGAATTGTAGTGAAGATGTTGAGCACAGTTAGAGTTGGGGTCGTGTGCCCTTGATGATTTCTTTGGATTTGTGGTGAAGAGGTTGAGCACAGTTAGAGTTGGGGTCGTGTGCCCTTGATGATTTCTTTGGATTTGTGGTGAAGAGGTTGAGCACAGTTAGAGTTGGGGTCATGTGCCCTTGATGATTAATTCCCTCTGTAGATTCGGGTATGGTAGCACCACACCACGCAGTCGGTTAGTTGTCCTCCCTTTGGATCACCCCTTGGATTCCAGCACCAACCCTTCGGCAAAGGGCAAGCGTGCACCCACGTGGCACGCTCTGCGATCTTTACGGCGGTATGAGTTGTCAGCAGAACCTGATAGGGCCCATCCCACCATCTGGCTTTCCAGGATTTCCTCCTGAGGTTCTTTACCACCACGTAATCCCCTGGTTTGATGTTGTGTAATGGTTCTTCTACTGGGCGTGGTAGGGCTGCTTTAACCTGCTTGGAGATATTTTGAAATACAGAGGACATAGAAATACAATACTGCAACATGTCATTTTCATTTAGAAGAATATCGCCTGTCACCGTGGTCCCCATGTGTCAACCTAGCAAAATGGGAATAAAAATGTTTAGGTAAGCAAGGTTTTTGATTTGGACCCATCCAAATCCCTTCAGGAGTTTTGGTTGCTCCACACGATTTCCATAGAGCTATTTCTGTTGAAAGAGAAAAAGTTTGCATTCTTATTAATTACTCCTGTGCTGTCTCAGCTTCATTTCCTTGGGAGATCTGTGTAAGAGAAAAGTTTGTGTTAGTAATCATGAGAGATGCTTGTCCTCGTGTGCATTTCCTCTGGATACCCCGTCCTGTTCCTTGGTGTGTGCTTTGCATTTGCACACAGCTATTTGAGAAATGAGTGGAATTTGCTCTAGGAGAGCAGCTGTCAGTAAACCAGCAGTCAATGTAAATGGTTATAGATTGATTAGTAGCAATTTTACAAGCTTGTGTTAGTGCATGCAATTGAGCCACCTTTGCAGATTTGTGAGGTGGTAAGCATCCGGATTTCACTACTTCAAAGTCAGACACACCTGCCCACCCCATCCTATTCATGCCTCTGTCATCTCTGGAAGAGGAACAATACACAAAATATGTGAGGGTGCAATTAGGTATGGGTGTGTCAGGAAGGTCAGGCCTTGGAGTACATACTTCCCATAGGGCAGACAAACAACAATGTGGTGTACCTTCATCAGGTGTAGGTAACAATGTCGCTGGGTTCAGAACTGTACATCTTTCAACTGTGACATTAGACATTTGTAACAATGCATAGGAATAACGCAGCCACCTTGCTGCAGACAAGTGAGATGTGCGCTGTTCAAACAGTATGTGAGACAAAGAGTGAGGGACCAAAAGCCGCAGCTGTGCGTTACCCACAAACTCACTGCTGGCTTGTACAGCTTTCTCTGTAGCTGCCACTGCCCTGAGACCTCCTGGTAGGCCCCTGGTCACCGCATCAAGGCGACCTGAAAAATATGCAACTGGTCTCACCTTGTCACCATGTTCTTGCAACAAAACAGATGTCATACAGCCATTTCTTTCATCCACCGTTTGAATAAAAGGCTTTTTTAAATATGGCAGCCCCAAAATGGGTGCCTGTTGTAATGTCTGTTTTGGTTCCACAAATGCCCTTTCAGCCTTCTCTGTCCATTCTACCTTCCCTGATGGTGCTAAAGGTTTCTCATAAATCATGTCATGCAATGGTTGTTGCATCTCAGAATAGTTAGCAATAAAAGTCCTGCAATAAGAAGTCATACCCAAAAATGACATCACTTGTTTCTTTGTAATGGGTTTTGGTATGTTAGCCATCGCCTCTATTCTCTTTGGAGAGAGAGACTTACCCATTAGTGTAATTTCATGTCCTAGAAAGGTTACTTTCTGGACAGAGCACTGTACCTTCTTGGGGTTGACCTTGTGGCCCTCCTCAGCTAGATGAGTGAGCAGCCGCAATGTGTTGTCTGTGCACGATTGCTGAGTCGGTGCCGCCACCAAGAGGTCATCCACGTACTGCAATAAAGCAACATCGTCATCCAACACAAGTGTCTGTAATGAACAATGCAATTCTGGGTTGTAAATCGTGGGGCTCTCGCTATACCCCTCAAATGTAAAAGCAAACCAAAACTTGCTATCAGGATGGACAGGAACACTGAAAAATGCATTTGAAATATCCACTACAGAAAACCACTGGCTGTCAGCTGGTATATGTGAGAGAATTGTGTAAGGGTTTGGCACATTAGGTGCCCTTGCTTGTACCGCAGCATTTACTGCTTGGAGATCTTGAACAAACCTCCACTCTGTGGGCAGGGAACAATTATCCCTCTTGTTACCAATTATTACCACTCTCTGTGGTCATTAAAAATCCCAGGATGTCCTTCGAAAAAGAGTAGGGGTGTGCCCCGGCATCCTGGCCAAACTTGCCCATTGGCCTACTAATCATCCCTCATACTAATTGGCTATATCACCCTATCTCCTCTCCACTAATAAGCTGGTGTGTGGTGGGCGTTCTGGCGCAATATGGCTGCCGTCGCATCATCCAGGTGGATGCTGCACATTGGTGGTGGTTGAGGAGATTCCCCCGTTCATATGTAAAGCGCTCTGAGTACTGAGAAAAGCGCTATATAAATGTAAGGAATTATTATTATTTCCAATAAGGCCTGAAATAGTGGCCTTATTCCCTCAAGCGCCTCCCTTTTCAGAGGGTATTGGGGTTTACATGGTCTGTAATCACTCTTTGGGGTGATAACTACTGGTTCACACCCTTTAATCAAACCCACATCATATTTATCTTTAGCCCACAGGTAATCAGGTACTTTGTCAAAAACTTGTTGCGGTAAATCAATACTAGCACACGTCATGTGTGCTGGCAAAATGTTTTGTAAATTTGACTCTGCAGAAACAGCTTTCTGTATTACAACTCTATCTCTCAGCAATGAAAAAATAAACACAACTTCTCCTGTGTGCTGTTATCTGCTCTGAGAACTGCACGTTATCTGACAACATTTTCCAATCAACAGCCTCGCTACAGGCCTTTGCAAATTCACGTGCTTTTTCCCATGACTGACTGGTATTTTTTGCAATGGAAACATGGGGTACTGAATTTTCAACATCAAAAATTTGTTCTTGTTTTTCTGTCAATTTTAACGAGTGCCACACACAAGAGTCATTCCAGCATATGTGGGTTATTGTCAAACCTTCTGTTTCTACAGAGAACCATTTCTCTTCCCACTCTCTCTCTGTTGTCTCAACAACATGAGCAGTGCAATGCATATTATTAGCTGGAATGACCTCGCTGGTCTGTGGCAATCTTATCTTCCCTTCAGCAAACAATTCTTCACTCTGAAAGGCCCATTCATACACATATAACAGAGACACACACATAGACAACATTCTGGGATCCCAGCAAGAAATACTCAGGCCTTGGTTGTTACATAAGATGCTAGCATTCATTTTACACATCAAATCCCGTATGCGCCGTAGCACTCATAGATGAGTTAAACTGCCCACTCAAGGTGACAAATGGGAGTTCATCTTTGCGTATGACAGAGTGAGTCGCACCAGAGTCTACCATAAACAACAATGCCTGTCCCTCAACCATTATTTCTTCGAGAGGCAATTTAGAGTATGCCTCTCGGTCAATATCAAGCAAAGCAAGTTCTTCATTGCATAGAGCATTTCTTTCCCTATCACACACATCAGAAAAATCAGAATCAGCAAGCAGATAATATGGCATTTGAACCGCAGAAAAAACAAGATTGGACTTACCCGCCTCTGTACGATGCTCCCCTTCCCCTCCTGGCTTCAGTCGCCCCTTTCTTTACACACCGGCAGGTTTCCCACACCCCCTTGGGATTCCGGTGTCCCTTGAGTTTTCAGGAAATGGAACATTGGTTTTTCAAATGTCCTTTCTGTCCGCAATACCAGCAAACATTTTCTTTCGGATCTCCTCTCCTCTTCTCTCATTCTCTCTGCTGCCCGTTCTCTCGGGAGCGTTGTCCTTGCGAAGAGAAATTGCGTTGTTATGTTGTGGCTGTGCCCATTCTCCTATCTTGGCAAAAGCTGAAGATAGCTGTTTCTCTGGTGAACGGCTTCTCTGCTGTTTCCTTAGGCCTTGCCTCCCGTTCCGTCTTTATCTGAACATCATCTTTGTCCTCTTCAAAAGTGTTGTCAAGGATGTGGATGATCTCTGATTCTGGTCCACGTGGCAGTTCTTGCATCGGCGGTGGCGGGGGTGCAGAAGGTGGTGCTTGTCGTGCTGGTTGTTGTATCTGTGCGGCTTGTTGAGCTGGTTGTTGTATCTGTGCGATTTGTTGAGCTGGTTGTTGTATCTGTGCGATTTGTTGAGCAGGTGGTGGTGGAGGGCGACGTTGTGGAGGGGGTTGGAGGTCATCGTCCAGAAGCGGTACCCTTGTGAATTGGAAATGTACCCCAGGTGGGGTACGTGCAGGTGCATAGGGAGGAGGAAAAGACAGAGAATTAGTTTAATCTTGTAAGCAATCTGATGCAGGCAAACAATGTGCTTAATGTTTAGCTCTGACTTAGTCTGAGTCAGTTCGTCTTTGGTCTTTATCTTACTCTGTGCTCTCATTTCTCTGCCATCTGCAATGATTTTTTTCCCTTAATAAAGTGAGTGCTTTTACACTCAGTGTTCCTTTAGGAGGAAAATCATACCTTTTCTCCGAGATTTTTACGCTTTCCAATGCCCCCGTGCCCTTTGATTTGATCACTCGAGTATACACACCATTTTCCAGATCGATTGACTTTTACTCTCTTTCGAATTACCCTGACCCATGGTCACGAACGAAAAATGCTTACCGTATTATCTATTCAGATGCCACCACAACGGTTCTTTTCCAGATTCCGTCAGCTTTGACTTCAGAAATGGTTGAGACTCTCCCTTCCCTTAGGCCTGGGGTACGGAGCCCGAGCTGTGGAATCCGCATCCTCGTCGCCATTATTGTCGTGGAATTTTAGCCGCATAAAATAATACTCACTAAGAGTGAAAGTCAAGGATCACACAGACACACTGTCTACAGAATTTTCTTTGTCTGAATTTTATATATTCTGCAGAATAGGCTCTCACCCCCTTGGTGCTAGAAGTTTAAAAACCTAAGAGCCCCGATTGCAAAGTTGAACACACATTTATAGTAAGATGCTGAAACACCTACAATCATCCGTTTCTACGTCATATAGAACATAAACAGTTAAATATCTTATCATATAGGACAGTACATGCTGGTACATGATGTTTAAGTCCTTGGACATTGTACTTGGTGAAAAGACAGAAAGAGCATAATTCTGTACGTTAGCAGAAAAACATGATCTCCATATGAATCATAATTTATGAGCTTATGATTGTAATTAAAAAATGAAAAATAGGATGAAAAATAGAACATAATAATATGAAAATAAAAGCATAATAAAAATCTTCCACTACACATTAGCTGCGCTTACATGGACATTTGTAATCAGTTTAAACTGAATAAAAATGCTCCATGTAAACACCTCAATCAGACTAAAAAGAGCCAAGCCGATTAAAAATCTGATCCCCTTGATAGAGGTGGTTTATACCTTTTCTATACTGCTCAAAAGGACTGGTAAACACTTAATTGGATGGATAACTGAAACTGGGACACTCTGCGCATGTCCAATCCTCTTCTTCTTTTCTTTTTAATGGCAGTAGGCAAACCCACTGAAAGGTGCATTTCCACCACCTATAGGAGACATTCGATCTACGTCATCAACGTTCGCGGCGGCCATGTTGTTGACATAAAAACCACGACAACTGTCAGTCTGTCAATTGACAAGCGAGGCAGTGTCGGTATTATCCATGGTATTATCGATGTAATTTTTTTTAAACCGCGCGATGGTGTGTGATGTAATACACGGCTGTTCTAACAACAGCAAAAAGAACCCCGGAATTAGTTTTTATGCGATACCGACTGTCAGAAAACATGAAAGGAAGGAGACAGAGGAGTTTAACCAGCAAAGGAGAGACTCTCAACAGCAAAGTCTGTCCCCATCATTTTACCACAGGTAACGTTAGGGATATATGCCTCACAGCAAAGTCTGTGCAAAGTCTCCATTATTTTATCACATGTAGAAAGCGTTTCTGTTTTTAGATAACTTAACGTCACCTCACAGAAAAGTCTGTCCCCATAATTTGATCACATATGGTTAGCTGTAAGCAGTGGCTGAAACTGCTCTTTCAAATAAGATGCCATAAATTGAGACAGCTATTAAATTAGTATTAATAACTATATGAACATAATAGGTCTGGCATTGATACTAGGTAGGGAATTAAGGGCCGTTCACATTATAACGATTACTATAAAAAATATAGTTTTGAAAATCGTTTTATATTAAAGAGAATAGCGGAGCTCACACCAAATATAACAATACAGATACAATGAACGACATCATTGGGATCACTTTCTGTGCGATTTTCCCACCTGATGAAGAATAAACCATTGATAGGCAAATCTATTTGAACTTCAAGTGCACGAGCACTTAAAATGACAGTGAAGGTCATTGCTGAGGTCTATAACACAAGATTACCTGCAGTTGCTGTGAAAATTGACTACAACTGCGTAATCTATTACATTAACTAACTGTTATGCCAAAAGGTAAGAGATTACACAAACTATTAGATTCACTGTTTAGAGTTACGTGAAACGCAGCGTGTTGAAGACATCTGCAAAAGTTTTTATTACAAGCAATATTAACCCTCTGGGGTCCGACCATTTTGGGACACTCTCAGAGGTTCTGACATGCTCTTACATTTGGTCTTTTTTCAGTTGCTTTAAAACATAATAATGGGAAGTGTCTCATACCACTGCGTTCAGCACAAACTGGGCTAAAATATTATATGAGCTACATGTATGTACATGTTTGTATTTTTGAGAGAAAAATGTTGATGCGTGGTTTTTAAAAAAGCAACATTTTTAAGTCACTGATATAAGTCCACAAAACCCATACTAAACATGTTTTAACAAGACTTTCCTAAACATAATCTAGTAGTCTAGAGTTTTTTCTTTAAAATGATGTGACAATCACCATGCCTACTTATTCACATAAAACAATGTATTCATTTAGAAATTGTAAGACACTTTTTGTTTAGACGGGCTGTATGCGAGAAGGATTGATTGACAGCAAGCAAACAAAGGCTCGCATAATGAGCTGCATAATAATGAGGCAGGAATGTGAGAATGAACTACAGTGAAGAATGTGAGGACAAATGTATACATGTTTGTTTGAGGTTTATTAAGTTAACAATATAATTAAAATAGAAATGATGGTTAGTAGGACATTTTAAGTTTATTTGGAAACATACCCTATTCCTAAAACTTTGTATAAACTAAGAAACTGATACACAACAGAGCTGTAAACTTCATGTGGCTCATGTTACCATATAACTTTGTCCAAAAAGTGTTTTTCCACTTCATAGTTTTGTACTGATGAGAGAGATGCAGACCTCTAAGAGAGTTATAAACAGCTGTTAGCATAAATTGTCCACAGAAATACCCTTACTTATATAACTGATGGGTAAATGTCACTGATACTAAGTTACATTCATATACTATCTTGTACATAAACTTAATCTCAGATAAACATCTGCAGCAATTAATATAAAAAGCTGTTTTCAGATGACTGTTTTCAGATGCAAATCCCCTTATCGTCTAGCTTCTGTTTTAAACGCGTTTCTGTAAGCGAGTATGAACTTTAAAAACACATCGCAAATGGATGTGCGCGAGCTCGCGTCTCCGTGTAAACAACGCAGAGCTCATAATAAACGGTGTCGCGTGTAAAGCGCAATGTATGAATTACCTTGCATGTAAACAATATGGAATCATTTTACAGCAAATCCCCCAGTGCAGCATTTACTCAAAGTTTCCATGACAGATACGAAAGTGAATAACTGTGTCTTAACACTGTACAACATGTAACAGATATCCGCCATTACGGGAGGTCACGCGTACTCGTTTGTAAATAAGCATGTAAACATGGAATCATATTACAGCACACACTTAAAAGATACAGCAGTTCAGGCTTACTGAAAGTTGCCATGAAGGATATAAGTGAATAACTGTGTTTAACACTGTTACAGCATGCAACAGTGAAATCCGCCATTACGCGAGATCGCGTCCGTTTGTAAACAATGCGAAACTTTTTCAATCCGAAGCGTGTAGTCTGCTAAGGTTGCTTAACGTTACTGTATGTAGGCTGAACTGCACAAGCCATGAGCATATTAAGTTACATGATAGCAAATATAAATGGTATAAATTAACTGTTAACGTTACTTACTTCTAATCCAGCAGTGCGTTCTCCATTGTTCTTCTTAGGTAACGTTAAAGATAAATGCTTCTCTTCCTCAATGTCCAGACATAAATGAAGATATTCCTCACGTGTGTGAATAAAGTTTATAATCCAAACATGCGGTAAAGTCTTTAAATCTGATCAAACTTTACGCTTTGCTTGTTATGGTTGAACAGCTCGTGTCTTCATTACCATGTCAACAGCTGTGGGCGTGACCAAACTACAGATAATGAAGTCAGCCAGGAAAAACGGTACTCTCTTTACTTCAATGCAGATTACATAAACTGGCAATATATGTTTTCGATTATATTTAGCTTGTTTAAAAGTAGACATTTCAGGCTTTCTTTGGATGTGTGTATCATGCTTGTGTGACGAGTAATCGCGGAGTTTCAATTGATTTTTGTAACGTGTTTTGAGAGACAGCTGGCGGAGACAGAAATGTCTGGATGGACACCCTGTTTATTTTCTTTATTTGACAAAAACACAAAGATCTGTTGTTATTGTGAATGAACACATATTAAAGAAGACCCTTTACCGTTTCAAATTATGTCAAACACGTAAGTGTATGATTATTAATGATGGAGTATTTTAAGTTGATTCTGCCATGATAAGGAAAAAACACGTCAAAACGCGGCCCCGCGTTTTTGGACCCCAGGGGGTTAAAGGCAAGTGATTTGCGTGAGTGCCATGAGCGAATTAGCATACACGTATCGTTTGGTGATGTATGTATATATATATATATATATATATATATATATATATATATATATATATATATATATATATATAGTTAATATAGTTATACATTATAGTTATCGTTATAATGTGAACGCCCCTTCAGTGCCTGTATGATGTATACGGATACTGTATGAACGATATAGTTATAAATATCCAGATAAGTTACGGCTGGCAATAAGGACGGATCTATAGAATAGTCTACTCTTTTGCCATATTAAACTATGTTATTACCTCAACCTAGACAAATTAATACATACCAGGGAACTACACTAACCTTTTCCACTGGTGGCACTTGCGCTACCAACTTTTTCAGTTACTGGCGCAAAATATGATTTGGTCGCACATATTTTTTTCAAGTTATATTAAGGCGCTCTGGTTAATAATGAACAATAATGAAACTGTATTGCATACAGATATGCTTTTTATTTTACTTGCCATCTTTTAAACCACATGCCGCCTTGTTTTCTTAAACGTTGCAGTCAGTGTTTCCCACAGATCTGAAATTTACTTGGTGGTGGTAACCGGTAAAAAGGGCAATCATTACCCACTGACAAATAATGGTCTACTATACATATGACGAAGAACTAATAATGTGTGACACAACACAATACTTTGATTTATTGAAAATTAATATTAATTTCACATTATATTTCATTAATCTAAACACTCCAAACTTTCTTTGCCATTAACAAAGCTGACACTGTTTGTCAAAGCACCACGAAAACACTTACTGTTTTTGCACTGATATACGAAGCAATTAGACCCCTTTTATCAAACTCAATATAATACAATACTATGTATAGTATATTAATAGACATTGCAGGTCTATAGATTATAAATGTGACTGATGTTATGACTGATGTTATAATGATAATAATTTCTATTAAATAGGCACTTTTACTGCTTCTGCTCTATCTTTCTATTTCTCTCTTGCCGATTTAAAAAGCTTAATCCACTTATTATTTCAATAATATTATTCCACTTATTTTATTTTCAAATCTACTTGCTGTCCCGGTGACAAACTTTACATTGCTTTGCTCGTTTAGTGCAATGGGCTTGACATTAGCACTGCTTTTTTGCTACAATCTGTGCAAACTTAATATAGATATGGTTTTAGAAAATATATGGTTTATTAATAATAAGATTATTAAAAACATGTGAGAAAGAAAACGCAGCGTGTGGTCGTAACAAGAACCATCGCCATAGAAACCGGAGGCACGCTAAACTGCACTCGAGCTTTAGCGCGGTAGCGCTCATGGCCGTTTTCCGATCGACTCGGGTTATAAACACAACATTAATCAGACTTGGGACCCAAAGTAATTAAACTAGGACCTAACCGGACCCGACAGACCATTTAAAATATAAACCCGGAACCATACGGGTCCCGCGTCCTCAGTGAAGAAAGACCTCTGCTCAAGTTCAGAAACAGGGAAGACACTGCGCTAGCGTCGCGTCGCACCCAATTCATTGAGAAACAGCTGAGCACGCAAACGCACACTGAGGGGGAGAGACACGACGTGCTTTCACGCAAAATGGAGCCAACGTGTTGATGGCTCAGAGCACGTTATAAAACGTATTCTTAAAATCCACATTTATGTTTTAATAAATGCTCATAGTAAATCATAGCATATTGTCTAAAACATTAGGTAGCACAATTGCGACCCATTAAAAATTAGGGTCGCAACGGCAGTTCAAAAGGTCGCAAATGCGACCATTTTGGTCGCAGTGTAGCTCCCTGCATACCTATCTTTTTTCAATGCGTGCACTGTACAGCTCGTTGTGAATGTGTTAGCATTTAGCCTAGCCCAATTCATTCCTATGGTACCAAAAAAAAGTTTTATTTTGTGGCACCATACTTACTGGTATAACTCCTCATGTAACAGTCTTTAACCCTCTGGGGTCTAAGGGGTTTTTAGGGCCCTGGAGAAGTTTTGACATGCACTGACATTTGTGCTTTTTTCAGTTGCTTAAAAACATATATATGCTAAAAGTCTTATAACACTGTGTTCAGCACAAACTGGGCTACTATATTATATGATTAATATGTATGTACATGTCTGTATTTTTGAGAGAAAAATGTTTATGCGTGGTTTTTGAAAAAGCAAAATTTTTAAGTGACTGATATAAGTCCAAAAAACCCATACTAAACATGTTTTCCCAAGACTTTTCAAAACAGGATCTAGTAGTCTAGAGTTTTTTTCTTTAAAATGATGTGAAAATCATTCTGCTTACTCATTTACATAAGACAATATATTGATTTACAATTTCAAAGTCACTTTTTGGTCAGGAAGGCAATATGCAAGGAGGCTGGAAGCTCTTGAATAGTCTGTGATTGACAGCTGAAGAACAAAACACTTGCATAATGAGCTGCATAATGAGCCTTTAGGCAGTCAGACAACGCCTTGTTACGTGTTTGTTTGTGAAAGCAACACAAAAGAAATGCCTTCCCATGCGTGATCCTGCGATAAATAAACTGACTGTGCAGAGATATACGCGAACAAACAGGGTTTTAGATGTGTCTTAATACAAAAGTGCGTCAAATATGAGCAGGGTTCCCGCGGGGTCTTAAAAAGTCTGAAATTTAGAAAGTTAAATTTAAGGCCATAAAAAGTCTTAAAAACGGCCAGATTTTCATCCTAGGTCTTAAATTTTATTAACCCAAGTCTTAAATTTCTTACCTCCATTTATCCCTGAAAAGGGTTGTCCAAAAAAAAAAAAATATTAAATTAAAATGCTTTAGAACTAATCAGTGACGGAGGCAGAAAGTGTGTGATGGGCGGGCCTCTAAAAAGAAAAGTTCTGCACTTCGCGTGTCACTGAATGTCACTTCAACACTTCTGACGGAAGCACAAAGAAAACATAAGCGGCTGGAGATAAGTTGTATTTACAGGCGAGAGAGCATATTTTATAATTTTACCACAAAGCGCGTCAAATATGAGGCATCGTGTTTGTGTGTGCGTTTGGACATCGCGTCACTGACGAAGCACACACTCGCGTCTGTTTGGAGATAACTTTAGGCGCGAGTAAACAAGTAGATGTGATGTTTACAATCGCATATTTTATAATGATACCACAAAGCGCGTCAAATATGAGGTAGTGTGTTTGTGTGTGCGTTTGGACGTCGATCGCGTCTGTTTGATGAAGCACACACACTCGCGTCTGGAGATAACTTAAGTTACAGTCTGAGTAAACAAGTAGATGTCATGTCACCAGCACTTGGATTAAAATTAACTCAACACAGCACTGAATGGCTGCAGAGACGGAGTCTCCATTGACTGGGGTTGACTAATGAATATGGATGATCTCTGCTCTTCTCTTTAATGGAGCGGTGCGTGGCTCATTATAGATAATGCAGTAACACGAGAAAGACGGTACATCTCCCTCTTCTTATATTTGTTTTCGATTTCACTTACATCTTCCAAAAGCAGACATTCCAAGCATTATGTAGACATTTATCTTTTGTTTCTTTGACAAGTATTCGTTAAGTTACAGTTAATTTTTCTGACGTGTTTCTGAAAGGACTTCACTGAGGGAGAGAGAACAAAACACGCATCATGCTTATTTTCTTAATTTTGCGGAGAGCACAACATTCTGTTTTTTTTTGGGAGTGGACAGAAAAAAACTAGACACTTTAACGTTTTAAATGATGTATAAATCATATCTGTATGTCCAAAATCAGCAGAGTTATCTAACTCTCTTTGCAGAGTGATTGAAAAATAAAGAGTTTGTGGCGCCCGCGCCGCCGTCGACCCCAGAGTGTTAAATAGGGAAAACACAAAAGTGTTTGGTGGCTTCCGTGTTTGGTACCATAGGAATGAATGGGGCTAGGCTAAATGCTAACACATTCACAACGCACTGTACAGTGCACGCATTGAAAAAAGATAGATATGAATTAATTCGTCTAAGTTGAGGTAATAACATAGTTTAATATGGCAAAAGGGTAGACTATTCCTTTAAGGCTATTGGGTCTATTTGATATGGGTCCACACCAATCAAGCTTATCTTCTCTTGATACCGACAAGATGAAGCCATTAGGCTACTGCTCCCCTCAACTCAAATCTACGTACGGCTAGGGGCAGGACAGATGTCATGTTAACAATATGGCAGCGGTTAGCTACTTCCGGTGTTTGCCAATAAGCCCTATAGGACGGGAGTGTGGAGTAGAGATCGACCGATATATCTGTTTTCCGATATTTTCCCCGATATTTGGGTATTTTCCGATGATCGGATATCGGTTTTGTAATATCGGATTGACCGATAAACAAGAGAATTGAGAATTGCGCGCTGGACGCATCTGAGGAGAGGAGCTCACAGCAGCAGCAGCGTGCACAGCAAATATGACGGCGGAGTGACGCGACTTCATTAAAAGGACTTTGAGTATACTTACTTTGCATATTAGGCATTTATAACACATCTTATTTGTGCATTAATGTATGTTATGTTAAATAAGTTGATATTAAAAGCAATGCATGCAGCTTGTCCAAGAATAGAGACGAACTCACAGAGTCACGCTGGCTGATCCATAAAATCCGCTCCCAATAATGACGTAGCTTTGCATGAATAAAACAGCCATGAATTAATGCTTTGTGGAATTAAAAACGCTGAATTAAATTCGCTTTTCTGTCATTTATGCTTATCATTAGCATCGTAAAATCACGTTCATATTGCTGATCACTTACCGGGGTTGAAGGCTAAAGCACATCTACCACTTTTAACAAGATTTACCCTAAGTTATATTAACATTTACCAGATAAACATTATTTTGCTAAAATATCTAAATAAATGTCTGTGGATATTAATTAATTATTTATTACCTCTGCAAGCGGTCACAGTTTGATACAGTTAATGCGTGAGCAAATTCATAGATAAACAGCGCTGTCTACAGCCATTTCATAAGCTAAAACAACTAAATATTAATTATTCTGACATCAAATAACATTACCAGTTAAGAAATTTAATGATATATAAGCCGTTTTGTTTGTTACTTTCCTAAATTTATTATTCCAGTCAGTGATATTATTTGTAAAATCTCTTTGCTAACTACTGGTTGGATTGCTGAAGGCTACATGTTGCTGGTCAAAACAACGATATTATATCTCAAAAAGGCACTTAATCCACCTGTTTTACTCTATAAACTAACAAGCAGCCAACTCCGCTATACTTTTCTCTCTCTCCCGCTCCGTTAACCTGGGAACGGCAGCGCGAACTTTGGATCAGTCCATTTCTGACGAAATGATAGGGGTGTTTGGAATGGTCCATGTATTGGGAATATAGTTTCTACATTATTCATTAAATTAATATTATTCTTCACTCTTTCAGACCCCTCTATTTATTACTTTGTATGCAAAGAGGGAGTGATTGTGATGATGATTATTATTATAAGGGTTTGTTCAGTTCAGTAGTGTAGTAATTATTATGTCAAAAACAGAAGTATAACAATAAATAAAAATCGGTTCAGCATATCGGTTATCGGGCACATAAGCATGCAAATATTTGTTATCGGCATCGGTTTAAAAAAATGAGTATCGGTCCATCTCTAGTGTGGAGCATATGCACACGTGCAATGATGTAGAATTGGCATAATGGCGTGTGATGCACATAACTCGAGTTTGTTTTTTTGAAGAAAGTCACATGAAGTTATTATATTGTCAATCTTAAAATGTTCCTAATCTCCTTCCACAATCCCCCGTAAAGTTATTCGAGACAGCGTTGTTTGGTCAGTCCATCATTTACACTCTGATCCACAAACGCGTGTGTTAGGACTCGCGTCTCTGCTTTTTGGGCACATGTGAATGGGTGTTTTTGCTGCTGCTTGATAATCAAGAGGCACAAAGCTTCGGGGGCTCGTCATTTATTAATTATGACCTGAAATAGACGCACAGCGATTTTAGGAGGATGATTTGTATGCGTATCTTGAAACAGCGCGAAATATTTGTGCAATGTGCGCATGTCAAATGATCAAATCTGATTTAAATCTTGTGTCATATAAACACACACGCCAATCCGATCACATTATTAAGTGTTCATGTAAACGCTATGATAGAATTTATCAATCGGACGGATTTTATTCCGATGGAGGCAAAATGTGTCCATGTAAACGTAGCTAGTGTGAACAAGGTAAAGTCATTTGTAATGTGAATGCGGCTTGAGACTAACTTTCTTTAATAGGAGAGTAGCACTGTAGCTCCTGACTGAAAATTTTAGCAGGGCAAGGCGGAAAATAAGGGGCATCTTTAATCCTGCAATAACTATATACATTTTACTCCAAAATAATGGTATTACTGACAAATACAGAATCATATCATATATTGTTGTGTCAGTGTTTTCTCTTGATATAAGTTTATCTTTAAAGTATTAAAAACATGCAGAACAGCTATGAGGGCTGCAGATGTTATGTATTTTATTGAGAATGGTATTGTTTCTTCACTAGTAAGGATTTATTGATGAATTACTTGTAGAAATTCATTTAATGAATTAAGGTTAAACTAAGAACAGCAGTTGGCTTCAGATAAGCAGCAAATTTGATCATGTATTGTTTAAATAATGAATATAATTTAAGCTGCATAACTTTCCATGTAATATATTTGTTTATGTTTGTATTTTTATAAGTAACCAGAGACCGGAGACCTCAGTAAATATTGGTTCAGAAATTAACCGATGGAAAGCATTAAAAGAACAGAGAGGTATAAAGAGTGATGAGGAACTGGCAACTTTTCTGATCAACAGGTGAGTACACAACTTTCAGATAGTTTAAAGTGTGTTTAAATTGTGGCTCTTATAAATTTTGTGGCTTATGTGGAAAAAAAACACATACTGTATGTTCATGAAATAATAAGATTATTAATAATAGGAAAATAATAAGATTTCTCTAATAATCTAATGCTTTTTCAAACAGGCATCAGTATGAGACATCAGAGGCAGACATTCAGAATTGTAAAGACGATCTTCCCCGGATCTTCAAGGTAAAAAAAAAATTTCATTAATACAACAAATTGATTATTAAACAAAGTTTCACAGACTTACAGAAGTAAAGCACTCAACATAATGTTTAATTCTTCTCCCAGAGCCTATACAGTAAAACAAGAGCCCAAAACTAGGTTATTTATTATTTAATAAGTTGTTTTTAATTATTGTAAATTTTATATTATTTCCACACTGGGGCCAGGGACCCACTTTTTTGTCGTAATTTTTTTTTCGTTTTTAAAGTCGTAATAATTTAAATAATTACATATTTCAGACCTTTTGTGTATGACCCATCCCTTTGTGTCCCCCCAAAGAAATTTCAAGATGCAAAGCAGGGCTCCAGACTAACATTTGACAAAGGTTGCACTGGCGCCACCAAGTTGTAGAGCTGGTGGCGCTGGACCTCAATTCGGTGGCACCAGTCACTGGGTGGTGTAAAAAAACACTAAAACTAAGTCTAAACTTGTTTAATGCATTAATAAATTCATTACAAATACAGATATTTTTTTTCTTTATATACATTAATTATTTTTTTAACTTGACCATACTCTTATTTGCCTTACTGTAAACCATAAACCTTACAATAAACTATTTTTTACTTTGTTGTAAAAGCTTTAGGCTGCTTTAACACAGACTTGAGAAAAGAAATCACGTTCTTGTGCTGTAATCACTACAAAATGTCTCCATGCACTCTGAAGATATCATTCTTGTAATTTGGCCTTTGAGACCACGAAACCGCCTTCTCTCCACCTATTTATCTAATCTAAGGTACTGAGCACATTTTACATTTTTTCTGACTTCTAGCGCGAACACACAGTGCACAGCGCTATCTGTAGCCTTTGTTGATAAAACTAAAGCGCCTGGTCTCCACGTATTTCATTAGTTCCGTTTTATGCACGTGTGAAAGTTGCTTGAGCTTATTTCAATATATAAGAGAAAGCTCTAATATATATATATCTACACAACACTGTGCAGCATGTTTACTAACAACACAAGCAGCGGACTCTGACATAATATTAGTTCTCAGCAATTTAAACCTGTTCTTACTCCCGCTCGCGTTTAAACGACAGCAGAGAGACTCGCCCAAACTTTACACAGAGCACCACTCAAAGTAATCAGGAAGAAAGTGGACAAAAGAGACGGATTTAAATACCTGGTGTAAATTGTTGGCCACCCTTCAGACCAGCCTCAAGCGTTACACGCATTCGCCCCTTGAATGTACTGTCAAAGGGTGGTGATGTGCACCTGAGATATAATAGAAAGGCGGGGGAGGGGCAGCAAAAAGGGAGAGTGAACTAGTGAATTACGTAGACGTAATCGCCTGTGCATTATATTAATATAATTATATTTAAATTTCACAGTCGCGCCATGCGATACTCAATAAAAAGTAGTCGCAGATGTAGGAATATACTTACAAAATGTGACTATTTACTTTTAGAATTTTATCTTTTAGAATTTTAATTAAACCAAAACAGAAAATGTACAAATGTAATTTGTTTGTTTTTTTGTCGTGTTTTATTAACCATTCTTTTGTGGCCCAAATGTATCTTCTGGTATAGTATCAATAACAACAGAGTCACTCTTGAGTAGATTATTTCTAAAAACAAACTAAATAAATAACCAGTAAATTACCTTAGTTCAAATCATAGCTAAAGCGTATGAACTACTACACTGAGCTAACGTTACTGTGTATATAATGTGAGCAACAGATTCTTGAATTATTTGCCTGGCTGCCAAAGTGCCAAACCTCATGTACACACAGCAGTGATTTATGTTCGCTGTCTCATAGACTGCAGTTTAATTTTCACAATCAAGCCCAGAAAAGAAAGACATCGCCCAAAAGGTCCATGTGCCATCAGTTGTTCAATAATAATATTATGCAGCAGAGAAAACACTTTTGTGTGCAAAGAAAACAAAATGAATGATATTATTTAACAATTGAAGAGTTTCGTTGCAAAACGAGATAAATCCATTTTTTTACATTTTTGTCAAAACATGTTTATTATTATGTTATCATGTTATTTTTTTGTTTTATAAAACGGTTAGTTCCAATCCTTTATTCTGATTGGTCAATAGGTGTGCTTTATTCGCAATAAAACACTGCTATGAACGCTTCACCCAACGGTTCTATTTAATATCACTGCGCCCTTAGCAACACCCTTAGCAACACATAAACATATAATGAGACAAAGTCTGAGAGCAGTTTGTTGTTTTTATTTGAGCTTCCATGTTGTTTTTTGCATTCAGGGACTATTTTTCCTAGTGGAAGGAATGCTTTTATTGATTTAACTTCATGAAAGTTGCACTTATAATTTTTTTTTTACTTTAATATTGTGTGGTAACTGTTTTATAAAAGCAATAAGGTACTCGAGGCAAGTGCTGGAAGGAGTTGCAGGCGCTTCGCGTCGTGCCTAACAACGCCCATTCAGCCGTTATTTATTCACGATACAGTACAGCCTCTCGTACCTCATTGCTTAATTATGGTGCTACTTAGCTGTATTTTTTAAGTTATGAAGCTTTAAATCAAAACAAACCAACTGCAGTTGAATTGATGTTAATTGAAATGCACAACCAAAAAACAAGATTTCTGAATAATTAAAAAAACGGAGTTATCTCTTTTTGCAACGAAACTCTTCAATTTGTTCTTCTCCTTGGTCCTTCAGTGACTACGTTTACATGCTGTCAATATTCGGGTTATGGTCGAGTTAAGGTCGGGTTTCGGGTTTCTGAAACATTCGGAATAACCCGTTTACATGCATGAGCAGAGAGAGTTACCCCTGTATACATGGAATTGGCAATATCCCGATGTAAACTGTGATTAAAAGGTAAATGCGGTGATTTTGCGTGGCTCACTAGCTTGCTATGCGGTTTTACCGCCTTCATTTACTAAAATAAAAATATTATTTAAATCCAGAACAAGCTACACCGATGTAGAAGCAGGGTAGTCTAAGTTACATGTCTTTCCTTTTTTGAGAAAAAGATTAAAAAGCTATACTAGCCTTCAGCTAAATATTTTTTTTTATTAATTGAAGAACAATTTTCTAACAAGAAGGTTTTTAAGTGCAAATTTACAGAGCATCGGTAAGACACAACCGTGTCTTAAAGAAATTAAAATTAGACAGTATTTATGCACCTATAAATGTACAAAACGAATGCAATAGCTTACAGAAGGCAATGAATATTTATTTATGGCATTTTCAATCATATTAACATCTATAAAGTTTGAAAACGAATAAATCATTATTTTGGCTAAATTAAGCTGGATGGATAATTTTTATAATTGTCATCCTTTCAGAACAAGCGTATATGCTATCTATAATAACTTACATTATATCCTGAGTGTTACTTGGCCGAAAATATGTAGAAATACATGCAAGTAAAAAAGTACAGAACAAAAATGTTTACCCCACGCGGATAGAACAAAAAGCCGTTAATTAAGCAGAGGACGTGCAGAAGCAGTCGAGTCGGCAGATGATCACCAATGTTCATAATGTTTCACGCAGGTACTGTTGATGATAAACTTTCATATCTAAATGTCAGGTATAAGTAGCCAGTCAGTTAATAATAAAGCCACCGGTGTTATTGCAACATCCTTATCCACGGAGCGGACGCTGTATACAAAGAAATACGGTTTTAATGCTGGTAAGCAATCAGTTATTAAGATGCCGCTTTGTATTTGTGTTGATCAGTTAAATTAAAGTAATTTTAATCTTAGAAACTGCATCAAGATGCAGACGACGCTACAGTTATTTTGTCATCTTTAACTTTTTCACACATTCACTGTATTTAACGAAATATGAATAGCATAGTATTACATTTTGAATTCAAATTCACACACAAAAAAAAACAAGTTACTCTCATAACTACTGACAATCTATTTGGCCTTTATTATACATGTATGCTTTGAAAAACAAGAATAGCTATATATTAATTTAACGTGAAAAACGCGGTTGTTGCAATTGGTTTCCTCCTCTAAAAGTGTGGTGCATCTCTCTCGCCATGCCTCTACTCCCTGCGGCTGCGGGTTTTTTGGCGCATACAAGAAGTTCCTCTACTCAAAAGACCAAGATTCCTTGCGAATAGAACATGCACAGTACACAAATCAATGTTCCTTTTGATGGGAATATCCCGATGCGCGTTTACATGACCAAAATTTCGGGTTAGAAAAGAGGTAACCCAGGGGTAATATTCGGGATTTTAAAAACAGGAATATGAGCATATTCGGGTTTTTGCCGGTGTTTACATGGACGTGCGCGACCGGGTTATTGCTAATATTCCGGATTTGAACGGGTTATTGGCTGCATGTAAACGCAGTCAGTGAGCGTTCATTACCAGACTACAGCACATGCTGCTGATGTGATCTGCTGACGTAATTGCCAGCATGAAGACACGTAATACACTGGCAACTACGTCAGCAGGTCACGTTAGCAGCACTAAAGCACCATTTTACTTCATAATATTATTATTGAACTACTGATAGTCAGGGGCGATTCCAGGATTTTATAAATGAGGGGGGGGGGGGGGGGGCACAGGGGGGACCAAGAACCAGTCAGGGGGAGCAATCAGAAAATTCAACTGAAAATAAATACTGGTTTAGAAAATATTAAGCATGATTTCCAGAATCTTGTGCAATGCCACATGCTCTAATATAGATGGTATAAAATTTTTGTATTTTGCATGGATTAGACAACTTTAAATAAATTGTTATAATTTACTCATCCTAAAGTTATTTCAAACCTGTATGAGTTTTTCTTCTGCTGAACACAATATAAAATATTTTGAAGAATCTTAGTAACCAGAAAGTTGATGAACCCCATTGATTGCCATGTTATTTTGTTCCTACTATGGAAGTCAATGGGGTCCATCAACTGATTTTGGTTACTGACATTCTTAACTCTTTTCTTTCTTGTGTTCACCAATAGAAAGAAACTCATACAGGTTTGAAACAAGTTTAGGGTGAGTAAATGACCATTTAAATTAAATGAACTATTCCTTTAAGTAGGCTATCTAAATTACATAGAGTTGCATGTAGCTGGTATTAGTTAACGTTCATTTTTCCGTTTGGGAAAATATTACTTAAACATCTGTTTTTTTACTCTGTCTGATCTGACTTTCATTGTTTGTTATATTGTATTTTAACACAACTGAATGCTATTTTTACATATTATCTGTGCTGTTGTCAGATGTAAATAACGAGTTTAAAATAGTGACTAAACATGACACAATAACACCTAGAGCCCTATTTTAACTATCTGAAACGCAAGTGCGAAGCGCAAAGCGCAAGTGACTTTGTGGGCGGATCTTGGGCGCTGTTGCTATTTTCCCAGGGGGAGAAATAACTCTTGCGCCAGGCGCAAATCAATAAGGGGTTGGTCTGAAGTAGGTTCATTATTCATAGGTGTGGTTTGGGCGTAACGTCAAAAAAACCAATCAGGACGCTATCCAACATTCCCTTTAAACGCAAGGGCGCAAGTTCAATGGCGGGTTGCTATTATTATGACGGATTTACCAGGCGCACGCCAGGAGCGGTTCACAGCCGAGGAGACCCACGTTCTTGTAAAAGCAGTCAAAGACAGAGTTGTTTTGTATGGGGATGGGAGAAACCCGCCCAAATCAGTGTCAGTTAAACAGGCGTGAGAGGAAATAGCCACAATTGTCTCATCAGCTGCGCCATGCACTACAATGATGTCAGGAGACGGGGGGATCCCAAGCTTGCCAGCATAAATCGGGCACGCCGGGCACAAAGGAGGACATCGCTGCGTCCACCCTTACCGCTGAAAGGGTTTGGGGGCTTTGAAATCGGACCCAAGAAACGCAAGCAAGGTCCAACCCCAAAGTACACTTACAAATCAAGTTCACATACATGAAGGTTTCTTATGAAAACATTTTAATTATTATTTAGATAAAATAAACGTAATACAGCCATACAACAAACTTATGAAAATATTTTACCGTAAAACTTCAAATAATAGCCCGGGCTTATATTTTCCCAAACCTATCATCACACCAGATGTCTAAAAGAGACAGGCGTCTATAAGAGACAGGCTTTTAATTTAATTGTTCCAGCATGACAGCAGGAGGTTACCACATATTATGTTTTATTTTTAATTTGAATGTGTTTAACAAATTAGTTTGTGTAATAACAACAGTCTTAAATTATTGGCAGTATAAATAAAGCAAACAAGGATATGTTTTTTTATTGGTTGTTGCGTGAAATCTTACCCAGATACCACAGTGCTATTTTCTGATTGGCTATTGTGTAGCCTCTTTCTCTTTTTTTTGTATTGGCTCGCTCGACTAGAACTCTAGGGAAGACGGGCTTGATAGAGAGAGAGAGAGCAGTGCGGCCAGATACATTTTGGGCGCTGCAGCATATTAAATATGATAAATAGTGTTTCCGCGTGAGAAATACAATGTGTGGCGGGAGTGCATGCATGACAAAAGACTGAAAGCCCGGCTATTATCAGACCTCAAAACTCTACCGGCCCACGGGGAAAAGTCCTGAATCTCCCGATTGCCACTTCACTACTGTCATCATCACCTCAATCCTGGCGACGAAGCTTGTTGTGTTGTCATAGTGATGAGTAACGGAACGACTGCGTCTGTCACGTGACATCTACCGGTAAGCAAAAAAACTTTAGCGTGTTCAATCTGCACCATAGAGCTGTTTTAAACAGACGATCTGACGGGTTTAAAAGATTAAATACAACCCGAAACTAAAAAACAGACCAGGCCTTTATTTGAGACAGGCGTTTATTTACCCAAACCTGTCGTCACACCAGGCGTCTAAAAGAGACAGGCGTCTATTTGGGAAGTTTTACGGTAATCGTTATTTGCATGATAATTGTTTAACGCTGCCACACAAAATAAATAAAAACTATCACCACAATGCTCACCACAATGATTTCCCTTATCTCATGTATTAATATTTTTTATTGTAACAATTTATGATTTGCAAAAATAACTGTTGCATCTGTGTAGATTAGATAAGCAATGCGTGTTGTGCACGCTATACATTATGGTCAAGCATGCGCCCTTAAAATAGCATAATGAACTACGCGCTACTGACTTTAGACTAGTTTTTTTTTTGGTCAGTGGCGCAATTGTTTTTTGAAACTGCAAAATAGCATAAGAGACGGTTTGCGCCGGAACACGCCTTCTTTTTTGCGCTGAACCGCCCAGGGAGCGCAAGTTCATTAGTTTGCCGACGTGCGTCTGTGGAGGGAAAAACCCGCTGTGCAGCGGTGCAAAATACGAAATGATACATGCGTCACTGACAAAGTCAATTGCGCTGGGTGCAAGATAGGGCCCCTAATGTTTAATCCAACCTGCCGTTACTTTAATTACTGCTAAAATCCTGATTTATAAATGCGACATCATCTGAAAAAATCACAATACATTTACATTGAAGAGCTGATATGAGGTGATTTCGGATTACCTGTGTGTCTCATGCAGGGCAGAGCCTGTTGCTGATCTTTTGTTATGAGCAATTTTTAATTTTAAATGCGAGTGATAGTTTTATTGTATGTCGCGTATAGCAGAGACAATTCACCGCAAATTAAAAAATATCAGAGAATACTGTCACGCACGTGCGCATACCGCACCATAGGGCACAGAGAGAGCTCACGCACAGAGAACCGGTGTGTGTGTGTTTGTGGGGGGGGGACACTACTAACCTTTCTTTAAGTCATGATAAACTTGATCAGCCGTCTGTCAGTAACAACTGTTGACATTTACGTGAAAAGAGAAGTACACGGAGGAACCCACGTGGAAAACACCACCATCTTTAGGTATGATGACAACATTTTCAAAAACCCCAAAGCTCAAAATCTATCAAATGACTAGACAGAGCAGACGTTCCCATTTACAAAGATACCTGGATTGTAAAAGTTATGATAAGGATTCCGTTAAGGATTGAGAAAGTTATGATATTTTTAATATTAGAAATCAGAGGAAAAAGTTATATATGGATGTCTGTTGAATGTGTGTGACCATAATGCTGCTTATTCACATGTTTTTGCTTATTACTTTCTCATTTTATCAGATATTTTCATGAAATTTTAACGGAAGGTAGAATTTTGTTAGTACTTTCAAATTAAATTATAAACATTTACTGTTTTAGTCAGAATGGGCATCAAACTTTAGTTGGAATGGGCATCGGACCCATGGTAACCATGGTTCCCTTTCAGTCGGTCACTACGACGTCACGTCGTGACCGACGAATTGGGAACTCGCTTAGAGAGACCAATCTGCTTCGTATACTACTAAAACGCCAATGAACTTGGCATTGAGATATTTGCATAATGCTGGTGCCGCCCCGCCAGGTGCGTATATAAGGCGCACGTGCAAATAGGGAAATCGGCTTTTTTCGCTTCGAAAGCCGGCTTTATCTGACTGAGAAGCTACTCTCTGCTCTTCTGGGAACGGTTGCTGAAGTTGATTGACAAGCAGTACTAACACAGCGGACGCTCGCAGTATTCCACTGCTCTGCATATTTTTTGTTTTGAGTTTAGTGTGTGCGTTGCCTTTCCCTGTGCGCATCATCAGCTGAGCACCTAAAGAGTGATTTCCCTAAAAGAGTGATACGTGAGAGCTCTGTGTCTTTTTAAAGACAGCCACTCTCTCGTATATTCGGAGATCGGCGTCCTTTTCAGGATTGCTTTTCGTCCGTGCGATCTTGGATGTGAGAGGTATAAGGGTTCCAGTTACGGTCACGAGCGCTGTCTTCATGCTTGGGCATCAAGCACTCTGAGGCTGCGCTCGTGGAGAGTTTTTGTTCTCTCTGTGAGAGCATAACCCTCTTGGATTGCGGAGACGACTGACGTTTCTACGGGAATGCTGTCCGCGTCTTTGCAGTGCTGACACCGCCATGGTGCGACTGTCAAGCGCTCGCATGACGCTCTTCGCATCACTACGCTGAGGAGGACGGAGGATGCGTCCTCCACCTACCGGCCTTTCATCCTCAGCTGGTTGAGGTTCCGGTGGAGACGGCAGAGTCGTGTTCTACGATGTCTGCCGAATCCATTGGACCTCCTTCTGGTCCCGTTCACTTCTGCAGCATCAGAGGGGTGTCCAATTTTCCTCCGAAGTGGAGTCGTTCCGGAGATGGCGGCCGTGCCCGCTCGAGCGGCAGTAACGGTAGAGTTGGAGAGGTTAACCCCTCTCCGCCCGAACCGTACCGCCCACGTGATTGGTATTTCGGAGCTGCTCGGGCCTCTCGGTCCTCTGCTCCTGTGCCTTTCTTCCCGACGGCACGAAGAGCTGACGTGGTTTGCGGCCATCCGGCCGTTCAGCTTCAGCTCTCACCCCTCACCTCCCTCACCAATGGAGCCGCTAAGGGCAGGGACCCTTCAGTGGAGCGGGGGGTTGCGATGCAGCTGCGTTCCTGGAGGGACCACCCAACCCTTCCCTCCCGTGTTTGTAGACAGTCGTCCGGTTACGGGCGCTGTCCGTCAGGCATGCGGAGAGGCGGCTTCAGCCCTGCACGCAATAACGTCTTTGGCTGTGTCTGGCTGACGGACGCAGGCGAGAACAACTTCTTGAATGCTCCTGTCTCACAGACCGGCCTCTTCAGCGAGGCCGTGGAGTCGTACAGCTCCGCTGCGCAGACTGAGGCGATCTCTGAGGTCATGCCCGGCGAAGGAGAGCTGCCCTTGGTAAAAACCACCACGCCGGCTCCTCAGTCTGCCTCTCGCCGTCGGCGTCCTGCGGCGACCACCTCCGTTCCCCTCCTCGGACCCCATCTCGGCAGCGCGGGGGAACCGGTCGTCAGCAGCTCGCCCCGCCCGCTTAGCCGCTTCCCGTGAAATCGGGAGTTTAAGTGGCCAGTAAGCGGGCGACCTGGATTGGCAGAGGATCACTCTTCAGGAGACGGTGATTCGCTCCTTTCCCCGATAGAGGGTCGGGTGGAAAATTCTTGGTTTGCATATGTTCCACCGGCTGTTTAGCCGGTACCCACTAACCACACACAGAGTGCATTCCTCTTCCCTCTCCAGGTCTCCAGAGGATCGAGAGAGCCGTGAGCGGGCACACACCAGCTCACCCTACCTCTCCTCTATCGCCAGCGGGTGTTCTGAGGAGTCCGAGCCCTCCACTCAGGAGACCGGACCACCAGCAACCCCTTCAGAGTCTGCGTCCTCAGCTGAGGAGACCGGACGACCGTTTCCCTCAGCGGGCTCAGGTCAGTGTCACACACACACATACTGTAGATGCTTATGCTGTCACGGCAGACGCACCGGCAGTCCCGCCTGTCCCGCCTCGCTGCCCCGCCGCGGGTACACCGGTAGTGTCGTTAATTCTCCTCGTACGGTGCCTGGGTGCTTGGCTTCAGTTCCCAGCCCGTTTCGTTGGGTTTTACGCACGATCCGCCTCGGTTACGAAATACAATTACCGGCAAAACCCCAAAATTCTCGGGCTTTCGTTTCACTATAGTGAAAGTGTCCGATGCACATGTACTGCGTGCATAAGTCGATGTCCTGCTGGCGAAGGATTATCGAGCCGGTCCCTCTTACCGAGATGATGATATGATGATAGGGTTTTCCAGCCTTTATCTCATAGTACCCAAAATACGCGGTGGGTTACGATCGATTTGATTTACGCCCGGCTCTACAGAGGTGGTCTTTTTTTGGATGATAACGCCGAGGCTCGTATTTCAATATTCAGATCGGTTGCAGCCTTAGACCTGTAAGACGTGTACTTTTGTGTCCATATCCCCTCGCCTTAGACCGTTTTTCGCTCTGCGTCGTGGGGTGGGCATATTAATATTAAGTACACCATTCGAGCTGTCTCTCTCTCTCCGTGTCTCCATGAAAGTGCTAGTCACGGCATTAAAATATCAGAGAGAGAGCGTTGTTCGCATTCTGCTTTATTTACGTTGACTTATAGCCCGTTCTTGGCAGACGTGCGCGAACACAGAGAGTTAATGCTTCGGCATCTCGCTCGTTTAAGTCATCAGGTCGACTGGGAAAGAGCAACTTTGCCCCGTGCAGAGGATCCTTTTTCTCAGTATGGAATTAGACTCGATCAACTAATTGGCGTGTTTTACAAGAG
This sequence comes from Misgurnus anguillicaudatus, assembly GCF_027580225.2. Lineage (NCBI taxonomy): Eukaryota > Metazoa > Chordata > Actinopteri > Cypriniformes > Cobitidae > Misgurnus > Misgurnus anguillicaudatus. The sequence continues at coordinate 35,089,267 of NC_073359.2, read as the reverse complement.
CGCGCAACTAGTCAGTTCTGACTTGCCTCGGTTTAATTCGAGGGAAGTACGCGGTCCCTCTGAAACAATTTCAGAAGCTCCTGGACATATGACAGCATGCTGCAGCTGTGACGCTGCTCGAGCTGCGTCATATGAGACCGCTTCAGCGTTGGCTTTACGATCGAGTCTCGAGGAGAGCGTGGCGCACCGGCATGCATTGTGTAAACACTACACCTGCGTGTCATTTAAATTTCCCCGTAGTAGACCCAGCATTTCTGATAGCAAGATATGCCTCTGCGGGGTCTCCTGGCATTCTGTAGCATGCGATGCCCTAAGCACGGGATGTTCAGCCACGTATGACGGGCTTGCAGTCTGGGGTGTGCATAGCACCCCAACTGCCGCGAGCGGTGCGCTGTATATCTGGGACTTGTACGCTCCGCTATGGAGATGCGAGGGAAGGATGTATTTGTCGACACCGATAACTTTGCGACTGTTGCGTTATTTACCGTTAAGGCGGTTTTGCGCTCTCGTCACCTGTCGCATCTCGCTCGTCATCTCCTCCTTTGGAGTCAGAAGCATCTGAGGTCCCTTCGTGCCATTTACATCCCGGGATCGCTCAATACAGCGGTACGCGCTTCCCGAGCTGCGCCCCCGGCGAATGGCGACTCCACCCCCAGACGGTCCAGCTAATTTGGAAGAAGTTCGGTTGTGCGTAGATAGATCTGTTTGCGTCGCCGGACAATACCCACTGTCGCCTATTTTATTCACTAACGAGGGCAGCCTCGGCGTGGATGCGTTGGCACACAGCTGGCCGCGGGGGGTGCGTAAATACGCATTCCTTCCAGTGAGCTTTATTGCACAGACACTGTGCAAAGTCAGGCAGGACAAGGAGAGCCTTTTATTAATCGTCCGTACTGGACGACCAAGAATTGGTTTTCATAGTTAATGCTCCTCGCGACAGCCCTCCCTGGCGGATTTCCCTGAGGAAGGACTTTCTTTCTTAGGAAGGGGCACATTTGGCACTCGCGCCCCGACCTGTCCATGTATGGTCGTTGAGCGCGCGCAAGGTTTAGGTGATTTATCACAAGCGGTATCTAACACCATCGACGCGGTTCGAGCACCGTCCACAGGACGGGCTTACGCGCTTAATGAAACCTTTTCGTCACCCGGTGCTCTTCGCAACGCGAGGACCCAGAGAATCCCCTTTAACATTATGCTTTTATATCTTTAACATGGGTTAGATGGTAGGCTGTCCCTCCGCCATTAAAGTTGATATCGCCGCTATTTCTGCTCATCACTCACTTATCTACGGCAGATCAGTTGGCCAGCATGATTTAATTATTACATTTTAAGAGGCGCTCGTAGGCTAAACCCCTCGCGCCCTCCCTCTTTACTCCTGAGACCTGTCCATGGTGCTGAAGCCTTCTGGTCTCATATTTTAGCCTTTGCAGTCTGCGAGTCTGAAGTTTTTTATCAATGAAAACTCTGACCCTGCTAGCATTGGCCTCCATGAAGAGAGTAGGGGATTTACATGCATTCTCTGTTGACGATTCGTGCTTTTAGTTTGGTCCTGCTGTCTCACTGAAGACCCAGACCAGGCTACGTGCCCAAAGTTCCCACCACTCCCTTCAGAGATAAGGTGGTGAGCTTGCAAGCGTTGCCTTTGGAGCAGGCAAACCCAACCGAGGCTTTGTTGTGCCCCGTACGCGCACTGCGATTCTACGTGGTCCGCACGCAAAGCTTCAGGACCTCAGACCAGCTCTTTGTTTGTTATGGTGGCCAGCAGAAAGGGAAAGCTGTCACTAAGCAGAGGATGTCTCATTGGATAGTTGATACTATCGCCCTGGTTTATAATTTGCAGGGCATTCCTTGCGCTTTAATTTGAGAGCGCACTCCACTCGGAGTGTTGCCTCATCTTGGGCTTTAGCTCGTGGTTCCTCGCTAACAGACATCTGTAGAGCTGCTGGTTGGGCGACACCTAATACGTTCATTAGATTTTACAATGTTCGTATCGAGCCTGTATCCTCTCGTGTTCTTTTCCTCACCAGGGAGGGCACGGAGAGCAGACTCGCAAGTCGGCTTGCAGCCTCCGACTGAGGCTCCAAATTGAGTTTTCAGTATGGAAGGCTAACAGAGCAAAAATGCGTAATGGTTTGATTTGCTCTCTCCACTGCCTTGACAGCCTTTGTTGCGGAGCATTGGCTGTCAGCCTTTCACTAGCTGTATTCTTACGAACCTACGTGTTTGGCTTGGGCCCCACATTGCGTCCCAACGGGTTCCTTTGTGAGTATTATTCCGTGGGGTTAATCCTACTAGCCCACGTTTCCCTTAGCAGAGCACTGCTTTGCTTACACAGCCACGGCTGTCATTAGACCTCAACTACGGTTGACTTTCGCCCACCAATAGCCCTTAACGGGGCGGTGGCTTCCGCAGCGTCCCTATACCGCTCAGATAGGGCGCTTCCCAGTCGCTGGCACTACTGTGGGTTAAAGGAATATCTAGTGCCCGGCCTTCTGCCTTAAAACCTAATTTTCCTTATCCTTAAGTGGAACCGGAGGGCTTTACGCAGACACTGGAAGAGGTCAGCCCTCAGTGGCGTTTTGGTAGGGATTCCCAATTCGTCGGTCACGACGTGACGTCGTAGTGACCGACTGAAAGGGAACGTCTCGGTTACGGATGTAACCCTCGTTCCCTGAAGGAGGGAACGGAGACGTCACGTCCCGTCGCCACAGGTGCTGCCACCTGCTGTTTAGGCCGGTCACCTTCCGGCTTTCTCAGCGAACAGAAGCTGATTTCCCTATTTGCACGTGCGCCTTATATACGCACCTGGCGGGGCGGCGCCAGCATTATGCAAATATCTCAATGCCAAGTTCATTGGCGTTTTAGTAGTATACGAAGCAGATTGGTCTCTCTAAGCGAGTTCCCAATTCGTCGGTCACGACGTGACGTCTCCGTTCCCTCCTTCAGGGAACGAGGGTTACATCCGTAACCGAGACGTTTTTAGAGCGATGCCTGCAGTGGACGTTCTGATATGACTTTCACTGTAGTCTATTACAAGAAACGTAATATGCAAATTTAGATTTCCGTGTTTCAGCACCAAGATAAAAGATATATATTGTGGTCCATCTATGTTTCATTAGTGTCCAGAGTTTAGTGGAAGCACACCGACCGGTTGAAAGTGACACACATTTTTAAACAGTTGCTGTGAACTAAAAAGACCTCCGAGTTGAAATCTCAAAATATCAAACGCTTCCGGTGGTCGGACTTGACGTATTTATTGTCGTATTTAGTGAAAACACACTACAACCTTGCGACGAGGATTGGATATTGCGTGAGACGCATTGTAAAAATCCTGCGCGGGCGGAGGCAGATTTATGCCTAAGAATTTTGACGCACGTGCCCGCGATGTCAGCATTGCTACCATCTTTTAATTCCTTCATGCAGTGTCATGTGAGAGAGGCACTGTCGAGGTTAGAAAGCGAGAAAGCACACGCACGAGAGAGAAGCGCAGCTGAGCGCTTACAACAGCAAATGAAGATGTTTTAAATAGTAAAATTAATGGTAATCATGAAGAAACTGTTTGTGGCGGCCAGTGTTGATTCTTCGCGTTCACACAAGTCTCAAATCAAACAGTGATTGACAGCGCTCTGGTCCAATGGTGCAGTCAGGGTGTCATGGTGTCTCTTTCCTCCTGTTTTAAAAACGTGCAACTACTGTGCTCGCTGCTTCTCGCGTTTGCGAGAGTCTCAAATCAAACAGTGATTGACAGCGCTCTGGCCCAACGGTGCGGTCTGGGTGTAATGGTGTCTCTTTTCTCCTATTTTAAAAACATGCAACTACTGTGCTCGCTGCTTCTTCGCGTTCGCGTGAGTCTCAAATCAAACAGTGATTGACAGCGCTCTGGTGCATTTTTAGGTTGACAGTAAATCTAGCTAGCCCAATGAGATTGAATGGGGGCACCAGGGGGACCGATCATATTCCGGTGGGGTGGGGCCCCCCCAGACAAGCCCCTGCTGATAGTACATGGACCTTTTAGGCGATGTTTTCCATTTTTTTTCTGGGCTTGATTGTGAAAATTAAACTGCAGTCTATGGGACAGTCACAAGAGGCCACAATTTATGTTCGTGACAAACAGCATAGGTGTCAGTGACAGAATCAGTATGGTCTTGATTTCAACCTTTATGCAGCACTTTCTATGTATTAAAACTTTTTTTTTGTTAGGATCTTGAGTATGAAATAAACACATTTCAGAAGAATGAGCTGGAAATGTTTCAGAAGATATTAAGAAACGAAAACATACAAGACTTGGTGAAAGACTATAAGGACAGAAACCAAATCAGAGAAGCATTTCTGAATATCACACTCCACTTTCTCAGAAGTATGAAACAAGATGAACATGCTGATAAGCTGGAAGGTAAGAAGCTCAAGACATCACCATCTGTCATATTGTCACTTATAAAATGTTGGGGAGAAATCATTGACATTTTTTATTCCTGTGTTTTAGATGAGCTGGTCTACATCTGTCAACTGAAATCAAACCTGGAGAAGAGGTATCAACGTGTATTTGAAGGAATTACAAATCATGGTGACTCCACACTTCTAAATAAGATCTACACAGATCTCTACATCACTCATGGTGGAGGTGAACAAATCAATACTGAACATGAGATAAGACAGATTGAAGTGGCTTCGAGGAATCTAGAAACATCAGAGACACAGATTGAATTCAGAGATTTGTTCAAACCACATGAACGAGACCAAAACATCAGATCTGTGCTAACAAAAGGAGTTGCTGGCATTGGAAAATCTTTCTCTGTGCAAAAGTTTGTTCTGGACTGGGCAGAAGGAAAGGAAAATCAAGATATCAACATCATATTCCCTCTACCCTTCAGGGAGATGAATTTAAAGGAGAGTGCAAAACTAAATCTGATGGACCTTATAAGTCAGTTTTTTCCAGAAATAACAGAACTGAACCTTACAAGAAATTACAAAAAAGTGCTGTTCATCTTTGATGGATTGGATGAATGTCGTCTTCCTCTGAAGTTTGACAGTAATGAGATTCTGCGTGATGTCACATCTCCTGCTTCTCTGGATGTTCTCCTAACAAACCTCATCAAAGGAAATCTGTTTCCTTCTGCTCTCATCTGGATAACCACCAGACCAGCAGCGGCCGGTAAGATACCACCTGAATGTATTGACCGGGTGACAGAGGTACGAGGATTCAATGATGCACAGAAGGAGGAGTACTTCAGAAAAAGATTCACTGATGAGAATATGGCCAACACAATCATTGATCATGTTAAAAAATCAAAGAGTCTCTTCATCATGTGTCACATCCCAGTCTTCTGCTGGATTTCAGCCACTGTGCTCCAGAACATTCTGGAGAAGAAGAGAAACGATCAGTCTGATGACACAACATCTGAAGATACTCCTAAAACTCTGACACAAATGTACACACATTTCTTTCGCTTTCAGATTCAACAGAGCAGAAGAAAGTATGAAGGAGAATATTCACCAGATATTTTCTGGGATAAAGATGTTATCCTTTCACTGGGAAAACTGGCATTTCAAAACCTGGAGAAAAGCAATTTGATCTTCTATGACTCAGACTTGGAGGCCTGTGGCATTGATATAACTAAGGCATCAGTTTACTCAGGGATGTGCACACAGATCTTTAAACAGGAAACAGGGATCATTCTTGGTAGTGTGTACTGTTTTGTTCATTTAAGCATTCAGGAGTTTACTGCAGCTCTGTATGCACATCTGTTTCTAGACATGACAAAGAAAAATGTGTTTGTTCAAGAGCACACAGGACAGGAAAACAATGAAACAATGATTGGTTTACTAAAGACTGCAGTGGATAAAGCACTTGAGAGTGACAATGGACATCTGGATCTTTTCCTTCGCTTCCTCCTCGGTCTGTCACTTGAGTCCAATCGTCCGCTCTTACGAGGTCTTTTAACACAAGAAGAGAGCAATGAACAGAGCAACAAGGAGATAGTGGAGTACATCAAGCAGAAATTTGAAGATAATTCATCAGCAGAGAGATCCATCAATCTGTTTTACTGTCTGAATGAACTGAATGATCAATCTCTGGTGAAGGAGATTCAAAAGCATCTTAGAGAAGGAAGTCTCTCATCTGCTGACCTTTCACCTGCTCAGTGGTCTGCTCTGGTCTTTGTGTTGCTGACATTAGAAGAGGAAGTGGAGGAATTTGAGCTTCAGAAATTCAAGAAATCAGATGAATGTCTCAATAGATTATCGCCAGTCATCAAGACCTGTAAACAAGCTTTGTAAGTAATAGTAAATGTTTGCTTTCATCTGAAAATAATATTTTCTGTTAATGTAAAATATGGTATGTGTCAGGATCGGTAGAACAGATTCCAAGTGAGCCAGGGAAAGCACATGGCCTGATAAATAAAGCCATGTGCCTTCACACAAAACACAGGACTGCCAGAACCCTGTCACAAGGAGCTAGAAACTAGGACAAGACAGGATCCTGACAATACATATATTCAATCTAATGCTGACATGTTTTGTTTTATAGGCTAAATGATTGTAATCTAACGGACAACAGCTGTTCAGCTCTGGCTAAAGTTCTTGGGTCAGACAGTCGTATGATAGAGCTCAACATGAACAATAATAATCTGAAGGATGATGGAATCAAGCTGCTCTGTGATGGACTGGAGAACACAAAGTGTGAATTAAAGCTACTGAGGTCAGACTATACTAAGGATGACAATTTATGCAATTCCCTATATTCAATGATTGTTTAAATTAACTATCAATCAATTTAATAATCATTAACTTTAATAGTGCAATAAGCCTTTACTGCAGTGGCATATATTCAATGACATAAAAGTTTACGTAAATCAAGATGCCAGCTTCCTCATGTGAATAAAATATTTACAAAATATAAAATAATTTGTGTTAATAACATGCTAGTGGTATTGTAAAATGAGTCTATGTAATTGGTGTTTTGATAACATCATCAATTTAAACATATCTTGTAGTGAATAGGCCTGGCAAACTCGACTCCTTTTAAGGATCCGGGTTATTGTGAGTCACTCACTAAAGTGATCCGGGTTGTGTGAGTCACTTGAATCACTTGAGTCAGTATTGCTAAATCGCCAAGGAAACTCAGTACAGACCCACTTGTAACCGGCTGATCCACGTGACTCGAGATTCTCAGAGCCGGAAACATTGCAGACTCGCAGACCATGGGACTCGCTCTACAGATCCACACTAACCGGCTGATTCGCGTGGATCAGCCGGAGCCGGTTAGTGGATCTATAGAGCGACTGAAGTCTCCTCAAAAGCACATCCACAACAAAAGCCTTTCACTTCTGAGATAACATGCTTTTAGGTTTGGTGTGTGTATGGTCGACCATTTAAAAAAAATAGGCCTAATAATAGCATAATAATATAAAAAAAACTGTGTCCTGCTTATGCAGCCCCCAGAGGCGGAGAAACAGTTTGCGCTGATCAGCCGGTTACGGATCAGCCGGTTACGAGTTGAAAGATTCTCGAGTCAGAGCAGATCTCTCGAGTTTGCAATGTTTTCCGGCTCTGAGTGAGAATCTCGGGTCAGTTCGGGGCTCGCGCGGATCCGCAGGTCTCTCGAGTTTGCAATGTTTCCGGCTCTGAGTGAGAATCTCGGGTCAATTTGCGGCTCACGCGGATCCGCGGGTCTCTCGAGTTTGCAATGTTTCCGGCTCTGAGTGAGAATCTCGGGTCAGTTCTTGCACAGTTACCGCCCACTGATCTATATAAATGACTGGATTGCGCATGACGTCACACTTGTGAAGCCACCGCGCAGCCATGTTGGTATACCCAAACGTTCTATTAAATCAATAGACGTTATCAGATTTTAATGATAAAACATCACTTTACTAGTCTCTGTTTTTATATCTGAAGTCCCCCTGTACATTATTACAACGCAAAGGTCCTAAGCATGTACAAAGTTATTTACTGAAAGGGGCGGTGAATTTGTTGATTTTATTGTTTTATACTGTTGTCTGATGTCTACTTATGATGTTCGCATGGTTTTTACATTCAAAAACATCAAAAGCAATAAGTAATAGGCTATTTTGTAACATGGATTAGTGGCTCTCTGGAGAAATGGTTCGTTTGAAGGGGCGGGCCGCATTGAAGACCTGAACCTAAACACCCACTGCTATGATTGGACAGCTTCATTCCCCGTCATTACATGTGGGGAAATGTTTTAAAAACATTAATGTGATAAAAATAGCAGCCGAACACAAATATGTTTGAGCCACAAAATATTCTGGGTGCTAAAGATGATACACATAAATGACAATACGTATATTAAAGTAGAAACAAAACTCGACGTGACTAAATTACCGTATAAAACACAGTAAGCGTGCATCAGAATCTAAACTGCGGCTAATAAATACTTATCAATAACTTTGTATATTTCTATTGTGCTTGTGAGGTTGCTTTTACATTCACGTAATGTTACATACCACAGTTATATGATAAAAAATAAGCTTTGTTGAGTGTTTGACCTTTCAAACGGAACTCGCCTAAATTACCGTATACAACACAGTAAACGGGCATCAGAATCTAAACTGCGGTTGATAAGTCCTTCTTTATCACTAACTTTGTATATTTCTACCTTTAAATTACAGTCGAATTGTTAAGTGTTGTACCTTTATTAATCGTTTAATGTTTTTAGTAAATTAAAATAGTCAAACATATGTGTTAAGACACGGATGTTACAACAGACATATCAAGCGATCTCTTAAGCAATATTATAAAACGGTTAGTTCCAATCCTTGATTCTGATTGGTCAATAGGTGTGCTTTATTCACGATAAAACACTGCTATGACCGCTTCACCCAACGGTTCTATTTAATATCACTGTGCCCTTAGCAACACATAAACATATAATGAGACAAAGTCTGAGAACAGTTTGTTGTTTTTATTTGAGCTTTCATGTTGTTGTCCGCAGTCAGGGACTATTTTTTCTAGCGGAAGGAATGCTTTTATTGATTTAACTTCATGAAAGTTGCACTAATATTTTTTTTTACTTTAATATTGTGTGGTAACCGTTTTATAAAAGCAATAAGGTACTCGAGGCAAGTGCTGTATCGTGAATAAGTAACGGCTGAAGGGGTTGCAGGCACTCCGCTTCGCGTCGTGCCTAACAACGCCCTTCAGCCGTTACTTATTCACAATACAGCACAGCCTCTCGTACCTTATTGCTTACGTGAAACGCAGTAACTTAAATAAAGTAAAATGTCTTACTGTGTATTATACTGCTGTGTCATTGTTGTCAGATCCAATATAAGTGGTGCTTTTAATCACAGTCTCTCTCCAGCATCGACTTCTTTACAAATGAATCCGTGTACACAACGTTAACAAGCACTCCCCACACGAGCTGGAACTTCTTCAAAAGCAAACTTTATCCAAGCATATTGCTAATGTTATGTTCCAAGCCTCCGAATTGAAGTATTTAGCTTCTGTGTTGTTCCCACGCGGTTCTTCCACATTCCACAACCGCAGTGGCGGTTCTACACGGAGGCCAAGGGTGGCCCGTGCCTCTGTAGGCATGTCACTGGCCACCCCTGTGGCCACCCCGTGCTGACCAAATAAAAAAGTATAAATTTATTTTGATTTTACACGCGAGCGCCAAAAGCGTAACTAATGCGACGCAACGTTCTACACGGGCAAATTAGAGCGACGCACCCAACCACTGCACTGTTGCTGGCTGCGGGTGCTGCTCGGCGAGTGTCTCAATTTGTTCCCAATCTCCCGATGTTGTGAATGTGTATGCCGGTTCGGGCACTGGTAAGGGCTCTAGCTCACTTGACATTGGGACACTGTTCACTTATTATCCTGTGACGCGGCTTTTTTAAGTGCGTTGTGATCATTCACAGCAGTTACTCATCAACAACAGGCAAAACCAACATCTCGCTAACTTTTTAAAGTTTACACATTGTAAAAAGCGCTGTTATTATGTTCTTACATATACGTGCATAAAAGTGGAGGAATATTATTAAATGTTACATATAAAAATCTTTACAATTTAAAATAAATATTATTTTAAATATTAAGTAGATTGTGGTCCCTAACTGTCTAGCAATGTGTGTTTATATTTAAACTAAAACAAACGTTTGTCTTTATAAAAGTTTGCATTTCATAAAGTTTATTGAGTAGGCTCGCGTGATTTTCGGTTGGAGGGCTTTAGAAAAGGTCACGTGATTTCCAGTAAGGGAACATAGGGACCATCGATGCTCACAGGTTTTTGCGTTGCATGGAATTTTTAGGTAACTAACGTTTGGCATAATGGCAGACTACCTAACCACAGTGCCCTGACTACTGAACAAGAGAGCTGATGAGACCCCAGCTCCTCTTTTGCACCTGCACTCACTCTTAAATAAATATGTATATGATTGTAAAGTAAAATAAAGTTTAAAGGGTGTTTTCCCGTACAGGGATTAGACTAGTCCTAGACTAAAATAAATGTAAGAGCTGTCCAACCTCAAAAAAAACTAGCAATGCCATATCTTAAAATACATCAGTGCCCTTTGTTTTGCTTCAAAATGCACACAAGTAATGTTTTTAGTAAGGCATGTTTGTTAACTAGTTATATTTCCTAATTAAACTCAGGCATAGTCCTGGCTTAAACTAATTCCTGTAACCACCCCTATAATCTTTAAATATCATTTCTTGCCATTTTTTAATGTGCCCCTCTGGTAAAACACTGGCCCCTCCTTGGCCCCCCTAGTGAAATTTGTCTAGAACCGCCACTGCACAACCGAAAATGCATCTCCATGGTATCATAACAGATCACCGCGTCAAAATAAAAGTCTCTCAGAAAAAATGTATTTAAAAAGTCATTTTGGTTAAATTTGTCAATCTTTAAAGACATGTTTACTTACTGAGACACACGTGTGTCACGCGAAGCTGTGGGCGGGGCTACAAAAGTAGACGTGTCCTTTTGGTTATGGGGAGGTGTTTCAATTCTACTTTGACGTCATAGATTTCCGAATTTTAGACTGGAGTGTTTAGCTGGCTTGGTGCCAAAAACGGTTATATTTCAGTAGCACGGACGTTTTAAGTTCTGAAACTTGCAGGATGTTCATTTAAGTATGATGACCTCTTATATAACAAATTATCAAGTTAAAATTTAGTTTTTGATTCACCGCTCCTTTAAAGTTGTACATTTTACGTTTTAATCAGTTGTTACTATACATTCATCTTCATTACAGTATCAGATCAGCAGACAGACCGCAGCATATTTAGTATTAATGACAAACGTGCTTATTCTGAAATCTAAATAAATAATCATGCTTTGTACCGTATGTGCACGCAATAATTTGCTGGTTTTGTAATTATGTTATCTAAACTTACAAGTTACCTCAACTTATTTAGAGAAATAACGCTGACCGTGTTGAATGTCAAAAAACTTTATTTATACCCGTGTCATTAACAGAATGCAGCATACACACTCACCTTAACATTTTTTATAAATCCATTATCCTGCCCGATTAAAACATAAATATTGCAAATAACACCAGAATTAACAAATAATTTATGTACACATCCTAAAAATTATTCTTGTGTGACTGATACGCTGTAAAGTGGGTAAATGTAGATCATGATTTTGAATGGAAGTCAATGACGCCTTCTGCCGGTTGGGTATATGTCACGGAGTGACTTTTTAAGGGTGGAACTAAAAGTGATGGAGATCAGTTCCGCCCGGACCATAATCCCCGAACACCAGCCACTTCCGGGAACTACGGGCAAATGAAATCAGGGCTTTATCGACAGCAGGTGTACAGATGAGTGTGGCGATCGTGGAGTGAGCAAATCAGAGAAGAGGAGGCGTATAAAGGAGGCCTCCGGGAAACAGCAGGGGAGAGTTGTCTCGGGAGCCGTTCTCGGGCGGTCTTGTTTCTGCAGCTCGCGCTGGGTGGCCGCGGGGATGCAGTGAGAGTGGGACGCCCAAACGCCGCAGCCGTGTGTGACGCCAAGGGCGTGTGGACTGTAAGCCTTCTAAGAAAGAGTCCGAAGGCCCCGTTGATCCGGCGATCGCGAGGAAGCGTAGCGGAAAGAGGACGGGGCTGAAGAGAGACGACAATTGCGAGCAGTTTTTATTCTAGCTGATACGGCGGGTGAAACGGAGTGTTAGGATTAAGTTAAGGATTTGGCAGGAATAGAGACCGGGCTGAGTATACCTAGTTCATTATTTTATCTGTGAAACGTCCTATGGATAATGTGTAACAAGCTTTGAGTGATCATAAATAGGAAGACTTACCGGAAGTACTGCCGTAGGAGGCTGCCTTCGTGGAGATCGCACGGCGGTTGTGTAATCTATCCAGTATCTGGAGAAAGAAGGAGAGACCTCGTGTCAACAACCGTGTGAGTACCTCAAATCACTGTTGCAGCAGTATAATCTCATGAGTGTGAAAAACCAGTAAGCCTCTTGTGAGTTGTGACCTAGTGTGTGAGCGGCCCCACCGTGGAGAGGAGTTGTGGGTGAGCCAGGAATAGTTCCTTTGCTGTGTGTGTCCACTTGGAATTTGCAGTGTCGTGCTGTGTCCATGATGTCAGCAGCCATCGTTTAGGCCGGACGGAATCCTGCAAAGGAATTGAGCATTGAGGCTGGCGAAGCAACCATCTTTACATATATGCCGCTTGTGACTCCTGATTCTTTTTCCCTCACCAGTACACCCAAGTCAAGACCCAGTTGCCCTTCTGTACGTTCACCGGACGCCCGGAGCCAAGAGCCCAGCGCACCTAATGCCCCCCCCCCTCCTTGATATGAGAACCCAAAGGACTGAGACCTTTTTTGTAGTATTTAATCCCCCTATATGCTTTTTAATATTTAATACAACTTGTTAATTTTTAATTCCTTGTCTGCCTGGTCATTGGGGTGTTTTGGGACCTCCTTGGGGTGGAAATAGGAGGAGCGTTATCCGCAACAGGGGCGGTCCGCTTCTCGACCTGTGACACATACCAAGATGGCCCCTAGAACTCTGCGCTGGCTTCACCTCACGCTGTTATGTCAAGCATTCTTTGCGCAATCCAGTCATTTATATAGATCAGTGTTACCACCTCACCTTTCGTATCATTCCACCACCTACTGGTCATTTTAGTATTACTGAATGGAAGTTCTTTAAACAGGCTCGTCTCTGACTGAAAAAACTGCAGGTACACACGGATACACACAGACGCGCTGTTTTTAAACACTCTCCGTGTGTTTCATTAGTTCACTAGCTCCTCAATCAGTCTGTAATCCCAATCGGAAGTGATTATCCCGTCGAAGATCAGCGCTCTTGGATGTAACGTTAAACTTAAGTGGAGTATTGTCACACCGTGTGGATGATTAACACTTAGAAAAAGGAATGAAAACAATAATTTTCTCTGAAGCGATCTCTCTTCTCAGAACGTGAAAACACATTGGAACTGCACGTGTTGTGGTTTTCCTTTTCCTCAAATGAAACAATCTTCAGTCTTAGGTTCTGATTTCAAGAGATAGACTTTTATTTTCCGGACAAAACAAAAGCCGAGGCCGTCCGGAGAATTCCTCCCAACCCAGTCTGCCGGCCTGGGAGGAAATCTCCAAACCAGTCTGACCCTCTGAGCCAGGCTTGGTAAATATATATGGTCTTTGTCCCTCCCCTCCATATGCTTTAACAATATGTTTCTGTTCAGGCTTGTAACTTGAAGAATCACATGACAGTCCCCAGACCAAACCAGTGTCTCCTTTCCTTGACCTATTTGACCCTTGGCTGTTTGCTAATACTAAAATCCTTTGTGCCCTGAAACATGAATACACACAGCTGGGTTGCAATAGCAATCCCATGGCAAACAAACTCCTGATCCACACACAGCCTAACACATGACATGCATAACTTCCTAACACATAATGCACCACACAGATGGCTTTTAAACTCCTGACTCACACACAGCATAACACAACTTCATGGTAAACAAATTACATGTGATTATAATGGTAAACTCATATTGATGTAGATTGGGATTAAAATAAACTTCTTCACAGGTAAGCACTGCAGCTTTTAAATTAGACATTGATAATCGTGACGTGATTATTAAACACGTTATGAGATATTACCACTGATATATTTATATATTTAACAGCATGCAAAAAACATCTGTGACACTTATAAAAAACTGTTTATATAGTACTGACAAAAACAAAGTCTTATAATAAGCGAGTGCTCATATCGCGTTAAGAATAAATGGGAAAGCACTAGTAACATTATATCAGTATAGTTTTATTAACTTTTACCTCGTGCCAAAACAATAACAACACAAAAGACACAAAATATCGACAAGAAACCAAGTACTAGTTTCATGACACCAAAAACTGCTGATTTGATCTCATCAAACACAGACAGGGCCAACATGAGAGCCAGGGAATCCCTGTCAGAGATATAGCCCAGAGAGGGCCGTGGTCAGCGGGGCGAGTGAACACTGACTTCCACTCATGGCTCACGTACCGAATCTTTTTTAAGCAAACGTTCAAACAGGCGCTATCTTTACTAATCGACTGCAGATTTGAATATTATACATATATATTCTTGACCTAACTAATCTTAAAACTACACTTTGTGACCAAGAAACTGTAATATTTAAAAAACGTCCGCCCATTGAGTTATTGAGATTCAAAACAGCCAAAAGTGTTACCTGTCATTCTGGCCGCCCTCAAATCCGTGGCGGAAGAAAGTAGTTCCCAAACAAAGAGGCCTTTGGCCTAATCACAGCAGTGATGATATAGAGCTATATCACACTCCTACTCGAGCGATATTGCTTAAGTAGTATATGAAGGCCTTTCAGCAAAGATACTTATATTATGAAGATAGCAACCTTCGGTATTCTACCATTAGAAAACTTGAAACAGTCAATTTGACTAGAGTGTAGCGTCTCAGACAATAAATAATGATCAGTGATATCTTTTCCGGATGTAACGACAGTCAGTTAAGGGATGTTCACATTATAATGATAACTATAACATTAACTGTAACAATAACTATATTAGTGTCCACATCATAAAGATAACTTTATGCTAATTCGCTCACGTGCGCGGCACTCGCGCAAAACACTTGCCTTTAATGGAAATAACTAATTTTGGAAATTTATTGTAATATGCTTTTGCAATTGTTAACATCAGGGGTGTCCAATCCTGCTCCTGGCGATCGACTGTCCTGCAGAGTTCAGCTCCAACCCAAATCAAATACTCAGCTAATCAAGGTCTTCAAGATTACTTGAAAATTGAAGGCAGGTGTGTTTGATTAGAGTTGGACCTGAACTCTGCAGGATAGTCGATCGCCAGGAGCAGGATTGGACACCCCTGGTTTACATGTCACTGAATATAAAATGTTGTTCTTGTTGCATTTACAGAGCAGGTAGCCAGCAGATATCCTCAACAAGCCACGTTTGTGTAACTCTAAACAGTGAATTTAGTTTGTGTAATCTAATGTTAATATCTTGCCTTTTGACGTAGTCATTGTGGTAGAATAAAAGCATTACGTAGTGAATTTCAAAGCAACTACATCAGCGCTCGAAACATAGGTAATTTTATGTTATAGACCTTAGCAATGAGGTTCACCACTGTCATTTAATAATAATCAAATAGATTTGATTGGCTGCCAATGGTTTATCATTTATCGGGTGGGAAAAAATTGCTCAAAGTGATTCCAATTATATTGTTCATTGTATCTTTATCATTATACAGGGAGTGCAGAATTATTAGGCAAGTTGTATTTTTGAGGATTACTTTTGTTATTGTACAACTACAGTGCTCTTGGTCAATTCAAAATGTTAACAAACCCTCAAACCTGAACATTTAAGTAGTAAAAGTGAAATTTTGGCTTTCTTAAGAGAATATTTCTATGTACATCATTATTAGGCAACTATTAGTGTGCAGAATTATTAGGCAACTACATGAAAAACAAAGATTTTACCATCTCACTAGTTTTTTTCACCCGTTAAAGTGAGAACAACAAACAAACTCTACATTTACAAATAAACAATTAATAAAAAAATAGAAAATAATAAAATATATAAACTCAGTGACCAATATAGCCACCCTTCTTTTCGATAACAGTCACAAGCCTTCCATTCACGGATTCAGTCAGTTTCTTGATCTGAACCAACATTTTGTGCAGACGCAACCACAGCCCCCCAGACACTGCCCAGAGAGGTGTACTGTTAACCTTCGCTGTAAATGTCCTGCTTAAGAAGGGATCAAAAGGTCTCAATAGGGTTTAAGTCAGGTGAAGAAGGGGCCATGTCATTAGTTTTTCATCTCTAAGGCCTTTACATGCCAGTGCATGTCTTCTTGAAAGATGCAAACATTTTCCTGTGCCACTGCTTGAGGAAAGTGTCTTATACAATACAGGCAGGCAGGCACAGACAAGTATTATTAAAGATGAGCTAGTTGGACCTTTTTGGGTTGAAAATGGAAATAAAAAACAACTCTCAGATCTACTGCCAATTTTTGGAGGACGCTTTCTTCAAGCAGTGGTACAGGAAAAAGTTTGCATCTTTCAAGAAGACTTTTTTATGCAAGACAACGCTCCATCACATACATCAAAGTACTCCACTGCTTGACTGGCCAGTAAAGGCCTTAAAGGTGAAATACTAATGCCATGGCCCCCTTCTTCACCTGACTTGAACCCTATTGGGACCTTTTGATCCCTTCTTGGGCAGGACATTTGCAGTGGGGGTGGACGGTGCACCTCTCTGGGCAGTGTCTGGGGGGCTGTGGTTGCGGCTGCACAAAATGTTGGTTCAGATCAAGAAACTGACTGAATCCGTGAATGGAAGGCTTGTGACTGTTATCGAAAAGAAGGGTGGCTATATTGGTCACTGAGTTTATATATTTTTTTTATTTGTATTAGTTTTATTTATGTTTATTATTCTCACTTTAACAGGTGAAAAAAAACAAGTGAGATGGTAAAATCTTTGTTTTTCATTTGGTTGCCTAATAATTCTGCACACTAATAGTTGCCTAATAATGATGTACATAGAAATATTCTCTTAAGAAAGCCAACATTTCACTTTTACTACTTAAATGTTCAGGTTTGAGGGTTTGTTAACATTTTGAATTGACCAAGAGCTCTGTAGTTGTACAATAACAAAAGTAATCCTCAAAAATACAACTTGCCTAATAATTCTGCACTCCCTGTAGTTATGGTGTAAACTCTGCTATTCTCTTTAATATAAAAAAATTCAAACAATTTTTTATAGTTTACATAGATCGTTATTGTTATAATGTGAACGGCCCTTTATAGTTTATAGTTTATAGTTTACATTTTACAGTTGTCAGAATTTAAGATTACATTTTAATCTGTTCATTAAAAAAACTGCCTCTTGTCTTCTTCCCTGTGTATAGCAGTGTTAGCAGCATTTTTATTCTTAGAGGGACTTTGCTTTCAGTAGGCTAACCGTATTTGCATTTACTGTATTGGACCCTATCAGATCTGCTGCGGATGCCATTTCATTTTGTTGACAGCCAGTCCCGTCTCGCATGACGTTAAAATGCCCAGGTGTCTGTTTGGCATCAAGCATGGTTGTGATCATAGCTTTTTTAACTCCTGTGCGCTTGCATAATGTTTGTTTCTCCTGCTGCACACATGTACAAGACTTTGCTTTTTTGACCATCGTCAAGATTTATCGATTTAATTCTTATCAACAATTAATTGAAGGTCGATCTCTAGACTATACATATACTTTAAATATTTGACAAATGTTTTAAACATAGACTTTTAATCACCGAGAAACACTGATAGTGGAGAATAGTGCAAGATGACATTATAAGGGCATAAGGATGGGATAGATAGGCTGTAGTGTATGTACTTACGGCGATTATTTTTAATAAACTGATAACGTGGGGTCATTTTAATGCATTAAACTGTTTTCTTTTTTTGGGGAAAGCCCATAAGCGGTGTAAGCAAAATCCTATTGGCACAGATAGTTTTTTGCTCATTACCCCGGTTGTTTATGATGAAATAGAACGGTTTTGACTGAAATTTGGACATATGATGCTGGCCCGAGAATTTTCGGGTGTTTCTTGTATCATCTCCCACCTCTACAATGGGTTTATAGGTGCACTGGAACAATCCTTCCTAAAATGCATTAAACTTTCATTTACAAAGACGTGAAACTCACCGAGTGGTCAGGGGTGTTCACTGATATGCTCACACAAAAATCACTGCAAAAGACGCATTCCAACAGCTGTTTTATCGTAGTTTTTGACAACTCCATTGACTTGTATTAGATGTGCTGTGAGGTACGGTATTACTCCTCGCCGGGAACTTTGTTTGTATTTTTGCAATTGGCAATGGCGGATTAGCGCCACCACCTGAGCTGAAGTGTCTATTATTCAAGCTCTAAGCGGAAGAATATACGGGTGTGGGGCGTTTGGAAAAATACAGTGGGGCAAAAAAGTATTTAGTCAACCACCAATTGTGCAAGTTCTCCCACTTAAAAAGATGAGAGGGGCCTGTAATTTTCATCATAGGTAGACTTCAACTATGAGAGACAAAATGAGGAAAAAAATCCAGAAAATCACATTGTCTGATTTTTTAAGAATTTATTTGCGGTTTGTGGTGGAAAATAAGTATTTGGTCAATAACAAAAAAGCAAGATTTCTTTCTCTCACAGACCTGTAACTTCTTCTTTAAGAGGATCCTCTGTCCTCCACTTGTTACCTGTATTAATGGCACCTGTTTGAACTTGTTAGCAGTATAAAAGACACCTGTCCACAACCTAAAACAGTCAGAATGCAAACTCAACTATGGCCAAGACCAAAGAGCTGTCAAAGGACACCAGAAACAAAATTGTAGACCTGCACCAGGCTGGGAAGACTGAATCTGCAATAGGTAAGCAGCTTGGTGTGAAGAAATCAACTGTGAGAGCAATGGGGGGGCCTAGTGAATAACCTGCAGAGAGCTGGGACCAAAAGTAACAAAGGCTACCATCAGTAACACACTATGCAGCCAGGGACTCAATTCCTGCAGTGCCAGATGTGTCCACCTGCTTAAGCCAGTACATGTCCGGACCCGTCTGAAGTTTGCTAGAGAGCATTTGGATGATCCAGAAGAAGAGTGGGAGAATGTCATAGGGTCAGATGAAACCAAAACATAACTTTTTGGTAGAAACTCAACTTCTTGTGTTTGGAGGAGAAAGATGCTGAGTTGCATCCAAAGAACACCATACCTACTGTGAAGCATGGGGGTGGAAACCTCATGCTTTGGGGCTGTTTTTCTGCAAAGAGACCAGGACGACTGATCCGAGTTAAGGAAAGAATGAATGGGGCCATGTATCGTGAGATTTTGACTCAAAACCTCCTTTCGTCAGCAAGGGCATTGAAGATGAAACGTGGCTGGGTCTTTCAGTATGGCAGTGATCCCAAACATACCGCCCGGGCAAAGAAGGAGTGGTTTCGTAAGAATAATTTCAAGGTCCTGGAGTGGCCTAGGCAGTCTCCAGATCTCAACCCAATAGAAAATCTTTGGAGGGAGTTGAAAATCTGAGTTGCCCAGCGACAATCCTAAAGCATCACTGCTCTAGAGGAGATCTGCATGGAGGAATGGGCCAAACTACCAGCAACAGTGTGTAAAAACCTTGTGGAGACTTACAGAAAACGTTTGATCTCTGTCATTGCCAACAAAGGGTATATAACATAAAGTATTGACATAAAATTTTGTGATTGACCAAATACTTGTTTTTCACCATAATTTACAAATAAATTCTTTAAAAAATCAGACAATGTGATTTTCTGGATTTTTTTTCTCATTTTGTCTCTCATAGTTGACATGTACCTTTGACAAAAATGACAGGCCTCTCTCATCTTTTTAAGTGTGAGAACTAGAACAATTGGTAGCTGACTAAATACTTTTTTGCCCCACTGTAGGTCCACAAGTTTACAACTAACGGTAAAACAGCTGTTGGAAAGCATATTTTGCAGCGATTTTTGTGTGAGCATATCAGTGAACACCCCTGACAACTCTGTGAGTTTCACCTCTTTGTAAACTAAAGTTTAATGCATTTTAGGAAGGATTGTTCCAGTGCACCATTAAACCCATTACAGAGGTGTGAGGTGAAACAACAAACATCCGAAAATTCTCGGGGCAGCTGCATATGTCGAAATTTCAGTCAAAACCGTTCTATTTCATCATAAACAATCTGAAAACAGGGCTTTAAGTGTAAAATACCCAACTTGTCCTTTAACCGGCTTTTTCATGGTTTTGTCCATGTGTGAATGTCTCCACATGTGACAGATAAATGTCACAGGCGGAAGTAAGTGCAAAGTAACGCATAAAAGTCTCCGCTCGAATCAAGCAGTTGGTCAAGAAAAACTGAAAATAAAAGCTCATGTTACATTTACAGGTTTTGCAGACACGAGAAGAGATACAACAGTATAGCGCAAAACAGATATGCTGTAGGCTTCTTGAACAACTATGTACTATAGGCGGTGACTACTTGCGAGAAACCTGACAATTGTCCAAGTGCCATGTAAACACAGTTGTCTGCTTATCCGGTTTATTGATTTGCATGTAAACGCATGATATAAGCAGATTTTTGATAGTTATCCGCTTATTCTGTGCATGTAAATGCACTCAAAAGATAAAACATGATCAGGAACTAACCTGCATCCTTTGAGAATCATTCAGTCAGTAGCAGGAAGTGCTAGACATAACGATAACATTTAAACACAGGAGCTATAGTAAACCTGTTTTTTGTACTGTACAAAAAAATTCTGTCCTTTACTTACTTTACAAAATTCTGTACAAATCAGACCAACAAAGCAAATTGCAACTATGATGTAATTACTTAAATAACATTTTGAAGCACACCTCTTTTACTTTTGTACAGACATTAACAAACTTTTCTCTTCTCTAGACTCTCAGACTGTAGTATTGGAGAAGAAGGTTATGTTGCTTTATGTTCAGCTGTGAGATCAAACCCTTCACATCTGATAGAGCTGGATCTCAGTGGAAATGATCCTGGAGAATCAGGAGTCAAACTCATACATGATTTAATACAAGATCAAAACTGTGCACTGAAGACTGTCAGGTGAGTGTTCTTATAATTTTAATTTGTGCAAAAATACGTTCATTTAAGGAACATTTTAAATCAACTATACACTTACCTAAATGATTATTAGGAACACCTGTTCAATTTCTCATTAATGCAATCATCTAATCAACCAATCACATGGCAGTTGCTTCAATGCATTTAGAGGTGTGGTTCTGGTCAAGACAATCTCCTGAATTCCAAACTGAATGTCAGAATGGGAAAGAAAGGTGATCTAAGGAATTTTGAGCATGGCATGGTTGTTAATATTATACAAACATTGATATCCTAATTAGAGAGAAAAATATAAATTTTTGCGTAAATTTCTGGAAATGAATGCCATAAAATTAAGGTCATTTTGATCGCAAAAATAAATTGCGAAATCATGGAGGTACTCTAAAAAGCTATTTGTTTGTATAATAAAAGCTGCTTATACAGCGCATCTCTCTCTCTCTATCTGTGCGGCGCAAAAGCCATAATTTTATACCTGATACATTTTCTGCACAGTGCAACTGTCAGAACATGCTGTCTATACTGTCTTTGCAAAATATTATAATATCGTTTAGATGACATTAGCCGTGTTTGCACTATCGGGCTTCAAGCGGGCGTGCCAGTGCCTGCCGAGGCCTGTGGCGTTTGCATTGTCACTTCCGGGGCATGATCATGCTTCACCGGTGCTTCGTTGGGGCTTAAGGCCCGGCTTTTCTGGCCCGCTGAATTCCTTGGGCCAGAGCGGGCTTCTCGGGGCTAGGGGAGTGGTAAATGTCAAAGGCGGAGTTTACCTGAGTCTCTGGCAAGATGCGCATCGTCTGCAGATTTAAAACTTTAAAAATAATCGGGATCACTAGTAATTTACTGTTTAACGGAAGATGCCTGCTATGTTTGTACTTCGGACTGAAGAAAGTGATCTGCATATGTAAAAAACAAAGACGCATTACAGCGCCGAACTCGCCACGCTAAGGATCCGGCGCACACGGCTACCGGTTCGGGAGAAGTTTATAAAGTTTCGGGCACAGAACAAAGTGTTTAAAGTGCAACAGTGCTGGGAAATTAAAGATGTGTGTTGGATCATCATTTCATCGTCCATGTATTAAAGAAGTGATCACTCGAGTCACGATGGTATCTATCTACAGTCGGTGAGTTTTGCTTACAAAAACACGTTTGCATACAAAACACTTAAATACAACACAAATAACCATTGCAGAAGTGTCTTACATGGGTGTTTATTGTGTTTTTTGTGTTATATTGTCATCTCTGTAGAATTTTCTAGTCAGCCCTTAGAAAAAGTAACCATGGTTTTATTATAGTCATAGTCATAGCCATGCTTTCTGGTATTTTGGAGATTAATTTAACTCTTATATGAATGTAGCAAACTTTATATGTCGGTATACTGTATGTGTATTTACAAACCCTTTATACAAAACGTCACATGTGCTGCTTTTGTGTCCGTTTTACAGAAAAATGCCAACGTAAAGCTTTCAGTTTGTCATTCAGGAGTTTTTATTTTGTATATGAGAGATGATACAGCAACAGATGAAAGAGCAGGAGATGAAACGAAGATGATGATGATGAGACGACAGGAGCCATGGATGTTGAAATCCGTCCGGAGGAGATGTCTTTAAATACACCTGTCTGTGCACTGATATAAACTTCATATGTAAATAAAGTACCGTGCTATTACTACGGCTGCTTGTCAGTTTATTGAAAATGATTGCTTAATAATCACATCTGAAACACAGAAATGGTAAGATGCCACAAAATGGTAAATATAACCAACATTAACTTAACCACTGTAACATAGCTTTTTAAATACTTGTGTATATTCAGAGTTGATTCTTAACGAGTACATTTTCTAATGATTTCTCAAACGTTTTGATTTTTGAGATGCAAGTAAAGTGATTTTTAGTCCTAATCAGCTATTCGAGGCAGTTCTTTATATACAAAAGTATTTATTGATTGACACATTATTGAAATAGCTATTGGACAGTTACCTTGTGTTTCATGTGATGCTCAACTAACGTTTTCATGTTTAATGATATCACACCTCATATAATGTGTAAGTATGTTTACATCGCCACAGAACTATAATTACAAACTTAACGTTATTTAGACACACGTGCATATTTTAAAATAAGATTATTTTACATAAATGTAAAACTAGGACTCGTTATATTCTTTAAAATATTGTGTATAATGGCACATTAGGTAGATGAACGCTTTATTTGTAATTACCACTTCATAAAGTTTACTATTGCTTATTGATCTGATATTGTCTCGTTGTGAGATCGCTCGTGTGCAGCCAACATAAACTTCAAGAGTAACACCGCGGATGGAGCAAACATCTCTATCTTCTCATCTTGGCTTTCACCGTGCAAACAGCCGCCTCAGTTATTTTCATTATGTTTGTTGTATGATGATGCGATCTCACTCCCATCTCCTGTCAGATTGAAGTGACTTCCTCACGGTAAAACAGGCAGAGTTGTGTGACGTTACATCCAGGTAGGCGTATTAAGGGCAGGGTTTTCTGAAGCGCTGCGGCGCTATTGGCTTGACAATGCAAACGCGTCGTGATTTTGGCTACACAGCTGGAGGTCTGAGGCTATTGGCTCCATAAGGTCCGTTTGAAGCCCTGGCTCGCACAGGCCCGATAGTGCAAAAGCGGCTATTGTATCATGTGCTCCTCAATATAGTGTCTGCATTTTGGTTTACCTGCTGATAACACCAAATAAGTAACAAAACAAATATTGCAAGCAACACAACTCTTAACACATGGCTCAAAACAGGCTCAGTGCAGCCAAACACTATTCACAACCCTCACTGAGACAACACACACTGTCACTCACAACACACTGAGAGGAAAACACTAGCATCAAACACCAATATAGAAAATAGTAACTTTTTATCCTTACAAATTCAGTGACTTCATACAAAGTAATATTTTCTTCACATTCTTTCACATGATTTATTTACATGTTTAGAACATAACAATTATTTAATTTAAATGAAAATTAACAGTTTGCTTCAATAGTCTGTAGTGATTTACGGAATTACAGTAATGAGGAAAAAAGGTAAAAACTAAAAGTGCATACTTTAATTCAAACAAATAATTGAGGGGTTAATCCTGCCTCTCTATAGCATCAGGCCACAGGTTTTCATCATCACATCACATGTTCTCTCTTGCCATTCACCTGGGGAAGAACCTTCTGGAGTGCCTTATCCATCAATTGGCTATTGAACCTCACCCAACATATCGAGGATGGCTTTGAGTGTAAACTCATCACTGGAGCAGCTTTCATAAATCTTACTGCTGCCTACAATACTGTCCAACACCGCACCATGATTAGGAAACTTTTTGACATGACTGGTGACCTCGACCTGTGCCAAATCATCAAATGCCTCCTCAGCAACAGACGCTTCTTTGTCCAATTAAATGACAAGAAGAGCAAATGGAAAGCCCAAAAGAACAGCCCACCACATAGCAGTGTACTGGCCCCCCTTCTCTTCAATATCTATACTAATGACCAACCACTTCCCTCACAATGCCGTCACTTTACCTACGCGGACGATCTCTGCATCACCACCCAACAGGAGAACTTCCAGAAGATTGAGTGTTACGAAGAGAAAACACAGAGAGATCCCAGTGCAGATGATCAGAAATATTTATTCACCAAAACTCAAAGTCAATATCCACTACACGTCTGGGCACAAAGGCCACACCGAGACAGACGGCGGGAGAGCGAAGAGAATACCACTGGAACAGAGAGAGATCCGCGCACGTCCAGGCACAAGCTACACATCAGCAGATGGCGGGTGAGAGGAGTGATCCTGTGGCGGGCAGAGAGAGAGAGAGAGCGTTAGGTGCTGAGTGCTGGACAGCTCCCGAGGCGAAAGACCGCCTTCTGGACAGCGGCAAAGCTGCGGCGTGACTCCTCTGCACGGGGATAGATCGTCAGTCCTTTATGAGTAGAGAAAATCGAGGATAGCAGATGGTATCAGTGGCGGTAATCCAAATCCTAACAATCAGCAGAGAACACAGATAAACTAGAAATAAACTTTAAACAGGCTTGATAGATCTAGACTAGAATCTAGACGGGGCTAGAAACGGGCGAGCACATACAAAGACGAACTTGCAACGAGACACAAAACACGCAGGGATTAAATGGCAAACCGATTGGCCATCAAAATGAGGAGCATCTGTGAAGTGATGCACGTGAAGGAAATCACACTGATGACACCCATGTGAGAGACGTGCACGTGTGAAGCTGTCAAAACAAAACACAAAGACAAAAACATAGCGGCCGGTAAGACCGAAATCATGACATTGAGGTTGTTCTGGAAAGTGCCCTCCAAGAGATGACAATCTACTACAAAAATAACCATCTGAAACCCAATCAATCAAAAACCCAACTATGCAGTTTTCATTTACAAAACCGAGATGTGAAAAAAGAACTGCGCATCTCATGGGATGGCAACAAACTCTCCAACCACCCTCACCCTGTGTACTTGAGAGTCACACTCGACAGGACACTCTCTTTCAAAACCCACCTCCAGAACACCAAAGGCAAGATATACACTCGCAATAACATCCTGCACAAACTGGTAAACTAAAAATGGGGTGCCGATCCACCAACCATCCGTGCAACTGCTCTAGCTCTGTGTTTCTCCACAGCCGAATATGCATGCTCAAGCTGGAGGCGCTCCCACCATACCAAACCGATTGACACAGCTCTCAACGACACCTGCCGCATTATTACAGGACGCATAAAAACAACGGCTCTACCATGTTTCTACGCTCTAGCTGGCATTGCCCCCCCATACATCAAACAATCCATCATCGCCCAAGACGAGCGGAGAACACTGGAGAATGACACCAGTCATCCCCTGCATGGACACACAGCACTCCCACACCGCCTGAAATCAAGAGCCAGTTTTCTGCTGACAGTCTCACCTCTCCAGACAACCAAAAAATAGCAAGGACCAACATTTGGAAAGATGAATGGAACCAGCTAACCACACGAGCCCAGGACTGGATGGACAGAGGAATTACTCCGACTGAATGTCTCGCCAGCAGGCACAATCTCCCATGGCCAACCTGAAAGACCCTCCACAGACTACGAGTAGAACCGGGGAGGTGCAAAGCACATATGAAGATCTGGAACCTCCAGACAGACGACACATTGACCTGCGGAGCAGTACAGACATGGGCCCACCTACTGGAGTGTGGACAGGCCCCCCAGTGCAGACCCCAGGATCTGGCTGAACCAACCCCATCAGCCTTGACCTGTGCCAGATACTGGCAGAATGACATCTGAAATTGCAACGGATTCGAAGAAGTGAATCCATCCATGGCAGTCCTCTGGACTCGTGTCTTTACATCCGGCACGCATGGCTTCCAAAAGAGACATTTGGTTATGTGGGTGGTGATCAAACTCTTTCCACATCCATTTCAATAGCAGAAGTATGCAAAAATTACTCAGCTATCAAAGAATTTCTTAAGTCCCTTAAAAAATTTACTATAATAGCTATATCAGAGACTTGACTTGATGATGGCAAAGTGGGTGATGTGGGTCTTGAGGGATATGAGCTGTATACCACCAATAGGAATAACAAAAAGGGCGGAGGAGTTGCTTTGTATATAGATCAATCATTAAGAAGTAAAATTGTAAAAAATGTTTCATATAGCGTAGACAATGTTTTGGATTGTGTAACAGTGGAAATTGAAGTAGAACACCTTAGAAATATAATTATTAGCTATGTGCATAGGCGGAAATCCCGGGGGGCTCGGGGGGGACAGGACCCCCCTATCTGAGGGTTGTCCCCCCAAAATATCATTAAAATATGTGTATTGAAAATAATTTAATGATTTATAATACTTAAAATAGTTGTGTAAGAAGTAAAACAATACAAATGCTTACGGAGCAACAACAAAAACGTTGTAAAAAGTTGGATTCCCCACCTCCCTTGCCTCACAGTGGTTTGGTCCACTGCCAGCACCACACAGTCGGGTGGTTGAGAAGTGTACAGAGCCGACGCGTTAATCAACTATATACAGTGGGGCAAAAAAGTATTTAGTCAGCTACCAATTGTTCAAGTTCTCACACTTAAAAAGATGAGAGAGGCCTGTAATTTTTGTCAAAGGTACACGTCAACTACGAAAGACAAAATGAGAAAAAAATCCAGAAAATCACATTGTCTGATTTTTTTAAGAATTTATTTGTAAATTATGGTGAAAAATAAGTATTTGGTCAATAACAAAAGTTTATGTCAATACTTTGTTATATACCCTTTGTTGGCAATGACAGAGATCAAACGTTTTCTGTAAGTCTCCACAAGGTTTTTACACACTGTTGCTGGTAGTTTGGCCCATTCCTCCATGCAGATCTCCTCTAGAGCAGTGATGTTTTAGGGCTGTTGCTGGGCAACTCAGATTTTCAACTCCCTCCAAAGATTTTTGAGATCTGGAGACTGGCTAGGCCACTTCAGGACCTTGAAATTATTCTTACGAAACCACTCCTTCTTTGCCCGGGCGGTATGTTTGGGATCACTGCCATACTGAAAGACCCAGCCACGTTTCATCTTCATTGCCCTTGCTGACGAAAGGAGGTTTTGAGTCAAAATCTCACAATACATGGACCCATTCATTCTTTCCTTAACTCGGATCAGTCGTCCTGGTCCCTTTGCAGAAAAACAGCCCCAAAGCATGAGGTTTCCACCCCCATGCTTCACAGTAGGTATGGAGTTCTTTGGATGCAACTCAGCATCTTTCTCCTCCAAACACAAGAAGTTGAGTTTCTACCAAAAAGTTATGTTTTGGTTTCATCTGACCATATGACATTCTCCCACTCTTCTTCTGGATCATCCAAATGCTCTCTAGCAAACTTCAGACGGGTCCGGACATGTACTGGCTTAAGCAGGTGGACACATCTGGCACTGCATTATTTGAGTCCCTGGCTACATAGTGTGTTACTGATGGTAGCCTTTGTTACTTTGGTCCCAGCTCTCTGCAGGTTATTCACTAGGTCCCCCCGTGTGGTTCTGGGATTTTTGCTCACCATTCTGGTGATAATTTTACCCTACGGGATAAGATCTTGCGTGGAGCCCCAGATCGAGGGAGATTATCAGTGTTCTTGTATGTCTTACATTTTCTAATAATTGCTCCCACAGTTGAATTCTTCACACCAAGCTGCTTACCTATTGCAGATTCAGTCTTCCCAGCCTGGTGCAGATCTACAATTTTGTTTCTGGTGTCCTTTGACAGCTCTTTGGTCTTGGCCATAGTTGAGTTTGCATTCTGACTGTTTTAGGTTGTGGACAGGTGTCTTTTATACTGCTAACAAGTTCAAACAGGTGCCATTAATACAGGTAACAAGTGGAGGACAGAGGATGCTCTTAAAGAAGAAGTTACAGGTCTGTGAGAGAAAGAAATCTTGCTTTTTTGTTATTGACCAAATACTTATTTTCCACCATAAATTGCAAATAAATTCTTAAAAAATCAGACAATGTGATTTTCTGGATTTTTTTCCTCATTTTGTCTCTCATAGTTGAAGTGTACCTATGATGAAAATTACAGGCCTCTCTCATCTTTTTAAGTGGGAGAACTTGCACAATTGGTGGTTGACTAAATACTTTTTTGCCCCACTGTACCTACAAACCAACGTTTCCCACCACTTATCAGTTTATCCTCATATGTTTTAAAACTGGTCTGGACATATAAACATAAACATATTTCGTTTTATGAGAACAGAAGCAGATAAAAGAACAAGAAAACATTTTTATGCATTCATGCAGAGGGGAGGCAGAGCTGAAAGTAACAAATTACATTTACGTTGCTGTAATTGTTTTGTTTTTGTGTGTACTTTTACTTTTTGAGTAGTTTTTAAAATCTGTACTTTTACTTTTATTTAAGTATGTTTTGTTTAAAGTATTGTAGGCTACTTCGCTACATTTTAAATCATATCCGTTACTGAGTAAAAAATAAAACAAAAAGCAAGGGGATAAAGATGCGCCATGGATGATTGATTGATGGGCGGGGGAACGCGCAAAAAGAGCTATGGAGAGGGACGAGACAAGTGTGCGCTAATGCAGACCCTCAATTCAATTCTTATGAAAGAAACCCCTGGCCATTGACGCAAAGCGATTGTTTCATTCAGGCTCTTGAATTGCCGACCGGGTTTTTACCGCTAATTTCCACGACGCGTTTTTAATACATGTGCATTATCCTTCGAGGTCTAGCAGCTTTGCGTCAAGTCAAACATAACTTAAGAACGTCCTCGGGAATGCACAGGTCATTAGACATTGCAGAGAGAGAGAGTGAGAGAGAGAGAGATTGAAAGACATCGGGTACACAGGTCAGGGAAGCTAGAATACAATAAACATGTAAAGGATAAAAGTACAGGGAGTGCAGAACTATTAGGCAAGTTGTATTTTTGAGGATTACTTTTGTTATTGTACAACTACAGTGCTCTTGGTCAATTCAAGATGTAAACAAACCCTCAAACCTGAACATTAAAGTAGTAAAAGTGAAATGTTGGCTTTCTTAAGAGAATATTTCTATGTACATCATTATTAGGCAACTATTAGTGTGCAAAATTATTAGGCAACTAAATGAAAAACAAAGATTTTACCATCTCACTTGTTTTTTTCACCTGTTAAAGTGAGAATAATAAACAAACTCTACATTTACAAAAAAACTTTACAAAACAATAAAAAAAAAATATATAAACTCAGTGACCAATATAGCCACCCTTCTTTTCGATAACAGTCACAAGCCTTCCATTCACGGATTCAGTCAGTTTCTTGATCTGAACCAACATTTTGTGCAGCTGCAACCACAGCCTCCCAGACACTGTTCAGAGAGGTGTACGGTTTACCTTCACTGTAAATGTCCTGCTTAAGAAGGGATCAAAAGGTCTCAATAGGGTTTAAGTCAGGTGAAGAAGGGGGCCATGTCATTAGTTTTTAATCTCTAAAGCCTTTACTGGCCAGCCATGCAGTGGAGTACTTTGATGTATGTGATGTTATAAAATATTATTAAAGTAACTTTACTTTTACTTAAGTGGAATATTTACCTTACTCGCTAACACTTTATTATAATGTTCATTAGTTAACATTAGTTAACTGCATTAGTTAACATGAACTAATGATGAACTGCACTTGTGCAGCATTTATTAATCTTTATTAATGTTAATTTTAACAATTACTAATACTTTAATAAAATTTGGTTAACGTTAGTTAATGCATCGTGAACTAACATGAACAAACAATGAACAGCTTTATTTCTATTAACTAACATTAACAAAGATGAATAAATACTGTAACAAATGTATTGCTCATGGTTTGTTCATGTTAGTTAATACATTAACTAATGTTAAATCATGAACATTATAATAAAGTGTTACCTATTACTCTTTCCACCTCTGCATTCATGTGTATTAAAATTACATTTGCGTCTGTTCATAGAGAAAGAGAAACGTTCATTTCTTTGCAAGTACAATTTTGCCTGTATTATTGGTGTCCCCTTCAAAAAAATTTCTTGAAAAATTTTATGTTTATTGTCCCCCCTAACATTTAGATGAAATTTTCCCCCTGATTTTTATACCTGCCAAAAATTGTTATCAATTGTATAATTGTAACATTTTAGGCAAGACAAGTCAGGTATGTCTAGCTGTGCTTTTTAACATTACAAGCATGCAGGTTATCACATAGATGTAATAATGTACAGTACTTCAAGTTTTGTTTTTGCCATATGTTCAGCTTCGCCGGATGTTCTTGTCAGGAAGATAATGTCGATGTGAACAACTTCTTTCTTCAGGTTATTGAAAAGCTCTTCTGCAGTGAAAGCTGTTGAGTATCTGAGTGAAACTCTTGGTATAAATCCTTTACTCCAGAGAGAACTGAATCTGAATGATCATAAACTACAAGATTCAATACTGCTACAGATCTGTGATCTACTGAAGGATAAACACTGTAGACTCAACACACTCATGTGAGGATTTCATCTTTATTTAAAGTCTCTTAACAAACACAACATCATTTAATATCGTGGGTTTAAATGAAGAGGAAATTATGAATTGAAGTGTATTATTGTTGTGATGTTTTTATTTTGAAATGAGTTTATGAATGAAGTAAATAATACACACCCATTATAAGAGTGTTGTGTATAAATAATGTTTGTGTTGTGTAATATTTCAGATTGAGTGGTTGTGGTCTAACAGAAGAAAGTTGTTCAGCTTTAGCTTCAGTTTTAAGATCAAAACCCGGTCTAAAAGAGCTCGACATGAGCAACAATAATCTACAGGATTCAGGAGTCATGAAACTTCACAACGGATTAGAAAATACAAACTGTCAACTACACAAACTCAGGTAACAACATTACATCAAGAAATGACTCTGTGGGGGATTATTGAAGATTTTAAAAGATTAACTTTCTCTCTTCTCAACTTTTAAATCACTGCAAATGAATGCAGTTTAATAAAGTAAGAAGATTTAAAATATGTCTGCAGTAAAAATAAAAATATGTATGTAACCCTGGTTCCCTATAGCCATAGCAACGGCTTGGCGTGACTGATCTGAAGCATGTGTAACACATAAACAATAATTTGATGATTGGATAATGGGTATAAGAAAGTATCCCACACAAACACACTCGCTACCAAGTGCCGAAGCAAGTGCCTACAGGGATGCAGGGAGTATGGCATGGAGACGCAGCGTCTTGTTCCCTTCTCAGGGAACCAGGGTTACATACGTAACCTGAGACGTTCCCTTTCGAGGAACTCGAGCTGCGTCGCCATGGCAATGCTTTGGGGAAAGAAATGCCCATGCTTCCATACTACCAAATACCTGTAGCGTGTATAACTGAACACAGTCAAGGCAAAGAACCTGGGACCCTAAAGAGGGGTCTAGGTCTAAATTATAAATATGACGAAGGTGAGCGGTGAAGTCCTAGTCCGCGCTCCTGAAAGGGGGAGGAAAGAGGGCCTGCAGAACAATAGGCCATGGCACATTGTTCAGCACCTTAGGAACATAACCTGGCTCTGGGTGTAGAAAAGCCTTACCCATCCCTGGTGCAAACTGACAGGGCCTGAAGGTCCACCACTCGCTTTAACCCTCTGGGGTCCAACCATTTTGGGACACTGTCAGAGGTTCTGACATGCTCCTACATTTGGTCTTTTTTCAGGTGCTTTAAAACATAATAATGACAAGTGCGTTCAGCACAAACTGGGCTAAAATATTATATGAACTACATGTATGTACATGTTTGTATTTTTGAGATAAAAATGTTTATGCATGATTTTTAAAAAAGCAAAAAATTTAAGTCACTGAAATAAGTCCACAAAACCCATACTAAACATGTTTTAACAAGACTTTCCTAAACAAAATCTAATAGTCTAGAGTTTTTTCTTTAAAATGATGTGAAAATCATCCTGCCTACTTATTCACATAAAACAATATATTGACAATTATTCATGTGGCTCATGTTACCATATAGCTTTATGTTCAAAAAGTGTTTTTCCACTTCATAGTTTTGTACTGATGAGAGGGATGCAGACCTGTAAGAGAGTTATAAACAGCTGTTAGCATAAATTGTCCACAGAAATACCCTTACATATACAACTGATGTGTAAATATCAGATACTACATTATAAACTATCATGTACATAAACTAAATTCAGAACATCTCAGATAAACATCTGCCGTGATTAGTTATATAAAAAGCTGTTTTCAGATGACTGTTTTCAGATGCCCATCTTCTTATCGTCTAGCTTCTGTTTTAAACGTGTTTCTGTAAGCTTGTAT
Source organism: Misgurnus anguillicaudatus (assembly GCF_027580225.2). Classification (NCBI taxonomy): domain Eukaryota; kingdom Metazoa; phylum Chordata; class Actinopteri; order Cypriniformes; family Cobitidae; genus Misgurnus; species Misgurnus anguillicaudatus. Next base: position 35,056,414 of record NC_073359.2, on the reverse strand, counting down.
GAATTTTAAAAACACATCACGTATGGCGGGAGCTCGGGTCTCCGTCTGCGGCGCTCATAAAAACGGTGTCGCGTGTAAAGCGCAATGTATGGAATTGCCTTGCATGTAAACAATATGGAATCATTTTACAGCAAATCCCGCAGTGCAGCATTACTCAAAGTTGCCATGACAGATACGAAAGTGAATAACTGTGTCTTAACACTGTACAACATGTAACAGATATCCACCATTATCAGAGGTCACGCAGATTTGTTTGTAAATAAGCATGTAAACATGGAATCATATTACATCACACACTTAAAAGATACAGCAGTTCAGGCTTACTGAAAGTTGCCATGAAGGATATAAGTGAATAATTGTGTTTAACACTGTACAGCATGCAACAGTGAAATCCGCCATTACGTGACGATCACGCATCCGTTTGTAAACGATGCGAAAGTTTTTCAATCCGAAGCGTGCAGTCTTCTGAGGTTGCTTACTGTATGTAGGCTGAACTGCACAAGCCATAATAGCAAATATAAATGAAGATAAATTACTTACAGTTTCTTCAGGAATATACCCTTCTCCATTGCGTCTTCCATTGTTGTTCTTCTTAGGTAATGTTAAAGATGAACGCTTCTCTTCCTCAATGTCCAGACATAAATGAAGATATTCCTCACGTGTGTGTAAAGTTTATAATCCAAACATGTGGTAAAGTCTTTAAATCTGATAAAACTTTACGCTTTGCTTGTTATGCTTTGAACAGCTCGTGTCTTCATTATTACCATATCAACAGCGGTACCGCCTGTGGGCTTGTCCGTATTAAAGATAATGAAGTCAGCCAGGAAAAATGGTACTCTCTTTACTTCAATGCAGATTATATAAACAGGCATTTTTTGTTTTCGATTATATTTAGCTTGTTTAAAAGTAGACATTTCAGGCTTTCTTTGGATATGTGTATCATGTTTGTGTGACGAGTATTCGCGGAGTTTCAATTGATTTTTGTAACGCGTTTTGAGAGACAGCTGGCGGAGACAGAAATGTCTCGATGCACACCCTGTTTATTTTCTTTATTTGACAAAAACACAAAGATCTGTTGTTGTTGTGAATGAACACTAATTAAAGAAGACCCTTTACCATGTCAAATGATGTCAAACACGTAAGTGTATGATTATTAATGATGGAGTATTTTAAGTTGATTCTGCCATGATAAGGAAAAAACACGTCAAAACGCGGCGCTGCGTTTTGGACCCCAGGGGGTTAAAGAGGTAAGAGCAGAAGGAACACATTCTTAAAGACAAGAAACCTATCTGGCGCAGTCTCAAGTGGCTCGAACGGAGCCCATGAGAGCCCTTCCAGCACAATTGCTGGGTCCCAAGTAGGCACCCTAGTGTGGCTAAAAGGTTGCAACCTGCGATTGCCACAAAGAAAGCGAGCCACTAATGCGTGTCTACCCACTGATGAGCCTTCCACAGGAGTATGGTAGGCAGAAACTGGTGCCATATAAACCTTAATGGTGGAAGGAGTAAACCCATCAGAGAAATGCTCCTGCAGAAACCTCCGCACTACGTCGACAGGGCAGGTAACTGGGTCTGTCAGATGAGCTGAGCACCAAGAGGTGACAATTTTCCACTTAAGGAAATAAAGTTTCCCCGTGGAGGGATCAACACAACCAGCCTCTGCCACGTCTGCACCATGGAAAACCACCGTGGGCAATGTGTGGTGTCCTGCAGGGGTGCAAACTTGTCACCTTTTGGCGAAATTCGCCGTTTTTGATCCAAAATAGGTAATTCTTGTGATTCGTCTAGATCCGATGAGTTTTTGAAAATGAGGGGTGAGGGGGGTCTGCGACATGGTAGCAGTAAATGAAATTATGAAAATCATGTCCAGCTATTGTGGTAACGATGTCAAATTACTAGACAGTTTGGCGGGTTATGTTTTACAATTTATAGCCACCTCATTTCCTGCCGAAGTTTAAGCAGTCTGCAGATTGAGTGCACATACTTAACTCGTAGTATTTTCTCATTTGAGGTTACACGCCCACGTCACGTTGCTGTGCGCATGGTCATAAAGCTTAACATTTGTTCACGCACCGCAGTTTTAAGTTAAGTGATTTTAAGCCATTGAAACGCAAACAACAGTGCTATATGCGCTATATACCTGTTTCTGTTTAAGAGGAGTGTGCAAGCCGCGTATCCCCTTCTCATTAAGCTCGTGAGTATTTTGCCATTATATTAGCCTTAAATGCATACACGCATCAAAATTCCCATCTTTTGCAAGTATCCTCATAAACACGAATGTTTAGGTCTTAAAGCAACACTATGTCGTTTTTTTACCTTTAAATAATGTCTCTAAAATTATTTCAGTGATAGAACAACTTTTAACTGGACAAATTGTACTGTTGCTGCAACCTGATCAGCCTCCTAGCTGCTACAAGCACACTCTAAAAGTGGCGGTGGAGGGTAGAGCACACAGCCCTGCCCCTCCCCCTGCCTGCAGAAGAGTGTCTGATACCAGTTCAGGGTTTATATTCATATAACTTACTGTATTATTAGAGCTATGACTGTGATCAGAACAAACCCTGAATTATGTTTATATGTACTACTAAATAATAATAAAAATACAAATTTCTGTACCACTGTTGAGTTGTGCAACACTGCTGATGCAGCTTGGGATGCATTCGGAAGTCAATCAATCAATCAATCAACAACAAAATTTATTTCGGTCCTCATACATAATTTCCAAAACAAAGAAAATGTATACACACATATCAACCGAAAAAGGTGCAGGCTGAAGCATATGCTTATTTTGCCTACCCTTTATACAAATTATGATGGAGATTAATCTTTAAGTATATTTATTAACTTGCTGCTGTTGACACATCATTCTCACGGTCAGAGCAGCTCTACATACATGCAGAGATGAACAGACACACTGATCTACCGTAACCCACAGGGGACAAACATTAACGCAAACGCGTTTTACATAGCTTACACTTTGGTGCCCTCTTGTGACCACTTACATGCACAACACAGAACAACTGAGGACATTATAAACATGTTTAACAAACACTTTACAAAAAGGTTGTATTTGTTCACATTAGTAAATGCATTATGAACAAAAAAATGAACATTATATTGTATATAAGCATTCATTAATTCTTGTTTATGTAATTACAGTAATTGATGTTAGTAATTGATGTTGCATTATGTTAACAGGTTCAAATTTGATTTAAATTAAAATGCAAAAATCATATTTAAATGCTATATATATAGCTCACGCCGCGGTCAAAGTTCAAAATAGTTTTACTTTTGCGTTGCGCTCTGTGGCGATTACCCGCGCAGCCAATAGAAACAGGGCGTCCAAACAAAATGAACGAAGAGCTTATACTCGGGTCTGGCCAGCAGAGCACAAGCGGCGAGCGCAGCGCACACCGGTGCGCGCTGCGTTATGAAACCCATTAATTTCAATGGCTTGCGCCGCGTGAGGGCGGTTTGTTGTTGCGGCGAGCAAAGCTCGGGCGCAGCGAGCGCAGCTTGCGCTCACGCCGCGGTCAAAGTTCAAAATAGTTTAACTTTTGCACTGCGCTCTGTGAAGATTACCCGCGCGGCCAATAGAAACGGGGCGTCCAAACAAAATGGAGGATTAGCTGCTTATACTCGGGTCTGGCCAGCAGAGCACAAGCGGCGAGCGCAGCGCACACCGCTTCCTATGTGAAAGCCGCATAAGACACACATACATGTGTATCCTTGTCTGTGATATCGAGCCGACAGGGAGATACACATACTTGAACTTCTTAAACATACTTCAGATTTATGCAAATGTACACGCAGTCACTTGCTGATGCACTAAAAGCAAGTGTGTTTGTGTGGGATGCCTTCTTATACCCCTGGTCCGCATGGCATCCAGCCTATATCCAATCATCAAATTATTGATTATGTGTTACAAGTTCAGTCGTTGCTATGGCGACGCAGCTCGAGTTCCTCGAAAGGGAAATGTTATTTTCACTTACCAGAATATGAAGGAAATTTATTTGATAGATTATAAAAAATGATTATTGTTTTGTTATCTAGACTCTCAGACTGTAGTATTGGAGAAGAAGGTTATGTTGCTTTGTCTAAAGCTGTGAGATCAAACCCATCACATCTGATAGAGCTGGATCTCAGTGGAAATGATCCTGGAGAATCAGGAGTTAAACTCATCTATGATTTAATACAAGATCAAGACTGTGCACTCAAGAAAGTCAGGTGAGTCATGTTGAAACGATACAAAATAAATCCAAAGGTGGAAAGAGTGATACAATATTTGACTCAAGTACCATAACATTACTTTTAATGAAACTTTTAATTTACTGGTTTAAAAATCTACTGAAGTAAAAAGTAAGTTATTTTAACTTATCCATATTTTCTGGACTATAAGTTGCACTTTTTTCATAGTTTTGGCGGGTCCTGTAACTTATAGTCAGGTGTGACTTATATGTCAAAATTATTTCATGTAAACCAAGAGAAACCATTACTGTCTACAGTCGCGAGAGTCTGCTCTATGCTGCTCCTGTATTTATGTAATTCAATGGATTCAGTGATGTGGAAAGAATTTCGGAACCTTTTTAAACTTGATTTGGCTTGTCGTGTTATTTTAGCATATTCAGCCTCCCAGGTATGTTCTGTATGCTATTGTTTATCGTGCAGTGCTTTAAGTGGCCCAAAAGAGGTGCCGATACTCTATATTACTCTATACCCGCTTAATCTCCGCTTAATCTCGTTCCGTTTCAATGTGTATATATATATATCTCCCAAGGGTTTTTTCCTCCTAGGACTTTTTTTTTACTTCCCCGGCTAAAATTCCGGGGGGTTTTTCTCCTAGGGGGTTTTTCAACCCGGGGAGGCAGCCTTTTTGGGCTTAACTTCTATACGTTACATTAGTAATACGTTTGCTTATAATGTTGATTTATAGCCGCAGCAAATTTAGCTGCTTGTGCTATCGTGTATTATGTTAATGCTATCTGTCGATTTTCTGTGCTTTTCACTACATCTATTATGTAAAGCTGCTTTGATACAATTAACAAATTGTGAAAAGCGCTATATAAATAAAAATGAATTGAATTGAATATATTTTTTTTTTTGCTGACTCGACTCCTATTGAAGGGGTTTTATATTCAGCAGTCAACAGACGACCTTGTAAAAAATAATAAATCCTTTTATAAGTTTGTGGATTTACTCGATCTAGAAAGAGCTTTTGAACATAAATAAAATGTGCAAAAGGTAGATACATGAGTAAAATTTTCAGCATGGTTAAATGCTAAAACTAGTTGTTCAGATAGAAAGAGCTTGAAAAAAAACTTTAAAATGAAACCAAGACCATGTCTATGGGGTCAAGTATAACAAAATACTGGCCATTTGAAACTCGAAAGTCATTTATTTTGTCCCATTGTTTTCCAGTTTGCAGGTGGTAAAACTACTGTGCACGTCGTTCAAATTCATTGAAATTTTGTTCACTTGTAGTTTAGCAATTAAACTAAATGTATATTACTATTTCAAGAATGTTTTCTGCACATCGCCTGAGGAAATCTGAAGTTGCGTCGAGGGGAACCAAACTGACAGCCGCGACAACGGAGATTATCACGTACCTACAAGGCTTGCGTCTGACCTGCAGCTATCATTCTGGCTTGGTGGGATGTCAGCCAGCGAGTCCTCTGATTCTGACCTTGTTTTTTTACTACTCAGAGTCTAAAACAAGGAGGGCATATTAAGTGTTCATTGTATTTTCATTTTAACCGTGTATGGGTAATGTAGTCTCTGCTCTCGGTGGGACGTATTAGGAGGCGTACACTAAGGGCGCTCTGAAAAGCCGCAGTCTAGCCAAAGGATTAAATGAAACCTCCGATTTTTAAACAGATGTGCAAATGAGCGTTCCGGTACGATAAAAGCACGTTCTGGGCACACGGAGAGGTGGTGGTACGCTCGAGCTATTTTTGGAAGTGGTGGTACTGAGTACCGGGCGTTCCGGCCCACTTAAAGCACTGGTATCGTGTAAATAACTGTTTGTGTTACTTTAACATGTACGGACACCTATTTAGCCAGCTGTTCTGTGCTATTGTTTAGTTGAATAACATGTCTTTCCAGATTTAATGTCTATGTAAGTGTTTGTGTTTTGTTGTAGTCTTTTGTTATAAAGTTCTGTCTTTCATGTTCATGTCTTTTATTTTGAAAGTGTTCATTGTCATGGTTATGTCTTGCTTCCCCATTCCCTGATGTGTTGTATTCTGATTGGTTCCCTGTCTGTATATGAGCCCTCTTGTGTTACATTGTCTTTGTCAAGCTTTGTTTAAATGTCATTGTACTTCAGACATCCCAAGTCTCCCAGAAGTTTCGGGAATCTCCAGCATATTGATAGCTGCTCCCTGATGCCCACAAATTAGTTACAATCTAGTTAAGACCTTGTGTGTGTGTGCTAGGGTGCCTCATTATTATTAACCTCATGTAAGACAGAGAGCATCCTGATTGGCCTGTTGTGGTAAATCAACCAATCAATTGACAGTGTGCTTTTATCTCTTCTCCCGAAGTGAATAAATCAGTGTATTTAGAAACAAGAGCCCCATGGCAGAGGGAGAGTGCCACAAAAAGTGAAAATATAAGACTACACAAAAGTGTACCCTTGTCTTATAAAAGTTAAAAATAATTACAATCTTTCATGCTGTACAGTTTGTAACAATGACTTCAGCATTACCCATGGCGGGTTAAATGATTGTAAAAGACATTGAGGTGAGTTCAAGTTTAATTTCATGTGCATATTTTTTAGGCTGGCTAGTTGCCAAGGCTACATGAAAACTACAAAACCCTTGTCAGCCTTTGCACCACTGCCGAGGGCTGCCATGGTTTCACGGTCATGAAACACTCGCTTCAAGTAACTGAGAAGTTTCTTTTATAAGAATTAAATTGAGTGTCTGCATCACTGGCGTCTCTCTCTTTCTCCATGGTTATTTTTGTAAGTTTAGCATGTTCCCCCTGCGGGTCAATCAATCATCCGTGGTGCACCTTTATCACCTTGTTTTCTCAATAACATCAGTAGGGTGGCCTCTTCCAATCCAATCTGACATGCAGTATTGGGAACGTCACTTTAAAAAATAAATTAGTTGTAGTTACTAGTTTTTCTCACAAATTGTAACTACGTTAGTAACTGCATTACATCATTACTAAAGTAATTAGTTACCAGGGAAAGTAACTATTGCGTTACTTATTACGTAAAACTAATATTTCAAATAACTTTGATGCCCCCAATATTAAATATGTTAAATTAATGAAATGATAATTTTTGTCTAATTTAAAATCAGTGTGGTTACTTTTAATTTTCCACTGTGCATGACAAATGATGGTCGATAAACTGGAAAGAGAGTCAGGAACTAGGCTGTGCCAACCATCTGCGGGTGCATAATTATCGGATCCAATTTAAGCTTTGGATGCATAAAAAATTAACTTGTGCGACTACAACAGCACGCTGACCAGAAGTGATGTATTTCAGTATGTTCCAATTAAAACTAGCCTGGTAATACCATCCTCTGCTATTTTGCTTCGCTTCATAGACAGAGTCTGGCTGAGCATAATTGACAATCGTTTTCCTTCTCGTGGGAGGGGCTTGTCTGAAGTTTAAAATCATTGGTCTAAACGTAAGCCAATCACACATAACATTTGGATATGATGTGCTTTATGCGCCGGATCAGCCGCATCGAATCTCTGCTGTAAAATACACGTATAAACCCATCGAGCGAAATACCAGAGTTAACATGGCTATGAACGACTTTTGCAGATTATGTTAAGTAAATCGTGCCACAGCTAGTTGAACACTATCCTTACGGTGGCTTTCCACTCACGTCTAACGGGAGGAACGCCCCTCTCTCCTCTCAAACTCTTCCACCAGACAACCATAACCATATGTAAATTAAATCTTCCTACCTTATTTTCTGGTTAATCAGGAATGTCACCAAAGAATGCGTCCTCCACCATTAACTGTGAACAGTATAATTCCATTCCATGATTTCTCGATCGTTGTGCACGTCAAGCTGTGCTGCACACAGTTTCTCGCTGACGATCGGTAAAGTTGATAAATTAAACTCTTCCAAAAACTTGTCGGGAGTAGGGCAACAACATAATCTCCATTCAAATGTTTAACAAACACTTTTCTTGTTCGGGTTTAAGTTGGCAAGTGGCGGTTCTCCACAACAGAGCAAATAGCTTTCTGTATCTCCATGTCCACAACAAACTACAACCGTGATTCGGTGTTTAGCGTCTACGTCACGGCTCTCAGCCCGCCCTCTGTTCGTTGATTGGACGGTCGTTTTGAGACCGGAGGAAAACGGTTTGAATGGGAGGTATCTCAGACTGAGTACAGAAGCGTAATAAAATTTAGCGGAAGTACGAAGTCTGACGTAGTCAGGCTAAATTAAAACACTATGTGCATTGTAAACATTATTATAAAAAAAAATCAACACAAATGAAAACAACACAATTTTTTAATATCAATCTTAAACTGGTAGTCTTCTTCCTCCATTTAGTTTTCCAGTTAACAAATTCCACCATCTAAATAGGCATGGTGCGAGTGCAACTGGCTTTTAAAGGGGCTGAGAGCTGAAACTCTCATTGGTTTATTGCTAGAACCTGACCGATTTATAGTTTTGACGATTTTATTGGCTGATATGAGCCGGTCGCAGATATATCTGTATCGGAGTATAAGTGGCAGATATGCAGCCGATATGAACGTTTCTTACAGAACACATGAAAGGACAAGTTGGGTATTTTACACCCAAAGCCCTGTTTTCAGATTGTTTATGATGAAATAGAACGGTTTTGACTGAAATTTCGACATATGCTGCTGGCCCGAGAATTTTTGGGTGTTTGTTGTATCAGCCCCCACCTGTACAATTGGTGTATAGTTGCACTGGAACAATCCTTCCTAAAATGCTGTAAAGTTTCGTTTACAAAGACGTGAAACTCACCGAGTGGTCAGGGGTGTTCACTAATATGCTCACACAAAAATCGAGCGAAAGTTTAATGCATTTTAGGAAGGATTGTTCCAGTGCACCTATAGAGCCATTGTAGAGGTGGGAGGTGATACACTGAAAAAAAATAATTCATTGAATTTAATCAATTTTTTAAGGTAAGTGGTTACAATCAATTTATTTAAGCTACATTTAAACAAAAGTTTTATATTTTATTTTACGTTACTAATATTTTTTGTTTAAATGTAGCTTAAATAAATTGATTGCAACCACTTACCTTAAAAAAATTGATTAAATTCAATGAATAATTTTTTTCAGTGTACAAGAAACAATCGAAAATCCTCGGGAAAGCATCATATGTCGGAATTTCAGTCAAAACCAATCTATTTCATAATAAACAATCTGAAAACGGGGCTTTAAAGGAATAGTCTACTCATTTTCAATATTAAAATACGTTATTACCTTAACTAAGAACTGTTGAATCATCCCTCTATCATCTGTGTGTGTGCACGTAAGCGCTGGAGCGCGCTGCGACGCTTCGATAGCATTTAGCTTAGCCCCATTCATTCAATGGTACCATTTAGAGATAAAGTTAGAAGTGACCAAACACATCAACGTTTTTCCTATTTAAGACGAGTAGTTATACGAGCAAGTTTGGTGGTACAAAATAAAACATAGCGCTTTTCTAAGTGGATTTAAAAGAGTAACTATATTTTATGGTGTAATAGCACTTTTGGGAGTACTTCGACTCGGCGCAGTAACACCCTCCCTCTCCCATTATGAGAGTGAGAAGGGGAGCGGACTTTTCAGGCGAGTCGAAGTACTCCCAAAAGTGCTATTACGCCATCAAATAGTTCCTCTTTTAAATCTGCTTAGAAAAGCGCTACGTTTTATTTTGTACCACCAAACTTGCTCGTATAACTACTCGTCTTAAATAGGAAAACGTTGATGTGTTTGGTCACTTCTAACTTTATCTCTAAATGGTACCATTGAATGAATGGGGCTAAGCTAAATGCTATCGAAGCGTCGCAGCGCGCTCCAGCGCTTACGTGCACGCACACAGATGATAGAGGGATGATTCAACAGTTCTTAGTTAAGGTAATAACATATTTTAATATTGAAAATGAGTAGACTATTCCTTTAAGTTTAAAATACCCAACTTATCCTTTAAATGCTTTTGAATGATGTAAGTACTTTGACTTTGTCTAGCAGAGTGTGCTCTAGTGGCTGTTAATGGTGACCCAGGTCACTCACTGTAGTGACACCAGCAAATACACGCAAATTCTTGCGCAGTTGGCACTAATATACCAGTATGTTAGATTATAGCTGCATGTGTAGTTACTCAACATGCTCATTTCAAAGCAATTGATTAAATAAATTCACACAACTTGAAAGAGGCGAAGATATGCTTTAGTTTTGTAAAAGTCTAAAGTCCACTGTGGGTTTGTGTTATAAAAACATTGTGCGATTCTGCATTACAATGACGATCTCCATCTACTCGAATTGGAACCAGAAAACACCTTCTAAGGTGTCTTTCTTGATTTTAACAACATAGTGAGTAAATAATGACAAAAAATTGATTGAACAAACCCTTTATGAAAGTATATATAGTAAAATTGTTTTTAACAGCACTTCAGTATTTACAATATTTATTAAGATTTGTGTTTTTCTTACACATCAAGTTTAATTAAATTTGACTTTGTGTTTTCTTCAGGTTATTGAAAAGCTCTTCTGCAGCTGAAGTCTTCAAGTATCTGAGTGAAACTCTTGGTATAAATATTTTACTCCAGAGAGAACTGAATCTGAATGATCATAAACTAAACAACACAAGAGTGAAACAGATCTGTGATCTACTGAAGGATAAACACTGTAGACTCAACACACTCATGTGAGGATTACAATACTCTTTTACATTTCATCTAACATTGTGTGACATCTGATTCTGATGAAGACTCGCATAAAAAAGATTAAGAGGACTGGGATCATTAAAGACGTTTGTTCTTCTGCTCGTGCAGATGTTTGTTTTGTCTGAAATAAACTGAATGATGTTTCTTTTGTTTTTTTTCTCTTTAGGATGATTGACAGCTGTATAACAGCAGAAGGTTGTGCTGATCTGATGTCAGGTTTTAATTCAAATCCTTCACATATAATACATCTGGATCTGAGTGGAAATAAACTTGGAGATATAGGAATGAAGAAGATCTCTGATCTGTTGACAAATCCACAATGTAGACTGCAGAAACTCAGGTACATATTTATATTGATGTATGTTTTTTCTAATTTAACGAAATCATTAAATAGTTAATGTTTAATATACTTTGTGGTTGAGGTTTAATATTGTCAATTTTAAAGTAGAATTGGAAATATTAACTAATATATTATATTGTATATATATTAATTAATATTCATACTTAACCGTTTTGATTCCAGTTTTAAAATCTTAATTTTGTAATGAAAAGTTAACCAATAAATAAATAATCAAGAGTTTTATTAGTTTTATTATTTATTTCTAGACTCTCAGACTGTAGTATTGGAGAAGAAGGTTATGTTGCTTTGTCTAAAGCTTTGAGATCAAACCCATCACATCTGATAGAGCTGGATCTCAGTGGAAATGATCCTGGAGAATCAGGAGTCAAACTCATCCAAGATTTAATACAAGATCCCAAATGTGCACTGAAGACTGTCAGGTGATCACAGCTTTAAAATATTAACACAACAAGTAACAAGTGAGAGAGAATTTTATTTGTCTGGGCTTCTGTTTACACTTTATTTTATATAGGCCTATATTTATAATCAAACCTTTTTAAGACACCTATTTGAATGTCACTGTAGTTTATATAACTGTGATTGTTTAAAAGTCCTGTTTATCATGATCCTGTTCTTCAAACTTTAGTTAGTGTGTAATGTTGCTATAATAGCATAAATAAAAGCTGTAAAATGATAAAGCTCAAAGTTCACTGCTAGGCGATATATTTTCTTTAACAGAATTCACCTTTCAAAGCCTACAGCGAAGGGCCAATTTGGACTACAGCCCTCTACTTCCCGGTTGAATGACGTCAACAGTTTTTGACTAAACTCCGCCCACAGTCACCAGTAGGGTTGGGTATCGTTTTAATTTGAGAGATTCCCTTCATGGCTACAGTAAACAGATTTTCTTAAAGGAGCATTTCACCCGTAGAAACATTAATCTTTATTAAAAGTGTGTCATATTTGTAGTCGAAATGTAACATACATTTAGAATTTGGTGCCTATTTGACCGAGAAAAGGGGTGTTTGTAGTCTCACTCCCTCAACAACGATATTGCACTTCCTTCTTTCAATGATGCAAAATGATGATTTTTGCATCATTGAAAGAAGGAAGTGCAACACTGAAGTCTGTATTTCTCCTGTCTCAGCGGCAACTGAGAAAATGATGCATGACCATTCAAAAACATGACTGGGGTTCTAACTATACAAAGCTAAATGCAAATGGGTGAAGTGTCCCTTTAAAATAAAAATACTGAATACATAGATAGCAACAAGTAGCAACTAGGTTTTTGCTGAATCATTAATATAGAGTTGTTTAAAGCTATGGCCTGTCCATCAACAAAAGTTTTTTTATTAATAAAATACTACATTTTTATAAAGTGCCAGAATGAATGATACAAATTGATAGCATTTAAAATAAACTATATTATTTTATAGCTGTAGTTTTTTATAGCAATCACCATAAAAAAAGTAAACAAAAGTGATTATCCAGTTTATTTCAGTTTATCCAGAAGTATGGAGCTTTTATTTGAAGGTGAATCTGTGTTTTGTACGTGAGATGCTGCTATTTCTAATATTAGCTGTATCTGGTGCACTGTTGGACTCGCGGCTGAGTTAAACATGGTAAATTCCTTCGATTAACGCAGTTTTGAAGCAAATGTTCAAAATATTAGAGGTTTTGCCTCCCTTAAACGAAATTTCCTTTACACATGTAATGCATTTGGTAATACTACAGTCTTTTTTTACAAAGTTGAACCAAACTTTTGAACATTTTCTGCGGTCAGTCATAGTGCCGAGTGTAATGAGCTGCGCATGTGCAATATGTATTTAAAAATATTTAAGTATCATGTTTTTTATACTTAACATGAACATTGTTAACATGCTTATTATGGAAATAATGACAGCAGAAAAAAATATTTTCTTGCACATTTGCATTTTATAATGCTATACTAAAATACTGCAAACTGTCATAGAGCTAGTGAACTAAATATTCATTTCATATCTGAAAATACAGAACAGTATAATACATACATGTTTTAATTTTAATTATTGTTATAAGGCAGATCATCCCACACAACGTGCATGACTGTTGACATCTTAGCTTGTTAAAGCTCGGTGATTCACGCAGCTTACACAGCACCTTATAATAATAATAATAATAATACACATTTATATAGCGCCATACAGAATACTCACAACAGAGAAACTCTTGTAATTATTACTTTACTTTACCCCACCTCTCTCTGAAGGGTTAACACCGGCTGCTGCAGTAAACATAGCCTAGTGAACATTAGCTGGCTACGATTTAAGTACAGTAATATCAATAATCCTGGCTCTTTCACAATTGTCTGGTAATATTATATTCACAAAATACAACCAATAGTTAAACTTACTTGTGAAAATAATTCCCCGGGCTCTATTTGCGATGGTCCGCCGATATGAACAGGAAAGTGCTCTACAGTGCTGTGGCATCTTATCTGCTGCCACGCAACGAAACTACGAGTACAACCGGTTTAAGATGGCGGCCGTATTTCTCAGTCCCCAGGGGTCAATAGGGCATCTAGTCTCTATTATGATGGTTGAGAATCCCTGGTGTAGATGATTTTCAAGATATACAGACAGTTTACTTTAGGTACTTTAATAACTCCAATTTTGTTTGGTGTTTGACTTTAAATACACATTTTTCTAACTTGATTATTTTAATAGTGAGCGCATGCAGACACATTCAAAGTGTCTAAACAGAGTCAGCAGCGCTGAAGTTTGATCTGTCCTGAAATGATGTTGATACACAGAACAAAGCCAAGTTTATTTTTACAATGCATTACAATTATTTCAAAATACCTGCATCATGTGCTACACTGTCTTTGCATGTTGGATTTGCTAAGCAGGATACAACGGATGTGATAGCCGCTTTTGGGATCACCATATAACTTTGTCTATTGTTAGCACACATAGATTTTTTTTTGCTAAATCTAGCACACATAGATTTAGCGCTTATGGAGCCCCACCTCCAAGCCTGAGGCCCTAGACATTTGCCATCTCTGCCTATAGGTAGCACTGGGCCTGGTTAAAGCAGTGTACAGGGATACTGCACAAAGATACAAGGACCGGTGATGTTAGAGCTGAATGCATGCTGCTTTTAAATTAAATTTATAAAAAAAAGGGGGAATTCATGTTAATCTGCTGACCTTCTGTATCTCTATTTGGCATATATAATACCACAGTTATATTTATATGTTGTTGATTTTCAGGCTCATTAGCTGTAAGCTGACAGAAGAAAGTTGTTCAGCTCTATCTACAGTTCTCAGTTCAGACTCCATCAGTTTAAAGGAGCTTGATCTGAGCAATAATAATCTACAGGATTCAGGTGTTAAGCTGATCTCTAATGGACTGATGAATGTTAAATGTGGACTTGAAATACTGAGGTAAGCCGTAGCATAAGGATTTTGATCCATGTACTTTTAGATAATTTCTTTTTGTTTTTTTGTATTCAAAACGAGAAAAATTAAAAAAAGAACATTTAATTAGCACCAAAAGTTTATACAGAGGGAGACGGGAAGCCAATGAAGATGATGTAGGATTGGTGTGATATGTTCATACTTTCTGGTATGTGTAATCAGACGAGCAGCAGAGTTTCGAACGTATTGTAATCTCTTTATATTTTTCGCAGAAAGGCCATAAAGTAGTGAGTTACAATAATCTAGTTGGGATGTGACAAAGGGATGTATTCCAATAAGGTTCATTAGTTAACATTAGTTAACTACATTAGGTAACATGAACTAACAATGAACTTCACTTGTACAACATTTATTAATCTTTGTTAATGTTCATTTCAACAATTACTAATACTTTATCAAAATCTTGTTAATGGCAAGGCAAGTTTATTTGTATAGCACATTTCATACACAGAGGTCATTCAAAGTGATTTACATAGAAATGAGAAAACAAAAAATCAAAGATACATGAATTTAAAATATCAATTAAAAGAAAATAAATGTGATTTTAATAAAAACTGTTTAAATGTGTGAAAAAGAATAAAACAGGAATAAAAGTATAAAACAGTTAAAAATAACAATAAAAACAAGAGAAATAGAAAATAATTAAAGTAGTGCATATATAATATAGTGCAATCAGTTTGGACGCAGCATAGTGCTCATTCAGTAAAT
The DNA here is from genome assembly GCF_027580225.2 of Misgurnus anguillicaudatus. Taxonomy (NCBI): domain Eukaryota; kingdom Metazoa; phylum Chordata; class Actinopteri; order Cypriniformes; family Cobitidae; genus Misgurnus; species Misgurnus anguillicaudatus. The sequence continues at coordinate 35,041,031 of NC_073359.2, read as the reverse complement.
GTATAGCTAAACAGATGTGTTTTGAGTCTGGATTTGAATGTGGCTACTGTTGGAGCACATCTGATCTCTTTTGGAAGCTGGTTCCAGCTGCGACTGGCATAATAGCTAAAAGCTGACTCTCCTTGCTTTGAGTAAACCCTTGGTATTTCTAGCTGATGTGATCCTAATGATCTGAGTGACCTGATGGGTTTATATTCAATGAGCATATCAACAATGTATTGAGGTCCTAGTCCGCTGAGTGATTTATATACCATTAATAATACTTTAAAATCAATCCTAAATGTAACTGGTAGCCAGTGTAGCGACCTGAGGACCGGTGTGATATGTTCATATTTTCTGGTTCTGCTCAGAATCCTGGCAGCAGCGTTCTGAATGAGCTGGAGCTGTCTAATGGTCTTTTTGGGAAGGCCAGTGAGGAGGCCATTACAATAATCCACCCTGCTGGTGATGAAAGCATGCACAAGTTTCTCTTAGTCTTGTCTGGAAACAAAGCATCTAATTCTTGCGATATTTTTGAGATGATAGTATGCTGATTTAGTTATTGCTTTGACATGACTACTGAAACTAAGGTCAGACTCCAGAATCACACCAAGATTCCTGACTTGATTTTTAGTTGTTTGACCCCTAGCGTCAAGGTATGCATTCACCTTGAGAACTTCATCTTTGTTTACAAACGCAATGACTTCAGTTTTCTCTTTGTTTAACTGAAGAAAGTTTTTGCACATCCAACAGTTAACTTCATCAATGCATTTGCACAGGGAGTCAATGGGGCTATAGTCATTAGGGGATAGAGCTAAGTAGATCTGAGTGTCGTCTGCATAACTGTGATAGGCAATTTTGTTCTCTCTCATTATTTGGCTTAGTGGGAGCATATACAGGTTGAACAGGAGTGGCGCAAGAATTGAGCCTTGCTGGACTCCGCATGTCATGGATGTCCACTCAGATTTATGGCCACCTATACTTACATAATAACCTCTCCCTTCTAAGTATGACTTGAACCATTTCAGGACCACCCCAGAAAGCCCGACCCAGTTTTCCAGCCTGTCAAGAAGTATGTTGTGATCGACAGTGTCAAAAGCAGCACTGAGGTCGAGTAGCACCAGCACTGATAGTTTGCTTATGTCTGTGTTGAGGCAAATATAATTTATTATCTTTATGAGCGCTGTCTCTGTACTGTGGTGTTGTCTGAAACCAGATTGAAAAATGTCAAGGTAACCATTAGAAATTAAGAATTTGTTCAGCTGATTGAAAACAACTTTTTCAATGATCTTGCCTATGAAAGGAAGATTTGAGATTGGTCTGTAGTTGCTCAATACAGTGTTATCTAGGTTGCTCTTTTTCAGGAGGGGCTTAACAACTGCAGTTTCAAGGGACTTTGGAAAAGTGCCAGAGTAAAGTGATGAATTTACCACTTTTAGGAGATCTGCTTCTAAACAGTTAAAGACACTTTTGAAAAAAGATGTTGGGAGTGTGTCAAGGGCGAAGGTTGATATTTTAAGATGCTGTATTGTTTCTTCCAGAATTTTACCATCAACTGCTTCAGACATCGTAACTACTTTCTGATGTTGTGGTCTGATTTGTCTGACCCCGGCGCAGCTCAAGGATGTGCTGATCACCTTTCTGATATTATTGATTTTCTCAGAGAAGAAGTTAGCAAACTCACTACATTTGCTGTCTGAGAGCATTTCACTTGGAATGTGACTTGGGGGGGTTGTTAGTCTCTCTATAGTAGCAAAAAGAGTGTGTGTGCTATTTATGTTTTTGTTTATAGTATTTGAAAAGAAAGTCTGTCTAGCTTTGCCTAGTTCCACACTGAAAGCACGAAGGCTGTCTTTATAGTTATTATAGTGAATTACAAGTTTTGTCTTCCGCCACATGCGCTCAGCTTTTCTGCATTGTCTCTTCATATTCTGCACGTCTGTTGAGTTTCTCCAACGATCCAATATCATCGATTTCACACTTAACTTTCGAATTAAAGGAATCAAGGAGAAAATCATGTTAGTTAATGCACTGTGAACTAACATGAACAAACCATTAAAAGCTTTATTTCTATTAACTAACATTAACAAAGATTAATTAATACTGTCACAAATGTATTGCTCATGGTTGTTCATGTTAGTTAATACATTAAGTAAGGGATAATGTAGAGGCAGCCGGTAGTTATTGGGAAATAAGCCCCGACAGTGTGATCAGGACCCGACGCGAAGCATATTTGTTTTAAATTAACATTTTTATCCTTCCGCGAAACTTTGCACAGATGCAAAAAATGATCGTAATACCTTATTAAGATCCTCTGCTTGCTTCATACTTGTCTGTCTCCATTTTTTTCTCTTTTAGCCAGTCTTTGAGAAGTTTTAATGCCCATTCTGTATTTGTTTGTGTGTTGGCTTCGTAGCTGTCATGCTCTATTTTGTCAAGTTCAGTCTCAGTAAGCTCTCTGTGTCTTGTCGCTGTTCGTTCTTCTATCCACTGTTTAAATGTTTTGTTTTTCTGTACATGTTAAAATGAATGTCAAAATGTTCCAGTGTTTGTCACAAGATGGCGCCAAAAAGTAATCTTTATTGATCTTTATATGGCGCGGAGCGATTTTACTCTTACAAGTAGTCCCGGCTATGCGTTATTATTTTGGAGCGGTTATTATTTGAAAAGAACGAACCTGCAAATGTCTCAACTGACCAATCAGAATCAAGCATTCCAGAGAGCCGTGTAATAACTAATGTTAACTAATGAACCTTATTGTAAAGTGTTACCAAATATACAATAAAACCAAAACAAAAATATTTTTTTGATCAAAGTGTGTTTTGGTCGCCCTGAAGTTTAGCCTCTTGTTCTGAGCAGTTATGAACAGTAGCATTATAGATCTTAACATTATATAGCATCTTAAGGAGAACAGTTTGCCACAGTACACTTTAGAGAGTGACGGAGAAGCTGCCTACTAAAGCATGTAGTACAGGGTGTACATTTATTACTATAATAATAACACAGTATATACTATACAATCGACCTATACTATAATAATAAATAATACAGGCTTGAAGCCAACTTTATAGTAGAAACAGCCTCTAGGCTTCTCCACACTGTAGGTTTATTGTTGTTTAATACTAATTAATACAACATTTAGATCATTTATTTCTTACATTCGCCGCCCGCAGTAGTACTTGTTTATACTGACATCTACCAACATGCAGGTTACGTGATGATAAAATATACAGCTTAGGAGGATTAATTAAATTGTTATGATTGTCTTAAATTAAACAATTTAAGACAAGACCATTTTTAAAACGAATCATAAATTAAAAGATCTGTTCATAACTGTTACTGTACATGTATGTTGTAATGAACTATTTGACTTCTCTTCTCTAGACTATCAGACTGCAGTATTGGAGAAGAAGGTTATGTTGCTTTGTCTAGAGCTGTGAGATCAAACCCTTCACATCTGATAGAGCTGGATCTCAGTGGAAATGATCCTGGAGAATCAGGAGTTAAACTCATCTATGATTTAATACAAGATCCCAAATGTGCACTGAAGGCTGTGAGGTGAGCTGTAATGAAAATACAACATATGCAGGATAATAGTATATGAACATATTAAATCATATTAAACATAATGAAAGTTTATTTTCTGCTACACTGAATTTGTTTCTGAGTATCATACATTAATTGAATTTGACTTTCTGTTTTCTTCAGGTTATTGAAAAGCTCTTCTGCAGCTGAAGTCTTCAAGTATCTGAGTGAAACTCTTGGTATAAATCCTTTACTCCAGAGAGATCTGAATCTGAATGATCATAAACTAAACAACACAAGAGTGAAACAGATCTGTGATCTACTGAAGGATAAACACTGTAGACTCAACACACTCATGTGAGGATTACAATACTCTTTTACATTTCATCTAACATTGTGTGACATCTGATTCTGATGAAGACTCTCATGAAGAAGATTTAGAGGACTGTGATCATTAAAGACGTTTGTTCTTCTGCTCGTGTAGATATTTGTTGTGTCTGAAGTAAACTGAATGATGTTTCTTTTGTTTTCTTTCTCTTTAGGTTGACTAACAGCTGTATTACAGCAGAAGGTTGTACTGATCTGATGTCAGGTTTTAATTCAAACCCTTCACATATAAGACATCTGGATCTGAGTGGAAATAAACTTGAAGACATAGGAATGAAGAAGATCTCTGATCTGTTGACAAATCCACAATGTAAACTACAGAAACTCAGGTACATATTTATTATTAAGGTACATTTCTGACATCGTCAGTGAAACCCCAGCTAAAGTCACGTAATCTAATTTTGAGATATAGAGCGTCAAAGTAATCATGAGTGTACAAATGACAAAACATGCAATTTATGTTTATTGCTGTAAATTATAGGTTAAAAGCCATTACTTAAATGAAACATCATATTTTTGTGATTTTTAAAAAATGTTTTAATTAAAGCTCAAAATGAGAAATTTCTTTGCTCATATTTAACAAAGGGGCTAATATTTTTATAAATGTATATTATGTTTAAACTTCACCTCAGATCTTACTGTGATTTGTGTCAGTCACTTCTGTAAAAATGGGCAACATGAGTTGATCCATCTTTAAAGTGATAGTTCACCCTAAAATGAAAATTCTGTCATTTTCTCACTCTCATGTTGTTACAAACCTGTATAAATGTCTTTGTTCTGATGAAGACTAAGGAAGATATTTTGAGGAATGTTTGAAACCAAACCGTTCGTGAGCCCCATTCACTTCCATATGTAGCAGTATGGTCTAGGGCAGTGGTTCCCAAACTTTTTCAGTTTCAGCGTGCAGCCCCCCTTGTGTACGGTGCATTCCTTCGTGGCCCCCAAAGAAAATTTGTGACAAAAAACTGTTCTAAAACTCAACAATTAAATAAAAAAACATTAAATTATACAAAAAAGTTGTGCTTTTGGTTAGTAGCCTTATTTTTTTAGGTTTAATTACACAGAATTCATGATAAATTAATGAATTTCATAAAATGTCATAAAACTGCGGCCCCCCGACACATCTCGCGGCCCCCCTGGGGGCCCCGGCCCCCAGTTTGAAAACCACTGGTCTAGGGCATGTTCTGATTATGCTCATTTACCTGCCTATAAAATCATTTTGGTTCGTGTTACGTGTGTGCGTTTGTTCTGTGTCAGAAGCGAGCCGCCATACTTCTGGATTTGCGTGTGGATAGTGGCAAGAGTGGACTGAGGAGCTTTTTGGGAACCATTTAATCATTGTGTTCATGGAGACGTGCTTATTACACTTCTGCATCCGCGCCTCGTGAGTCGCAGTTCATGTGCGGGTCAATGTGCAAGGGACATTACAGTGGGTTGCTGTAGTGGGAATTTCACTTGCTGTGTGGCTTTCATGCGCTATGTGCATCGCTTCCACCACTTCCACCCTTATGTTGGCTTGACTGTCTGCTTTACCCGACAGCAGCTGCTTTGCTCTACATCATTTTTGCTCTGTTTTACTCGACTGCAGCTGCTTTGTGCTACGTCATCTGTGCTCTGCATTGTCTGCTTCGCTTGGCTCATCTGGGCATCGTAATCTACATTTCTGTTCTCTGGAGCTCCGTGTTATTTCCAGTTGGCACTGTATGCGGTGACACTCGGTGGGTCATACCAGCTGATTAACATTGCGCTGCTCCTGTATGCTAACAGTTTATTGTTGCAGCATTTAAATACCTGCAGGATCAGCTGGACCGTGGTCTGGACTGGGGGCATGGTGATTATTCCCAACGTAGTGTGAGTAACTGACCTAAAAGTGGCATGTGACAGGGTAGTCATTACCTGACTGTCACAAGCATTGTTTCTTTGTTTTTGGGTAATTTTCTGTGTTTTTATTTAATTATAAATTTTTGCATTATCTTTATTCTTTTATGTTATTATTATTTTTCATATCCTTATTGGGCTGTTGTTCTCTTACTTTAATGGTAATCAATTCTTTTGGTTTCTATTTCTTTATTGGTTTTTATTTGTGGTATAATTTCTTTTTCTTTTTTCTTATTACTCAAGTATAGTTATTTTCTAATGGGTGGCGTAGTTGGTACAAATGACTACAGTGGTTGGTAACACCACAAATAGTAAGAAAAACAATACTATGGAAGTGAATGGGGCTCATGAACTATTTGACTTCCTTTCATTTATCAAAATTTATCTTCATTCGTGTTCATCAGAACAAAAAAATGTATACAGGCAGGGCCGCATTAATGCATGGGCTTACCTGGGCTTAAGCCCAGGGCCTCAGGCTGGGAAGGGCCCCGAGATGCCGGAAAAAAATAACAACCGCATTTTATAAAAAGTTGATACTCCCTTTAAAATTATGCTTAATCGCTTTGCTTTGAATGTCCGTGCGTGAATGCAGTTCCTGCGCAAGAAAATCTATCACTTACTGTAGGCTCCCCTGCAATCATTAGTGAGCTTTTTAAAATTTCTGTCTGAAATATCCATTATTGCATTTCTGAAGGCAACACAAAGACAGCTTTCTGATAAAGTGACCACAAGTGCCTTTCAAGTGATGAACAAAGACGAAACTGAGGACGCGTTTTTATCTTAATATGAAAGACAACGTGTATATAAACATTCATTAAATGACTCCTCATAACATTTTAGAGCCAATATGTACAGAACAGCACACAAAGGTATTACACAAAACATTTTTGATAACTAAATCCAATAAATAACAAATTAGATTCTGCCTCGGAAGCCTATAAGTTCAGCGATCTTATTTCATTTTGAGATTTAGCGGGCAAGGAAATAAAAGACGAGAAATTACATATAATTTGTTACTGTAAATTATAAAAAAACAAGCTTTATATACAATTCCTTAAACGGTTCATTTATAACCAAAAAACACTGAAATTAATGATTTTATAGACACTATATATGCTTTATTATTTTGCACAGAAATACCTGATTGCTTTGATCATCTCTGTATTCACTTGAAACACCTGATGACTCTTATAACATTTGTTTCAGGAATCTCTTTTCTATCATTTGAAAGTTAACACCGACCATAATATTAAATCACAAGAGAGACCAACCCGGAGAGACAATTGTGTCAGATTCGGTAGAGATATTTTTGGTGTCATCACAAAAAAAAAAAAAAAAACTCCTTACCTGTTTTGTAGCTCAACCTTTGACAAGTTAAGCAACCCTTTTAAAAACATTCTAAAACTTATACTTGCCGAAAAAAATCAGTTTGTTGATGTTTAGTTTGATAAACCCCTAAATACAATCACGCAGAGCACCTAGCACGTTCGGCTAAATTTAATGTGACAGCATGCAACAGCGCAACATCGTCACAACGGAAAGCAATCCAAAACGTACAGAACTTAAATTAGATCAGAAATTACCTTTACAATTAATAAAAAATAAAAACAAAATGAAGTCAGAATCAATAAGGTACAGAACATGGGTGCAAAATACCTAAATGCGCAAGGGAATAAAACACAAGCCACAAATAGTTTAATCAGATAACACTGAATAATCTATAAATTAAATAAAAACAAGGAAATATTAAAATTAATTTTAAAATAACGAAAGTATAGAATTGCCTGTTGAGTGACATTTTCTGCGCGTCCCTTATTTAGAGACGCGAGCTGTTTTGGAATTAATTTAAAATCTTAAAAACGCTGCTAATATCAAACTTCTTTAAACCCAGATGTAAAAATACCCTTTTAGTTTTTTTTTTTCGTTTTAATTAATTACACAAGACCAAAAAAAACTTTATAAAATGCTGCACACTGATAATAAAATATTCATTAATTTCTCCGTGTGACTCCGGTAGATGATCTTTTAATTACTTCTAGTCGAATCAAGCTTTATGGTCAATCTAGGTGAATATAAAATAAATAAGTAAATAGATAAAAATATGAAAATATAACATTTTAAAAGCTAAATTTAAACTGAAGATTACTTGAATTGCAATTAAAATAAAGTAAGCAAATAACAACTGAAACATTGGATTAAATCTTTCTAATTACCTTATTGTTTAAATCATGTTGCTTGTTTTGAACTAAGTCAAAACTGATTTTTAAATAATAGAGAATACTGTAATTTAAAATTGTAAACGAATATCTGATTATTTATTTATTTAGGTGAAGATTAATGAGAGAGTTTTTTTATTAAACAATTCGATATGTTGGCACAAACGCTGTATGGACATAGATAATAATGAGCTCAGCAAGTTTGTTGTAATGCATAATATGCTTTTGTAAATTCTTGTCAAAACAGGTGTTTTTGCGTTTCGGATCTATAAGTCAGTGTGAGTCTTGTTGATCTTAATAACTTTTTTACATAAATCAGGTCCCGAACTTTATCTCCCTTAATATCTCTTTAAACATCAAGCAAGTCCTGCATTTTATTTTCAAATTCCTGCATGTTTTTAAACCGAAACCAAGATGTCAGACATGTGGATGTATGAGTAGTATTAGGTTATATTTCACTCTCAGACAACTTAGACAAATAACGATCATTTTAGATGTTTAATTAGTATATTTAAATCGCTAGACGAGGGATTAATGTAGGCTACTTATTTTTTTCTGAAAACATCCCACTCATTTAGACAGAATGGGTCTCATGGAACTGTGCTGACAGACACAATAAACGTTTAAAGGTGATGTAGCCTACAGTTTTGGCAATGTACTTTCAAGTTTGTTATTTTAATGCTACAATACAATGATGCATAGGCACAAGCTGTATGAGGCTTTAAAAATGAGATGTTTGCTTTCCATGCATAATAGTAACGAGAATCAAGTTATTGTCTTTTTGATTAAAATTTTGTATTATTATTTTTATCAAATGTTTACAGTTATTTAAGTTATAATTATAATAAAAAGCTAAAATGCATTTAAAATGACATTTTAATGTAATATGACAAACTTCCTGTTTAAGACCCGCCCACTTCCGGTTCCATCAGAATACAAATACAGATACAAATAATTTTAAGACTGTTACAGATACAAATACTGACTCCGCTGGCGGACGAAGGGCCACACAAAATGGTAAAGCCCAGGGGCCCCTTACAGTGTTAATGCGGCCCTGTATACAGGTTTGTAACAACATGAGATTATTTTTTTTTTATTATTATTTTTGGGTCAACTATCCCTTTAATAATCAGTAACTTATTTAGTGTTTTATTCAGCTATAAGCTGCAGCTTTATGCTATAACTTTACACGATAAAGAGTTTTCCCTCCTTATTTTTTCCCTGTTTTTCTCAATGTAGTTTAGGACAGTGTGGTTTAAAAGATGAAGTTTTTGCTGCTCTGACCTCTCTAAGTTCAAATCTTTCACATCTGAGACATCTGGACCTGAGTGGAAATAAACTATCAGACACTGAAGTTCAGCCTCTATGTTTTCTACTGGCAAATCCACAATTCAAGCTGGAAACACTTGGGTTAGTAACATACATGATGAGCATCACATAGTATATGGACATACTCGCATACCTCTTAACACTCATGTTTTCCCAGCAGTTCCTTATTTTACACTTAATTTTACTTATTTAGTACTTTGTATGGCCCAAACCTTGTTATATAAATAATCACATCAATATATTATTCCAAGGATCTTGGCAGATCCAGATCTTGTAAGAAACATACTCAAACATCAACACATAATACAAATTTAAACCCATTTTAAACCCATGACCTGGTTACCAACAACCCAGTTGCGCATTTGATGTTTGCACAGGTAGTAGACACAGGAAAATTAAATAAAGCATCGGAAATAGAAGAAGAGGTGGTGCCCCTGCAAAAATAATCTTTATCAAAATATACATGTACATTTAACATCAGCTGCACAAAAATTTGTAATCAGTTAATTCCTTCAAAAAATGTAAAAGTTCATCTTGTGATTATTTTATTTTCATAAATAGATTTTTTTAAAACATAATTTTAGTCCATATAAATAGTTTTTAACTCAATGTCAGAATGTTTATTTACGGCAGTGTTTGCCCCAGACTTGATTTTTTTTCACCCTCTCTCTCTCTGCAGGTTGTGTGGTTGCAGTATTACAGAGAAATTGTGTGTTAAACTGATTGCAGCTCTGTGTTCAAACCCTTCACATCTGAGAGAGCTGAACCTCAGTGGCAATACACTTGAAAACTTAGGAGTAAAACGCTTGTGTGATCTACTGAAACATTCAGACTGCAAACTGGAGAAACTGAAGTGAGTTAAATATACCAAAAAGGATTTAAGTGTTTTGGTATTTAAATGATCAGATAAATGAGTAAGAATTTTAAATTCTGTAAAATCTTTTATACCATAACAAAGTTTACAGTGGTGTGAAGAAGTGTTGACCCCCTTCTAGATTTTGAATTTTGTTTTTGCATGTTTGTCACACTTTAATGTTTCAGATCATAAAAACAAATATAAATATTAATAAAAAACACAAGTAAACACAACATACAGTTTTAAATGAAGGTTTTTATTATGAAGGGAAAACAAAATCCAAACCCACATGGCCCTGTGCTCGCCCCCTAAACCTAATCACTGGTTGGGCCACAATCAAGCATTTGTGTTAACTTGCCATGAGTTTGTTACAGCGCTGTGGATGAATTTTGGTCCACTCATTTTTGCAGAATTGTTGTAATTCAGCTACACTGGAGGGTTTTTGAGATTGAAACGTATTTTTAAGGCACAGCATCTCAATAGGGATTGAGGTCAGGACTTTGACTAGGCCACTTCAAAGTCTTCATTTTGTTTTTATTCGGCCATTCTGAGGTGGAATTGCTGGTGTGTTCTGGATCATTGTCCTGCTGCAGAACCAAAGTTCGCTTCAGCTTGGGGTCACAAACAGATTGTCCTTTAAGATTTTTTGGTAGATAGCAGAATTCATGTTTACATTTATCACAGCAAGTCTTCCAGGTCCTGAAGCAGCAAAACAGCCCCTGACCATCACACTACCACCACCATATTTTACTGTTGGTATGATGTTATTTTTCTAAAATGCTGTGTTACTTTTATGCCAGACATAATGGGACACACACCTAAAAAAAGTTTTGTCCCGTAGCTCCACAGAGTATTTTCCCAAAAGTTTGCTCTCAAAAACATTTTTCACACAGGGCCATGTGAATTTGGATTTTGTTTTCCCTTAATAATAAAATACTTCATTTAAAAACTGCATGTTTACTGATAAGTAGCTTGTAGCTTAGTAAATTACAGTTTCAAAGTAGCTTACCCAACACTGGGTATATAACGGAGCCCCAACAGCGCATTACAGGTTTTTGTCAATCAGCGAGCAATTTGTCTTAAAATTATTTGTCAAAAACTGTGTCTTAGTCAGAACTAGTTTAAGAAATAAGTTAAGGTAGTGTGTGTTCCCCTGTCCCAGTTTCATAACAGGCGGGGACACTCACGAGTTATGCAGTGTTTTGGGGAGGAACACGCTCAGGATGTTTTTGAGAAAATACATGAATCGTAAGGCTATACTAAGATCTTGAAGGTCTGTCAGGGTTTTGGGGGGCTTCTCGAGACAGCCAAAGTCTGTTCTCATGGACAGTTCTCAGGGAAATTTTACATTAACCCTGCCGTTTATAATGCTTCAGGGCATGTTTATTTCCGAAAAGTGTGTTCATCAGTCTGCACCAATAAAGGTTTTAGAACTGATGAATCAGCTGAAAAAACAGTGTATTTAGAGATGAGTCACATCATACACTAACCCAGCCTCGAGGGGCTGGTTCCTTCATCATGTGTCCTCTACGAGTGGAAAAAATAAATAAACAATGGCCTCTTTTCAGTATAGAGAACAGGATAGTACAGGATGCAGTTTTCTGTTTATCTCCCCAGATAAAGGGTTTTTCCACCAAGGTGGACCTCATGAAAGCTCAGGTAAAGTTTTTAAATCTCCCGGTTGAAGAGGGCCAGGGTATGTCTCCCTCAAGATTCAGTCCAGCCTTTACGGACAGTGTTTTTACAACAAATTCTTTTTATTTTTTGTATCAGCGTTTTCCCTTGCACGTTCACAATATGTATGAATTCAACCCTTGCTCTAATAAGACTTCAGGGGATCCCTTAGATGACTGGTTAGTGTTAGCTCAGTCTTATGGAATGGTAGATTTGCATTGAGTTGTCGTTCCTAGCCTTATAACACAATGGATTCTTCCTGAGGGGAAACCTGAATGTATGGATTCAACCCTTGCTTTATTGAGAGATCAGGGGATTTATATTTTTATATGTCTAAAAAGTCTCATAAAATGGCAGTTCGACATTGAGATGTCATTCCTGGCAATATGACATGTCTGGAGATATGGGCTAAAGCCTTAAAAGAGCTATACCCCCCTCCACACAAAGAATATTGTTTCTTAGGGCCCTATTTTAACGATCTGAAACGCAAGTGCGAAGCGCAAGTGACTTTGTGGGCGGATCTTGGTCATGTTGCCATTTTCTCGGCGGGAGAAATAAGTCTTGCGCCAGGCGCAAATCAATAAGGGGTTGGTCTGAAGTAGGTTCATTATTCATAGGTGTGGTTTGGGCGTAACGTCAAATAAACCAATCAGAACGTCATCCAACACCTTTAAACGCAAGTGCGCAAGTTCCATGGCGGGTTGCTATTATTATGACGGATTTACCAGGCGCACGCCAGGAGTGGTTCACAGCCGAGGAGTCCGACGTTCTTGTAAGAGCAGTCAAAGACAGAGAAGTTGTTTTGTATGGGGATAGGAGAAACCCGCCCAAATCAGCGTCGGTTAAACAGGCGTGAGAGGAAATAGCCACAATTGTCTCATCAGCTGGCATTCCCAGGACGTTGTGCCACAAGCGCTACAATGATGTCAGGAGACGGGGGAATCCCAAGCTTGCCAGCATAAATCGGATACGCCATGTAACAGGAGGTGGATCTGCCTCTACACATGACCTGACGCCAGCAGAGGACATCGCTGCGTCCCCCTCACCGCTGAAAGCCAAGAAACGCAAGCAGTCCAACCTCAAAGTACACTTACAAATCAAGTTCACATACATTAAGGTTTCTTATGAAAACATTTTAATTATCATTTACATAAAATAAACGTAATACAGCCACACAACAAACTTATGAAAATATTTTAATCGTTATTTGCATGATAATTTTTAAAACACAGCCACACAATAAATAAAAACTATCACCACAATGATTTCTCTTATCTCATGTGTTAATATTTTTTATTGTAACAATTTATGATTTGCAAAAATAACACTTGCGTCTGTGTAGATTAGATAAGCAAAGTGTGTGCGCGTTGTGACCACTATACATTATGGTCAAGCATGCGCCTTAAAAATTGCATAATGAACAACGCGTAACGCGCCACTGACTTTAGACTAGTTTTTTTTGGTTAGTAGCGCAATTGTTTTTTGAAACTGCAAAATAGCATCAGGGATGGTTTGCGCCGGAACACGCCTCCTTTTTTTCGCTGAACCGCCCAGGGAGCGCAAGTTCATTCCCTAGTTTGTTGACGTGCTTCTGTGGGGGGGAAAACCCGCTGTGCACCGGTGCAAAATACGAAATGATACATGCGTCACTGACAAAGTCAATTGCGCTGGGTGCAAGATAGGGCCCTTAGAGTGGTTTTGAGATTTAGTGACAATGCAGGGACATCTGATCATAAGATTATATTAGGCCCTGTTCACACTGAATTTTTTTAGTAAATATTGGGTTTAAAAGCAGCAGTGCCCAACATGATTCTTTTTGGCCAACTGCACATAAGACTTTCTCAGGCTATGTTTAGATTAATGCGTTTATACTTTAAAACGCGTCACTTTTGCTACGTTTTACACCTTTCATCTTCACTACATCACAGTTTTCAACCCTCATAAACGGATTTGTTCGCAAACGCTGCAGACCCTGTTTTAGTTTGAGAACTCAGACGTTGCTCTGAGTGTAAATGAACATAGACTGAGTCTTATGTAAACGAACAGATGATGTTAACGTGACAGCGCATCATTTTCAAAGTAAAAATTATTTTATTCAGGTAAATGGAGGTTTGCAACGGAGGTTTTGCCAAAAATAGTAAACATCTACCAACGAGCTATTATAAACGCTATATCGGATTGTTTTAACATGTATCCTTATAGATAATGTCTGTTTTATATTAATGTTTGAGTATTGTTGGGTTTGAATATTGTTGTAATGCGTTTGTTTTGTTTAAATTTAGTTAGCTTATTACGAAAGATAGACTGTAATTTTAAACGCCATATAGGGCGTTGTAAAGGCCAATATTGTAACGGGTGCTTTAATGAAAGCGATGAAGAGGTGAATCCATGTGCAAAAGGTGTTTTATTGTAAAATCCCATAAAGGGCCAGCAAACAAATCCAAGGGGTTAATCCAAAGACAGAATCCAAAAACAGGCAAAATATATCAGGGCAGGCGGCAATACAGGCTAAATCCAAATAAACAGGCACAGGTCAAAAAACAGGCAGATACAGATTAACAGAAACAGATACAGGTAACAGGCAGATACAGACAGGATGGGGCGATGTAATAATCAGCCGGGAACAGGTGACCAGGAAGTGACTTATATACAAAACAGACAGGAAGTGTGAAGTGAAACATGGCAGGATGTATATCAAAATAAAAGCCAGAACAGAACAGGATGTCAAAATAAAAGTCCAAAATGCAAAAATACACAGAATACAAGAAAAACACATAACAAAACCATTACAGAACCCCCCCTCTAAAGTGCGACTCCCGGAGCCCAACAAACAAAACATACAGTCCAATAGAGGGTGGGCGGGCGGGCCAGGACCTCTTGGCAAAGGCAGGGCAGTTCAGGAGAGGTCCTGGGTCATATGGCCAGGATGGTCCAGGAACATGGGGCAGATGCGGGCCTGGGTCATGGGGCAGATGCGGGCCTGGGTCATGGGGCAGATGCGGGCCTGGGTCATGGGGCAGATGCGGGCCTGGGTCATGAAGCAGATGCGGGCCTGGGTCATGGGGCAGATGTGGGCCCGGGTCATGGGGCAGATGTGGGCCCGGGTCATGGGGCAGATGTGGGCCCGGGTCATGGGGCAGATGTGGGCCCGGGTCATGGGGCAGATGTGGGCCTGGGTCATGGGGCAGGCTTGGACCTGGGTCATGGGGCAGGCTTGGACCTGGGTCATGGGGCAGGAATAGGCCTGGAACACAAGGAGAGGAAGGGTACGAGCACACTTCGGCCTCCGCCTTGGTGTCCTCTGCCTCCTTCCTGTGTCCGGGTACTACCCCCCCCAAAAAAAAACTTGGGAAAGCTTACACTGTCCAAGGTGGGGATATTTCAGATGGTGCACCAGACGAATCAGGTGAGCCAGGTGAATCAGATGAGCCAGGTGAGTCAGATAAGACAGGCGAGCCAGGTGAGCCAGACGAATCATGTGAATCAGGTGAGACAGACGAATCAGATGGAACAGGTGAATCAGGCAGGACAGACGAATCAGATGAATCAGATGGATTAGATGAATCAGAAGAATCAGAGGAGTCGGGCGGATCAGGTGAATCAGGCAGATCAGGTGAATCAGGCAGATCAGGGGCCTCATGTATAAAGCATGCGTACGCACAAAACAGGGCTGGAAACGTGTGTACGCCAGTTCCCACGCAAAGGTTGTGATTTATAAAAAAACAAACTTGATGGGAGAATGGGCTTGCAGGGTGGGATATTAGGATGATTCATGTACGCACACTTGCAGGTGATATGTGATTTATAAAGGGAACATTGCTTTGTTTTATAAGTCTTCATAATTTTTGGTGTATGCCATTTTTGGCTTTTGTGCGTACGTAGACTTTTAGTAAGAATCCTACGCACAGTTTTATACATGAGGCCCCAGGTGAATCAGGCAGATCAGGTGAATCAGGCAGATCAGGTGAATCAGATGAGTCGGGCAGATCAGATGAGTCGGGCAGATCAGATGAGTCGGGCAGATCAGATGAGTCGGGCAGATCAGATGAGTCGGGCAGATCAGATGAGTCGGGCAGATCAGATGAGTCGGGCAGATCAGATGAGTCAGATGGGTCAGATTCAGGGCCTTGAGGAACCTCGGGAACAACAGAGCAGAAGGCAGACCAAACGCACCACAGGGCTATGGCAAATTCAGAAAGTACAGAGTCAATGAGACATACCTCTGTGGTAGTCGGTTCAGGCAAGACGGCCATCTTGACGGCAGGTGCAGGGTGTACAATAGCTCTCATTAGTGCAGGTGTGGTGGTGACGATGGCCCTCTGAATCTCAGGTGCAGGGATAACTGTAGCTCTCTCCAAAACAGGTGCGAGTCCAGAGACAGGCAGGATGGCGGCCATTTTGGGAACAGGCAGGATGGCAGCCATTTTAGGGACAGGCAGGATGGTGGCCATCTTGGGAACAGGCAGGGTGGTGGCCATTTTGGGGACAGGCAGGGTGGCGCCTATTTTGGGAGCAGCCATGGTGGCGGCCATTTTGTGAACAGGCATGGACAGAACAGGCATGACATGGCTTTGTGTGTTGTGAATAGCCTCTGAAGGTGTATCCGCAACACCCACAGTGAAGGGGGAACCACACAACAGCAACGCAAAGTCAATATATTGCTCCAGAGACCAGACGGACATATCCCGTGGCATACACAAGCGCAACCATTCATCCAAAGCATTATAAAATATCGGTTTCAAAGTGTCCTCATCATAATGCACTCGATTAGACAATTCCAGAAAGTCACTCACGTAATCCTCGATGGCACGGTGGTTTTGGCGTAGTGCTAGCAGAGCAAAAACAGGTTTCATGGTGCTGGTGCGAGATTACAATCCTTTGCTGGATTCCGGTTGAGGCTGATTATTCTGTAACGGGTGTTGCTTTAATGAAAGCGATGAAGAGGTGAATCCATGTGCAAAAGGTGTTTTATTAGTAAAATCCCAATAAGGGCCAGCAAACAAATCCAAAGGGTTAATCCAGAGACAGAATCCAAAAACAGGCAAAATATATCAGGGCAGGCGGCAATACAGGCTAAATCCAAATAAACAGGCACAGGTCAAAAAACAGGCAGATACAGATAAACAGAAACAGATACAGGTAACAGGCAGATACAGACAGGATGGGGCGATGTAATAATCAGCCGGGAACAGGTGAACAGGAAGTGACTTATATACAAAAACAAACAGGAAGTGTGAAGTGAAACATGGCAGGATGTATATCAAAATAAAAGCCAGAACAGAACAGGATGTCAAAATAAAAGTCAAAAATACAAACATACACAGAATACAAGAAAAACACATAACAAAACCATTACAAATATGAAGGGAGAATTGTAATGGTCAGACATTATTTTCGAGTTTAATTTAAGTTTTGTTTTCTATTTTAAAAAAACAAACTCAACGTCATTTATATTTAATGCTCGTTTAGTCGTTTGCGCTTTTAGTGTTGCTAGCGGAGGATGTGCACGGACCTCGCACACTTTTAAAAATTAATGCAATAAGCATTTCTGGTAGGCTAAAGCAATACTTCACCTCTTACTATGTTTGATTGAAGTTTGCATTTGCTGAAATTTATTTTTGCTTCAAGTTCGTTTAGTACTGTTCACTTAAATGCTTTCTTTTTAAATCATAAAGACCTTTCTGTTTAGTTATAACATCAAAATGAACCTATTAATCATATTAATATGTTGTAGGGGGGAGATAGAACAGTATAAGACTTTCCCAAACACATTTTTATAGATTCAAAATTAGTGTCTGTTGTAGTTGCCGGCAAAGGATCCAGGTATGAATTTTTGTCAATATCGCACACCCCTAGGCTGCATAAATGTGCAAAGGTAAGCTATTATTAAAGTAATAAGTTATTTTACACTTTTATGTGCATGCCCAGTTACTTGATTGGTCATGTTTCATGCATTTATGGTGGTGTAAAGTGTGGATGAAGGTTCTTTTTAAAATGCCATTATAAACAAGGATCGTTTTCATTTTAAAATGCCGTTTTAAAATGCAAATGCTCTAATATAAACAGCACCTCAGTGGTGACTCTTAAGGGTTTTCCCTGAGGGGAAACCTGTTCTGTATGCTCAGGGTTACATGTTAATGCTTTCATTCCCTGTCTACATGGAAGAAACCATGTTTTCTCACAGTCAAAAACTGTATGAATTCTGCCCCTGCTTCATTGGAATTTCAGGCGATCCATATAGATGGAAGAAACTGTGGTCTCTTTGTTTCCCAGGACGATGCATATGTCAAGGTTCCAGAACGTGAGAGCAGACATTCTGTCGAGGCAGGGGTTGAGGCCCGGTGGAATGCAGACTCCACCCTAAGGTGGCGGAGCAGTTCTTTGTCCAAAAATGGTCTAATGGAAAACATGGTAAATGGAAGAGTTTTTCCGATCAGAGAAAACACATGAAGTAAACAGGTGTAAAAAGGCCCTAATACATTAGCATAGAAAATAAAAGTCACAAAGTCAAAATTATACCTGGCAATCAAGGATACTCAGCAGTGCGGGATTTTCTGAATACAGATGCTTCCATTGTGTTTGAATACAAACAGAGACTGTGCAGACTCTGCGGGAGCTTCTTGCTAAAGATATCCTCCTCGAGTATTTTGCCAAGCCACCTTATATACACAGAGAAAAAGAATCATAAAAGTTTAAAATCAGAATTTGGTTGGTCAGGTTCTCACGACCAGGGGCACCAAATGGGATCGTTAACAATCTGTAAACTAGACCTCCTTATGAAGACATACCTCTAGCAGGAGTACATATCATGCTCTAAGTTTTGAACTTTGGTACACTTTATCTTAGAATTATAGAAATTAAATCTTTTTACCCATTGCACCATGACCTTTAAAATGATACCACACATGAATATAAAATTGCAATCTCAGAAGAATGTATACATAAGATCATATATATTCAGCAGATACCCAACAGGGCTCAGGCCAGTGGTTCAGGTTTTCACTTGCCCTGCCAAAATTTTCACTGGCCCCAATAAAAAAAATGTCAGTGTAACATATTTAAAAATAATATTTCAAAAGTCAAATATAAATGTATACAACAACAGACATGTTCCAACGAAAAAAAGGCTCCCAACTTTTCTGCTTTACCTGTAAACTGACAGCAAAATATTGCATTGTTTCTTTCGTCTTGTTTTACCCAAATAAATGTCTGCTTCCAAGACAGGGAGCTACACTGCGACCAAAATGGTCGCATATGCGACCTTTTGAACTGCCGTTGCGACCCTAATTTTTAATGGGTCGCAAATGTGCTACCTAATGTTTTAGACAATATGCTATGATTTACTATGAGCATTTATTAAAACATAAATGTGGATTTTAAGAATACGTTTTATAACGTGCTCTGAGCCATCAACACGTTGGCTTCATTTTGCGTGAAAGCACGTCGTGTCTCTCCCCATCAGTGTGCGTTTGCGTGCTCAGCTGTTTCTCAATGAATTGGGTGCGACGCGAAGCAAGCGCAGTGTCTTCCATGTTTCTGAACTTGAGCAGAGGTCTTTCTTCACTGAGGACGCGGGACCCGTATGGTTCCGGGTTTATATTTTAAATGGTCTGTCGGGTCCGGTTAGGTCCTAGTTTAATTACTTTGGGTCCCAAGTCTGATTAATATTGAGTTTATAACCCGAGTCGATCGGAAAACGGCCATGAGCGCTACCGCGCTAAAGCTCGAGTGAAGTTTAGCGTGCCTTCGGTTTCTATGGCGATGGTTCTTGTTACGACCACGCGCTGCGTTTTCTTTCTCACATGTTTAATAATCTTATTATTAATTAGCCATATATTTTCTAAAACCATATCCATATTAAGTTTGTAAGATTGTAGCAAAAAAGCAGTGCTAATGTCAAGCCCATTGCACTAAACGAGCAAAGCAATGTAAAGTTTGTCACCGGGACAGCAAGTAGATTTGAAAATAAAATAAGTGGAATAATATTATTGAAATAATTAGTGGATTAAGCTTTTTAAATCGGCAAGAGAGAAATAGAAAGATAGAGCAGAAGCAGAAAAAGTGCCTATTTAATAGAAATTTTTACCATTATAACATCAGTCATAACATCAGTCACATTTATAATCTATAGACCTGCACTGTCTATTAATATACTATACATAGTAGCGTATTATATTGAGTTTGATAAAAGGGGTCTAATTGCTTCATATATCAGTGCAAAAACAGTAAGTGTTTTCGTGGTGCTTTGACAAACAGTGTCAGCTTTGTTAATGGCAAAGAAAGTTTGGAGTGTTTAGATTAATGAAATATAATGTGAAATTAATATAAATTTTCAATAAATCAAAGTATTGTGTTGTGTCACACATTATTAGTTCTTCGTCATATGTATAGTAGACCATTATTTGTCAGTGGGTAATGATTGCCCTTTTTACCGGTTACCACCACCAAGTAAATTTCAGATCTGTGGGAAACACGACTGCAACGTTTAAGAAAACAAGAAGGCATGTGGTTTAAAAGATGGCAAGTAAAATAAAAAGCATATCTGTATGCAATACAGTTTCATTATTGTTCATTATTAACCAGAGCGCCTTAATATAACTTGAAAAAAATATGTGCGACCAAATCATATTTTGCGCCAGTAACTGAAAAAGTTGGTAGCGCAAGTGCCACCAGTGGAAAAGGTTAGTGTAGTTCCCTGCAAGATGTTAAATCATATACTTTGATGAAAATATATTTTAGTGAGGGTAAAGCACTGGCCCGATCGGGCAAGTGACAATACTTTTTACTGGCCCGAACATCTCTCACGTTTGCCCCGGGCCACCGGGCAGTCCTTTATGTTGAGCCCTGATTTAAGCCTGAAAGCTTGGAGAAAGGTTTTAGAATGAGAGAATTTGAAGAGTTGAAGAGTTGAGTTGAAGGGATCAAAGAGGTTGAATGCATGTCAACAGACCCACCTGAGGGTCAAATGCAGATTAATGGCACAAACCAAGGTTTTATTGTCTCTACCATAAACAAACTTGATTAAAAAAAGGTGATGGTTTAACATCCGGTCTTACACGAGTTACTATAGTTTGGACCTCTCACCCTTACCTAGGATCAGGTTCTTATGTCCTGATCAGTGCATGACACTCTTCACAAAAGGACAGTCACAAACCTTATGACATTGAGCTTGTTTACATACACACCAATAATGAGATTATAATGGGATTTTGGCAATACTGCGATTATACCTTACCTCATGTAAACGCAATAATTCGATAAAAATAATGCGATTAATACAGTTTAAGAGTTGTTTCCTCATGCTAAACTATAGACAAAGTGTCAAAAAAGCAATAGGATGTGTGACAGACTATTTCTGTGCCAAATGCACTTCGCCAGGGTTAATACAAGTTTCGGAAAGTTTTTTCGACTAAAATACAACTAGATCTTACATATCAGGGGTAGGCCATATTTATAATTTTTTTTTATGGGCACATCCCTCGGAAAACCACGCCCACACGTCAATCAGTGGGAGAGCGAGATCTGAGGACGCTCGAAGTCACAGGCATCACTTCAAGCGACAGCTTTGTTTTATATCAAAACTCAACAATGGCACGAAAAAAGAAGTGTTTTTAAATGTAAGGAGAAGGAAGCCAGCCTCATGGAAACAATGGATATAGTTTGTTTATCTGGGGTAGCAGCAGAGTTTTGCGTATGTGTTTGTCCCGACTGGGTCATTAGTTGCGTGCGGTAAGACTTCTGTGTTATGTTGGAAATCGGCGCGTAAGTTCATATAATGTAAATGGCATGAACATATAGTGAATCATAAGTAATCCAATGTTGTATTGTTGCTTGGCTGGTGACTCGCTCCTCTCGCAGCTTCTGACTCCTCTTTCAGAATATTTCTGTGCGTTTTCAGAAAGAATTGCTAGAGCTGATCTGTCTTTTATAAATCTGATAAAACTAAAGACTATTCAGAGATATAAAGGATGTAATACTACTCTATAGGTACTCCAGATTAACATCAGATAAACAGTGTGTTATGGGAGCTGTAACAGTTATGTAAATATATTTTATTTTCAGGCTCAGTAGCTGTAAGCTGACAGAGGAAAGTTGTTTAGCTCTATCTAAAGTTCTCAGTTTAGACTCCATCAGTCTAAAGGAGCTTAATCTGAGCAATAATAATCTAAAGGATTCAGGAGTTAAGATGCTCTCTGATGGATTGATGAAGAACTGCAAGCTACAGATACTCAGGTGAACTGATGTCTGTCATATTCAAGCTATTAGAGATGGTTACTTTATATTTATTATTCTTATTTTAAACTGCTTATTTCTGTAATTCATTTGTACATAAAATGCAATTGAGAAACGAATTCATTTGTCATCGTTTCTCTTCTGTAGACTGCCCGAGTGCAATATCAGAGAAGAAGGTTATGTTGCTTTATGTTCAGCTGTGAGATCAAACCCATCACATCTGACAGAGCTGGATCTCAGTGGAAATGATCCTGGAGAATCAGGAGTTAAACTCATCTATGATTTAATACAAGATCAAGACTGTGCACTGAAGAAAGTCAGGTGAAATATGCAAATAAATTAAGTTCCTTAAAGGGATAGTTCGGCCAAAAACGATATTAAACCCATGATTTACTCACCCCCAAGCTGTCCGAGTTGCATATGTCCATCGTTTTTCAGACAAACACATTTTCGGATATTTTAGAAAATATTTTAGATCTTTCTGTTGATTAAATGTAATGTTACGGGGTCCAGCAATAGTCCACGACCTTCAAGTCCAAAAAAGTGCGTCCATCCTTCACAAATTAAATCCAAACGGCTCCAGGATGATAAACAAAGGTCTTCTGTGGGTAATCCGTGCGGTGTTGTTGTAGAAATATCCATATTTAAAATGTTATTAACGTTATAAACTACCTTCCGGTAGCGCCGCCATTTTGGAGTGATGCGCATTCAGGATGAGAGCTTACGCAGCGTACAGAGTTTCTCTGCTGCTTCTCTGTGCCCCCGCCCTCCGAATTTGTCATACGTCACTAAGAAAAGTGCGTACACTACGCTAATACTCTCTCCTGAGTGTAAGATGGCGGCACTACCGGAAGGTAGTTTATAACGTTAATAACATTTTAAATATGGATATTTCTACAACAACACCGCACGGATTACCCACAGAAGACCTTTGTTTATCATCCTGGAGCCGTTTGGATTTACGCAAGGATGGACGCACTTTTTTGGACTTGAAGGTAGTGGACTATTGCTGGACCCCGTAACATTACATTTAATGAACAGAAAGATCTAAAATATTTTCTAAAATATCCGAAAATGTGTTTGTCTGAAAAACGATGGACGTGTGCAGCTCGGACGGCTTGGGGGTGAGTGAATCATGGGTTTAATATCGTTTTTGGCCGAACTATCCCTTTAAAGGGATAGTCAAATCAATATTGCACCATAATTTACTCACCCTCAAGCCATCCTCGATGTACATAATTATCTTTTTTCAGACAAACACATTTGGAGTTATATTAGTAAATGTCTTTGCTCTTTCAAACTTTATAATGATAATAAACAGTGATCAGGCAACAACTTCTGACTTTGAAGCCCAACAAAGTGTATCAATCCCAGAAGTAATCCAAACGGCTCCAGTGGCTAAATAAAGCCTTTTGGGTATAATCAATGCAATTTTGTAAGAAAAATATCCCAATTTAAAACTTTAGAAAACACAATAAATAGCTTCAGGTATCGGCCAAGGCACATTCACTGAGCTGCTTTTTCATTTCATGGCGGGTAGCACGATTAGCAACATTAAGGTGTATTATCACCACCTAACTCACTCTTGTCAAAGAGTACCCAAGCCACTTCAACACAGACGTGATTGACTTTACTTTAGTGTTGTGACGTATTTTAGAGTGAAACATCATATCATGGGAGGAAAGTAGTGTGTGTGGTTGAACATGACATGTGGTGTTTTCGCACTTTCAGCGACCCTAGTTCGATTCCGGCTCGTGGTCATTTGTCGACCCCGTGGCCCTCTCTCCTCCCTGTACTTTCCTGTCCTCTCCTTAATCACTGTCAAAATAAAAGCAAAATAGCCCAATATATATGAATACACCTTGGCTGATACCGGAAGCTGGTTATTGTGGTTTATAAAGCTTTTGAATGTGGATATTTTCCTACAAAATCATGTGAATTACCATGAGAAGTCCTTTATTAACCCACTGGATGCACTTCGTTGGGTCAGAAGTTGTTCTATGATTCCTGTTTACTATCATTATAAAGGTTGGAAGATCAAAGACATTCCCTAATATAACTCTTAATGTGTTCATCTAAAAAAAGATTATCGTGTACATTGAGGATGACTTGAGGGTGAGTAAATCAATGTGTATTTTTTCACTGGAGTATCGCTTTAAGAGTGAAAATAAGAACAAAAATAATCAACTTTAAACATCACATCTCATGTTACACAGGATGTATAATAACTCCAAACTAGAAAGAAATTTACTGTGATCTCTAAATTAAATATAATTTTGCACATGATCAACAATGATCTGTGGATAATAAGTGCAAAGTGTATGTATAACTCTATTGTTTGTTTGTTTTTTTTAGATTTTTGAAAACTGAAGATGCAGGGAAATCCTTTGAGTGGTTGTCTGGTGTTCTGAGTGTAAATCCTTTACTCTTGACAAAGCTGAATCTGAGTGATAAAAAAATTGATGACTCAAGTGTGAAACAGTTCTGTGATCTACTGAAGGATAAAAACTGTCGATTCAACACATTCATGTTAGTATTATGACAGCAAGGGCGTAATTTTGATTTTGACATTGGTGGGGACGTAAATAATGTATTTGTAATGACTCAGAGAGATAGGGATCCATTTGCAACTCTTTATTGTAATAAATGAATGAAGTCCAGGTTAAAATTCGGGGGAATGAGAGTAGTGAGTAACCGGGGCGTTAACACTGACATCAGTAACAGGATTTATCTTAGGTGTCATATTTATTAAGGTTACTTGTGTCAAAAACAACAAATATAGAATTGGCCTATTTTATTTGTATTTTATTTTTTACTTTTTGTGATGCCAGTGAACATTTTGACCTGGCAACTAAAACACTGAACCATCAGATTTCCTCCCAATCTGCTCCAGCATAAAAAATATTACACATTATATTTATTTAACAGCCATTACAAAAAACACAAACAAAAAATTGTTTACATCACACCTGCATCACACGTTTAACGAGTAAAGACAAAACCAATCATAAAGCGATGTAGGTTAAAGAGGCGGGACTTAAGAAAGGCAAAGCCAATCATATTATTGATCTGAGTTATGGAGGCTGGACTCATTGCAGAGAATGAGATCTGTTAACCGTTTGTGTACCACAGAACGTGATTTGAAAAGAGTTTTAATCTCATTTAAATGATTCTTAAATAAATAAATGTTAAATGAAATAAGTAATTAGTAAAAAACACAAGAAACAGACAGTCATTAAATAAAGATCAATTGTTTGGTTAAAAGTCCCTACCCAAATCCATGCCCTTATGTGACAGTGTATTTGTATTTTATGACTATATATTGATTTTGGTTCATATGTCAACAGCAGATGATACTTTTACATCATTGATACTTTTACACTTGAAAAATATTTAGATGCAGTTGTAACTTTGTGTTTTGTTTACGCAGCCTAAGATACAGCTGTATAACATCTGAGGGTTGTGCTGATCTGATGCCAGGTTTTATTTTAAATCCTTCACATATAAGATATCTGAATCTAAGTGGAAATAAACTTGAAGATTCAGGAATGAAGAAGATCTCTGATCTGTTGACAAATCCACAATGCAAATTAATTGAACTCAAGTATGTTGTTTGTTTGTTTGTTTGTTGCTGAGAATAGAAATCCTGATTCTCTCATGATTAAAAAGAAATGTCAGTGGCTTTCACAATATTCACCTGCTGTGTGTAATTATGAGTTAAACTATTTTGATTGTCAATGCATCACTTCCTCTTCTCACTTTTAGTGTATCTGTGCATAGCAAGGGTTTTAATGATAATTTGTCTTTTTGTTTTGTTCACTTTCTACAGGTTGACTAAGAGCTGTATTACAGCAGAAGGTTGTGCTGATCTGATGTCAGGTTTTAATTTAAATCTGTCACATATCAGACATCTGGATCTGAGTGAAAATAAACTTGAAGACTCAGGAATGAAGAAGATCTCTCATCTGTTGACAAATCTACAGTGTGGACTACAGGAACTGAGGTTTGAATGTGGTTATCTAAACATAAACAAAAGAAAATTGGTATGTGGTTAGATAACAGGACTCTGTAAACCAACCATGTGACTTAAAATGCTCAATATAGTGCTGTAGAAATACAAGTCCCACATTTTAATTTAAATTATTACAGTAATTATTGAGTCATTACAGTAAACAGTGGAACATGCAGTTTAAAATGGTTTTACATGCAGATGTTTGTTTTTTTAATGCTAGATCATGATTTTTATTACAGTCTAACTAGAAAAGTCTGTCATTTTAACCCAGCACCTACCGTATAAAAAGTATTGGCCAAATATAGACTGTTTCATGGCAAACATTACAATTTGATGTACATACAGCCGTTGAAAAAAATAAGACTCTTCAGTTCAGAATTATCATTTCTAGATATATTGCGATCATTACAGTCCAGTGTCTGTTGAATTTCACTTAATAGCACTGTAAAAGACTTGAGAGCATCACGGTTTTTCCCAAAATATTTTTTCCTGAAACAGGTGTAAAAACATTAATATTTTGTTGTTATGAAATTAATTTGAAATCTTTTTTTTATTTATTTAGACAATGCTTTCTTCATTTCAATTTTCAGTAAATAAATGCAAATAAAAACATTGTTTTTATTAGGAATTTGGCAGAAATGTTGTTGGTAGACAGAATGAAACAACAATGTTTTTTCCTAACACATACCTAAATCTAGAAAAAAAACATTAAAAGGACCATTAAAACCTGGGTTTTTATTTGTCTTAATAATATTTATTTATTAATTTATTTAGGTTTTCATATTTAAAAAGTCTTATAACTTCAATAAATTGTTTCAACTAAAAAAACTTTTCATTTTCTAGACTATCAGACTGTAGTATAACAGAAGAAGGTTATAAAGCCTTGTATTTAGCTGTGAGATCAAACCCTTCACATCTAAAAGATCTGGATCTCACTGGAAATGATCCTGGAGAATCAGGAGTCAAACTCATCCATGATTTAATACAAGATCCAAACTGTGCACTGAAGAAAGTCAGGTGATTACAACTTTAAAATATTAATACATCAGACATTAGTGTGAAGTGTGGTATATGTAACTGTATGTAAAGATATGTAAATACTAAAAGAGCACCTATTGTCTGATTCACATGTTTTTAATTTCCTTTGGTGTGTAAGTGTGTATTAGTTCATGTTAATGATATGCAAAAGTTACAAACCCCAATGTAAACAATGACACAAGTTATCTCCAATGTAAATCTCTTTTCTTGGACTACAACAAACACACAGATTGTAGGCAACAATTTACTTCCTGGGATTGGTGATGTAGTAAAGACCGACATTATCATAATTACAGTATTTAATGTTTGTAGAAATATTTCGGATACATTTTTTTCTTTCTCATCAACCAAAATGGTGTTTAATATTGAATAAGATGGCAATAATTCAAATGTGAGATGACCCACTTGTTTTCACTCTTTAAAAAGTTTACTTTATTAGTCTTTTAAAATAGATATAAAATAATTATAATAATATGTTGAGATGTAAAGTGATGTTGTTGTGTCTGTAGATTATTGAAGAGTGATGCTGCAGAAGAAGCTTGTGTTTATCTGAATGAAGTTCTTGATGTTCATCCATTACTGGTAAAAGAACTGAATCTGAGTGATAATAAACTGGGAGATCTGGATGGAGAGAAACTCTCAGCTCTATTGATGGACTCTCATAGTAAAGTGAAGAAAATCATGTGAGTTGACTCTTCATACAGTACAGTATAGTACAGACTGTCAGATGATGATGATGATGAAGATGATGATGATGATGTTTCTGTTTAGACTGAATGATTGTGAGCTGACAGAGAAACAATGTTCAGCTGTAGCTGCTCTTCTCTCCTGTGTGAAAGAGATTGAGATGAACAACAGTCGTCTGATGGATTCAGGACTCAAACAGATCTGTAATGAACTCAAGAAACCTCAATGTCAACTACAGATACTCAAGTAAGCAAACATCTAGCAACACATCATCTATACTTTCAAATACAATTATTATAAGAATATAACTGTAGTTTAAGTCCAAGTGTTTAAATAATCAAAGTAATATTATTTTCTTTATAATGTAGGATTTTTTAATTAATTTTTCCATTGGTAAATTATTGAAAATTTAGCATGAAGTGATTTTACCTCCGAACATCAGTTCTTTTTTAAGTAATTGAAAAAAACTTCTCTTCTCTAGACTATCAGACTGTAATATTGGAGAAGAAGGTTATGAATCTTTGTCTAAAGCTGTGAGATCAAACCCTTCACATCTGATAGAGCTGGATCTCAGTGGAAATGATCCTGGAGAATCAGGAGTTAAACTCATCTATCAATTAATACAAGATCAAAACTGTGCACTGAAGACTGTCAGGTGAGTATTCTGATAAAATACGGTTTGTTTTAAACCACTTTTATTTCTTATTAAATTTCATAATGATACTATAAGATTAACACATAATTATCAAATAATTATTATATGGATAATGTAAACTTCTTCTTTTCTTCAGGTTTTTGAAAAGCTCTTCAGCAGAAGCAGCTCGTCAGTATCTGAATAAAGTTGTTGATAAAGAGATTTTACTCCAGAGAGATCTGAATCTGAATGATCATAAACTACAAGATTCAATGCTGCTACAGATCTGTGATCTACTGAAGGATAAACACTGTAGACTCAACACACTCATGTTAGGATTTCATCTTTATTTAAAGTCTCTTAACAAACACAACATCATTTAATATCATGGGTTTGAATGAAGGGGAAATTATGAATTTAAGTGTATTATTGTTGTGATGTTTTATTATTTGTCTTGTATAGTAATGAGTTTATGAATGAAGTAAATTAATACAGTACACAGCCATGATAAGAGTGTTGTGTATAAATGATGTTTGTGTTGTGTAATGTTTCAGATTGAGTGGTTGTGGTCTAACAGAAGAAAGTTGTTCAGCTTTAGCTTCAGTTTTAAGATCAAAGTCCGGTCTAAAAGAGCTCGACATGAGCAACAATAATCTACAGGATTCAGGAGTCAAGAAACTTCACAACGGATTAGAAAATACAAACTGTCAACTACACAAACTCAGGTAACAACATTACATCAAGAAATGTATGGGATTATTAAAGATTTTAAAAGATAGATAAACTTTCTATTTTCTTAACAAATTAATCAATGTTGTAAACTACAATAAAAACTAATATGTTAAAAGGTTACACTTTATTTTGATAGTCCACTTTAGACATTCAACTAACTATAAATAACTTTGCAACTACATGTCAACTAACTTTCAATAATTTGCAACTATACGTCAACTAACTGTCATTAGTGTATTAGTAGACTGTAAGGGTTGGGGTTAGTGAAGAGGTTTGGGTTAGTGGAATAAGTTGACATGCACCTGCAAAGATACTTCTAGACAGTTAAATGTCTGTTGAGATATCATCACAATAAAGTGTTAGTAGATATTAAGCAGACATTCTACTAATTCTCTAAAGATTGGTAGTTGATAGTTGCAAAGTCACTTATAGTTACTAAAATGTCTAAAGTGGACTATCGAAATAAAGTGTTACCTGTTAAAAACAGCAGAAACAGTGTTATTTTTGGGACAACAAACTTCTTGTTACTTTTAACTTAACATGTGTTGCCATTTTTATTTATTTTAACTCAAAATCCACACAAAATGACACATAATATTGTAACATCTGGTTGGACGTCAACTGGAGGTCTTTTCACTCTGGGTCGTTAACGGTTTCATGCTGTGACCCTAGATTGAGTTTTGTCACCAGGTCTGCTCGGACGCTTTCTTCAGAAGATCCTAATCTCCTGATAACACACATCTCCAGACCTATCGACTCTCTCTGGCTGTCTTTATTGCGCCAATATAAGCAAATTAACACCTCAAAGCAAACTTCAACAAACTGGACAAATTAATTGCCACAGATTAACCAGACCGATGGATTAACCCAAAAAGGAACAACTCCTATGGACACCTCAGAACTCCGTCACGTGACCACAAATTCAGGAACTCTCTTCCACGCACCCACAGCTGGACGTGCACATGCGCATCACAAAAGCCAACGCAAGTATCGCTTGTTCATTCGCTGTAAAAAGTTATTGCCCCTTATTAATTAAGGTGTTTCTCAGAGTTCTGATGGTTTGTGTAGAAGTTAACCCTCTGGGGTCGGACCCTTTTTGGACACAGTCAGAGGTTCTGACATGCTCTCACATTTGGTCTTTTTTCAGTTGCTTTAAAACACATTAATGGCTAATATCACATAACACTGTATTCAGCACAAACTGTGCTATAATAATATGTAAGATAAATGTATGTACATGTTTGTATTTTTAAGTAAATGATGTTTATGCGTGGTTAGTAAAAAAAAGAAAACATCAAGTTGCTGAAATAAGGCCAAGAAACACATCCTAAACATTTGTTAACAAGCAAAAAAGTTATCTACTCTTGTAGAGTAGAGAATTTGCTACAAAATGATGTAAAAACCATTTAACCCACTCATTCACATGAAAAAATACATTGATTTAACTTTTGTAAGACACTTTTTGCTGTGTAAAGGCAATATGCAAGGGAGGGTCAATGGTCATGAATATTGATGTGTTTCACACGTGAGGAGACCCAACCCCCTAATGGCTCAGTGAGGAATGTTGGGACAAAAGAACTGTGACTGTGGGGAGACTTAAAGAGAAAATCTTTTGCTTGTAGTTTAAAAAAAAATAGGTTAAAATAAAGTACAAAATACTTTTTTAGTAAAATAAAAGTCTTATAGGGTTGCAAAAAATGCTAAAACATGAACAATACAATAGATTTAAGAAGCTTTATTGTAATTATAAATGAAGAAGCTTCATTGTAATTATAAATAATAAAGTAACAATATGTATACATGTAACAATATTCTATATGACCAGTACAATATGGCTCTAATTAAAAGAAAAGGATTCTAAATGTCAGCTGTGAAAGTTTGGTGTGCATCTAAAAATACTTCCAAATATTAAAAAATAAGGTATACATTTGTAAACCATCACACACTGTAACTCTTTGGGAATGGAGTTAAATGTTGTCGTCCCATTGTTCAAAACGTGCAAGTACCAGACGAAGTTGGTGTTGCAGACACATTCCTGAAAACATATCTTAATTAATATCATGTATTTTCAAAGTACAAAGCAACACATCAGTATTACTAATATTGAGAACTTTTTTAAATAATTAATAGGGGTGACCCCGAATAGTTGAAGATTCGATGCATCGGAGAAGCCGGATTCGACTACCAATCTCACAGTCGTTTCTACATTTAAAAGACAAAGCTGGCAATTCTGGCAATACTTTCGTTTTTTATTAATTTCTTTATTTTATTTATAAATCACTCTGGGTTATCTGATGTATCTATTTGGCTTGTGTTTTGTTTTCGTGCACTTGAGGCATTTTGCACATTTGTTCTGCACGTTGTTACTTCTGACCTTATTTGATTTAAAAAATGTATTTATTATAAACGTAAATTCTGATATAATTTAAGTCTGTACATTTTGGATTGTTTTTCGTTCTATCGATGTTGCGCTATTTCGTTCTGGCCATGTTTGCGCATGCAATTTAGCCGAACGTGCTATAGGTGCTCTGCGTCTCATATTTAGAAGTTCATCGAACTAAACATTACAAAACGGATGTTTTTCGACGGGTATAAGTTTTAAAATGTATTTAAAACCGAGTGGTTATCTATTATGGTCGGTGTTCACTTTCAAATGATAGCAAAGAGATTCCTGAAATAATATCATCAGGTCTTTCTGTATCTAAAGTGAATACAGAGATGATCAAAGTCAAAGCAAGCAAGCATTTCTGTGCTAAACAATAACGCGTAGTGTCTATAAAATCATTAATTTCAGGGTTTATCTTGTTAAAAAATAACGTTTAATGAATTGTATACAAACTTAGTTTTTATCATTTACAGTAACAATCACAAATGATTTGTCATTTGTCTTTTTTTTTGGTCATGGCTTTGATGCGCTTAATCTCCAAATTAAATAAAAATACTAAATTGTAGCCGGGGTTTCCAAGGCAGGATCACCTTTGTTATTTTTTAGGTTTAGTTCTCAAAATGTTTTTTTGTGTGATGTTCTGTAGATCGTGGCATTAAAATGTTATGAGGAATAATTAAACAAATGTTGCCTTACATTTTACCTTAAAAAAAAAATAAAAATATATATATATATATATATATATATATAAATGCATCCACAGTCAAATATATACTGTTATATAACTCAGGCAGTAAAGCAGAAAATAATTGGGTACAGAGATGCGCTGTATATGTTTGTTAACGGGCCATTACCGGACATATTTATAGCTAAAAATTAACACATGACATATCTCCGGGCACATTTACAGCACATCAATACTAGGCTACATCGAAACATTTACACCCGAACAGATACATGCATATTTGCGCATGATGACAATCTCCGGGCACATTTACTGTTATCATGTAAGCAACATGTCAGTAATACAAATATTGTGAATGCATAAGTTCTATGTTTATGCGTAGTTTTATGCATTAAAAAAAATCAAGCAACACATCAGTAATACTAATATTGAGAAGAGAAAAGCCGGTAAATGTAACTTACACTTTATGAATTTCGGGTTCGTTTCTGCATGCCCCCGTGCGAGTAAATGACGATGAAGCCACGTTACTAAAAAAAAAACATTATTTGTATCATGTATTTTCGGAAAATACAGATATGTTTATATATATACATCTTGTATTTTCCAAATTACTACGCAAAACATCAGTAAAAGTCTACTAATAAAACAGAAAAGCCCGCAAATGTGACTTACCCAGTATGAATGTCCGCCGCATTTCTGCAAATGCCCGCTGAAGAGGAGAGTGATGCTGCCACATTCCTACAAAAGTTTTTAATAATTAATATAATGTATTCTTCACAGTAACAAACTTATAAAGCAATACTAAGGCGGTAAAGCATAGTTGAGATAAGATAATTGGGTACATAGATGCGGTATATCTTTGTTAACGGGCCATTACCGGACATATTTATGGCTAAACATTAACACATTACATATCTCCGGACACATTTACAGCACATCGATACTACATCGATACATTTACACCCGAACAGATAGTCGCGTAAACAAGACTTGTTGAGGCATAAACACTAGTCAAAATATATTCTAAATAGTGATATTCTTTTATGACATATTGTATATTCACATCACACCATACAATCATACTGTTTAACGCATGACATATCTCCGGGCTCATGTACAGCACAATGTTACACCGGTTGTAACACCCGAGCAAATAAAGAAGCCTTATTGATACGAGCAAATAAAGAAGCCTTATTGATAAGTCTGCATGGACACTATAGTTATAGTAGTGATATTGCTTTATAACATATTCACATTACACTAATCAGCATACGGTTTAATGTAAGAACTATCATTTTAATGTAAACAAGTTGCCAATTACGAGACGTTTCTATAAAGTCATTATGAATATCTGCGTGCAAATAGTCAGTATACAGTATATAAAAGTTTACATCACACAACATTTCAACAAATGTAGGTAAAACTTACTCTTCAGAAATTATATCCTCAGCTGGATCAAGTCGCTCTTCAAAATACAAACGTTCATCGTCGGAGTCCTGCTCTTCGTCTGAAGAAACAGTGAACTCTTCCTCGCTGTCCAGGAGCATCTGTATAGCTTCCTCACCTGTAAAGCGTGTCATCTTCCCAGCGCGTTGATAAGTGAATGAAACTATCAAAACTCGCTGCTTCTTAAAGCATTGTTTGGGGGCGTTGATCTTGTTTGCATAGCCCGCATCAGGTAATTTCCATATGAATGGCGCGCACATGGTAGGTGGGATTACATTAGCTCTAATGAGGTCGAGCCAGAAAAACTGTACCTCTCTTTACTTACATGTTGATTACACAAACAGACAATGAGTTCTTCAGATTTTAATTACATCACGTAAAAGTAGACATTTCAGGCTTTCTTTAGACATATGTATCATGTTCGTGTGACAAGTATTGGCGGAGTTATCAGTTCATGTTTGAAACGTGTTTGAGGAAAATGGTCAAGGAAACAGAGATGTCGAAATGCACTCCCTGTTTATTTTCTTTATTTGCCAAAAGCACACAGTTTTGTTGTTATTATGAAGGCACTCACATTAAAGTAGAGACTTCACAGTTTCGAATGATGTATTACATGTATGTGTATGATTATGAATGACGGAGTATTTTAAGTGGATGTCACAGGAAACAGGAAAAAATGCATCAAAACGCGGCCCCGCGTTTTTGGACCCCAGGGGGTTAAGTCTATAGTGATATTGCCCTTCTTTTACTCTATCTCTCTTAATTTTCCATTCTTTCTCTTTCATATATGTTTCTCGTTTGTTGTTTGTATGTATAGTTAGTCTTGTGTGTTTTTGTAGTGTAACGTAGTTTAATAAACCGGTTTTGCATTTCACAATTGAATTGTTTCTGTGTTCAATGCTCATGAAATCAATGTCACTTAATCCGCCTTTAAGATCTTAAAGCTACATGCTTAAAAATACTTTATAGCAGTAAGAATGTTATTTTCTAAAGGCCAAGGAATTAACTTCTTAATGTACAATTATGAGTATTTGCTGGACAAATACAATAATTAATTGTTATTATTATTCTGCTAAATCAGTTAAAATCCGAATAATTTGTATAATTAATTACAGTTAATTGTACTTATTATTCCATTTAAGCTAAATCTGTGAATTTCCCAAAATTCCCTTAAATTCCCGTAGTGTTTCGGTCGGAGGTTTATAGTGTTTTAAATAACGCCGTTCGCCTCCTCCAGCTGATTCGCTACATATTAATGGTGGAGAATGCGGGCAGATTTAAACATTATTTCTGAGCAAAAACAGTTAACAAATCAAATGTGTTTTGCATTGTGTGAATGAAAAGAACTATTAGCTATAACTGTGTCCGTTCTTATATTGGAATGAATGAAAATGTAATTTCCTGTATCATTTTCAGGACATAACAGACTCGCGCCCCTGTTATGTATAGTTAACTGCAGTCTTTAAGGTAATCGTATTAAAAACCCTTTTAATACAGCGTATTACCGTCTGATTCCGCCTAATAAAGATGATAATTCCTTTATTTAGAATTGCGAAGCGGTGGTCGAGTGAGTACTCCCATCTGATAAGGCCTTCTTTTAAATCTCCAGAAATCATTTACAATTAGAGAAGCTGTCTTTTTGTATGTTTCCATTTTTATTCACGTACGTGGATTTTTAAAATTGTAAGCACCGAGGGTAAGACTTTTCAATTTTAAAGGAGATAAACCTTGATCAAGTAACTTCTGTCAACGGAGAAGAAAGCCCGTTAGACTCTTATTTATTCCGTGTCCCGGTTAAAATAAGCCAAAGCAGGCGCCGGACGAACACGAGCTCAGAATTATATCCGTCGTCTTAGCAACGCAGCGGTCGCCGATATAATTGTATGGAAGCGAATCTTTGTCAGTTTAAAGCGTACTACCTAGTTCTAACACTAAGATGTCAGTCTTGAGTGTCTAACACTTCTCCTTCTCTATCACTTTACGCCTGACTTCCGCTTTCTTTGTTTGTGGGGCAATAGATCGCCATCTGGTGGAAAATCTTGTTTGGTCCTCATACATTTTTTTGAAGATGTGGAAGTCAAACCTGATTTGCTTACCTTTTATTTTGATCTTACTTTAATAACTAGGTTATCATACTGCTTGCTAGTTTGATTTCCTATTTATTGAATGCTATGGCTTTATTAATTTATTATTTCTTTATTTAATTTTTATTTCATTTTTGCTGTTCTCTCTCTCTCCTTACTACCTCTTATTATCTTTTCTATTGTAGAGATTGCATCTTTAATTAAGTTTGAATTTAAATTTAATGCAGTTTGATTTATTTTTAAATTTTAATTGAATCAATTCTCTACTGTGAATAGAATCCAGCCCCATAAGTCCCATTCTCAGTGAATTCATTTATGTTTTTAACTGGTGCAATGTGATAAGCCTCTGTGCATCTCTGTAAGTTGACACTTGATAGATGAATCAGAGGCTTCGCCAGCGGTGAGTTCTACAAGAGACCGGTTCCGCTGAACTGACTCGAGTGTGTTACAGTCGGGGTGCTGCGGTAGCTCCCTCCTTTAGCACCTTAGGCAGCAAGACGCAGTGCGACCTCTGCCACCGGGCACTCCAATTGTTTACCATGCCAGCTGACACACAAAAGCCCTAGCGGCAGTGCCAGTTGGTGGGTGACACCTTTGAGTGCGGCCCGGTGGTGTGAAGGGCCGTGACTGTTGAGCAGTCGAGGTGGGGAGGGCAGAAGGCCCGGCACTCTTGGCTGCGTGCTCAGGGAAGCGCCTTGTCTCTGTGTTCCACCCTGGGTTGTCTTAAATAGTCAACAAGTGTAGCGCAAAGAGATGCACTTTTCTCCCCTCTGTAGCCACTAGAGGCACCAGATCCCTCTCAGATTGGGCCTAGCCCAGCCACTCTAGCTAAGCCACTCCCCTAGCTCGCATGACTCCATAGTGCCCTCTCCCTGTAAGGCCCTGTCATTAAATCTAGGGTAGAGAACTTGTTAAGCTGAAACAGGGAACACTTTCTCATCTCTATTTTTCATCTCCTATCCTTTTCATTTTTCAGCCTTCTGACTTTGTCTGTTCGGCTGTCTTATTTTATTTTCAGTTTTATTTTTAGTTGAATCTCTTTCATTTTTATCCATTTTGTTTTATTCATTTAATTTTCAGCAGTTTATCTTTCTCATCCTTTATTTATTTTCTTTTATTTTCTTTTTATTTTATTTTATCATTATAATTAATTAACTTTAATTATTCTGATCTTATTTTATTTTGGGCTGAGAGACCATATCTGCACAAACCATGAGAAAATGTATTGGTAATGCGACCGATTAACCAAATGTCTGAAGCAACCAATAGGTTAAAACACATCGTCCATTCACTAAACTTTTTCCCTTTTTGCCATCACTAATTATCTGCGCCGCCGAAGCAAGGCCCTGATAATAGTTTTTATTTTGTGCCACTAGCTTAGCACGTCAGTTAGACCCGCATAGCCCACATTTGTATTTATTTTAGCTCGTTAAAATTGTGTGGACTTGTATTGGCTCTTTGTGTTCTGTCACCCACCAGTGCCCCAACGTGTCCAGATCACACAGCCCTGCCAACCACTGTGACCAGCTGAAGGCATGGCTCAACGATCTGACATCTGACCTCCTGCCCAATGTCGCCAACGATCTGCAGCGCCGAAACCGAGAGCAACGGGATGGCAACCTGGACTCAACACAGAGCTACAGCCACAAGGAGATGGCAAGGATCACAGGTGCCATCGCTCACAACCTCATCATCCAGCTTAAGCGGGACAAAAGGAACGTCGCCCACCTGGAACAGGATGCAGCAACACTAAAGCTCCAAGCAAAGGAAGCCTGGAGTACTCAGGAGGACGCGCAGACTCGTCTAGATTGGGTGACACAGGAATCCAAGGATCAGCAGCAGCTGATTGAGGAGGAACACAAGAGGATAAAGAACGAGGCGAGAAAACTTCACAAGGCCATGTCACAACTCCACACAGACACCGAGCACAGAGAGCAGCAGGAACAGACAGCCAAAGAGGAGCTGTTGGGAAAGCTCCTGCAGGCCAAAAGTCTTCTGGTAAGAGCCAAGGCAGAACAGAAAGAATGCGATGCCAAGTCCAAGGCCTACGAAAACCACCTGCAAGCTGCTCAAGCTGAAATTCAAGTTCTTGTTCAGCAACATCACCAACCTAAGGACGAACGTGATTCCGTCCAAAAGAACTGTTATATGGTTTCAGAATGCAAGCTGAACCATTGAGAGAGAAAGCATCATTCTCCTCTCATCCAATCAGTGTCTCTGCACTCCCCCACCAAAGTTTCCTGCTGAAAAAGAGGGGGGTGAGAGCCCACTGTTAAGAACTTTGCCAGCCAGCGTCCACAACCCTCTCACAAGAACACAAGGGGGGTGGGGCCAACACCTTTCACAAGAATGTCAGCAGACACACAGCATGGCACCCAAGGACCTCGACAAGCTGGCTAGAAACAGTCCAACATTTAGTCCAAACACTGCAGGTGGCCATGACATCCACGCTTACCTGCAGAACATTGACTTTTTATGTGCACACGCTGCCGAATGTAACCACGAGAGACCAGCTGTACTGCTATGGATTACTTACAGCCGTGAGGTGAGGAGCTTCCTATACCGGCAGTCAGAAAGTGTCAAGATGGATTATAAGCAGCTGCAAATGGCCTTGATAGATGAGTTTTCAGATCCAGAATCACGATGAGGACTAATAGCTGCAATGGACTTAAAACAAAGCAGAAATGAAACTCCACAGGCCTACTACTACAACTGACTTTCAGTCTATTTCAGCTCACAAAACGAGCCCAGAATGGAGGAAACATCAAGATCATCCCCCTGCAAAGCTTCATTTTACCGTAATGCAACACTTAGGATTTATGGCCTACCCTTGCCTGATGACAACCAGACAGATGCAGGACTTCATCCATAAAGCCTACGGTAAACAAAAGCCACCTCTGAAAAGACTGTCATCCTTTCTTTCTCTGAAAATTACCCCAAAACGGCCACTAGAGGCGAACAACAGCGCCACAGTGAAGGACATTTCAGCAGAGAGCCAAGAGGATCGAAGGACTTCACAGCCAAAATCATCAGACAGCCAGGAGGACAGCGTCCATGGAAACCATCCTGCACCTGTCAGAACGAGAAGTCCAAACTCTCAACCGATGGATCCGGTTTGACACACAGTGAACAAAGCTAAGTATGAACTGTCACAAAAGCAAAGCGACACATACACATCTGAGTCAGCAGAGATTTTGAAAATAGTGAAGAAGTCAAATCCAAAGGAGGCCTCACAAGGAGGACCGCGAGGATGAACCAAACTACTTATCACTAGCAGCAGCACTGGAATACAGCAAGAACTTTCCAGAAAACCCTCCTGCAAGCAACACTTAAATCTCTGCCACTCATCACATTACCATCGATCCAGTCATCGCAAAAATCAGAGACTTTGGCACACAAACTGTATTTCAAATATCAACCAGTCAGATTCAGCAGGTACCAGAAAAGTGCTGTGTTAGACTTCTGTTTCCCTACAGAATCACTGAAGACCAGCCTTAACTGCCTTCCAGTTACCACACAAAACCTGGTACTAAGGCCCTGGGAAGCCTGAATGAGAGAGGAGTAGCTAAAAGACTCTATTTAGCAACCACTGTGAAACACAAGGTCAGATTGGAAACCCTCGCCGACACTGGAGCTGATCTAATGCTGATGTCATTCCAGCATTTCACAAGACTCCAGAACAGAGCTGAAGCACAAAATCTCAACCCAGAAGGTGTATGCTGAAGGTGCAGTCTCACAGCAAAACTGCAACAGGTGCTTTCCATCCACCTGACCATCTGTCCTATGAGACTTCTACACCCTGTGTAAAACTCATCAATGGACACATATCTCTCTTCATTGGCAAAGACTTGTTAGGTAGTTTTGAGCCTTTATTGGACTGTTAACCGTGGTGACTGCCAAGGGCATCAACACACTGAACTTGAAATGGAACAGCCGGTGTTTAACCAACCACTTTCGGGTTCATCTCAAAACTCATGTGAACCTATCAATGAAGTTGAATGGACCCCATTAACCTCACAACCCTCGGGGCCCCTGTCAAGTGCGAGAACCTTCCGTCAGACAAGACCACGCCAGAAGTCTGCACCCTGGTGAGTGAACAAGAGACTGCAATACCTGCTTTCACCTCAACATGTACATGTGCTGCCATCACTAACACCGATGAGGAAACTCCCTCTACAACTGTCAGCAGCACAAACGACATGGCACCAGAGGAGCCATACGCAGGATTCGAGGTACCAATTCAGCAAATTTTGAAAAGAGCAGATGTCATGTAGGATGATGCGGATCGCCAAAAACTCCTATACAAGCACAAAGCATCTTTTGCAAAAGACTCTGTAAACTTTGGCCTCACTAATATCCACATGATGCGTATCCACACACCCAAGTGCTCCTCCCATTTTCTTCAGAGCAATACAACATCTCATTGCTTTACACGAGCCAGTGCAGGAGATCATCGACCTCCATGCCGAAAAAGGTGCCACCCACCCATGCAACAGCACCTGTTCAGCCGCACCATGCCTGGCCTAACCTGATCCTGACTGTGAAAAAC
Organism: Misgurnus anguillicaudatus; assembly: GCF_027580225.2. Classification (NCBI taxonomy): domain Eukaryota; kingdom Metazoa; phylum Chordata; class Actinopteri; order Cypriniformes; family Cobitidae; genus Misgurnus; species Misgurnus anguillicaudatus. Next base: position 35,000,701 of record NC_073359.2, on the reverse strand, counting down.
ACTGCTCTGCACATTGTGGGTTTTACAACGATTCTCCAATGTCATCGGAGCACAGGAAGTGATCGTCAAACCCTGCCAACGACCAGTATCGTCCCTGCACAGCCAACACATCCGAGACGAAGTGGCCACCAACGCCCGCAAAGCAATGTGGGTAATGACCCTCCAAGGAAGCAAAGTCAGGGCACGATACACACAAGTCTGCATTAAGAAATGGACTGGCTGCATGCCAAACAACTCACCTGCCACAGGTACTGTGAAGGAAACGTTTGCCAGGGCATGCCAACAGCCTACACGATTGATGCTCCTACAAGCAGGAGCAGGTGTTCTGTAGGTGAGCAACAAACACTGCACACTCCAACATGAGCCTCCAGCCATCTCAATATGCAGACGTCACAGCAATCCTGATCACTTCCCAAACTGCAGCAGCACACAACATCACAGAACTCCTTATCTGCACAGACTCAAAGTATGTCAGATTAAGTTTCACACATCATCTCTCTGGGTGGAGAGAGAATGGATACAAACTGCTAACAACAAGCCAGTCAAGCATCAACACCTGTTCCAAGCCGGTGATGCCATCACCACGGAGCACAACATGCTTGGTTTCTGAAGAAGGTCATTCGAAACAGCACGGACAAGATAAAGACTTAAACAATTAAATAGATGCCCTCACAAAAACTGGTGCACTACATGATTGACAACCCATGGGTACAAACAAACCACCCACCCGCCCAACTGTGATTGCACTGACCTGCGGCCAACACACGCCCACCACCACAGTGCCCATCACACAAGCCACTTACACTGGCTCCACATATCTCAAACAGTGACATAGCTGCATTACATGCCTCCGACACCACCATACAAGCTATGTCAACCACCTCTAAGACCCCTACACCTGCCCTATCATTAACTCTGACCTCACTTCTGCTCCAGCCTTAAATGTCTTAACGACATCGAACACCTGCTGCATATACAACACAACATCCTCTGATATGTCCCTGACGACCGCACTACACCTAAGCTTGTGGTTCTTCAATGACATAGGGGGGTTCTACAGATGTATGCGTATGAAACGGCATGCGCCAGACACCAAGTCACGAGAGCCACGTACGAACCACTAAAACAGGTGGCATACTGGCCCTGGATGCAGCAGGACTTAGCAGAATGCATCAAAGGATGGGTGGGTTGCTGCCAACTACAATCAGCTAACCCAAACCACAGAGCACCACTGCAAAGAACAGGTGCCAACTTTTGGTCAGACTTTAACTGCTACCCAGGCCTACAAGGGGCAACAAATGTTTCCTCACGGTCATCAGCCCATTCACACAGTGGGTCGAGAGCCTCCCAGCACCCAACGACACTGCTCAAAATACAGCACCTCTACACATGATCCACATCTTCGCCTGGTTCAACCTGCCACTGAGAGTCAACTCAAAAAAGAGGTACCCATTTCACCACTGAACGTATTAAAGATGTGTGAAGACCCATAGGCACACATGCCCAACTCCACATCAGCCATCTTCGGAACCAGTGAAACGAACCAAACAGACTGTGGCTAGCATGTTAAAGAAATGTGTCTCAGCAAATCAGATGAACTGGGATCGGACACTCCCCTTAGTGCTTATGGCTATCAGATCGACCCCAAATTAATTTACTTCAAACTATGGACGGGACAGCAGATGACACTACCAGTACACCTGTTGTACCAACCTTGAGATCCCAATCTCATCACAGCCAACACCACTCACCAGAATCCCAATGAACTTCACAGGCATCTGGAACCCTTCGCTTCCGCCCAGGAAAAGCTACAGAAGATGGCTGAGGGCTAGAAGGCATACTACGACTGGAAGTCATCATGAGAGGAACTGGACGTGGATGACGATGTTTGGTACTACAGCTTTGCACAGTCACTTCACACAACTCACCAGTGACTGTCAAGGAAAGTTCTGCCACGCTGGACAGGACCCCATCAGATTGTGGACAAAATCTCTGCTGTTGCATACCAGACCAGGATGGACAGGGAGCAGAAAGAAGCAATCTTCAGATGGGTCCATCATAACACAACCAACACCCTAAACATTGAGGCTTAACAGAAAAGGGGGGACTAGTTCCAACTAGACCAAATCGCCTCCTTACTGCCTCACCACCAAACAAGCAGCTGCATCTTGCATCAAACCCGCGCAGGTGCAGCCGCACTAAAGACATTCACCATCTCTGCCCAAGCATTCCTTTTAAGGACTACACTGATGACATCCGTGGGCTGCAGCCCACGAAGATCGACGCCCAGTGTTCCATTTCGGTTAAACCACTAGCCAATGCCACTAACACTCGTAGGTGACTGATGGCTGTTCAACACCCCAGCCTATACAAACGCTTTAACCTACACCACCCACATCAGCCTGCACAACCAGACAAAGTGGATTCAAACTTCAAAAGATGGGATCCTCCGCATTGATGACCTGGCACTTGATCACCTTCACAGTGAGTAGTACTACATCAAACTGGAAATCTCATCTTTCTTCAGGGACCACCACTTCATCGTTAACCCTGAACTAGAAATGAGGATTGCGTAAAGGGGGGACCCAAACAAATTGATGTCACAGCCTTCAACACTGTCCTCCAGAGACTCGCTTGGATGCCAACTACAGACAGCCTTTGTGTTGTCTGATCTTGAACCGCCACTGATACGGTACTGTGCCTCCCTGCAGGAATAGGATACGTCCTTACTCGCCGCCTAGCCTTCATCCCATGACGAAGAGTCAACGGGATGCAAGAGTTCAGTGAACAGGTGCACAGCTGCCCTCCTGTCGGAAATTCAAATGGAACCGTGGAAGGCAGGACACCCAGGCAGAGCCAGAACCCAACCTCATTCAAATCACCTTTTTGCCTGTTTGACCGAATACTGCTGACAATTAAGAAACACCTGCCATCCAGACTTCATGACCAGCCTAATCATCGCCCGCCAAAGTCTCCCTGGACTTTAACGGTCGTGAAGGGGGGATATGTAACATCTGGCTGGACATCAACTGGAGGTCTTTTCAGTCTGGGTCGTTAACGGTTTCATGCTGTGACCCTAGATTGAGTTTTGTCACCAGGTCTGCTCGGACGCTTTCTTCAGAAGATCCTAATCTCCTGATAACATACATCTCCAGACCTATCGACTCTCTCTGGCTGTCTTTATTGCGCCAATATAAGCAAATTAACACCTCAAAGCAAACTTCAACAAACTGGACAAATTAATTGCCACAGATTAACCAGACCGACGGATTAACCCAAAAAGGAACAACTCCTATGGACACCTCAGGACTCCGTCACGTGACCACAAACTCAGGAACTCTCTTCCACGCACCAACAGCTGGACGTGCACAAGCGCATCACAAAAGCCAACGCAAGTATCGCTTGTTCATTCGCTGTAAAAAGTTATTGCCCCTGATTAATTAAGGTGTTTCTCAGAGTTCTGATGGTTTGTGTAGAAGTTAAGTCTATAGTGATATTGCCCTTCTTTTACTTTCGCTCTCTTAATTTTCCATTCTTTCTCTTTCATATATGTTTCTCGTTTGTTTGTTTGTATGTATAGTTAGTCTTGTGTGTTTTTGTAGTGTAACGTAGTTTAATAAACCGGTTTTGCATTTCACAATTGAATTGTTTCTGTGTTCAATGCTCATGAAATCAATGTCACTTAATCCGCCTTTAAGATCTTAAAGCTACATGCTTAAAAATACTTTATAGCAGTAAGAATGTTATTTTCTAAAGGCCAAGGAATTAACTTCTTAATGTACAATTATGAGTATTTGCTGGACAAATACAATAATTAATTGTTATTATTATTCTGCTAAATCAGTTAAAATCCGAATAATTTGTATAATTAATTACAGTTAATTGTACTTATTATTCCATTTGAGCTAAATCTGTGAATTTCCCAAAATTCCCTTAAATTCACGTAGTGTTTCGGTCGGAGGTTTATAGTGTTTTAAATAACGCCGTTCGCCTCCTCCCGCTGATTCGCTACAATATGATAAAATGACACACATGCCCAGCTTCACAAACTAAGATCTGAACTTGGCCTTACATAAATTAAGACGTTTAGTTAAGTATTTTTTATAAACATGCCTTAGAAAAATACTTCATTTGTGTGCATCTTAAGACAAATCAATAGCTAAGTTTCCATCCACTTGTCAATCGAATTATCTGAAGTTCGGTAAAAAAGCTTATGCGAATAAAGCTGGTGAAAGTGTGTTTCCATCCAACGGCTTTGAAGCGAATAAAAACCTGTGCATAATGACGTCACATGCTGGTTTGCGATCAAATTGGTATATCGAATTGATTTGAGACATTTGAAGGTGTTTCCATTCATTTTCGCACTGAATCGCACAATATTCAAGCAAACATTTGCGAACAAAGTTTTGCTAGACAAATTTGCACCATTTCACAAGTTATAAGTGCTTATGTGCCAGCTGAGCTGATAGCGACATATCAAGCTATAATAATAAGAAAATAACGTTAATTGCTATGATGATGCAGATGCATGTAAATGCCCAACGACAACGGAGGCATTAACGTGAAATGATAGTCCGGATCAATTCTTAACGTAAATGAGAATGAAAAAATATCTTTAGAGTTGTTAATATTGGAAGCCAATGAAGCTACGAGGGTTCTTTGGCCGAGGATCCATCTCATCAAGGTCGAATTTGCTTTTATTTTCCCTCCGGCACCGTTGCGAGATAACTCTTTTTTGAAACACGTATCGCTGTTTGAGCGCCTCATTTACTCCGGAGGACGTCCCACGTCTTGTCATAACCATTGTTGGACATTTCCTTCGCCAGTTCCTGATAAATTATGGCATTTCTTAGATTTTTGCTATCTAAAATATAGCTGTAATCGGGCCTGAAATGACCGGAGCCCGACAGAATGCAGCCTGAACCCGAAAGTACATTTAGATTGACAGCTTTTTAAAAGCCCGAACCCATTTACAGCCATACATTATTTAAATTTGCGCACACAAACAGCTTTTATCAAGAATGAGTAATTTACACAGGTTTTAACATTATTTATTAATGACTAACTGGGCTACACGTCACTTGGAAGTTGAAACAAAGAAAAAAGTCATCTATCGTAACATCTCGTTCTAAATATGCAATACATTATAGGCCAACATGCCAATAAAAACAATTATTTCTTAACAAATTAAATTATGATAATACATTCTGAATAAAATGGTTATTTGGGAATAACGAAATTAAGATAAAGGTTCCGTGGTATTTGCTTCGGCACTTTCTTTACATTAATGCCAACATTAGTCTATATCCTCTGTCTAAATTATGTATTTAAGACTAAGTAATATTTAGTTATAAATTAAAAAACCTTTACTCACCAAGATTAGGCATTTTTGTTGAGGAAATTATTAAATCCACTGTAAATGGCTTCAGCGTGGTCCTGCTCTTACTGATAGGGCATTCATCAGCATTGAACTTCATTTACCGTGCAAAGGCGGAGCACGAGCCCGTGTAAAATGTTAGAAATGAAGCCCGAATCCGACCGAACCCGTCGGGTTCGGGCAAAGATCTTCAGCTCTATAGCCGTTATTTTCTCTGCTAAATTAAATTTAAAATGAATCTCGTCTCGTCGTTTGTCCACTTAAATCTGACTTTGTTGACACACGCAGTGCCACCAGAGCGGAAATGACCTAAAACTTTTTCTTCTTTGTTTTGTGTGCGGGTTGCAACCATAAAAGGACCTAAACCTTAATCGCAAATCATTATTTATTCGGCAAATAACGTTTCCATCAGCGTTTATCGCATAAGCCATATATCGATCAAGATAAAATCCGATGAGATTGAACGTATTTCTTTTGAGTCGATATTCATGAAATTCAATCGAATTTTACTGTTTCCATAACGCATTTTTCATTCGATATCACTTAATTCGGATAAAAACATGTGGATGGAAACATGGCAAATGACACTTTCCTGATTCGTTTTTACAGTAATCTGTAATTCCGCTATTATCCACTAGATAATAAGGTGCTCTTACCCAATTTATAAAAAACTGAAGCAAAATTTTTTTTAATTCATTTTAAACTAAATCATTCTGAATCTGATCTTTTACAAAAATTTCTTTACAAAAATGCAATTACTTCAGTTTTTCCTCAAAATGTTGTATTTTTTAAAGAAAAATACCCGTATTTAAGAGGTATGAAAGATGCTGCTGCATGTTTTTGTGTTATGTGTATCAGAATGTTTTTAAATGTTTCAGGGGTGCAAACTAGTCAGGGGTGAAAAAGGTGACATGCCCCGCAGCACCCAAATCAACCATATGCTGCACCCCCTCCCCACCCCACCGGGAAAAGAAACAACTAAATACCAAAATATTCGCCAAACAATAATTTAATGAACAGGATTGTAAAAATGTTAACATTCTTTTTAACATGGTGAAAGTGCAAAACGTTGCATTATATCTCTTTTTTGGACTTCTTGGCCTGCACCAACAACTTCATTGCATTCTTCCTTTTTTGAACCATGTGCCTGTGTTTGGCTTGCCGTTCTTCTTCTACTGCAGTCTTTCTGCTCTGCTCTGCACTACCTGTTGACTGGCATCCGAACTCTTCAAGCCTCTCTTTTTTCTTAACAAGGGCCTGTTGTCTTCGAGTCTTGTCCTTTGTTCCTGCAGTACGGATATTTCTGCAGAGGACCTTGTCAATTTTATCATGCTTCACATCCTCCCTTTTAAACAACTGGATGCCTGTCTGACCCCTGGACCTGAGGGCATACTTTGTAGTCTGGATGGCGTTGAAGGTTGCCATGGTCATTGAAGTGCTTTTATCATTAATGATGTCTCCCATGGCGCTAAAAGACGACTCCACCATGGGTCCGTGGAAAATAGACAGACACCCTCGAACCACATGGTTTAATCCTGGGTACAGACCAGTGTCAAACACTTTCACCCACCAGGTCACCATGTCATCACCATCATTGTACACAGGGAGAGTGGAATCGACATTGAATTTAACCACTTCCAGAGGGATGTCACAATGGGGTGGCACAAAGTGGCCCATCATACCAGCCAACCGCTTCAGAAGAACTCCAGTTACTGAGTGGCCCCTCACCAGTGGGTCCAAAGCAGACAGAGACCGCAGTGTCTTGCTGTTCAGTGGCAGCTTCTTTTGCATGTAGGCAGCTGTGGTAAGGTATGCAGTCTTCACAGTCTCTAAAAACTGCAGCACAGTCTGGAAACATTATGAAAATGTATTATAAATTTAAAAAATTTGCCAATGTTTGATTTGGGATTTTCAGTGAATTTACTCACAGAATGATGTGGATTTTCTGCCTTAATTTTTTCAGCTTCTGGCCCGATATAGAGCTCATGGAGTGGCAGCATTTTGGACCTGAAATCCATCTCCATGAGCTTCTTTGGTGTGGTCTTAAGATGCTCAGCCTTGACGAAGCACGCTAGAAAATTGGTGACAACTTGGAGCTGCTTATCATGCAGCTTGTGAACAAGGGTTTGGCCGCCCTATAAAATAAAAATGGCATGTCATTTTATAATACTACAATCATTTTATCACACACACACTTGACTTGAAGTTGGTTTATATGATAATTTAACTGACGAGGCCACACAAGAATAATCCTAATTAATTTATCAGAGATTGATAATCCACGTAATGCAAAACACACCTGGAACACCATCACATACTCCTTGAGGATGGGAAGAACGCCAAGGTAAACACTGAGATGGAGGTTTGTAGAACGATTGTCAAACCAGAGCTTCTTGACTAGCCTCTCTTTTCTTTCCTTCCCAACTACAGTCATTCCTGGAGGAAAGAAATGAAATAATAAGAATCATTTTAATTCACAATACATACACACAAGACCACTAATAACTTTGAAAGGGCCCCATTTAATGAATTTATAACAATATTAGATTTATTTCAACAACTGTACCTTTTTGCCTGAGGTCCTGGTGGAAGTACTTGATTCTGGCCTTTGCACGCTCACCAACACTGTGGTCCTTGTAGATTTCCTCCAGGACTTCTTTGTAAAGAGTCTGGTCTGCCTGACTGAGAAATCCGAAGTACAGCACTTTGTATGCAGGTAACATTCGACGAGTACTGATGCCCACATCATATGCCGAAAGCCACCGATGTGCCACAAACCTCTGTGGGTTGGTTCCTGGAATGCCCATAAACTCACAGATCTCTTTCAGGTAACTCACCTGAAATGGGCAAAAAGTAGGTTACTCTTAAAGCTTACATGCCTTTATGCCACAAGTAAATTTCTGGTGCATATATATATATATATATATTACACAAAATCTCTGAAAATTACCTGGTCTGAAGCCCACTTGTGGTCTGTATGGAGGTCAGTGAAGAGCTGCTCGAGGTGGTGGCCAAAAGGCACACCAAACTGTTTTGCAGCATTGTGGATGTGGTGGCAAGAATCTCCATCAACATCCAGGAGGTTCTTGCAGTACTTTTCTCTTATTCGGCTCTCCAGTCCAGTTTTGCTCCCTCGCATTACATTACAGGAGTCCATCATCATGCTGACCATGTTGCCAAATGGGATTTTGTGTTCAGTGAAAAAGGTCACTAGGGCAGTTTCCAAATGTTCAGCAGTACCCTTGAGAACCTTAATGGAGCCAATGTGTTCCACCACCACATGCTTACGCGCTTGACTGAAGTAGCTCACTAGAATTGAAAGCACTTTATCATTTGAGTTAGATGTGCTCTCATCCAAGTTTACAGAGAATAGGCTTGTCCTGGTGCTCTCAAACGTTCGTTCTGAGAAGGTGTGCCCCAGGCCCTGGACCATCTTGTATGAGGCAGCAGTCCGGGATAACTTCATGCCCCCTAATGCTGGTTTATCTAGAGCCAGTGTTCGGGCAAGCTCAACAATGACAGGGGCTGCAGATAAAGGCAGTGAATGTTCTGCAATGGTTGCAAGAACCATTGCCTAGAAAAACACAAAAATAGTATTAGTATTTTAAAACTTGACATCATTATAAATAGCCTAAGACTTGAATGATGTATAGATAACAACTAGCACATACTATTGAACAAACATTCACCTCTGCATTTGCTACCCTGTCAAACAGGGGTACGGACACCTTTAACCGTTCCCTCATCTGCTCTGGCTCCTGCACCAGCATCCCCTTCTCTGACTGAACCATAGTTGCTGACATAGACAACACACTATGTGTAGTAATAATGGTCACCACCTTTTGGCCATGTTTTTCAGTTTTACAATGTGCCAAAAGGGCATGGGAGCCCTTTGTGGCATAATTGATTTCTTTGCAGCAGAGGTTGCATCTAGCATGGCCTGGTTTCTCTATTTTTTTAAAAAACTGTGACAATTGAAAAACATATTCTTTTCCCTTCACATCACACTTTGATTCTAACTTCAACCAGGACCAGTTCCACTTGCACCTGACCCCAGCCTCTAGCTGAGCCACAGTAATGGCATCTTCCTCCTCATACTCTCTCATTCTCTCACTCTGAAAAAAATGTAGTGGGTCAGTGGTAAAGTTTGGTTAACAGCTTGATTAACAACTACTTTATATTTATAAATATATTTATATATATATATATATATATATATATATATATATATATATATATATATATATATATATATCCTGTTGCATTTCACAGGATTATATGCAAGCTGATATGCAAGCTCTTTGATGACTGTAACTGTTAAATTTTTTCTAGATAAAATAATACCACGGATGTTGCCTTTGTTATATTACTTGCAGTAATTAGGTATATTATTGTTTTAATAGAGACTCAAATAAATAAGCACAACAAATATTTATTCTGCAAAGAGAAATTTATTATGGCTTTAAAAAGGCTTATATATGTTAAAAGTAATGAAAATAAAACACTCCACCGTCTTTACTGTATAAATTAAATATACATGCATTCGTATGAAGTATAAAAATTCTTTAGTCAAGAGTAGAGTGATTTTATTGAGAGATGAAATAGGTTACTGAAGCTTTAAGACGTGAGAGAGAGATCGCTCTGTTCACGTGCACTGATGACAGGCTGCTATGAGGAAAATAAAAGTTTAAACGCTCAAAACTTTAAAACGCATGCAAATAATAAACTTTTGGCATGAGGATACAATTGTCCGTGATAGATGGCAGGGAAAGAGTTAAACAGTATGCTTGATGCAAATCGACTTCATGTCAGAGTAATTAGCATACTGATATGTGAGACAATGTTAATGTCGAGACTGAGAAGCATTTTGCAAAGGGTAGCAAACAAATGTAGGATACTAGCTAACTATCGCATTCATAATCGCAGGGGATTCATCCGTGACTATGAATGCGATATCCATCTTGTCACTTAACTACGGCTCTGCAGTAGTGATGTTACGTTTGACACAGAAGCTTCGATGCTTGCTTCAGACTCGAAAAGTCCTTGCAATGAACCACTGCTTCGGAGCTTGTATCGTTACGTCACTAGTCACGTGAAATACGACGTCTGAAGCAAACACACTGGTTCATTTCTCTAGTGAACCACACGACTGCTTTGATAGCCCAATCCGGCGTTGACAGGTTTGAAACTGGCGGCTTTATTTTCCACACAAGTGAAGCCAAACCATAGAAAATCTTTCTAAACAAGTTTTGTGTACTCCAGCATCATCTGTTTCATGTGAGAGAATATTCTGCAAAGCTGGTGAATTTGTTAAAAAAAGAAAGAAATCGCCCACATCACCAAATGTATAGCCTATTAGGCTATATTATAAAATTATTAAAAAATATAAAATTATATTATAATTAATATAAAATTATATTTCCGAATAAAACCACAACATTTAATGAATACCCTCCTCCACATTGTCCAAGCCCTGTCCAGTTGCCCTCTGCCACATTATAAATACATTTTTAAATACATAAATGTCCAGTTATAGTAAGTTGTAGAGTGCTGTATTTTACGGCTAAATATTAACACAAACACATCTCATGTTCAATGTTTTATTGAGGGTTTTAAACATGAACACAGTGTCAAAGCTCTGACAGCCCAAATGGGGCGGGTACATTAACCTACTCGCATTGTCAGCTTTGTTGCATTACATTTACTTCACCAGCAGATGGTGGTGTGCATTTTCTGTTTGAATGAATCTTCGAGTAATGAACCATTTTCGACACAATTGTATCGGAAAGCAATAATGCTTCGAAACGCTTCATTTGGCCATCACTACTCTGCAGCTGATGGCGATTTACTTCTAAGCAAGGAACTGGCGGCTTTACTGACGAGATGCGCGTTGCAATCACGTGCGATTTATCGTGCAGCCCCACTGCAAACTTAATTTAACTAACAGGCTAATCTAAACCCCAACATTATATGATAATTACTTAAAAAAAATACATGACTTACCGTCAGCTTGTTCCATAGCCTCTGTAAATATGGGCTGTTGAGAGAGATGCGATGTTGCCTGCGGCGTCCAAAAGTTAGGGTAACAGGCTTCAGGTGTGAGATTGTGTGGTTGGATGAGGGAAAGGAAAAGTAGCCAATCAGAGTAGGGCGGGTCTGTTTCTTTACCGATAGCAGGCGCTACAGGTGACGTGACAACACAGATGACTTGCAGATATGACGATGAATCGCATATACGACAACGACAACCCCCCCCCCTCCCCCCTCTTTTTTTTTTACAGATCTACACGATTCACGTGAATGACCTATTTCAAGGACAAAACGGCGAATTTCGCCGAAAGGTGACAAGTTTGCACCCCTGTGTTTAAATGTTAAATGCTAACCCATACTTTAATGGTTCAAATGTTCTCGGGTACGGTGTGAATATGCATAGTGTGAGTACATTAGTATTCAGGCAGGATTCGTTTTATCGGGTAGATGCAGTAATGCAACTTTATCGCAGGACGTCTGTAATATTGATGGCCAATTCGCATGGGATTAGAAATCTCAGTAAAACATTCAGTATGGAAGGGGTAACTCAATATGCAGTGCTGTCACCTCCCTCCTTGTCACTTCCTTATATAATATGTCAACAAAAATATAAAAAATGATATGTGGTGTCTGATTTTTTTATGGTTTGACTGTGTAGGGGAGAGCGGGGTAAGTTGTCACACGGGTAAGTTGTCACACTGTTAATAACTCCAACACTAGAGGCTCTATCTCAAAAATCAAATAGCCACTTTATGTGACTTCTTCTTCTATAGTGAACTTCCTGTTCACATGTGGTCAAGATCACTGTAATCTGAGGTTAGCACAATTTTCTTATTTTTCTGCTTAAAAAGTAAAAAAAAATCACTTTACATTTTATGCAATACAACTTTGTTAGGTGTGAATGTTTAAAATGATTATTTTGCACAAAATAGAGGAGACCGTAAAGTGTCTTTTGATACTTTAGCTAAAGTGATATGATGAGCTAAACTTGAGATTTAGACAACATTAGCACACAAGTAAGTATGGGGCAAGTTGTCTCAATGACTTTGGGGCAAGTCGTCACATCTGACAACTTGCCCCTGTACAAACAAACACATCGAACATGCTCAGAAAACATGATATAGAAAAGAATAAGCCTCACTCTAGCAAAAAGCTGTTTCAAAAGAAAGGGAAGCAGAAATCTGGACCTATGAAAAACAAGGCAGCTAAAAGAAGAAAAATCATGCAAGAGTCATCATCAGATGATGAAGAGTGCTTCTGCCTCGTCTGTGTAGAGCCATTTTCAAAGAGTCGTCCAAAGGAGACCTGGGTAAAATGTGTAAAATGCAACAATTGGGCCCATGATGCTTGCACCTCAGGCCAGGCAATTTATGTGTGTCAGAATTGTGATTCTGGAGATGAGTCCTATTAGTCATACAGGGCATCTGTTTTGTTCAGAGGTTAAACATGTTAAGTTAAGCAAGTTATCTGCAGCGTTCCATTCAGTTATCTGGTTTTATGTGAAAGCCATAGAACATTTGAACCAAAGTTCAAAGTAAAGTGGTCTTGCCACTTAATTGAAATGTGCATTATTTGGATTGAAATAATTGTTTTTCCAGATTCTCCAGGCACGGATGTTTATATTTCCAGTTTGGTTTGAGTTTAAAAATTAAAATCAATATTCACAATTAAGTAGTTGTGTTCTTATTTTTAGATAATCTAGTGTGACAACTTACCCGCCCTAGTGTGACAACTTACCCTCCGATGGGGCAAATTGTCACAAGTGCACAGTCACTATTCAACAGTCTACAACTCTGTAATGAGATAAGATATAAAGATGTTATGAATACAACATATGTGCCCAAGACTTCCTTCTTTCATTTGGTATGAGATTTATACCATTTTGATGTATGGTGCTCAGTAAATGTTAGACAGTGTGAAAAGTGTGACAACATACCCCGCTCTCCCCTATATAACATGTACACATGTACATTATATAGTAATAATAATAATAATAGATTATATAAATGAAAATATAAATAAATACAAATTTAGATATAAACAAAGATTTGGGTCCAGACGATTTTTTTAAAGGTCTGTGTTGTTCTATGCCGAAAAAAACTTGAGGTTTGCCACTGACTTGTTGCACCACCTAGAACGCAAGTAAATACTTCTTCAAGCACTTCTATATTTGGAAAAAATGTGCAAAAAGACAGAATATTTATGTGTATATTTACAGCTGGTCTTTTCACATGGGATTAGTATTACCAGAGGTAATACCTCGGACCTTTTTATAGAAGGTAAAAGTTGAAGAAAGCTTTACTGACATTGTCCGTAATGATTACTGACATGACGCATTCATATGGGACTGAAATCACAGAGAAACAATTAAGGACAAGGACCAATAAAAAACAGAACTACAAACATGGGTGACAAAACAGAACTTCAAAATGAGACACATGGGCAGGGGAAAACACAAGACAAGACTGATCATTACAAAAACTAATCCCGTCCAAATAGGGCTTTAGTTGACTGTGATCAGTAGATGTTTATTTTGTTGTTTGTTTTCTTTTTCTTTAGGTTGAATAACAGCTGTATTACATCTGAGGGTTGTGCTGATCTGATGTCAGGTTTTATTTTAAATCCTTCACATATAAGACATCTGGATCTGAGTGGAAATAAACTTGAAGACTCAGGAATGAAGAAGATCTCTAATCTGTTGACAAATCCACTATGCAAACTACAGAAACTCAGGTACTGCTTTTTATATAAATGTGCAAATATCTAATTAATTATAATAATTTTAATGAGTAAAAGGCTGTTGATGTTGATGCAGCATTTTCATTTTTATTTGACTATTGGCACATTCTGACTTTGTGAAAAGATTTAATTCAGGTTTTGACCTCTGTTGTATCCACTGGTTTTGCAACCACTTAATTTAAAAAAATGCTGAAATGTGGCACACAGATGAAGAGTCAGTTTGATTAACACCAGAGATCCTAAACTCCTCTAGTGCCACCAACACTTCAAAGTTTTACTTATGTTTGTGTTTATAACTTTTGAACTTTAGGGTTGGGAAAAAGGTTTCTTTACCAATTCCATGGCTAATGACACTTTTTTTATTTTCTAGACTCTCATGCTGTAGTATTGGAGAAGAAGGTTATGTTGCTTTATGTTCAGCTGTGAGATCAAACCCATCACATCTGAAAGAGCTGGATCTCAGTGGAAATGATCCTGGAAAATCAGGAGTCAAACTCATCCATGATTTAATACAAGATCCCAAATGTGCATTGAAAAAATTCAGGTGAAATATGCCTTACATAAAATTAAACCATCATGTACTCACCCTCAAGCCAACCTGTACATGATTATCATATGGGGATTGGAAGCAATAAAACAATGTTTTCGCCCCCTGGAAAAAACATTTACTGGAGTAGATGCCATTTTCAAATTCTGTTGTCTCTTATTAAATAAAAGACTAGCAGTCAGAATTCTGGGAATAGTTCACTCCCGACTATCCACACTTTATTCATTATAACTTACCACCTCTGTTCAGACACATCTGAGGAACTGTTCTTTACTGAAACCAGTGTCAGTCAACCTCATTCTTTTTTCTTTTCTTGCATGGATGTTTAAACTAGTTCAGTAAAAAATAGCCTACTCAATTTGTCAGTAGTATATGGTTCTCATTTTAGTTATGTGACCAATTTAATCAAATTTTCTCAGTTACATCAATGTTGACAGTAAAATGTTTTTTTAAAAATTCTGCCCTAAGAACCTGGCAAGACGTCTTTGTATCCCAGTGTTCCCTAGCCTGGCTGCGGCCTCCTACACACTTCCGCTTAATTTCATTTTCCTTCAGTACTACCTCTGGGATTTCGGTCTATTCTAGCGTTTCGAGAAATAAAATTTTTGTAGGACCAATCAGCGAACAGAGGGAGTGTCTGAGAACAATGACGTTGATGTTGTGCGCCAGTTTGAGTTGTAGTTCAGTAATGGCAGTGGAGAAAGACGTGAGTAAAGCTATTCAGTCCGTTGTTGCAAAACTGCTGAATATACAGAAGTTAAAGCATTTTTTAGGATTTTCACAAAAGTTTAATGCCTCACAGAAAATTTTCTTCTTTAAATATATAAACAATTCATCAAATGAAAGAACAGACCCTCTGCTTTAAAAAAAAGTTTCATCCTACTTTCATTTGTTCTACAAAACAATACATTTTGAGCAAAAAAGCTGAGATAGTTCCAATTTTGTGAAGGACTTACATGGACATACAGCCGTTTGCCCTAGGGCGATACTTCCGGGTTTTATAACTTGTGGAAGAGCGGTATTGCGGAAAGCAAGAAAAACTCGTCATTGGCAGGGAAGCGTTTTCTCTTCATTGACGAGATAACTCCTCAATTGCGGCGAAAGACAAGGTTTTACAAGGCAACTCATAGCTGAAATCAACTTCCAGAAGAAATCTAGGGGCTCGTTTATTAAGCGTGTGTATGTACAAATTTGATTGTAGACTGTGTGTACGCACAAAACCACGGCAACGTTCATATTTATCCTTATTCAAATTAATCCATATTTATCCATCTTTGACATGGAAAAGTGCCTAGCACTTCATCGGGGTCTGAACAGATGTAAGCACTTTCTCTTGTTTGAGTGCTGCAGGTTTTTTTTTAAATAAAAGCAATTCTTGCTGCTTGTAATGGATTTAAACATTGGTGGGTTATTTTACATGTTTTACATTAATCAGGCATCATTTAAAGGCAGAGATTTGAAACTTTTCAGCAGTGCGTAATTTCAAGATTTTTGATTTATAGATTTCACATCTGAAAGAGAGGCATCTCTAACTGTATTTCCACTTTATTTCTATAAGTTTTTTATGAATTCATTTTAATTTTTTTAATTTTAAATATCGCTTATTTTACTGTAATGTTCACTTAATATCCTTTTTCTTTGTAAATCATTTCTATGTTAAACACTTTGAATCATCTTTTGTGTATGAAATGTGCAAAATAAATAAACTTTTCCTTGCTAACAATGCTAAATCATGTTGCCAGTGGTTTTTGTTAATCTCTTATTGAACATGATTCATTGAGATTACATTAGCTTTGTTTCTGCTGCTGTGGTTGAACATATAACATTACAAACTCTACGAGTACATTTTATCAACACACAGCAATAAGTGCACTTAAACACACAGACTGTGTATATATCAAATCAAATTTAATATAAAAATGTAAAAAAAATTAACAGCATGTTACAGGCAACTTAAATACTCGAGTCCTAGTAATGATTTTTTAAACCTCAGTAATATTTATGTGAATGAACTCAACATCGATGTCTGTAAGTATGCAGTGTGCATGGTTTGTTTCAGCTTTAATGACACAGCAGTAACTCTCTACCTGTTGAAGATTCAGGTAATCCAGAGGATCTCAGAATGTTGATGAAGATAATTTAACTATTTACACAGACTCAGTGCCACAAATCTTTATACTGTAGGTTTAATTATTAGCAACTTTAGCAATATGAATGTTCTTTGAATTTTTATAATGTTTTACATTATATATGCATTATACTGGAGTCTCCATATTTTAGTCTACACTTGATCCATCTGTGCTCTGATCAGCTTCTGCTTCATCCTTTGGTGTAACTGTAAAGTACAAAATAAGAGAAACAACATTTATCTGAATCCCATACCAATTTAATTCAATCTTCAATATCAGCCATGTATACACGTGTGTTCCTATTAATGCTTCATATTTGAAAGCCCTTCCACACTGTATTGCAGTGTAAATATGTAAAAAAGTAAATATTATTACATACTGTAGAAATGCTGGTAACATTTTATTTAATTTTCTGTATTCAAGGGTGTCTTGCATACAAACGCTCAATAACCTACAGGATGAAGTGTCCTCTTCTTCTTCATCTGAAGATGACTGTTCACCCACTGTTCTGTTCAACAGAGGCATTTTGAAGCTCCATGACAACCAATCTTTTCTTTCTCTGTAAGGAGAAGCAGAAACAAATTAAAACATTACAACAATAATAATAAACATGAGGTTCATTTAAATATTGATCGATCCCAAGTATAACAGTAATAACTTTTATTAAACAGGTTTGTGGTCATGAGCAGATAAAGTGCAGAATGACACATGATGAAGAAAACTGTGATAATGTGTTGTGTATAAGTGATCATTCAAACATACAGTAGTGTGTGTTAATTAATATAAGCTATTATAAGTAAATTATAAGCTGCTATTTTTCCATAAAGATGGCACTACATCTTGCTTCATATGAAACCTTATATTAGATAACAGTTTAACCCAATATTAACTTTTTGTTTTAAGTATTTGATGATCCCTTTTAATAAGACTTGAAAGAGGTAAATTCTCCCTTATAATAAACATCACAATAATGAACCTTTACTCACATGAGTTCACAGTTTGAGCTCTTTAGTACTTCACGAAGCTGATTCAATGATGAGCTGTTTATTTTATTGTTACTCAGATCAAGAATCTTCAATGTTGTTGTATCAGCCAAAGTTTCAGCTAAAGAAGCAACATCTGTGATTTTACACTTATTTAGGCTGGAAAGACACAAACAGAGATTTTTTTTACATTTATTAGACCATAAACTATAGAATGATACACAAATATACATGTGAATTCAGCTTTAATCTGAACAAGCATAAAGTGAATTCACTTTCAAAAACAAATCATCTCTTACACATTTGTCAATCAAAGGTTTTTGTTTTACTCACCTAATTTTCTTCAGTTTGCAGTCTGAATGTTTCAGTAGATTACATAAAAGATTCAGTCCTGAGTCCTTGATTTTATTTCCACTGAGGTTCAGCTCTCTCAGGTGTGAAGGGTTTGAACACAGAGCTGAAATCAGTTTATCACGCCTTGTATATTTAATACTGCATTTACACAACCTGCAGAGAGAGAGAGAGAGAGAGATAGAATAAAACTAGTCATGTAGTTATGTCATGTAGTTAACTTTTTACCCTCTACATATTAAACTTATGTCATTGTGGATGCACTGGCACACAGCTGGCTGCGGGGTCTGCGCAAATATGAGTTTCCCCAGTGAGCCTTCTCACACAGACACTTTGCAACATCATGGGGGAGAGGAGAGCGTGCTTCTAGTTGCACCATATTTGACCTGTTTGTCGACTGGTGTTCTTCTCAATGAGAAAACCCCAGAGAATGCTCTATCAGTGTCTTCAGCATTGGTTAGAGAGGAGGCTGTCCCCCTCCACCATCAAAGTAGACTGCAATATCTGCATACCACGCTCCGATAAACGGTAGGTCAGTGGGTCAGCACGAACTGTTCATTAGGTTTTTAAGAGGTGCACAATGGCTAAAACCCACGCGCCGTCCCTCTATTCCTCCTTGGAACCTGTCCATGGTGCTGAAAGCCTTACAGGGTGTTCCCTTCAAGCCTCTGCAGTCTGTGTTTCTATTAGTATTAAGTTTCTTACTATGAAAACTTTAACGCTCCTCGCATTGGCCTCCGTTAAGAGGGTAGGGGACCTCCACGCATTTTCGGTCGACGATTCGTGCCTTCAGTTTGGGCCTGCTGTATACAGTGTAACACTGAAACCCAGGCCCGGCTACATGCCCAAGGTTCCCACCACTCCTTTCAAAGATCAGGGGCCTCATTTATAAAGCGTGCGTACGCACGGATTTGATCGTAAAGTTTGCCTACGCAAACATCCACTGCAAAGTCCATATTTATAAAAACTGTCTTTGATGTGGAAAAGTGCTTAGCGCCACGTCAGGGTTTGGCCAGACGTACGCACCTTTGCTTGTCTGATTGCTGCAGGGTTTTGGAAATATAAGCCAATTTTGCTGCTCGAAATTTGGTTTAGACATTGAGAAGTGCTCTTTTATATGTCTGTGACATTAATTAGGCATCGTTTAACTCTTTCCCCGCCATTGACGAGATATCTCGTCAATCAAGAGAAAACGCTTCCCTGCCAATGACGAGTATTTCCGTCTTTCCGCAATACCGCTATTATCCACTAGGTGGCGCCCTTCCACAACTTTTTAAACCCGGTAGTATTGCCCTATGACAAGCTGCTGCATGTCCGTGTCTGTTTTAAAGATTGCTCTGAATGGGTTTGTTATGTCCTGTACGTGCACTACATGTTTATGTGGACCAAACTCAAAGCTTTAGGACCTCAGACCAGTTCTTTGTCTGTTACAGTGGTCAGCAGATAGGGAAAGCTGTCACCAAGCAGAGGATGTCCCATTGGATTGTGGACACAATAGCTCTTGCATACCAAAAGCAAGACATCCCGTGCCATTTGAGAGCTCATGGTTTCTCGCAAACAGACATCTGTAGGAGCTGCTGGCTGGGCAACACCTAACACGTTCACTAAATTTTATAGTGTTCGTATCGAGCCGGTTTCCTCATGGGGTTCTTATGTATGTATAGTCTGTGGGTTTAATCCTACTAGCCCACGTTTCTCTCAGCCAAGCCTGCTTTGCTTCTCTGGCATACCATGTACTGTTCAGAGATTTCTATATGAGCAACCTGTCGATTGTTTTATATTTTATATGTTATCCAGTTAACCTCCTTAGGGGATGGCTTCCGCAGTGTTCCTAGTTCCGCCCAGACTAGGTCGCTTTCCCAGTTCGCTGGTTTACTATCGTGGGTTAAGGAACAGGTAGTGACTGGCCTTCTGCAGCAAGCTTTAGGTTCCACCCCCTATGTTGAAGGCGGAAGGCTTATGCAGGCACTGGAAGGGTCCAGCTTCAGTGGTGCTTTGGTAGGGATTCCCAATTCATCGGTCACATGACCAACTGAAAGGGAACGTATTGGTTACGAATGTAACCCTTGTTCCCTAAAGGAAGGGAACAGACATCACGTCCCGTCATCACAGTTTGCAGTTCCATTGCTGTTTACCAGGTCGGGTACTGATGCTCAGCTTTCTCAGCAAATAATATAGCTGACTTGGTAATGCACCTGCTCTGCATGAAATACCCGCGCCAGCAGATGCAAATACCTGCATGCCAAGTTCATTGGTGTTTTAATAGTTTCTAAAAGTAGATTGGTCTCCGTGAAGCGGTTTCCAATTCGTCAGTTACAACATGACATCTCTGTTACCTTCCTTCAGGGAATGAGTGTTACATATGTAACCAAGACTTTTTTTCCATCTTATACTTTTTTACTTTTTGTCAAGTAACTAATTAGATTCTAACTTTTACTTGAGTACAGATTTTGGGTACTCTACCCAGCTCTGGTATTGATGTTTGAATGATATCTTACTGGTTAAAAGGCGTGTGAACAGCACTTTTTTGTATTTACTAGTAAAGTCATTCTTCTTACCAAAATTACTGTGTGAAAGAGAACAATAACTCATGTGCAGCTTAGTGTATGTTACTAACTCAAGTGTTTCCAGTTTGAATTGTGAATTTCTCAGTAGATCACAGAGATGATGAACTCCTGAATCTCCCAGTTTATTTCCACTCAGGTCCAGATGTGTCAGGTGTGATGGGTTTGAATTAAGAGCTGAAGTCAGAGCAGAAAAATCCTCATCTGTGAAATCACACGATCTTAACCTGCATTAAGAGAGAGAGAAAGAGAGAGAGAGAGAGAGAGAGAGAGAGAGAGAGAGAGAGAGAGAGAGAGAGAGAGAGAGAGAGAGAGAATGTAAAAAGAAAATGTTAGAAAAAGCTGCATCATAAATCAGAAAACCTTTAACAAAATACATTAAAACCCATTTTATCCACCATGAGCCACCACCAGAGCCAATCCTAGACTTCTGGGGGCCCTGGTTAAATATAGTTACATTTATTTGCTGTAAATTATAATTTTGTTCAGGTGATCAGTGTTTACTTCTATGAACCCTGTTCAACACATTTTATTGTATTTCTCTCCACAGCACTGACAATGTCAAAAACACAGGTTTCTGTGGAAAATCTAATTAATTTAATGACTGACATAGTAACACCATAGGCGTAGCTTGACATTTGAGCTTGACTGGTCTATCATAGAATCTATACTGGAACATGTGCTATAATTCTACATCGAACTAGATAATTAAAATTAATAACTTAATAACGTTGACTACATTAAAATAAAAGCCTGAATGTTAGATAAAAATTAAACATGATAGTGGTTTACAAAGTTTTTTGTAACTGTAACAATGAGGACCATTTTTATTAATAATATTAAAAATATAATCAGTGAAATAACTCTCACTGTATCTGTTTTTATTATAAACAGTGATCAAATATTGAGGTATCCTAAATTACAACGAATTACAGTTTGACAGTAAATATAAACAACAATTTTATTAAAGTTAAGAGGCTTAATGCCCTAGAATGCAAAACAGTTAATTTTCTTTGCTTCTAAAACACAATACAATTCAATGCCTAATTCAAAATACAAGTATAGGCTATTGCTTTTCTATCTTTGTTCTAAAATGTTTTTTCTAAAAATACTTTTTACCACTTTGTTCGCATGTTTAACGTTAGGCTACAGTTTCCAATTACGGGTCAATACCCGTACCCACAGTGTATCAGATGAAGATTTTGAGGAATAATCAATTGTTTGGAGATTGTTAATAAACGTTTCTGAGTGGTAAGTTTAGGGTTTTTTCAGTATGGACCTACAAAACGTAACTGTAACGTAAATGGTAAAACTTCAGCCTAGGGTGGCCATTCGTGCCAGTTCCGCCGGACAAGTCCCGAACATGTTTTCAGGTTCGTTCTCCGGAAGTCGCGTTGGTCGACCGCATACGTCATCCAGGTTTAATATTTTGGGTTTAATTTCAGAAAAGCAACCGTTACATTTCAAGGTAAGAATGAAACTACAATGTTTGGGGCGTACATCTGGACTGTAGCTTCACAGTTGGTGTTATGTTGATATTGGTCTGTTTTCCAGCGGTCTTTTGGATGCATGAGGTTTACATAAGGAGGAAACAATCGTGTTTTAGGATCATGATATTTCATTACCATGTACTGAACTCTTATTATTCAACAAGTCCTAGATTAATACAATTTTACATTCTACGAAACATTTAAATCCATTTTTTAAAATACTGTATATTTGACTCACTTCAGTTTCTCCAGTTTGCAGTCTGAATGTTGTAGTAGATCACACACGTGTTTCACTCCTGAGTCTTTAAGTGTATTGTCACTGAGGTTTAGCTCTCTCAGGTGTGAAGGGTATGAACACAGAGCTGACATCAGTTTAACACACTGCACCTCTGTAATACTGCAACCACACAACCTGCAGAGAGAGAAAAAGGAAAATAAAAATCAAGTCTGGGGCAGAAATTGACTGTAAATAATCATTCTGACATTGATTTAAACACAATGCATATGGACTAAGATGATGCATTGAATAATCAGGATAAGCAAATAAGCTAATCACAAAATGAACTTTTTAATCCAGTTTTAAATCTTCTGAAGGAATTAACTGACCACATATACACTGCAAAAATGATGTGTTTTTACACATTGTGTGTGTCATGCCATTTAAGGCATTATTTCATTTTAAAATAAATAAAAGGGACAACACAAGTTGTGTTAAAACAGTGATGGGATTAACAGGTTACAAAGTAATTCCGTTACTCTAATTCCACTACTTTCAGCGGTAATTAACGTAACGGAGTATTTTTTTAAAATCAAGTAACGCAGTTACAATTAGTGAAATTTAAATGAGTTGGTTACTCGCGTTACTCTATTTTGTGATGAATTAACACTTGCAGACAAGACATTTCTGATCTAAAATCGCAAGACTGTGGTGAGCGGCACAATAAATAATAACACAGAAGGTGTTAATGTGTTGACCCTAAACTATCACACCTTCTGTGTTATTATTCATTGTGCCGCCCACCATGGTCCTGTGATGTTAAATCAGAAATGTCTTGTCTGCAAGTGTTTTTTAGGACTATTATAATGATAACATGGAGAGAAACGATTGTCTGGTAGCTTGATGGCTGTATTTCCACACTTTGACATTTAATGAAAAAAATGCACAGTAATTAAGGATAATTTTTGGTTATTTACACTGTGTTCTGCAGTTATCTAATTTCATGCCATCCATTTGTCGGTTGATCAAATCACGCAAATAATAGTCGTCTATAGGAAGTTTTCTTCTTTCCGAATTTGAAGGGGACCAAGGATGTGTGAGTCAGAACTTCACCAGGATAAAGTAAAAACTGTGCGTGAGCAAATCTGCAACTCAGACAGTGATATTTTTGTGATCATAAGTGACCAGTACCAGCTGACCCTAATACCTGAGCCTGTTTAAAAAGGTAAACATCTTTTGATCTTAAACATTTTAGAAAAGAATTTCATTTTTATCATCTACCTTCTAGTAATGAGTATCTGTCAGTACAATAGATTACAAGTGAAATAATTTACCATTAAATGTGATAAATACTGTTTATCCACAAACTGCTAAGCATGCACGCACACACATACTGGTTTCCATGTTTTGTGGGGACATTTCATAGACGTAATGATTTTTATGCTCTACAGACGGTATATTCTCAATTTTCAATTCAATTCAATTTTAATGACCACACAGCCAGGCTGGTGGAATTTGTTTTCCAGTACAGATCTTTCTTACAGGTTCCAGCATTACGTTAAACAATAAACATATAAAGTAACATACATACCGAAAAACACATTAATACACACCTATACACCACAGAGTATTTAAGAAGTCGTACTTAATCAATTCCTCAGCGTACAGAGTTCAGAATGTTTATTGCTGTTGGGATGAAACTGTTTTTAAAACGAGTTGTTCTGGAAGCTGTGACCCTATACCGCCTTCCTGAGGGCAATAGCTGAAAAGCGTTGTGTGCAGGGTGAGTGTTATCTGAGATTATTTTATGGGCCCTGCATAATGTCCATTTGTGGTAGAGTGATTCAAGGGATGGTAGAGGTGAGCCAATGACTTTAGATGCTCTGTTAATGATGCGCTGCAATTTCTTCCGGGAAAAAGTGTCAAGACTGCCAAACCAGACCGTAATGGATTTAGTGAGAATACTTTCAACGATGGCTGTGTAGAAGCGGAGCAGGAGATGAGACCTTACTTTGAACTTCTTGAGCTGTCGGAGATGGAAAAGTCTTTGCTGGGCTTTCTTGTGGATATGATCAGATTTAATTTTCCATTTAAGGTTAATGCTGATGTAGGTTCCAAGGAATTTAAATGTATCAGTGATGCAAATGGGTACACCTTCAATGAGCACAGGAGTTTTGGGAGATGGCTGACGTCTAAGATCGACGATAAGTTCCTTTGTTTTTGATGTGTTGAGTTGGAGATCATAATCTTTACACCAGGTCACTGCTTGGTTGATCTGTGCACGATATGCAGTTTCTTGATTATTGGTGATGAGTCCTATGATGGTTGTATCGTCCGCATATTTGTATAGGCTGACAGAACTGTGTTGTTATATGAGCTGGTTTGTGTAAAGAGAAAATAACCAGGGTGAGAGAACACATCCTTGGGGGGCGCCTGTACTGAGGAACAGAGGGGAAGATATGTTGTTGTTAATCTTTACCCTTTGTTTCCTGTTTCAGAGAAAGCTATAAATCCAGTGACAGATGCATGGGTCAATATTCATATCCAGTAATATATTAAACAATTTAACTGGGTTTATTGTATTGAACGCAGAACTGAAATCCATGAACAAAATGCGGGCATATGTATTTGCAGACTCAAGATGGTTCAGAATGTGATAAATTGCTAAGTTGACGGTGTCCTCTACTGACCTATTGGCTCTATATGCAAATTGAAATGGGTCCATTTGAGGGGTAGTGACAGTTTTTAGGTGCTTAAGTACGATGCGCTCGAAAGATTTCATGACTGCTGATGTCAGAGCGATAGGTCTGTAATCATTGTGGCAGGAGATGGTCTTATTTTTGGGAACCGGAATGATAATGGATTCTTTAAGGCACTTGGGTACTGAGTATTGGCAGAGGGAGGTGTTGAAGATATCAGCGAAGACCCCTGCCAGTTCAGCAGCGCAGTGGTGGAGAACAGTGGGGCTGATGTTGTCTGGGCCGGGGGCTTTATTTCTCTTAAGTCCCGTGAAAATACTCCTCACCTCCTCCTCTTTAATAATAAATGGGGGGGAGGGGAGGGGATCGGGAGGAGATGGTGAAGTAACTGGTGCCTTCTCAAACCTCTCATAAAAGGAGTTGAGTATATGTGGAAGCTGATTATCCCCTTCAGGTGTGGGAGTGAGTTTCTTTTTGCAATTTGTCATGTTTTGGAGCTTTTTCCAAATAAAACGTGTGTCATTATTGGTGATCTGTTCTTCCAGTTTGGTAGCATAGTTAGATTTGGCTCTTCTTATAGCGGATCTCAGTTTGTATTTGGCAGCCATATATTGTTCTTTATTTCCTGATAAATGAGCTGCATTTTTCTCCTTTCTTAACTGTGTAAGTTCCTTATTAAACCACGGTTTATTATTATTGTAATGTTTGATTTTTTTGAGAGGGATACACAGGTCCACGCAGTAATTGACATATGACGTTATTACGTCGGTGACGTCATCGAGATCGCCCGCGGCACGGAAAACTTCCCAGTCCGTGCACGCGTAACAACCACAAAGTTTTTCGATGGCCTCAGAGGACCAGCAACGAACAAATTTTGTTGGTGACTTGGAGGATTTAATTTTTTGTTTGTATTGTGGAATTAGCAGCAGCATTGCGTGGTCGGACCTACCCAACGGAGCCCTCGGGAAAGCACGGTAAGCCTTCTTGATGGTAGTATAGCAGTGGTCCAACGTGTTGGTCCCTCTGCTGGGGCAGGCTACTTGCTGATGGTAACCGGGGAGCTCAGACGACAGGTTAGTCTGGTTAAAGTCCCCGAAAACAATGACTGCTGCATCTGTGTGTATATTTTCCACAGAGGAGACGTAGTTGGCTAACTCGGCTATGGTGGTGGCAGCGTTAGCCTCAGGTGGAATGTATACACAGATAATGATTACTGATGCAAATTCCCGTGGGAGAAATGATGGTCTGCATTTGACAGTGAGATATTCTAGGTGAGGTGAGCATACATGGGCGAGTTCTATAGAGTTTGTGCACCATCGTTCGTTAATCATTATGCAAATACCACCGCCTTTAGACTTGTTCGATAGTGAAGGTGATCTATCGGCACGATGTAAAGTGAAACCTGGAGGTGTTACCGCTTGATCGGGTACTGATTGATCCAACCAGGTCTCCATTAGGCAGATAGCAGAGCAATCACTGTAGTCCTTGTTGTGTTGTAACATTAGGTGTAGTTCATCCATTTTGTGCCGGAGAGATCTTACGTTTGACAGCAAGAGGGCTGGGAGTGGTGGCCGGTGCGGGCGTCTCCTGAACCTGGCAAAGGTTCCTGAGCGACGGCCTTTTTTGGTCGGCAGCCATGGTGTTGACTGGCGTGGTATATCTAGTTCCCGTAGATTCTCCAGTAAGGACTTAGACAGATCACAGTGAGAGGTGTATCGGAGGTTTAGGAGCTCCGATCGAGTGTAATGAATTAGACATGACACTTCACAAACAAATAACGCAGACAGTAAGATGACATACAGGAACACTGCTTTTACTGTGGCAAGCCTTATTGCAGCCATCTTCCTAACCTTTCCTTTAAAGTTTTTTTTTCTATTCACTAATCCAAACCCCAACCATTACAGAAAACTTTCTCCTACTTCAGATTTCAAGAAACATCATTCTGTTTGATTATAAGCTTGTTTCCTCATGGGGACCTCACAAATGTGCACAAGTGATTACAAATTACTTTTTCCCCATTTCAAGCACTGTTAATGAGGTTTACAGGAGCTTCCCAGGATAAATAACAAAAACAAGAGGGGGTGTGAGATTGGTGTAAAAACAGGAGTGTTGACAGGTATGTATGTATGTATGTCCATATACTTTGATCTACATCATGTATGTTACTAACCCCAGTGTTTCCAGCTTGAATTGTTGATTTCCCAGCAGAGAACAGAGATATTCAACACCAGTGTCTGATAGTTCATTTTCACTCAGGTCCAGATGTCTCAGATGTGAAGGATTTAAATGTAGAGCTGAGATCAGAGCAGATAAAACTTCATCTTTCAAACCACAGTGACCTAACCTATATTGAGAAAGAAAGAAGTTAAAGCATAAAGCTGCAGTTCATAACTGATGAAACACTAAATAAGATACTGAGTGTTAAAGACTGATCAACTGCTCATGTTGTCAGTTATAAATCTTTCACACAACTGACTGACACAAATTACTGACTGACACAAATTACAGTAACAGATGATCTGATTTTCATGTATAATTGTTTGCATATGTAAGGGATAATCCACAGCTAGCTACACATTAAAGGATTTTAATGCATGAGGTAGAGGCGAAGAACCACCCGACGCATAGCGGAGGTTGCCTCTACGAAGTGCATTAAAATCCTTTAATGCTTGGCTAGCCATGGATTATCCGGCTTATACCTTGATTATTTGGCAAGTTAAAGCTGATTTATGTTTACAGTGTAATTTTTTACACTGTAAAAAGTGGTTCTGTGCCTTATAGATTTTTAAAAAATTAATTGAGTAAACTGTATTTAAAAAAAATTATTCTTGTTTTTTTTAATCAAAATATGAGTTAAAATAAAATAAAAATTGGAATAAATTGATTAATTCTAAATAAGCACATTATTGAGTAAATTCAACTTAATTTTATTATCTATAGTTGATTTAAATTTGTAAGAAAGAAATTAACTTATTAATTTTCTGTTAAAACTACATGAATTATTTGAGTAAACACAACTAACTAGGCAGTGGACTTGCAGTTCCCAGCATGCTTTGCATGGGACTGCATTTGGAGAGTGAAATTTGAATTGAATTTTTTTTTGTTTTGTTTTTAACTAAAAAGAAAGACTTGTTAGTGTTTAATGTTCATTTATCTTCAATATTTGGAAGAGTTTCTGTTTCTTCTTTGAGTTTTGTAGTTACCATTGTTCAGAAGACTGGTGCTTGTGCATAGACTGCATACTGAAGTATGTCGCGCTTTACAGCTGCTCAAAACGAAACTGAGTGGGTGTGTTGTTTGAATAAATGTTTCTAGCCCTCATCTGACGGCATAAAAACAACAACTAACCATAAATACGCTACCTGTACCAAGAAAAGAAGGTTTATCTAACTGAGAAGTACTAGCGCAATTAGTTAACTCAACTCAATTTTATTGCATTCATTTTAAGTAATGTTAGTGTGTTCAATATACTTAAAAAAGGTTGAAAGTTGACTCAACCTAAAACTTCCCATAAAGTCACTTGCCTCACTTTTTATAAGTTAGATCTAGGTATTACTTTTTACAGTGTAACAGACAGTTAAAAATGACGGTTATGAAGTTATGGCTCGCACTCCGTCCGCTTTAAATAAAGTATAGCCATCATATTGTTTTTATTTAAATTAATTATCACATTTATATTTTTTAAATTAAAGGCAGGATAGGCAGGAATTATCTAAAAAAAACTACATACATAAGTAAAATACTAAAATACATAAGTAAAATGT
The DNA here is from genome assembly GCF_027580225.2 of Misgurnus anguillicaudatus. Classification (NCBI taxonomy): domain Eukaryota; kingdom Metazoa; phylum Chordata; class Actinopteri; order Cypriniformes; family Cobitidae; genus Misgurnus; species Misgurnus anguillicaudatus. Next base: position 34,971,811 of record NC_073359.2, on the reverse strand, counting down.
AAGTACTCTGAAAAAGAGAGTATAAAAATCGAGTGTCTGTAGACCTCTCACCACTGTTTTAAACACAGCTCATTTTTTTCCATTCACTCCACCCCCTCCCTTCTGAGTTTCTTCTAAAGCCACGCCCCCAAAACACATGAACGCGAAACACCGACAGCTTTGCTGGGAGAAGGATTTACCTCAGACAAGCGGAGGAAGGAGCGCGGTGCATGTAACAACATCATGTCACAATCACATGTAATAATACACCTAACTTTATCACTAGGAATATAAACAGATAGGATGCCTTCTAGTACTCACTATTAAGCCAGTGTTTTGCATGGAAGAGTTTCCGTGATGAAAGCATTGTTGACTCTGATGAGGACTACACTCCGCAGACAATACCGCTACCGCATCATCGACTCGAGGAAAAGCCACCTAATATTTACTCTCGTTTGATTGCTTCGTTTATTCCCTTTTTGCCTTGTTTGCCTTCGCTGACTGGATATGCAGGTACTGTTACTTCTGAATTCACTTTATGGGAGTTCTGAATGCAATTTCTCTGCCATGCTTGTGCTCTTTCTAGAGTGCCTCGTACACGTTCAAATCAATCGGGTGTGCGCATGTCTGGGCAGATCCCATAGCAACGGGTGGTGCCATGGTAGCGAGAGAGAGTGATATTCGCGCAAGCTAATCATTTGTTTCGTCCCGAATGGAAATAATTAGCTGTGTTTAAAACAGTCGTGAGAGGTCTACAGACACTTGAGTTTTATACTCTCTTTTTCAGAGTACTTACATTTTAATTATGTATTTGTATATAAAGACAGTTTAAACAAATTTGTAAAAAAGTTTTTTAGATAATTCCTGCCTACCCTGCCTTTAACTGAACACAAACAGTTAGAAATTTTGAGGGGATGTTTTAAAAAAGAGAGACAGAGAACTGAAAGAGAAGAACCAGAGAGAGAGAAAGATGCTGAGTCCCAATTCACATACTATCCGTCCTAAATAGTATTCGAAACTAGTATTAGTACGTCCCAAATCGTAGTATGTTGAAATGAGTATCCCAAAGATACCCGGATGGTCTACTATTTCCTATTAGAGTTCGAAGTACAGATCAATGCACACTCTAACGGCTAATATTGCCCACAACCCATTGCATGCGGGAGGAGCTTAACCACACTGACTTATTTGTAGTAATACCCCAGCTAACAGAAAAAAGTTCTAAGAACGTTCCCTGAAAGTTTTTAACGTTCCCAAAAACGTTCTGCCAACGTTAAAAGTGTCCAGTTTTCTTGACGTTCTAAGAACGTTTTTGTGTTGTCTCAACGTTAGAGGAATGTTACATTTTACCATTTTTAAACGTTATGACAATGTCATGTTTTAATGTTCACAGTCACACAATGTTTAAAACAACAACTGTTTATTATATTGACTTCTTTGATTGTTATGTAAATGATAGAGAAACATTGCATTTTATTATATTTATTTTTTATATTTATATTATTTTATTATATTTATTATATATTATATATTTATTATATATTATATATCTATTATATATAAGTTAAGATGTTGATGTTTTGTTTCATTTTAAGTCACCATTATTGTGATTAGTGTTCATTTTAGTTGGGCTCTTGAGCCTTGTCTTTTGCTTGCTAGTTTTTTCCCTGGTTGTGTTAACTTTTTGTTAATACACCACATTTGTTATGAACATGTTAAGTTAATAGTGTAATTCTGTGGTGTGGTGGTTGGTACATAATGGTAAAAAATCATTCCTAATTAATTTACTAATCAAAAGTTTATTTTCTGTCAATAATGTAAATGAGAGCCAGCACTTTCACAGCAGTTTGTCATTAAAGAGTTTTAGAAACTTTGGACAAAAAATATCTGCTGTATAATTGGGATGCACAAACATCAAGAATCAGACTATGAATCTCAACCATGGCGACAAATAAATGAAAAACTCCATGCTGCAATGCATGCTGGGTATTAACAAATTACAAATCTCATTCAGGACTCCCAGCATGCACTGCAGCATGGATAAATAATGTTTTTTTTCCAATTTTCTTTGTCACCATGGTTGAGATTCATAGTCTGATTCTTGATGTTTGTACGTCCCAATTATACAACAGATATTTTTTTGTCCAAAGTTTCTTAAACTCCTTAATGACAAACTGCTCTGAAAGTGCTGGATCTCATTTACATTATTGACAGAAAATAAACTTTTGATTAGAAAATAAACTTTTGATTAGTAAATTAATTAGGAATGATTTTTTACCATTATGTACCAACCACCACACCACAGAATTACACTACTAACTTAACATGTTCATAACAAATGTGGTGTATTAACAAAAAGTTAACACAACCAGGGAAAAAACTAGCAAGCAAAGGACAAGGCTCAAGAGCACATCTAAAACGAACACTAATCACAATAATGGTGACTTAAAATGAAACGAAACATCAACATCTGAACTTGTGTATAGTAGATATATAATATATAATAAATGTATAATATATAATAAATATAATAAAAGAATATAAACATAAAAATAAATATAATAAAATGCAATGTTTCTCTATAATTTACATAACAATCAAAGAAGTCAATATAATAAACAGTTGTTGTTTTAAACATTGTGTGACTGTGAACATTAAAACATGACATTGTCATAACGTTTAAAAATGGTCAAATGTAACATTCCTCTAACGTTGAGACAACACAAAAACGTTCTTGGAGCGTCAGGAAAACTGGACACTTTTGACGTTGGCAGAGCGTTTTTGGGAGCGTTAAAAACTTTCAGGGAACGTTCTTAGAACTTTTTTCTGTTAGCTGGGACTGTGGCTGTACAAATTTACACTTTATTAGTCCAACCAAAGAAACATGGTTACTACACTTTTACTATAGTAAAAGCATGGTTCATTTTCATCTGGGTATTTTTGAGTTATATACATAAGTATACAATTAAGTATAAAATATGTTAAACAATAGTTATAACTAATTATATTTTGACATTAAAATAAGTAGCTTTCGTTACACACATTGCACATGAACGTTTGGTTCTATGATGACGCTCTGCTAAATAAAATATATTGGACACAAGTTATAAGAATGAATGAAATATTGTTAACAGTCGTGGTGTGCGTAACTAGGCAACCAAGTTTTCGTTCACGTTGCGTGACATCATCGAAGTATGTCCCAGAACGTGGATACTCTTTTGCTACACACTCAAGTATGTACGTTTTCCTCACTTAAACAGTAAATACTTTTAGATTGCAGTATAAGTAGGCAATTGGGACTCAGTGAGAGAGAGAGAGAGAGAGAGAGAGAGAGAGAGAGAGAGAGAGAGAGAGAGAGAGAGAGAGAGAGAAGAGAGAGAGAGAGAGAGAGAGAGAGAGAGAGAGAGAGAGAGTCTTCTATTTCGTCTTGTGCCTGGGCCCATTTCTCAAAACTGCCATATTCACCATACAAATTAAATGATATGCAAATCATCAATTTAGTTTACCTAAATATGTGTCTCTCACTTAGTTTGCAAGTGTCACTGTGTACCTATGGTTATCAATGTTTATAGAAGCGGATTAATTTCTAACTGTAATCAAACTGACTGGAACTACCTTCCAACCAATCAGAATCGCGTATTTAAACAGACCATGGTATAATTTACATTAAAGTCTCTAAAAAAAAGTTCAGATAAAGTAAAAGCATCAAATCTTTTTATTCAATAGTGATGCAGTTTTGAAAAAATACCTGTTTGAATAGGATTATTTATCTTTTAATAACTATTGCAGTTTAAATATCATCATCAGCCCCAATTAAGAAGCACTGGTTTATAATGGAACAAACTGCAATTTCCTTTTCTGTCTGGTAAATATATATTAAAAGAAACAACATTTGGCGATTTTTTGATATTTCTTTTGTACTGAACTGTGACCTCAATACAGAGTTACATACAGAACCATGACTTCTAAATATATAATATGCTTATATAATATATAACATAGTATTGTGGCTGAGAATGTGTATGAAAGTGTGATCATTTAAAATTCTCACCTGAGTGTGTTGAGTCTACAGTGTTTATCCTTCAGTAGATCACAGATCTGTAGCAGTATTGAATCTTGTAGTTTATGATCATTCAGATTCAGTTTTCTCTGGAGTAAAGGATTTATACCAAGAGTTTCACTCAGATACTTAACAGCTTCTTCTGCTGAAGGACTCTGTAATAATCTGGAGACAGAAGTTTATAATATCTGATATTATCTGTTTAATAATCATTTACTGTCACAACATTATATTGCAAAAATGAAGATTTGAAAATTGATAAAAGATCTGAACATTAGAAACCTTAAAATGACACATTTAAAGGCTTTATTTAAAGGCTTTTTTTTTACATTTTTTAAGATTAAATAGTAAGGAAAAACAAACTATTTAAAACAATTAAACTACATATTATTGAGAATACTCACCTGACTTTCTTCAGTGCACATTTTTGATCTTGTATTAAATCATAGATGAGTTTAACTCCTGATTCTCCAGGATCATTTCCACTGAGATCCAGCTCTATCAGATGTGATGGGTTTGATCTCACAGCTGAACATAAAGCAACATAACCTTCTTCTCCAATACTACAGTCTGAGAGTCTAGAATACACAAAATAATAATCATCAATTTTTATCTTGCGTGCATTTCTCTTTTAATTCTAGGGCGTGAAAAATAATAAAATTCTTTATTACTGAAAACAAAATAAAAATCTTCTTTCTTTATTGAACTGCATTCACTTACAATTATTTAATTGTCCATCTTTTAAAATCTTTAATAATCCCACAGAGACATTTCTTGATGTAATGTTGTTACCTGAGTTTGTGTAGTTGACAGTTTGTATTTTCTAATCCGTTGTGAAGTTTCTTGACTCCTGAATCCTGTAGATTATTGTTGCTCATGTCGAGCTCTTTTAGACCGGACTTTGATCTTAAAACTGAAGCTAAAGCTGAACAACTTTCTTCTGTTAGACCACAACCACTCAATCTGAAATATTACACAACACAAACATCATTTACAAAGACACACAACACTCTTATCATAGGTGTGTACTGTATTAATTTACTTCATTAAACTCATTTCAATACAAAAATATCACAACAATAATACACTTCAATTCATCATTTCCTCTTCATTCAAACTCATGATATTAAATGATGTTGTGTTTGTTAAGAGACTTTAAATAAAGATGAAATCCTCACATGAGTGTGTTGAGTCTACAGTGTTTATCCTTCAGTAGATCACAGATCTGTTTCATTCTTGTGTTGTCTGGTTTATGATCATTCAGATTCAGATCTCTCTGGAGTAAAATCTCTTTACCAACAACTTTATTCAGATACTGACGAGCTTCTTCTGCTGAACGACTCTGTAAAAATCTGGAGACAAAAGTTTATAATATCTGATATTATCTGTTTAATAATCATTTACTGTCACAACATTATATTGCAAAGTTATATTGCGTCATTTAAATGCTTTTCAAAAAGCTTTTTGTAGATTAAATAGTAAGGAAAACCAAACTGATTTAAAACAATTAAACTAAAACAATTATTGAGAATACTCACCTGACTTTCTTCAGTGCACAGTTTTGATCTTGTATTAAATCATAGATGTGTTTGACTCCTGATTCTCCAGGATCATTTCCACTGAGATCCAGCTCTGTCAGATGTGAAGGGTTTGATCTCACAGCTCTAGACAAAGCAACATAACCTTCTTCTCCAATACTGCAGTCTGATAATCTAGAGAAGAGAAATAAAAACTTTTTATTATTTTAAAAATGTCATTGCTTTTATTATCATCCTATCAGGATTTACTTTGGAACAGTGGTGGCTGGTCACTAGGGGGCACTGCCCCTCAAAGTTGGCCAGAGAAGAAAGCTACTTTAACATGTTACAAAAAAAGATAAATATATAATGCAAATTAATACAAAATAAAATCGTTTAGTGGTACTATTTCACTGTTAGTCATGTTATAATTTATAAAAAAAAAAAAATCAAAACGGAGTTTGTTTTGTGTGTGTCATGTTTGTGTGTCTGGGGTGCACCCCTAATGAGTGTCTTTGTAGGTTAGTAAAAAGGGTAAAAACATGTGACCTGAGGCTGAGCTCTAATTGGCTGGTTTTGGACTGTGGGCCCCAAACCCTCCCACTTATGTTGTAAGCAAATCAGACTCGTTATTATTTCTTTGACCTCATGTAATTGGATCATTTTCAGAGTCTCATAACCGCGCTGCAGATTGCCATGTAACTGCTAGATACTACAGTACTGATGAGTGAAAGCAAGTGAAATAGCTTGAGATAAAAGAAAATATGATTTTATGCTTACAAAATCACTGTTTACAAGACGTTCAGTTGAAGAATGAATAAAGGATTAAAGAGCTTGGACCAGATTGAGCAGCAGGACATTATCATGGTCGAGTTTACATGCTTTTCCAGGACTTATGGCAAACAGAGTTGGCTAACGTTAGCTGGATGCTATGTAAGTCAAATGCCTTTTATTATTTCCCTGTTTGCTGTTTATAAGAGCTGCCTTTGCGTAGACATGATGTTCAGATAATCCGGTATTTTCCATGGCTTGGTCAACTTTGTTGCAACGTACTGGTCTGTGATTAGGCAACTTTACTGTGTGTGTTTGTGTGTGTGTGTGTGTGTGTGTGTGTGTTTGTGTGTGTGTGTGTGTGTGTGTGTGTGTGTGTTTGTGTGTGTGTGTGTGTGTGTGTGTGTGTGTGTGTGTCAGATCGCATTAACTGAAGCGTTATGTAAGAGCACGCGATCAAGAACAGTAGTAAAACTGCGTCGTCTATCTGAGGTCTAACACAAAATGTAATGACAAGAGTCTGCATTTTCTGCCTTCATGCGTTTATTATACAAGATGGTTTCAGATACACAGTCATGGTTTAATTCAATTCACCTTGTTGCTATTTTAATCGCAATAGTATTTTGTGATTTATTTGTTCATATGCCTGTTCAGCACAAAGTTTGTGTGTTTTATCGACTCAGCTGTCTGTCACTGCGAGAAAAAAATAATTAATTAATCTGCTTCATGTGATGTTAAACATGTAAAGTGATCCACAGTCTCTGTTCATCATATGTTCAGTGGCGGTTCTAGACAAATTTCACTAGGGGGGCCAAGGAGGGGCCAGTGTTTTACCAGAGGGGCACATAAAAAAATGGCAAGAAATTATATTTAAAGATTATAGGGGCAGTAACAGGAATTAGTTTAAGACAGGACTAGGCCTTAGTTTAATTAGGAAATATAACTAGTTTTAACAAACATGCCTTACTAAATACATTACTTGTGTGCATTTTGAAGCAAAACAAAGGTCACTGATGTATTTTAAGATATGGCAATGCAAGTTGTTTTCAGTTTGGACAGCTCTTACATTTATTTTAGTCTAGTCTAATCCCTTTCCGGGAAACTGCCCCATAAACTTTATTTTACTTTACAATCATATAACTCTTTATTTAATACAAGAGTGAGTGCAGGTGCAAAAGGGAAGCTTGGCTCTTTTCTAAAGCCCCCCAACCGAAAATCATGCGAGCTTACTCAATAAACTTTATGAAATGCAAACTTTTATAAAGACAAACGTTTGTTTTAGTTTACATATAAACACACATTGCTAGACAGTTAGGGACCACAATCTAATCAGTATTTAAAATAGTATCTATTTTAAATTGTAAACATTTTTATATGAAACATTTAATTATATTCCTCCAATTTTATGCACGTATATGTAAGAGCATAATTACTGCGCTTTTTACAAAGTGTAAACTTTAAAAAGTTAGCGAGATGTTGGTTTTGCCGGTTGTTGATGAGTAACAGCTGTGAATAATCACCGCGCTTAAGCAGCCACGTCACAGGAGAACAAGTGAACAGTGTCCCAATGTCAAGTGAGCTAGAGTCCTTACCAGTGCCCAAACCTGCATACACATTCACAACATCGGAAAATTGGGAACGAATTGAGACACTCGCCGAGCAGCACCCGCAGCCGGCTACAGTGGTTGGGTGCGCCGCTCTAATTTGCCCGTTTAGAACGTTATGCGTCGGATTAGTTCCGCTTTTGGTGCTCGCGTGTAAAATCAAAATACATTATACTTTTTTATTTGGTCAGCACGGGGTGGCCACAGGGGTGGCCAGGGACTTGTCTACAGAGGCACGGGCCACCCTTGGCCTCCGTGTAGAACCGCCACTGGTTCTCTTGACAAATAAATAAACACATTTGAACTTGAATGCTCGTCTTGCAAGTTCATGATTACAAATAAACAGGTGAACGAAAACAATTCTTATCCTTAAAACATGAAATGATGGATCATTGACTGTTGGGATTTTCATATGAGATAGTCTAACGCAAACTCTGGTGTGTTTGTGAGTGTGTGTGTGTGTGTGGGTGTGTGTGTGTGTGTGTGTGTGTGTGTGTGTGTGTGAATGATTATTACACTTCCTAAAGTATCTTATGAACAACTGACAACATCTTAATAACTGGTTTGTAAAAAATGTAATACTTATTTTAGAAATGATGAATTGATAATTAATAAAATATAAAAAAACAAAATTTTTAAACATATTATATATGTGCTTATAAATCAAGACTAAAGCATTTGTAATTTACTTACTAATGTCTATTAATGTTTAATAAATAAAAAATTGACTATTTAGTAATGCTTTACTAATGCTTCATGGTGTGCAGTTATTATAAAGTGTTACCAAATTGGGTATTTTTGAAGAAACCTACACATATTTGAGTGGTCAAAAAATAGAACAAATGAAGCATATGTTTAGAGAGAGAGAAAAATGTGTTGTTCACACATGCACTGATGTTCCTTCTTTTTACCAGTAAGACATCATTCACACAGAATCAAAACACCGGTAAACTCGGAGAGAAAGCGGAAGTTACCTGTGGCGCGCGGCCGGCGAGCTGTGTCGTATTTGTAAACAATGGTGGGTTATGACTTAATATCCACGGTCCGTATTTTGTTGTTTTCACATCTGTGGCAAACGGACGCGAGGTTGCACGTGACCAAACAACATTGCGTTAGGCGGCGTCAAACGGAACCTGCGTTTGCTCATTAGGCTTCACAGAGGGTGTGGACGTCAGCAATTTGGCAAATAGATGGTAAGCTGTTTAAAACAACTTTGAAGAAATGTGGATGTTAACTTCAGGTGTGCTCGACTTTTAAGCAGCATGTGTGTGGAAACGAACGTAAACAGTGCGGAGGTAAACGCGTCATCTGTATAAAAACGTTCTGATTGGCCCGATCTGTCAGCGCGGTCTGACGTCGTCCGTTCTAAATGCCGGTAATCCTATATTTTTGGTTCACACACAGCGCTTACCGGTAAATTACTGGTAATCTTACAACCTGTCTTACTGGTAAATTGGGAGCACTGATTTGTTCACACATGACATGTTAACTGCAATTTACCAGTAAATTACCAGTAAAGACTGTATGTGTGAAAGGGACTAGAGAGTGATAGATGTTTGCTTACTTGAGTGTCTGTAGTTGACATTGACGATTCTTGAGTTTATTACAGATCTGTTTGACTCCTGAATCCATCAGATGACTGTTGTTCATCTCAATCTCTTTCACACAGGAGAGAAGAGCAGCTACAGCTGAACATTGTTTCTCTGTCAGCTCACAATCATTCAGTCTAAACAGAAGAAACAACATCATCATCATCATCTACTAATACATCTGACAGTCTGTACTATACTGTACTGTATGAAGAGTCAACTCACATGATTTTCTTCACTTTACTATGAGAGTCCATCAATAGAGCTGAGAGTTTCTCTCCATCCAGATCTCCCAGTTTATTATCACTCAGATTCAGTTCTTTTACCAGTAATGGATGAACATCAAGAACTTCATTCAGATAAACACAAGCTTCTTCTGCAGCTGGACTCTTCAATAATCTACAGATACAACAACATCACTTTACATCTCAACATCATATTATTATTGTCATGTTACGTATATCACTTCACATACTCCTTATTGATCCAATGTATTATTGAGTTAAATTAAGACAAAAGGTTCCAGTATTCAGATGAATTTATACCGCAGTTTAATTGTCCAGTCTTAAAAAATGCATGTCACAGAATGAATGCCAGTGTCAATCAGATAAGTAAGTGAGATAACACTGGATTATGGCTAAAGTAGACAAAAGTAATCCAATTCATGGTCTGTAGAAAACATATGCTGTAAGTCATCCTTCACTCCAATTCAAGTTTCCAATCTATAAAATCTTATCTGTCTTCTTGACAAGTTCGAAATACAAAGACTTTACATTTGGGTGATGTTGAAATTTTTAATGTGTTCATATTTGAATCTTGTGATCACCTGACTTTCTTCAGTGCACATTTGTGATCTTGTATTAATTGATAGATGAGTTTGACTCCTGATTCTCCAGGATCATTTCCACTGAGATCCAGCTCTATCAGATGTGATGGGTTTGATCTCACAGCTGAACATAAAGCAACATAACCTTCTTCTCCAATACTACAGTCTGAGAGTCTAAAAAATAAATGAAAAATAAAAGGTATTTATTCATTCTTACATTTAATATAGTTAAATAGAAGTTAAAGGGTCATGAAACTGCTGTTTCAGCTTCAGTCTACCTCATTATCGTTTTGAAAAATGCAACTTAAATGGGCGTAGACGCTGTCAGAAGAACTGGGAGGAGTGGGCAGGACACATGATATAATAGGGAATCTATTGTAACAAATATTAAGATTTACTAAGAGTAGCTGTATTTCAGAAATAATTCAACTGAATTTAATATTTTATTACAACAAAGGTCAAGTAAAACTGTTATAGTTGAAATAATAGCATGTTTGAAGATACGGAAAGTTCTCAGGACATGCTTGCCTAGATGCAAACTGCCTATATGAGCAGGATCAAAGTCCACCTGCCTCTCAAAGCTTTCCCAAGCAAAATAGTAGTTGATGGCAAACCAGGCACAAGCAGACAAGCCGACTACCCCGCTGCCTGGCTGCACGAAGCGCATGCATGTACGCACACACAAGTGAAACGTCTTCTCATTGAATAGGAACACCCAAGCTCATAAATAATAATGAGACACGACGCATCATTGTTGTACTACAGTGCTTTGCCACGTCACACAGCATGTGACGTTGACACTATATGGAGTTTAATCCCGAAAGACAAAAATATCACAAATAAGCTCAAAATTAACTATTTTTCTCCTACTGTTAAAATGAACAGATGCTAACATTATCTTCTATGATTGATTTAAAGGGGAAAGAGAATGAAAAACCATTTTTACCTTGTCTTTGTTGAACAATGATAGTCTACCCGCATTCACAAACATACAAAAAGTGCTAAACATGCTAAACATCTCAGTCTCATAGAAATTCCTCTTTTAGAAATGTCAGCCCCAATCTGAAAAACTGATGCTTATGACATCACAGGCATCTCCCTGCCCCTCCACTTTAAAATAATTGGCAAAATTTTTGGAGTGGCAGCCAATCAGTAATGAGATTGCAAGTTTAGCCAGTAGGGGGAGCCAAATAGGTGCAAAACCACTTGTTTAAAATCCCCCACCCTAATAGAGCCATCTGAGAGAGGTTTTTAGGAAGCTTCTAAGGCATTACAGACCCAAACAAAACATTTTTGTCTACATGTCACATCACAGAACAAGGATAAATACCCAGTTCAATCATTCTATATCACCTTTAACTTAAAAAATCTCATTCGGACTTCATTTCCCATGAGCCCACATACCTAGACTGATTGCACCTGCACCTGAACCTCATACCGGGACTGATTGCTCTGCCACCTGTTGTTCATCTCAGACTGCCTATTTAAGCAACACTCATGCACTACTCCAGCGCGAAGTCTTGATTTGCCCCGGCATCATTTCTTAGCGTTTACCTTGTCTGTTTATTCCTGGTTTGTTACTTTTGATCTGTTTATCTGGACTCTACGATTGTTTGCTGCCTGCCCTGATTATTTTGCCTGTTAATTTGACCACGAGATTTGCCTATTCCACGTTGTTGTGTTTGCTGGTGTTGACCCTGTTCTGTCTGACTACGAGAGTAAATAAAAGCCTGCATATGAATCCTCAGCCTCATCGTGTTTCATTACAGAAGACTTCGCCACCGAGCGATCCAGCGGCCGTCGCCCAACTCTCCATGGAGCTTTCTGCTCAAGCTCAGCAGCTTGCTGGACACCAACAACAACTGGCTCGTCTCACTACTCTCATGGAGGAACTTGTCACCGCTCTCCAGGGTTTGAGAGGATTAGCCTCTGCAGCTAACGCTGCACCAGCCGCACCCCCACCACTGGCTACCCCCGCTGCTGTGTCGGCTGCTAACCCGCGGCTAGCTTTTCCGGACAAGTTCAACGGAGATCCTGAGAAGTGTAAGGGCTTTTTAATGCAGTCCGAATGAGACTAATAGTCAGGGGATGGCTCCCTCTGGTGGCGATCGGGAGGCAGAGTATGCGCCTCATTCACAACACATTTGTTTCTAAGATTAAAGTGAACACAGATATGATCAAAAATGTATTTAATTTAATTTATATAGCGCTTTTTTTACAATTGTTTATATTTTTCAAAGCAGCTTTACATTAATAAACACAAGAGAAAACACAACAAACAATGAAATACAGTGGGTAAATTAAGCCATACAAGTGAGGGTAGTAATAATGTAACGTAAAGAAGAGAGTTCTAAGTTAAGATAATGTCAGCTGACTCCCCAGGGGTTGAAAAAACTTCTAGGAGAAAAACCCTGTGGGGAAAAAGTCATTGGGAGAAAAAAATTCCTTGAGAGAGAGACAGACTTAGCTGATCCTATAAAAATGTACTATATATTAAATACTACATTAAAACATTTTATAGGAATTTATAGAGAAAAGTCTATGTTTTAGCAGCTCGGTTCAGGTATATTTCTGTGGAAAATAATGAAGTGCAGCATCTATGAAATCATTAATTTCAGTATTTTTCATGTTATAAATAAAAGTAAGAGTATTGTAAATTGAAGGCTTTTATACTTTCATTTAAAGCAATAATCACAAGTTTAATGTTTTTGTCATTTGTAGACTATTTTGACGATATATAGAAGGGTTCATTGAATTCTGGAACAAATACCTCCTTGAAAATAAAAAAATGTTTTGGTTTCCTAAAGACGAGGGAAGACAGCGATCATGAATCACTGCTATGTGAAGGGAGGTTTGGCAGCTGAGCTGTAGGTAAGATTGCATAGATTATATAGTAAACATTTTACACATTAAGGTTAGCTCACTGTAGTTTTTATATGCTTTAGCTATGATTTGAACTAAGGTAATCTACTATTGTTATTTATTTTGCTATAGCCCAGCTAACAGAAAAAAGTTCTAAGAACATTCCCTGAAAGTTCTTTACGTTCCCAAAAACGTTCTGCCAACGTTAAAAGTGTCCAGTTTTCTTGACGTTCTAAGAACGTTTTTGTGTTGTCTCAACGTTAGAGGAATGTTACATTTTACCATTTTTAAACGTTATGACAATGTCATGTTTTAATGTTCACACAATGTTTAAAACAACAACTGTTTATTATATTGACTTGTTTAATTGTTATGTAAATGATAGAGAAACATTGCATTTTATTATATTTATTTTTTATATTTATATTATTTTATTATATTTATTATATATTATATATTTATTATATATTATATATCTATTATATATAAGTTTAGATGTTGATGTTTTGTTTCATTTTAAGTCACCATTATTGTGATTAGTGTTCGTTTTAGTTGGGCTCTTGAGCCTTGTCTTTTGCTTGCTAGTTTTTTCCCTGGTTGTATTAACTTTTTGATTAGCCAGAACAATAATTTCCACGACTAAAGATAGATTTATTAGCACTCTTCCAGACCTGTCCCAAATTAAACATGTAGCAGATAACTCTGACGATCTAGATATTGTAATAGAAAACCTAAACAATGTCTGTTCTAACACATTGGATGCCGTTGCTCCCATTCGAAAAAAGAGAATCAAAGAAAAACCGCCAGCTCCATGGTATGATCATCACACCGCAGCACTCAAAAAGGCAACTAGGAAAATGGAAAGAAATTATAGAAGCACAAAGTTAGAGGTATGGCGTGCAGCATGGAAAGAGAGTGTTAAACAATACAGACAGGCTATTAAAACCGCCAGATCTACCTATCTTAGCAGGCTTATAAATGAGAATCATAATAACCCTCGTTTCCTCTTCAGCACGGTTGCAAAACTGACTAGAAATAAAGAACAAACAGAAACCAATAGTAAACTTCAACACAATAGTAACGACTTCATGAACTTCTTTTCTAACAAAATTACGTCTATAAGGGACAACATCGTAGCTACCCAGGCAGCCACCACTCAACCCGTTAGTTCACTTAACACTAGACTACCATACAAACATCTTGATTCATTTAAACCTACTACAATAGATGAGCTCTCTAGACTAGTTACATCATCCAAATCATCATCCTGTATATTAGACCCCGTTCCCACAAAACTGCTTAAAGAGGTATTCCCTGTAGTGTCAACCCCGGTTCTAAATATCTTTAACTCATCGCTAGAAATAGGATACGTTCCAACAGCTTTCAAACTAGCAGTTATTAAACCGCTGATTAAAAAACCGCAGCTTGATCAGGGAGAGCTTAATAACTTTAGACCAATCTCAAATCTCCCTTTTCTTTCGAAAATATTAGAAAAGGTAGTGGCAAGCCAGTTACGCACATTCTTGACAAATAATAGTACATATGAAAAGTTCCAATCAGGATTCAGGCCCCACCATAGCACAGAGACAGCGTTGCTTAGAGTTACAAATGACCTCCTATTAACATCCGATCGTGGTGAAATCTCAATCCTTATATTATTAGACCTTAGTGCAGCCTTTGACACAATAGATCATACAATCTTACTCAATAGACTAGAAAACTATGTTGGTATCAGTGGTCAGGCGCTAGCCTGGTTTAGGTCGTATCTAACCAATCGCTATCACTTTGTTTATGTAAACGAGGAAGAGTCATATCACTCCCTGGTTAAATACGGTGTACCGCAGGGATCGGTTTTAGGTCCTATCCTGTTCTCGTTATACATGTTACCTCTAGGAGACATTATCAGGAAACATAACATAAGTTTTCACTGCTATGCGGATGATACCCAGCTTTACATCTCCTCACATCCCAGCGAAACACACACGTTTTCTAAGCTAACAGACTGCCTTAGCGATGTTAGTGACTGGATGGCACATAACTTTCTTAAGCTGAACTCCAATAAGACAGAGATACTTATTATTGAACCGAATCGCTACAAACATAATATGTCAGATTACAAGTTGCACATAGATGGCTGCACTGTGGTGCCATCTTCCACGGTTAGGAACTTAGGTGTGATGTTCGACAGCAACTTATCCTTCGATAGTCATATCGCCAACGTCTGCCGCACAGCATTCTTCCATCTTAGAAATATCTCGAAAATACGCCATATACTGTCTACATCTGACGCAGAGAAGCTTATCCATGCTTTTATGACCTCTAGAATAGACTATTGTAACTCGCTACTCGGGGGATGCCATGCAAATCAAGTAAACAAGCTTCAGCTAGTTCAAAACGCTTCCGGAAGGGTACTTACTCGATCTAAAAAGTATGACCACATAAGCCCAATTCTGGCATCTTTACACTGGCTACCAGTTAAATATCGCATACAATTTAAAATATCACTAATCACCTACAAAGCTTTAAATGGCCTAGCACCCTGATATCTTAGAGAATTACTATCAGAATACAATCCATCACGCACACTACGGTCGCAAAATTCTGGTCTCTTGATTATCCCTAGACTATCAAAAGTGTCTAAAAGTGGAAGGTCATTTTCCTACTTAGCCCCTAAGCTCTGGAATGATTTACCAACCGATGTCCGAGAATCAGACACAGTCGATAATTTTAAATCTAGACTTAAAACTTTTCTCTTCAACAAAGCATTCGCATAATTTGTCTAGTAAAAGTACTTAACTCGAAATAGTTATCTGTACGGAACAAAGCACTCGCGGTCATAACACAGACCAACCAAATAAATAAATAAAAATCTTATCGTAACCTATAGTCGGATTGCGATTTTGGAACTTTCGTGTTCTTGTGAATAGTATGCCATACAAACCCGTTTGCCACTGAACCTGCATTAACGACGACAGTGGGGCCTCCAGCCTTAGTCAAATGGGTTGGCACGAATGGTTGGGTTGTGATTTTGGCGCTTTCTTTGTATTGCAAATAGTATGCCATACAGACCCGTTTGCCACTGAACCTGCATTAACGACGACAGTGGGGCTTTTGGCCTTAGTCAAACGGGTTGGCACGTATGGTTGGGTTGTGATTTTGGCGCTTTCTTTCTATTGCGAATAGTATGCCATACAGACCCGTTTGCCACTGAACCTGCATTAACGACGACAGTGGGGCCTCCAGCCTTAGTCAAACGGGTTGACACGTATGGTCAGGTTGCGATGTTGGCGTTCTTTCGTGATCTTGTAAATAGTATGCAATATAGACCCGTTTGCCACTGAACCTGCATTAACGACGACAGTGGGGTTACAGGCCTTAGTCAAACGGGTCGACAGGTTTCATTTTCTCTTAAAAATCGGAAGGTGACCCTTAGTTACCATATATACTGTCGCAGTGGGCCCCCAATTTGCAAAATCCTCAACTGTGGATAATATAATTATGCTGCAATAGTTAGTCTGTCTGAAACTAAGCTGATTCAACCACATCACTGTGTGACACTTGCATTACATGTGAACGGCCCCTACGCTAATATGATTTTGTTTTTCTCTCCCTGTCTCGTCCCTGGGTCCCATTGACCCTGAGGACAATGGGACAAACAGACCCAGTTCCTGTAGATGTGAAAGTCGGCACACCTCTGATCTACTGGTCGTCCTTCAATGTGATGCCCAGCTAATGCCTGACCAACGACCACCGGCAGGACCCGCTTAATATCCGCTTAATATCCGCTTAATATCCGCTTAATCTCTGCTTAAGCTCCTTATCCGTTAATATGTGTGTATATACATGTATATCTCCCAAGGGTTTTTCCCTCCTAGGACTTTTATTTTTATTTCCTTGGCTAAACAACCCGGGGTTTTTGTTTTTTTTCTCCTAGGGGGTTTTTTACCCCGGGGAGGTAGCCTGCTTGGGCTTAACTTAGCTTCTACTTCTAGACGTTACATTAGTAATACGCTCGCTCATAATGTCGCGTCATAGCCGCAGCAAATTTGACTGCTTATGCTATTGTGTATTATGTTGTGCTATCTGTCGTTTTTCTGTGCTTTTACTGCTTTTATTAATGTAAAGCTGCTTTGAAACAATTGAGTATTGTGAAAAGCGCTATATAAATAAAATTGAATTGAATTGAATTGAATACATTTATTTTACCCAAATAATACATATGTACCTGAGTTTCTGCAGTTTGCATTGTGAATTTTTCAACAGATGAGAGATCTTCTTCATTCCTGAGTCTTCAAGTTTATTTCCACTCAGATCCAGATGTTTCAGGTGTGAAGGATTTGAATTAAAACCTGACATCAGATCAGCACAACCTTCTGCTGTAATACAGTTTATAGTCAACCTAAAGAGAAACAAAACAAAAGAAACATTTCTCAATTTATTTAAGACAAAACAAACATCTACACCGGCAGAAGAAAAAACATCTTCAAAATATCTTCTTCATAAGAGTCTTCTTCAGAATCAGATGTCACTCAATGTCAGATGAAATCTAAAAGAGTATTATAATCCTCACATGAGTGTGTTGAGTCTACAGTGTTTATCCTTCAGTAGTTCAGAGATCTGTTTCACTCTTGTGTTGTCTAGTTTATGATCATTCAGATTCAGATCTCTCTGGAGTAAAGGATTTATACCAAGAGTTTCACTCAGATACTTGAAGCCTTCAGCTGCAGAAGAGCTTTTCAAAAACCTGAAGATAACAGAAAGTGTAATTAAATTAAAATTTAAATAAAAAAAAACATTGAAACTGCTTTTTCAGCCTTGAATTCACTTTAATTATGTTTATTATGATTATGTTAAGATTATAATAATGCCTATATATAATTATCCTGCATATGTTGTATTTGCATTACAGCTCACCTGACTTTCTTCAGTGCACAGTCTTGATCTTGTATTAAATCATAGATGAGTTTGACTCCTGATTCTCCAGGATCATTTCCACTGAGATCCAGCTCTATCAGATGTGATGGGTTTGATCTCACAGCTCTAGACAAAGCAACATAACCTTCTTCTCCAATACTGCAGTCTGATAGTCTAGAGAAGAGAAATCAAACAGGTCATTACAACATACATGTACAGTAACAGTTATGAACAGATTTTTATTGAAGAAATCTTTTAATTTAGTCAGTGGTGTCAAAAGTATTCATATTCATTACTCAGGTAGAAGTATGGAAACTAGGGTTTAAAAATACTTCTGTAGAAGTTGAAGTATCAACTCAAGCTTTTTACTCAAGAAAAAGTGTAAAAGTACTGGTTTAAAACTACTTAAAGTATAAACGTAATGTAAGGGGGGAAAGCTGTTAAGCACAAAAGCTTAGGCTGCGCCACAGGGGTCAGTTGTGCACTCTTGCTGTTTTCTAAAGGTGATAATGACTACAGGTATAGTGTTATATTAAAAAAATTGGGATGCATTAGGCTACCTGTTTCAGCCACATATATGCCCATTAAAAGTTTATTAAAATACTATTGTTATCATTAGGGCCCGAGCACACCGGGGTGTGAGGACCCTATTGTTTTTGCTCGGTTTATTATTATTTTTCTTCTTCTTCTTCTTCTCCGAAATGGATCGCAGGAAGCTGTTGTAATTCTGGCATACATTATCCGATCTGCCCCCGACTTCACAAGTTTGATAAGGGTCCCGGCCTGAACACGTCAATATAACAATAATCAGGTACACTCATAGCGCCACCTGCTGCACACAGGCAGTGTGGCACATCAATTTTCCTTTGAATATCCACCTATATTTACCCACTTTAATTCATATCCCCCTGGTTCACTGCTTTACTTATGCCATAGGGTGGCGGTGGACATGCGTCCGAGGGCCCTTCCATCGCTGCTTGCAGCTTTAATTTATAATTGTATTTTGACAACAACAGAATTACACAAATATGCAATTATATATTATAGTTTATATTTCTACAGCTCACCTCAGTATTTTCAGTCCACATTTAACATTCATCAGTCCATCAAAGATCAGCTTAACTCCTGAATCCTGTAGATTATTATTGCTCAGATCAAGCTCCTTTAGATTGATGGAGTCTGAACTGAGAACTGTAGATAGAGCTGAACAACTTTCCTCTGTTAGCTCACATTTATTCAGCCTGAAAGACAGCAACATATAAATGTAACTGTGCTATTATCTACGACAAATATACATACAGAAGGTCAGAAAATTTTCATGAATTACACACAATGTAGATGCTCTCAGTGTTTAATTAACTCTTGAGTAAATGACTTTGTCCAAGCCACACCTAATTGCCAGACAGATTTTTCATGAGCTAAACTCATCTAAGACTTTTTCTATGAACACAACGTCCTATTTCTCTCAAATATTGTTCAAAAATCCATCTAAATCTGTGTTATGCCTGGCTCACACTACAGCAGGGGTGTCTAATCCTGCTCCTGGAGGGCCGGTGTCTCTGCAGAGTTTTATTCCAACCCTAATCAAACACACCTCGTCCTGCTCGTCCGGATTTCAATAAAGCTCAGTGGGTATAGATTTGTGGTGTTAAGCCCACTAGTCGGGAGCGGGACTTCAGTCCTTAAAAGGGTGTCACTGCATCCATTTCGAAAAACATTCGCCGTCCCGTGCAATTTTTCTCGTTCTCCCTAAACCAAACTGTGCAGAGTCTGTCACTGGGATGACGTTGTATCTTCAATACGTATATGTACATGTGTGTGTATGTGTGTATATATATATATATATGTGGTTGTGTATATGTACATGTGTATACATATGAATGGCCCCTACGCTAATTGGGTTTTGTTTTTCTTTCTTCATGTCTCGTCCTTGTCTCCGAGGACAATGAGACAAACAGACCCAGTTCCGGTAAATGTGAAAGTCGACACACCTCTGACCCAACGGCTGACCTTCAACGTGATGCCCAGCTGATGCATGACCAACGACCACCGGCAGAACCCGCTTAACCTCCGCCTAATCTCCTTAATCGTTTCAATGTATATGTAAATATATCTCCCAAGGGTTTTTCCCTCCTAGGACTTTTTTTTACTTCCCCGGCTGAGCCTGGGTTTTTTTTTCTCCTAGGGGGTTTTTCAACCCGGGGAGGCAGCCTTCTTGGGCTTAACTTAGCACCCTCTACTTTACGTTACATTAGCAATAC